>NC_142481.1:61480000-62105000 GCF_049115385.1 Moschus berezovskii | reverse complement strand
CTGATTCGGCTGGCACAGGAACTGTGGAAGTAAGAAAGTAAGTGACTTTCTAAGTTAAATTACAAATGAAACCATTCTAGACATCAGAGCGTTTTCTTTAAACATGATTTTTTAATTCTTTTTTTTTTGTAATTCTGCATTTGAATTGATTTGTAACACTCTCCTGGTTAATTTCTCTCACATATTTCACTTCATTGTTTATCTTACAATTTAAAGTATGCATCACATATGTTTTTTATTTGCTTTTAAAGGAACACAAAAATGTTTTAAAGAATTTGTTCTATTTCACAAGGATATAGATCCAGTACCCATTTTCACTATGACTCTCCCTACATAGAGTTATAATGTTATTCAATCCTTCAACAGGAGAATTTAAGGGTTACTGTAAGCACAATGCAACGGATTTTCTAACTTCAGTAAAATTATTAAAGCTGAGTGAAAATAAATGCCTGGTTCTCTTACTTCATTGTTTTTAGATTCCAGTCCACACCTCTCGTTCTCCACACTCTATTTTAATGCAGATGCAAGGGTAAGTACTGGCACAGTTCTGAGGACCTTCACTTGAGACTCTTTTAAGTTTTAAATATATCTAACTCAACCAACTGAGAAGGCAATGGCAAGCCACTCCAGTACTCTTGCCTAGAAAATCCCATGGATGGAGGAGCCTGGTAGGCTGCAGTCCATGGGATCGCTATGAGTCGGACATGACTGAGCGACTTCACTTTCACACATTGGAGAAGGAAATGGCAACCCACTCCAGTATTCTTGCCTGGAGAATCCCAGGGACAGGGGAGCCTGGTAGGCTGCCGTCTATGGGGTCGCACAGAGTCGGACACGACTGAAGTGACTTAGCAGCAGCAGCAGCAGCAACTCAACCAAATGAAGACGAGTCACTGACTGACTTCCAGTACTGTGAGTTTAGCTCCTCTCAATCTGAAGGAGCTATGGCACCCCTGACAACTCATAAATTCAGCATGAGGAAGATGACGTCCATCCACTAACCAGATTAAGAATTTCATGATATGAACAACCAATTTAAGAATGAGAAGCACTGACGGGCTTTATACAGATTCTCCCAACCATTTTCTCTACCGTATGCTCATAGAATTTAATTCATTCTTCTCTTATGGTACTTACTACTTTATAACTTGCATTATGGTCTTAATAAAGATATCTTTTACTTCTTCCAGACTGGTGCTGCCCAACAGGAATAAAATGGAAGCCACATATGTTGTCTTCTAGTAGTCACATTGAAAATTAAAAAGTAAGACTGGCTTTAATAATGTTTTTAACTCAATATACTCATGTGAACACATAATCAATATAAAAAGAGATGAGACTCCCCTGGTGGTCCAGTGGTTAGGACTCCACATTTTCACTGGTGAGGGCAGGGGTTTGATCCCGAGTGTGGAAACTAGGATCCCCCAGGGTGTGCAGCATCTCCCCCCCACAAAAAGTGAAATAGTTTATTTTCCTGTCTGTGCAAAGTCTTCAAAATCAGGTGTGTATTTTACACTTACAGCACATCTCAACTCAGACTACTCCTATTTCAACTGCTCAGTAGCTACATTTAGCTGATGACTACCACGCTGGACTACCACAGGGATGGGGAAGGGGCATGAGCCATTTTACAGTTAGACAAGACTGGCTTTCAAATCTTAATTCCACTATTTACCGGCCCTGAGACAGCTCCCTCATTTAAAAAATAGTAATCATTGGAATAATACTAATGATACATTTTTCATAAGATTAAATGAGATACATAATACCTAGAAAACATCCTGTCCCTTAGAACAAGGCAAACAAAAATCCCTTGGTAAATGCTACTATTATCATATATTTGTAGCCTTTAACAGTAAGCACAGTGAATTGCACATAGTATGCATTCAATAAATGTTTGCTTAAGGAAGAGAAATTACTTTGCACGATATTATACAAGTCATTTTAATGGCTTCTCTTTAAAATACATTTCTCATATAAGCAGGGAGGATTGTTGCTGATGAAATTTGTTTTGAACACATTAGAAGAAATGGACAAAGAGAATGAACCATCTCATCTCTTGGACTGCTCTTTATTTTCTTCCAAAAAACAATGAATTATTAAGCACCTATTTACGGGAAAGCATTCTTATCAAGAGACTTCTTAAAAAGTTCATTGCGTAAGTGACAGTGTTATTTTACAAGTAACTCAATTATCTGCAGGAATATTTCTATCTCAGGTTGGGATAAACACACACCCCATTTCTGGGCTTTACTTGAAGAAGAGTGGTGCAAGCAAGACCCTTTATAATCTGGACTCAAAAAATTCTCAAACTCTCTACTTGAGTCAGTGCAGTCCCTTTAACTACTCAAAGCATCTTGCCTTTCCACCTGTGCGTATGGCTCCCTTGCACATGTCTCATATTCCTACAGATGGCAGAGTCACAGAGTACCAAAGCTGGAAGGATCTTAAGTGATAACCCAGTCTTCCAAAGCATGTACCAGAGGTGGTAAGCAAGATGATTTCAAGTGGTATGTGTTATTATTGCCTACTTCAATGGTCACATATTTTGTTTAATGTAAAAAAAGAAAAATATAACTAGCACATCAAATTCAAGAACTCATGTAGGGAGTTCCCTGGTGATCTAGTGATTAGAATTTGGCGCTTTCACTATCATGGCCCAAGTTCTCACTGGTTGGGGAACTGAGATCCTGCAAGCCATGTGGTGGGACCAAAAATAAAATAAAATTGGAAGGAAAAAAAAAGGAATTCATGTATATGTTCACTTACAACAGGGTTAAACTGTCCCTCAGTTCAGTTCACTCCAGTCACTCAGTCATATCCGACTCTTTTCGACCTCATGGGACTGCAGCACGCCAGGCCTCCATGTTCAACAACAACTCCCAGTTTGCTCAAACTCATGTCCATCAAGTCAGTGATGTCATCCAACCATCTCATCCTCTGTCATCCCCTTCTCGTCTTGTCCTGTCCATCACTACTTAACTGTCCCTGATGCTGCTGCTAAGTCGCTTCAGTCGTGTCCGACTCTGTGTGACCCCATGGACGGCAGCCCACCAGGCTCCCCCGTCCCTGGGATTCTCCAGGCAAGAACACTGGAGTGGGTTTCCATGTCCTTCTCCAATGCATGAAAGTGAAAAGTGAAAGTGAAGTCGCTCAGTCGTGTCCGACTCTTAGCAACCCCACGGACTGCAGCCTACCAGGCTCCTCCATCCATGGGATTTTCCAGGCAAGAGTACTGGAGTGGGGTGCCATCGCCTTCTCTATAACTGTCCCTGCTTCAGGGTAAAAAAAAAGTGGTGGTATGATTTTTAAGTCCAGAGTAGCAGAGCTGGGCTCCATTCAAGTCTAAATCCTAGTTCTGTGCTCTTTTCATTGCTCTAAAGGATTCACTGCCCGTGTAAAATGCAGTGATGAACACTCTCTTATACAACTGTTTCCTGATCACAATCCCATTTATCAAACCAACTGTAAGCAATGTTGGTATCTTAAAATACTAGTGCTCTTCCACTATGGTAAGTGCATAATAGATCAATAACACCTTGATTATGTGGTTAGACTGCTTCCAACCACTGAGAGTCAGCACAGGAGGCAATTCCATATTGGTTCAAACAAAATAATCATAATATATCCTAAAGTCAAACAATGTTTGGATTAACTGCTGTTTGCATTATTCATTTCACTATTTTCACCCATGAATGAACAAGATGGTACACACATAAATTCTACAAACTATAAAATACATACAGACAGAACACACAGGAAACAACTCATATAGATCAAATAAAAGGGATGGCCTACTATCTTAGGATACAGTTAAGAGAAAGACTACGAATAGAAAAAGAAAATGTTCACCTATGAGTCAAAGCAGGTTTACAGTTTGTAATGTAATTCCTCTTCAATATATATTATCAGTTCAGTTCAGTCGCTCAGTCGTGTCCGACTCTTTGCGACCCCATGAATCACAGCACGCAGGCCTCCCTGCCCATCACCAACTCCAGTTCACTCAAACTCATGTCCATCGAGTTGGTGATGCCATCCAGCCATCTCATTCTCTGTCGTCCCCTTCTCCTCCTGCCCCCAATTCCTCCAAGCACCAGAGTCCTTTCCAGTGAGTCAACCCTTCGCATGAGGTGGCCAAAGTATTGGAGCTTCAGCTTTAGCATCAGTCCTTCCAATGAACACCCAGGACTGATCTCCTTTAGAATGGACTGGTTGGATCTCCTTGCAGTCCAAGGGACTCTCAAGAGTCTTCTCCAATACCACAGTTCAAAAGCATCAATTCTTCAGTGCTCAGCTTTCTTCATAGTCCAACTCTCACATCCATACACGACCACTGGAAAAACCATAGCCTTGACTGGAAGAACCTGTGTTGGCAAAGTAATGTCTCTGCTTTTTAATATGCTATCTGCTGCTGCTGCTAAGTCACTTCAGTCGTGTCCGACTCTGTGTGACCCCATAGATGGAAGCCCACCAGGCTCCTCCGTCCCTGGGATTCTCCAGGCAAGAACACTGGACTGGGTTGCCATTTCCTTCTCCAATGTGTGAAAGTGAAAAGTGAAAGTGAAGTCGCTCAGTCGTGTCTGACCCCTAGCAACCCCACGGACTGCAGCCCACCAGGCTCCTCCATCCATGGGATTTTCTAGGCAAGAGTACTGGAGTGGCTTGCCATTGCCTTCTCCGAATATGCTATCTAGGTTGGTCATAACTTTCCTTCCAAGGAGTAAGCGTCTTTTAATCTCATGGCTGCAATCAGCATCTGCAGTGATTTTGGAGCCCCAAAAAATAAAGTCTGACACTGCTTCCACTGGTTCTGCTGCTGCTGCTGCTAAGTCACTTCAGTCGTGTCCGACTCTGTGTGACCCCATAGACGGAAGCCCACCAGGCTCCCCCGTCCCTGGGATTCTCCAGGCAAGAGCACTGGACTGGGTTGCCATTTCCTTCTCCAATGTGTGAAAGTGAAAAGTGAAAGTGAAGTTGCTCAGTCGTGTCCGACCCTCAGTGACCCCATGGCTACCAGGCTCCTCTATCCATGGGATTTTCTAGGCAATAGTACTGGAGTGGCTTGCCATTGCTTTCTCTGTCCACTGGTTCTAGTCCATCTTAAAGAAATATTTACAAAGCATTCACTCTGTGCATAGAAAGTGGTCAAAAATGTATAACCTGAAACTGATATATCAAAAGAAGGTACCAAGAAATTCAGAAGAAATACTCATAATGCTTTTATTTGAGCTGTGTGGCATAGTTCTCAAGCCAGGAATCAAACCTGTGCCCCCTGCCTTAAGAGTAGGGAGTCTTAACTACTGGACAGCCAGGGAAGTCGCCATAATGCTTCTAAATACTAAAAAAAAATAATCAGATTCTGGTTTTATCTTGTTTTAAGTCCTTATCAGAGACTTATACTGAAGTATTTATAAATGAAATGACATAATGTCTGGGACTTACTTTAAAATACGCCATTCTCCCAACCCTTGTGATTAAAAACAAAGTGGGGACAGTTTAAGTTTAAGTTTAACTTAACTTAAGCTAAGTTTAAGTTTATGGGGTAGGGAGTCATCAAACTATTCTTGCTGCTTCTGTTCATGTATTAGAAAGTTTTTGTTTCTTTTTTAAAAAATCTAACAACAAAAACTAAGAAAAACTATGTACATCACTAATAATCTTCTAAAGAATCAACATCTCCATGTGAAACTTCTGTCATTTCAGCCAAAAATATACAAAGTAATTTAAAATTACTCTCAACATAAAACATGTTTTTTTTTTTTAATCAAATATTAAACTAGACAACAGTACCTTCTCTACTTTTGGTATTACCTTTCCTCTAACTGCCAGAACAGCCCAGGGTGTATTTTTCCTTTTACTTATACTAGAAAGTATATGTATGTGAACTAGTTATATGTTCTTTTAACTAGAACTACTGCTAACTACATAAAGAGACACACATAACCAGGACTACTATTCCATCATTACTGCTAATATACCCGCTATGTAATAGCAGGCCCACTGGGTATACTTGACCTTTTAAAAGGCATGACTCATCTGAGAGGGTTAAAAAAAATAAAGAAAAATCCCCCACAACATGTATCTTCAAAATAGTAACCAAAAAAACAGAAAAGCTGTGAACTAATCTTAGTCTATATGCTGTTTAATTTATAGTTTACACATAAAATTTTAATTTGCTGGCATACCATACATTAGACAAACTGTAAGTATCCACTGAAATTATTTAAAGGTAACTATAAATACCTTCAAATAGATTTTGTAAGTGAATTAATACATAACTTTGAACACTAAAGGGAACCTTAAATTATCTGAACTTAAGATTTAACCTAACACCATATACCCATGCTACTTCAAAATAAAAATGTGGTTTACTACACTACCATTTAAATAGTCATATGCTTTGCATTTTCAAAACACTAACAGCAAGAACACAGAGAACAATCTTCCTGCAAATAAGTATCCAAAGGAATAAAGAAGCACAAATATCTGCGTTCCTATCAAACAGTCCTATATACCAAAAAGCACATACAAAACACGTTCCATACTTCCATTTCAAATGTGCGTAGCTAGTTCACTTTCTTCTTATATGCTTTCAAATGCATATAGTAGATTTAACCAATTCTCTAAGTGGAGTAAAATTTCTTTTTGCTGTCTTTAAAGGGGAAAAAAAAAGTAGTTTCAAACTAGCTCCACCTCTTAAAGACTATATATAGTTGGTCATGGTACTATTCTTTCAATTTTTTATGTATATAAAATAGGAGGAAAAAAACCTGGAAATTTGCAAAAACCCCTGCCCTCCAAAAGCCCCCTCCTTCAATTTACATGACATCTTTTCTTCCATAAAACAGACTCCATTAGTTTACTTCACCTTCAATCAGTCAACACTGTTTACTGAGTCCAGGCACTGAATTAGGTCCTCTGGAAAGCTACAAAGGAAACACAGGACCTAATAACTACTTTCAAAGAGTTTAAATAACATCCCCATAAAGGAAGGAAAATGTAGTTACTGAAACAATATCCCTGCTGAGATTCTTACACTCAAAGGTGGAACTACAGAACTACACTTTCAGCCCAGGTTTTTTACAGTAAGTAATGCAAGAAATCGGAGAAGGCAATGGCAAGCCACTCCAGTACTATTGCCTAGAAAATCGCATGGATGGAGGAGCCTGGTAGGCTGCAGTCCGTGGGGTCGCTAAGAGTCGGACACGACTGAGAGACTTCACTTTCACTTTTCACTTTCACACATTGGAGAAGGAAATGGCAACCCACTCCAGTGTTCTTGCCTGGAGAATCCCAGGGATGGGGGAGCCTGGTGGGCTTCCGTCTATGGGGTCACACAGAGTCGGACACGACTGAAGTGACTTAGCAGAAGCAATGCAAAGAAATACAGTATCGACCTAACTAAACAGACTCCAAAAGTGGTCACATCTGTTATTTACGGATTATATACGCTGCTACACACTTCTACAAGCATGACAAAGGAACACTGATCCTGTGAATGACAAAATCCACATGTCCCTAATACATGTCAAGAAAGATGTACTCCTAGAAAGGGCCACTTTCCCTAATAACATCCTGTTTCTGCCACAAACTACTCACCAAATGTTTGGTCTTCAACATTACGATCCTAGTTTGAGAGAACAGCACGTATTTTATATCCTCAAAGCTCAAACAGAAAATTTCAAGAAGCTTGACACAGTTAAGAATCTCAGCTGTACTGACTAGAGGAGTAGGTGAAGAATAAAGAAGAAGGGATTCTTTTTCTAATTTTCAAATTGTATATAAGTCATCTAAGGCCCCACAGTTCTGGTGGTTCTAGAAATTTCCTTTCTCTCTGTCCCCTGAACATGTATATCTTTTACTCTTGTGAATTACTCTGTATGGACTACCAGATCAAATATCACAGTGGGATGAGGGGGGGAAAAACTGCTAAGACTAGCCTTTTTCTACAAACCAATGGTCTTCCTGTGACCATGAACATCTTAGGCAATTCTGATTACAATTTTCCAAATAAGACTGTATCAAGGAGTGGTTTCATTCTACTTGTCAACTTTTGGGCCTTTTATATGTTTAAAAAAAGTGTCCCTACCAGATTTGCTCCCAAACTTTGCTAACTGTCAAAAATGCACTTAACGTCTGCGTTACTAAACTGAATGGCATCAAAGAACATCAAACCAAGACGGCATTAAGAGGTACAGTCAGACAAGCAAAAAGATCAGAAAAGCAAAGACCTCACAGCCCAGCTTCAAAAGCTGCCTCAACTTTTCAAGCTTTGGGACTCTAAATCACTCGGAATAATAGCTAACATTACAAATTGATCAAAAGACGTGAAGGCGAAAAAAAATAGCATATATTAGTTTCAGCAGCTAGTAAATAACAGGAATTTTTGAATTACAGAATAATAGGGTAAAGACAGTAAATCTGGCTGCAGACTACAATACACATCAGAACAGAACCCGAGCTGTCTAAACAAACATTATCTACTGCCAATAAACAGCAGGGTATTCTTTATCAGCTGAAGTACGCCAACCATTTTTCACATTTTAAAGAGCTGCTACAAATTACCCAAATCAAAAAGGGTGGCAAAATCGTACACAAGTCTTCACCGAGGAGCCACCGCGCTTAGAGCATCACACAAAAGACCGGAGCAAACATAGACTCGCTCTGGGCCTCGGCCGACGGCGGCGGGGAGCCGGGGTGGGCATCCCAGAGCACCGTCCGGGAGCGAGTGAGGGCTGGGGGTGGGGTCCCCTCCCCGGAGCGCGCCGGGGAGCGGGCGACCGCGCAGAGGAAGCGAGAGGCGCGGCCGCGGCGGCCCAGGCCGCCCGGCGCCCGCGGGGGCCAGGCCTGCGCGCCCGGCGCCTCACCTACCTCCCGCACGTCCTGCAGGCACTCCAGCACCGCCAGGTTGTTGCTCCAGGTGTGCTTGGGACACACGCGGCTCACGTCCTCCCGGCAGGACTCTTCCTCCGCCAGCTTCCAGCCCCCGCCAGCCCCGCCGGGCCCTGCTCCGCCCCGCCGGACCGGAGACCCGCCCGCAGGGAACGGCGGCTGCTGCTGCTGCTGAGGAGGCTGCTGCTGCTGAGGCGGCTGCTGCTGCTGCTGCTGCAACTGAGATGACTGAGGCAGCAGGAGCTGACCCGGCAGCACGCCGCCTCCCGGCTGCGCTCCGAGAGGAAGAAGGTTGCTCCCCGGGCCCGGGCCCTGGCCGTGGCCGCCCGGGCCCTGGATTTTCTCCGCGCCTGCCGCCGCGAGCAGCAGCAGCCGCAGCGCCGCCGCCAAGCGGAACATCCTCAGTACACGTCCACACGCCGCCATCTTGAGTCCGCGGCGAGCTCGACGTACCCGCCGGCGTCGCGTATTTAAATGAGGGGGCGGGGCGGACCCTCCGAACCCCTCCCGCCGCGCAGACCCGCCGCCGGGCGCGAGCGCGCTCTGGGGGCCGGCGCCCTGGGCCTCGGCCGGCGGGAGGGCGACGCCAGGCGTCCCTGGCGCCCCTTCAGATCCCTGGGGAGGGCCGCTTTGCCTAATTTCCTTGGTTGTCCGTCGCCGAAAAATTTAAAAAAAAAAAAAGATTGGTATTGCCACAACCAAGATGGCCGGTAAAGTGTGTCACCCTTTCTATGACTTGAAAGAAAAAACTTTATGTGTAGAGGTGAGCCTTACACGATAAGGTGTATTCCGATATCTAAGAACCTCTTCTTGCACTTCTCCCTGCTTCCTTCCATCTGCCTCAGAAGCTTCTCTTACCCAGAGAAGAAGGCAGCGCTGAATCAGGGTTACGAGCACTGGTTCCAGAAGAGCAAGCCCGTTATTCTAGCTCTTGGCAGACTATACAAATCTTGTAAGTTCGCTGAGCCTCCTCGTCTGGGAAGGCAGAGGAGGAACTCTAACGTAAAGTATAATTGTGAAGATTAGAAATAAAGTGGCTGGCCCACAATATGGGATTCAAAAACTTATAACCAATATTATGAATAAACCGGGAAACCCTTTGTATCTGAGCCAGATTTTAAGCCAGAACTTAAACCCACATTTCAAGGAAGAAATAGCAAGACATGCTGAGGCCTCAGGGTAAGTTTGTGCCTCAGTAATTGGCTTGTTGTCCTGCATGCAGCATCTTTAGCAGCACTGTAGGTGGGAATGGTTGTTTCACTTCTCACTAGTCCCCCTCCTTCTCCATGGGAGAGACATACCTTCCCAAAGCATCTTCACATCTGTTGTGTCATTTGAGCTACCCATCAGGCCTGAGTTGAGTTCTCACTCAACTGAAGAACAACAGAGATGGTAACAGTTCTGCGGGGCTTCCCTGGTGGCTCAGAGGTTAAAGCGTCTGCCTCCAATGCGGGAGACCCGGCTTCGATCCCTGGGTCGGGTAGATCCCCTGGAGAAGGAAATGGTAACCCACTCCAGTATTCTTGCCTGGAGAATCCCATGGACGGAGAAGCCTGGTAGGCTACAGTCCACGGGGTCGCAAAGAGTCGGACACGACTGAGTAACAGAACAGAACAGTTCTGCACATCAGGGTTACATGTCCTGCCCAGGATGAACTTTGCCAGCCTGGAACCAGAACCCCTGGCCTCTCACTTGGTGCGGTGCACTTTTATCCCACCCTGCTGATATACCGTGGTGGGGAATAAGGGCAGCTTGGGACATGTGATTCCCCACTGGTCATCCATGTTCACAAATGCAGCTTCTGCTGTCCTGACCCACAAATGGGCAGTGAAGACCAGACAAGACATAATTAGAACCCGAGAAATTGGGTGGGGGTTCATGATCTCCGTAAGGAACCGCTGAAACTAACAATATGCTGGGGGTACCAACTGCCCACTGTGGCTGACACAGGACTCTATTTTTAGAAATGATGGCATGTCCCCAACATTTCTACCAAAACTTCCTCAAGCTACTGCTATAATGTGGTCCTAAGTGTTAGTCACTCAGTTGTATCCAACTCTGCGATTCCATGGACTATAGCCCACCAAACTCCTCTCCATGAAATTCTCCAGGCAAGAATATTGGAGTGGGTTGCCATTCCCTTCTCCAGGCGATCTTCCTGAGCCAGGGATCGAACCCAGGACTTCTGCATCACAGGCAGATTCTTTACCATCTGAGCCACGAGGGAAGCTGCATGTGGTCCTAAGACTATGGCCAACTTTGAACATTGACTAAAACAGTCCAGGGTAGACAAGATAAATGTACATGTTCCTTAACAGATAAGTGGCATAGGTAAGTCTCAGGAAGGCTAGAGACCTGAAGTTCTTGAACAGCCACTAAGGGTCATTACTTTTTTGGGGGGGTTGGGGGTGGGGAGGGAGGCATGCCATGCCATTTGTGGTATCTTATTTCCCCAGCCAGGGATTGAACCTGGGCCCTCAGAAGTGAAAGCACTGAGTTCTAACCACTGCATAAGGGTCATTAATGTTCAGTGATGGATCTGGGTGTACTCAGACAACAAATGAGAGTTTATTTTAAGCCAGTTTAACGCTAGAAATTGACCATCTGCTAAGAGAAGCCAGCAGTTGCCTGTCTCACAGCCTGCACTGAGGAAACCCTGCCACAGATTGCCTCTGGAGATAGGGAGGAGTATATGTGCCTATCTTAAAATCACAGTGACCAAGAAGCAAAATCTGGGAACCTGGCCAGCTCAGGCTGTGTTAGGCAAGTCAGACTTTACAAGACAAAAACCACAAGCCAGTGGGAAGAGGGTTGACCTAACCTGGGTCTCCTGGACTCTGTTTCTGTAAAAACAGACTATCTCTACCACAAGCTAGGAATTTATTTTGCCCTTTACTGTACTCCTTGTTTCTTGATCCTCACTTCCATAACTCATTCTATAGATATGTGTTGAGAATTTTATTAATATGGGGCCACACATTGCTCAAGAACCGGTGTATATGAGAGATAAACAATAAGACAGTGAACAAAGATCAAGACAATTTCAGATACTATAAATGTTATGATGAAAATAAAACATATGGGTTGACAGGAGGAGGAGCTTTTATATAAAGGCAACTAATGATCATTGAGCTATGAGTGAACTGGCATAATTTTATTTAAAAAAAAAAGGGGGGTGGAATCTAAAGAAGTCTTAGCCTGTTCAGGCTTCTATAACAAAACAGTGCACACTGGGTGGCTTATAAACAACAGAAATATTTCTCATAGTTCTGGGGGCTAGAAATCTAAGATAAGGGTAGCAGCATGGTCTAATTCTGGTAAAGGCCCTCTTCTAGATTGCCAACTGCCAACTTCTGTGTCCTCACATGGTGGAAGGGACTGGGAGCTCTGTGGGTCTCTTTTATAAGAACACTAATCTCATTCATGAGGGTTCTACTTTTATGATCTAAGTACCTCCATCCCTAATACTGTCACAGTGGGCATTAGGATGTTAACACAAGAATTTCAGTTCAGTTCAGTTCAGTCGCTCAGTCATGTCCGACTCTTTGTGACCCCATGAATCACAGCACGCCAGGCCTTCCTGTCCATCACCAACTCCCGGAGTTCACTCAAACTCATGTCCATCGAGTTGGTGATGCCATCCAGCCATCTCATTCTCTGTTGTCACCTTTTCCTCCTGCCCCGAATCCCCCCCAGCATCAGAGTCTTTTCCAGTGAGTCAACACATCGCATGAGGTAATTTAGGGGGGACAAAAACACTTAGACCACAACAAGAGTTCTAAAAGAAAAGGTTAATGACAAGTTCAAGACAGGGGAATGAGCATTCAAAATTAAGGCCTATGTGGCTGCATTTAAATGAGGAAAGAGGGGACTAGAAGAATGATCATATAGGGCCAGATCATATAGGCCATGCAGGCCCTGCTGCTGCTGCTGCTGCTAAGTCACATCAGTCGTGTCTGACTCTGTGCGACCCCATAGATGGCAGCCCAACAGGCTCCTCTGTCCCTGGGATTCTCCAGTCAAGAATACTGTAGTGGATTGCCATTTCCATCTCCAATGCATGAAAGTGAAAAGTGAAAGTGAAGTCACTCAGTCGTGTCCGACTCTCAGCGACCCCATGGACTGCAGCCCACCAGGCTCCTCCGTCCATGGGATTCTCCAGGCAAGAGTAATGGAGTGGGGTGCCATTGCCTTCTCCCCTGCAGGCCCTATATATACATAAATGGGGAGGATTCTGATCCCAAGTATGAGTGAAAATACAAATATGTATTTACACTGAAATAAAACCATAAAAACTAGATTAAATATATAAAGTATCTTTTGGGGGGTTAGCAAGTAACTAACGCACTGAGAAAATGAGGGAACTACAATCTTTGAGATAAGGAAAGTACACAGTGGAACTCCACCCAGATTTTTTTATTAGTGGACTGTCCAAATTGTGGCTCAGAAGAACTGAGCCTATGAAGACAGCAGTAATCTTATTGGACTGAAAATACACAATGGCTGGGACTTAAGGGTCAAAATACTGGAGAGAAGGAAACCAAAGAGAAAGAGCCAAAAATTTGTGAACAAATTTCTCTCGAGTGGCTAGCTGACTCCCAAGCTGTACATGCACACAGTCAGACTCCAAGAAACCCAAAAGAAAACAATACCTGGGAGATCAGTAAATTGAGAGAGACTTCAGCACAGCCACCCCTGGCACAGTAGTAAAGAATCCGCTTGCCAGTGCAGGAGCTGCAAGAGACAGGGGTTCGATCCATTGGTGGGGAAGATCCCCTGGAGAAAGAGATGGCGAGCCACTCCAGTATTCTTGCCCGGGAAATCAGAGGAGCCTGGCAGGGTAGTCCACGGGGTCACAGAGAGCCAGGCATGCTGAGCACACAGCATGAGCGCAGCGTGCTGGGAAAGAGAAGGTAGAGCTTGCACCTGACCATTGTGTAGAGCTCTTGGGAAACACCCTTAGCTTTTTGTTTTTTTACTAGAGTGGGTTGCCATTGCCTTCTCCAAGGGATCTTCCTGACCGAGGGATCAAACCCAACCCAGCTCTCCTGAATTGCATGCAGACACTCTACTGTCTGAGCCACCAGGGCGTCACCCTCAGCTTTTACCTGAGGCCTCAGAAGGTTTACACCCTAGAAACAAAGGCCATACTGCAGGAGAAAGGACAACACCCCAGGGATAAGAATCTGCTCTAAAAGAAAAGGCGAAACTACAATAAGTTCAGTTCAGTCACTCAGTTGTGTCCGACTCTTTGCGACCCCATGAATCACAGCACGCCAGGCCTCCCTGCCCATCACTTACTCCTGGAGTTCACTCAAACTCATGTCCATCGAGTCCGTGATGCCATCCAGCCATCTCATTCTCTGTCGTCCCCGTCACCTCCCACCCCCAATCCCTCCCAGCATCAGACTCTTTTCCAGTGAGTCAACTTGTTGCATGAGGTGGCCAAAGTATTGGAGTTTCAGCTTTAGCATCAGTCCTTCCAATGAACACCCAGGGTTGATCTCCTTGCAGTCCAACGGACTCTCAAGAGTCTTCTCCAGCACCACAGTTCCAAAGCATCAATTTTTCGGTGATCAGCTTTCTTCACAGTCCAACTCTCACATCCATACATGACCAGGGGAAAAACCATAGCCTAACTACAATACGCCACCATTAATAAAGCTTAAAACATGCCACAGTGGGGCCAAGGTGGCCCTCCAGTACTCTGACTATAAGAAGAAAAATTAACCTTTTGGGAGAAAGATTAATACCATCCAGAGCTTCTATAATGTTTAATCTGTATGATCCAACAATGAATCAAAAATCATGAGACATGCTAAAAACAAAACAAAGCTGAACTTAATAACCAAAAAAAGAAAGTCAGCAAAAACATGATTCAGATACTGGACTCATCAGATGGGGACTTTAAAATAACTGTGACTAGCATGTTATAGAAGATAAAAGATAAAATGGGTGAAAATAGAAAATTTCAGTAAAAAATTGGATTTTATACAAATGGACATTCTGCTGCTGCTGAGTCACTTCAGTCGTGTCTGACTCTGTGTGACCCCATAGACGGAAGCCCACCAGGCTCCTCCGTCCCTGGGATTCTCCAGGCAAGAACACTGGAGTGGGTTGCCATTTCCTTCTCCAATGTGTGAAAGGGAAAAGTGAAAGTAAAGTCGCTCAGTCGTGTCCGATCCCTAGCGACCCCACGGACTGCAGCCTACCAGGCTCCTCCATCCATGAGATTTTCTAGGCAAGAGTACTGGAGTGGCTTGCCATTGCCTTCCCCGAATGGACATTCTAGAACTGAATTAAAATTCATTAGGTAACATTTAAGGAGAGTGAAAAAGTTGGCTTGAAGCTCAACATTCAGAAAACTAAGATCATGGCATCTGGTCCCATCACTTCAGGGAAATAGATGGGGAAACAGTGGAAACAGTGTCAGACTATTTTTTTGGGCTCCAAAATCACTGCAGATGCTGATTGCAGCCATGAAATTAAAAGACGCTTACTCCTTGGAAGGAAAGTTATGACCAACCTAGACAGCATATTACAAGGGTCCGTCTAGTCAAGGCTATGGTTTTTCCCATGGTCATGTATGGATGTGAGAGTTGGACTGTGAAGAAAGCTGATCGCTTAAGAATTGATGCTATTGAACTGTGGTGTTGGAGAAGACTCTTGAGAGTCCCTTGGACTGCAAGGAGATCCAACCAGTCCATTCTAAAGGAGATCAGTCCTGGGTGTTCATTAGAAGGACTGATGCTAAAGCTGAAGCTCCAATACTTTGGCCACCTCATGCGAAGAGTTGACTCAATGGAAAAGACTCTGATGCTGGGAGGGATTGGGGACAGAAGGAGAAGGTGACGACAGAATGAGATGGCTGGATGGCATCACCGACTTGATGGAGGTGAGTTTGAGTGAACTCTGGGAGTTGGTGATGGGCAGGGGGGCCTGGTGTGCCGTGATTCAAGGGGTCACAAAGAGTCGGACACGACTGAGCGACTGAACTGAACTGAACAGCAGACTGGATTGGATTGCTTTAACAGAACACCATAGGGAATTCCCTGGCTGTCTAGTGGTTAGGACTCCATGCTTCCATTGCTCGGAGCACAGGTTCAATCCATGGTCATGGAAATAAGACCCTGCAAGCCGTGCTGTGCAGCAAAACACATACACACACACATACACAAACAAAACAACAAAACCCAAAACAAAATAGCATAGACTAGATATTTTATAAACAATAAAAATTGATTTCTTACAGTTCTAAAGGCTGGGAAGGTCAAGATCAAGGTCCTGGCAGATTCAGTGTCCACTGAGAGCCCACGTCCTGGTGTGAAGACAGCCTACTTCGTGATGGACCTTAATTGGTAAATGGGAGCCAGGGAACTCTCCGGGTATATTTTATAAAGGCACTTATCCCATTCATGAGGCATCCATCCTCATGACCTATTCACCTTCCAAAATCCACCCCCCATCAAAAACCATGACACTGGGGGTTAAGATTTCAACATATGAATATTCTGGTGGATCCAGATATTCAGTCTATATACCTGGGTAAATAAGAAAGCATTCCTCAGTGATCAGTGCAAAGAAATAAAGGAAAACAATACAATGGTAACACTAGAGATCTCTTCAAGAAAATCAGAGATACCAAGAGAACATTTCATGCAAAGATGGGCTCGATAAAGGACAGAAATGGCATGGACCTAACAGAAGCAGAAGATATTAAGAAGTGGCAAGAATACACAGAAGAACTGAACAAAAAAGATCTTCACAACCAAGAGAATCACGATGGTGTGATCACTCACCTAGAGCCAGATATCCTGGAATGTGAAGTCAAGTGGGCCTTAGAAAGCATCACTATGAACAAAGCTAGTGGAGGTGATGGAATTCCAGTGGAGATATTTCATATCCTAAAAGATGATGCTATGAAAGTGCTACACTCAATATGCCAGCAAATTTGGAAAACTCAGCAGTGGCCACAGGACTGGAAAAGGTCAGTCTTCATTCCAATCCCCAAAAAAGGCAATGCCAAAGAATGCTGAAACTACCACACATTTGCACTCATCTCACACGCTAGCAAAGTAATGCTCAAAATTCTCCAAGCCAGGCTTCAGCAATACGTGAATCGTGAACTTCCAGATGTTCAAGCTGGTTTTAGAAAAGGCAGAGGAACCAGAGATCAAATTGCCAACATCCACTGGTTCATGGAGAAAGCAAGAGAGTTCCAGAAAAACATCTATTTCTGCTTCATTGACTATGCCAAAGCCTTTGACTGCGTGGATCACAATAAACTGGAAAATTCTGAAAGAGATGGGAATACCAGACCATCTGACCTGCCTCTTGAGAAACCTGTATGCAGGTCAGGAAGCAACAGTTAGAACTGGCCATGGAACAACAGACTGGTTCCAAATCGGGAAAGGACTACGTCAAGGCTGTATACTGTCACCCTGGTAATTTAACTTATATGCACAGTACATCATGAGAAACGCTGGGCTGGGTGAAGCAGAAGCTGGAATCAAGATTGCTGGGAGAAATATCAATAACCTCAGATATGCAAATGACACCATCCTTATGACAGAAAGTGAAGAGGAACTAAAAAGCCTCTTGATGAAAGTGAAAGAGGAGAGTGAAAAGGTTGGCTTGAAGTTCAACATTCAGAAAACTAAGATCACGGCATCCGGTCCCATCATTTCATGGCAAATAGATGGGGAAACAGTGGCTGACTTTATTTTTTGGGGCTCTAAAATCACTGCAGATGGTGACTGCAGCCATGAAATTAAATGACGCTTGCTTTTTGGAAGAAAAGCTATGACCAACCTAGACAGCGTCTCTGAAAAACAGAGGCATTACTTGGCTGACTAAGGTCTCTCTAGTCAAGGCTATGGTTTTTCCAGTAGTCATGTGAGAGTTGGACCATAAAGAAGGCTGAGTGCCGAAGAATTGATGCTTTTGAACTGTAGTGTTGGAGAAGAGTCTTGAGAGTCCCTTGGGACTGCAAGGAGATCCAATCAGTCCATCCTAAAGCAGATCAGTCCTGAGTGTTCATTGGAAGGGCTGCTATTGAAGATGAAACGCCAATACCACCTGATGGTGGCCACCTGATGCAAAAAGCTGACTCATTGGAAAAGACCCTGATGCTGGGAAAGACTGAAGGCAGGAGGAGAAGGGGACGACAGAGGATGAGATGGCTGGATCATTGGATGGCATCACTGACTCAATGGACTGGATTGGGTAAACTCCAGAAGTTGGTGATGGATAGGGAGGCCTGGCATGCTGCAATCCATGGGGTCACAAGGAGTCGGACACGACTGAGTGACTGAACTGAACTGAACTGAATGTCAGAAGTCAGAATTACTGAATGGAAACAATCAATAGAAAATATCCAAAAGAAAGCACAGAAGGAAAAAAAGACTTTTTACAGAAGAACAGACAGTAAGATGTGCAGGACACAGTCAAAACATACATATAATTAGAGTTGCAAAAGGAGAGGAGAAAGAGAAAGGTGCAGCTCAATGTTTGAAGAGACAGTGCTTTGAATTTCCTCAAATTGATGAAAGATATCAACCTATAGATTAGGGAAGTTCTGTGAATTCCAATCCAATAAATACAAATACCTCATCTGGCATGTCATTATAAGACAATCTAAGAGAAAAACTCTTGAAAGCAGACAAAGATGAATTATCTTCAAAGGAGCAATGGCACATATCTCATTTTTCAGTAAGAAACTATGGAAGCCAGAAAACAGTAGAATGGCATGATTTAAATACAAAAAGAAAAAAAAAATGTTGCTAACCTAGAATTCTTTGGCATTGGAATGAAAACCTGATCTTTTCCCATCCTGTGGCCACTGCAGAGTTTTCCAAATGTGCTTGCATATTGAGTGCAGCACTTTCACAGCATCATCTTCTAGGATTTGAAATAGCTCAACTGGAATTCCATCACATCCACTAGCTTTGTTCATAGTGATGCTCCCTAAGGCCCACTCCAGCATGTCTGGCTCTAGGTGAGTAATCACACCATCATGGTTATCTGGGTCATTAAAATCTTTTTTGTATAGTTCTTCTGTGTATCCTTGCCACCTCTTAATATCTTTTGCTTCTGTTAGGTTCATACTGTTTTTGTCCTTTATTGTGCCCATCTTTGCATGAAATGTTCCCGATATATCTAATTTTCTTGTAGAGATCTCTATTTTTTCCCATTGTTTTCCTCCATTTCCTTGCATTGATCACTGAAGAAGGCTTTCTTTGAAACTCTGCGTTCAGATGGATATCTTTCCTTTTCTCCTTCGCTTTTCACTTCTCTTTTCTCAGCTATTTGTAAGACCTCCTCAGACAATCATTTTGCCTTTTTGCATTTCTTCTTCTTGGGAATGGTTTTGTTCACCACTTTCTATACAATGTTACGAACCTCCCGTCCATAGTTCTTCAGGCACTCTTATCCATCAGATCTAATTCCTTGAATCTATTTGTCCCTTGAATCTATTTGCCACAGGACTAGAAAAGGTCAGTTTTCATTCCGATCCCAAAGAAAGGCAATGCCAAAGAATGCTCAAACTACCATACAGTTGCACTCATCTCACACGCTAGCAACATAATGCTCAAAGTTCTTCAAGGCGGGCTTCAACAGTACATGAATGGCGAATTTCCAGATGTTAAACCTGGTTTTAGAAAAGGCAGAGGAATGAGAGATCAAATTGCCAACATCCGCTGGATCATGGAAAAGGGAAGAGAGTTCCAGAAAAATATCTACTTCAGCTTTATTGACTACGCCAAACCCTTTGACTTGTGAATCACAATAAACTGTGGGAAATTCTTAAAGAGATGGGAATACCAGATGACCTTACCCGCCTCCTGAGAAACCTGTATGCAGGTTAAGAAGTAACAGTTAGAACTGGATGTGTAACAATGGACTGTTTTCCAATTGAGAAAGGAATACGTCAAGGCTGTATATTGTGATCTTGCTTATTTAACTTATATGCAGAATACATAATGCGAAATGCCAGACTGGATGAATCACAAGGTAGAATCAAGATTGCAGGGAGAAATATCAATAACCTCAGATATGCAGATTATACCACCCTTATGGCAGAAAATGAAGAGGAACTAAAGAGCCTCTTGATGAAAGTGAAAGAGCAGAGTGAAAAAACTGGCTTAAAACAACATTCAAAAAACTAAGATCATGGCATCAGGTCCCATCATTTCACGGCAAATAGATGGGAAAACAATGGAAACAGTGACAGACTTTATTTTCTTGGGCTCCAAAATCACTGCAGATGGTGACTGCAGCCATAAAATTAAAAGATGCTTGCTCCTTGGAAGAAAATCTATGATCAACCTAGACACTATATTAAAAAGCAGAGACATTACTTTCCTGACAAAGGTCCATCTAGTCAAAGCTACTATGGTTTTTCTAGTAGTCATGTATGGATGTGAGATTTGAACCATAAAGAATGGTGAGCGCTGAAGAATTGAAGCTTTTGAACTGTAGTATTGGAGAAGACTCTTTGAGAGTCCCTTGGACTGGAAGGAGATCCAACCAGTGCATCCTCAAGGAGATCAGTCCTGAATAATCATTGGAAGGACTGATGTTGAAGCTGAAACTCCAATACTTTGGCCACCTTATGCAAAGAACTGTCTTATTGGAAAAGACCCTGATGCTGGGAAAGATTGAAGGCAGGAGAGGGAACAACAGAGGATGAGATGGTTGGATGACATCACCGACTCAATGGACATGAGTTTGAGCAAGCTCCAGGAGTTAGTGATGAATAGGGAGGCCTGGTGTGCTGCAATCCATGGGGTTGCAAAGAGTCATACATGACTGGGCGATGGAACTGAACCTAGAATTCTACACCCAGGGAAATTGTACTTCAAAAATGAAGTAAATTAAGGACATCCCTGGTGGTCCAGTGGTTAAGACTCCGCACTTGCACTGCAGGGGGCACTAGTTCGATCCTTGATTTGGGAACTTAGATCCCCCATGCCTCACAGCATGGCCAAAAAAATGTAATGAAGCACTGATATAAACTACAATGTGGGTGAGCCTTGAAAATATAATACTCAGTGAAAGAAACCAGAGACAAAAGGCCACCAGTTGTAGGATTGCATTCTTCTGAAATAACCAGAATTGGCAAATCCATAGCAACATAAGTAGATTAATGGTTTCCAGCACATGGGGGGAGGGGAGAACTGAGAAGTATGGGATTTCTTTTGGGAATGATGGAAATACTCTGGAATCAGATAACTGCAATGAATCATATAATCAGGACCATAACATTGTGATTATATTCAAACCCACTGAATTGTGCACTTAAAATTGTTAAAATATTGGAGCTTATGTGAATTTTATTCAATAAAAGTTTTAAAAAATGTAATTCAGTGCAGTTCAGTTGCTCAGTCATGTCTGACTCTTTGCGACCCCATGGACTGCAGCACACTAGGCATCCCTGTCCATCACCAACTCCCGGAGCTTATACAAACTCATGTCTATCAAGTCAGTGATGCCATCCAATCATTCTTTGTCAACTCCTTCTCCCGCATTCAATCTTTCCCAGCATCAGGGTCTTTTCCAATGAGTCAGTTCTTTGCATCAGGTGGTCAAAGTATTGGAATTTCAGCTTCAGCATCAGTTCTGCCAATGAATATTCAGGACTGATTTCCTTTAGGATGGACTGGTTGGATCTCCTTGCAGTCCAAGGGACTCTCAAGAGTCTTCTCCAACACCACAGTTCAAAACCATCAATTCTTCGGCTCTCAGCCTTTTTTATAGTCCAACTCTCACATCCATACATGACTACTGGAAAATCCATAGCTGTGATAGCCAAGTAATATCTCTGTTTTTCAGAGACGCTGTCTAGGTTGCTCATAGCTTTTCTTCCAAGAAGCAAGCATCTTTTAATTTCATGGCTGTAGTCACCATCTGCAGTGATTTCGGGGCCTAAGAAAATAAAGTCTGTCACTGTTTCCATTGTTTTCCCATCTATTTGCCATCAAGTCATGGGACCGCATGCCATGAGCTTAGCTTTTTGAATACTGAATTTTAAGCCAGCTTTTTTACTCTCATCTTTCACTTTCTTCAAGAAGGGTGGTGTCATCTGCATATCTGAGGTTATTGATATTTCCCCCTACAATCTTGATTCCAGCTAGTGCTTCATCCAGCCCAGCATTTCACATGATGCAAAAATGCAATTGGATTCATTCAAAAAAAGATGAAATAAAGACATCTGCAGACAGACCAAAGCTGAGAGAGTGAAGTAATTCATTGCTAGATGGCCTGCACTACTCTAGGCTGAAAGAAAATGACCTCAGATGGAAGTATGGGACTGCAGGAAGGAATAAAAAGCACGGAAAGGATACATAGGAAGACAATATGATTTGGAACAATGATAATGATATATTCTTAACATATGCAACAGTGAAATATATGACTCCATAGGATATTAACGATGCAGAATTGTAATTGCCAGGCCCTGGAGTCTAGGATAAACACTGAAGGAATACTTACAAGAATGTGTAAGTGTAAAGGATTTGAAAATCCAAAAGTAGGCAAAAAGGGTGGGAATAAAGTAACATGGAAACATGGGATAAATAGAAAACAATTGCATTAGGTTTCAGTTCAGTTCAGTCACTCAGTCGTGTCCGACTCTTTGCGACCCCATGAATCACAGAACACCAGGCCTCCCTGTCCATCACCAACTCCCGGAGTTCACTCAAACTCATGTCCATCGAGTCGGTGATGCCATCCAGCCATCTCATTCTGTCATCCCCTTCTCCATCTGCCCCCAATCCCTCCCAGCATCAGAGTCTTTTCCAGTGAGTCAACTTGTCGCATGAGGTGGCCAAAGTATTGCAGTTTCAGCTTTAACATCAGTCCTTCCAATGAACACCCAGGATTGATCTCCTTTAGAATGTACTGGTTGGATCTCCTTGCAGTCCAAAGGACTCTCAAGAGTCTTCTCCAACACCACGGTTCAAAAGCATCAATTCTTCGGCGATCAGCTTTCTTCACAGTCCAACTCTCACATCCATACATGACCACTGGAAAAATCATAGCCTTGACTAGACGAACCTTGGTTGGCAAAGTAATGTCCCTGCTTTTTAATATACTATCAAGGTTGGTCATAACTTTCCTTCCAAGGAGTAAGCATCTTTTAATTTCATGGCTGCAATCAGCATCTGCAGTGATTTTGGAGCCCCCAAAAATAAAGTCTGACACTGTTTCCACTGTTTTTCCATCTATTTCCCATGAAATGATGGGACCAGATGCCATTCTTTGTTTTCTGAATGTTGAGCTTCAAGCCAACCTTTCACTCTCCTCTTTCACTTTCATCAAGAGGCTTTTTAGTTCCTCTTCACTTTCTGCCATAAGGGTGGTGTCATCTGCATATCTGAGGTTATTGATATTTCTCCCAGCAATCTTGATTCCAGCTTCTGCTTCTTCCAGCCCAGCCTTTCTCATGATGTACTGTGCATATAAGTTAAATTACCAGGGTGACAATATACAGCCTTGACGTACTCCTTTTCCGATTTGGAACCAGTCTGTTGTTCCATGTCCAGTTCTAACTGTGGCTTCCTGACCTGCATACAGGTTTCTCAAGAGGCAGGTCAGATGGTCTGGTATTCCCATCTCTTTCAGAATTTTCCAGTTTATTGTGATCCACGCAGTCAAAGGCTTTGGCATAGTCAATGAAGCAGAAATAGATGTTTTTCTGGAACTCTCTTGCTTTCTCCATGAACCAGTGGATGTTGGCAATTTGATCTCTGGTTCCTCTGCCTTTTCTAAAACCTGCTTGAACATCTGGAAGTTCACGGTTCACATATTGCTGAAGCCTGGCTTGGAGAATTTTGAGCATGACTTTACTAGCGTGTGAGATGAGTGCAACTGTGCTGTAGTTTGAGCATTCTTTAGGATTGGAATGAAGACTGATCTTTTCCAGTCCTGTGGCCACTGCTGAGTTTTCCAAATTTGCTGGCATATTGAGTGCAGCACTTTCACAGCATCATCTTTCAGGATATGAAATATCTCCACTGGAATTCCATCACCTCCACTAGCTTTGTTCGTAGTGATGCTTTCTAAGGCCCACTTGACTTCACTAAGTGCATTGGGAAGCTGTTGGAGCAGTATCAGCAGGGGTGTGGTTTAATCCCCAAGCAAGAACGAATAGAGTCTTTAACCACCTCACAACTACCCCCAGGGCTCAGTGTGATGTTGGGCACACAGAGGGCAATCATTCATGAAGGTTTACTGATCTCCAAGCTGCTCCTCCCCTGCTGAGTGGCTGAAGTGACATCCCACGAGACCTCTAACCGTTCCTCTCATTGGGCAAGCAAGGTGAAAAGGAAATCGTCAGGCAGAGCACTTTCCTCCACTGACTTCTTGCCATCTTTTCCATGTGAGGACCATGGCAGCTTGCAAAGTACAGGAATACTTTTCCAACCATGACTGTGCTGCTGAATCACCCAGAGCGATTTTCAAATTTTTCTGATTATGGAATCCAGGAACATGCTTTCCCAACAGCTAAGGCAGCATTGGTCCCTGCCAGTCGTTGGCAACTTTCTCTCTGGTGCAGGGCTGCATTGGGGGTCTTCCATTTCCTCAAGCACTTCCTGACCTTGCCATATCCAAATTTTCAAGATCATGTAGAGGTGACGTTGACCCATGAATTTCCAACACTTTCTTAAAATTTTTCTTTTCCTTTAACGCTCAAAAATTAACCCCTTTTCAACAGGCCATTTTTAGATTTATTTACAATTCAACAATTCTTTTCCTCCTATGCACTCCTGCCTTGGGAATAGCACTGCAGTTAGAAGAACCAGCCTAGACTGTCTCGGTTTCATTACCTAATCCACCATTTACCTCCTAGTGGGTTATTCTGGGTTCTGTGAGAAGCAATCTCCAGACAAGATTAGCTATGAAAGAAACTCATTAGGATTACTGTAGAACTTCACAGAAAAGGGCCTGCTTTAACATCTCTTGCCATGCTCAGTCACTGGCTGAAAGATCCCTTGAGGAGTGTGGCCTCAGAGTGAACCCAACGATGGCATTTCAGAGCATAGCAGCTAGGACTGTTGGTCAATTACAGTCCTTAAGCCATCTGAGAGGAAAATTTTCATAATCATCCCATTCCACCCCTTGTGCCCAAGATTTCTCTCCACAAATTTGATGAGCAGCTCCTCTACAGTTTCCATGGATCTCTTTTTCAGAGAGAAAAACTCAGAAGAGGGAGGTTAGTGAGGTAAACTAACGTCCACTACTGCTGGTGACCTCAGGGCTACGAGTGGTATTTATCTTGTTTCCTCAATTCTGAATTTCCTTTACCCTCAGCTAGCACCTCAGAAGTCTTGGTGGCTTACCTGGAGATATGCCCCAAGCCTTCATTCCTGGGGTGGTAGTGGTGGTGGGCATCATAACCTCCTCAAGCTGGTGTGGTACTGTTGCACACGTCTGCCAACAGTTACAGAGGCAACACAGCAGCACCAAGGCAACCCAGTTGACCACCTGGCTCTTCTCCTTTACTCCCATTATGTACAAGCAGCTCTGCTTTCTCCTGTTGATCAGGGTTTGTTACCACTGCCGATACAGCGATTCCTCTTCTAATGATCTGGTCCCTGGGTACAAAGTCCCAAAGTGCTCTGGTAGCAGCCCTAATATGTTGTTCTGTGTCCTTGCTGTGTCCTCTGGCAAAGCACACCCCTATAGGAATCCAGGACCTTCAACCACACAGAGCCCAGGTTGGTGGAATGGGAAGTACAAAAATCACCCAGGTTACTGGGAATGACAGTACGTAAAGCCACTCCTGTTTCCCCATGTGGTTCCTAGACCAATGTATTCTTCCTGCTGGGGAAATAGCACCAACAGATGTCTCTTACCTAACACCGCATCCTGAAGAAGGACACCCTATTCTTTCTAAGTGTTGCTTCTTAGCTGGTGCTTCATTATCAGTATTCTGTTAGCTGGCGGTTTCTGGAAGGTATAGTATTACATGACAAGACCAACAGACCCCATGGTCACATATCCATTTCTGCAATGCCATCACTGGACAGTGGGTCCCCTGGGTCAGGTGCTATACTGTGCAGCAATCTGTGCCTCAATCTGGCATTCTGCCGGCAGAGGTTCTCAGAGTAGGAAAGTTAAATCCACGCCCACAATAGGTACCTATTCCCATAAGGAACAACTGCTGGCCTTTTCAAGAGGAAGGGGCCCATTGTAGCTGACTCGCCACAAAGCAGCTGCTTGATCTCTAGGAATAGGGCGTATCAGAGACTCAGTGTTGGTCTCTGTTGCTGACAGGTTGGACGTTCAGAGGCACCCTTGGTTAAGTGGCAGTCCACTCTCCGAGATAGAAGTTGCTACATCGTTTTCACAATAACTTACTGTTTCTAGATCTAGATTATTCTAGATCATTTCCAGTTATGTATTTGGGGGCTGGGGAATGACCACTGGCTGGGTTCACACTAGGTAGGGCCACTGTGAGCCATAATCTGGCCAGGACTCTTATTTATAGTACGAGGTCCCCATGGGCCAGGGGCCTATGTTGATGCTTTTGGTCTGATATCAAGACAACTCGATCAAATATCCAAAAAGTCCTCAAATATATGCTTATTTCTCTTTTGTCAGTGTATAGTCCCAGGTAAATCGCCATGAGTCTCTTTGGGGAAAAGACTGAAGGAACCATACACTTGGCATGGTGTCGCAGCGTCTGTTCCTAGGTTCATAGCTACTTGTTCATCAGTGGGTCCTGGATCTGAAAATTGGCTCAGGTCTAAAAACTGAGCAAAGGAACATGCACTTTGGGGATGACCACCTTTAGCCTGCTGCTCCTCCTTTCTTGTGGACTTTTTGTTTATAGATGTTTAAAAGCACACTCTTTGGCTGTGTCTATTCTGCTCCCAGGGATGCGATCTTTCATTGGCTCTCTCCCCCCAGTTCCCTGCTGATCAAGGTCCTTTAGTCAGTTCTTCAGTCTTGCCGGTGATAACAGTAATTGTGGTCTCCTGGCTTCTGAAAGTAAAGCAATGCTGCTAGGTCTTTACTATTCTTGGGCCTCAATCACCCCCATCTTACCACATTTCCTGGAACACTCCTGGCATCACCTATGTTATCTAGGTCTACGAGGAAGCAGAAAACCAAAGAGGATTAGGCATCAACAAAAAACCAAACAACCCAATTTAAAAGTGAGCAAGGGACTTGAATAAACATTTCTCTACAGAAGATATACAAAGAGCCAATAAGCACATGGAAAGATGCTCGACATCACTAAATCACTAGGGAAATACAAATCAAAACTACAGTGAGATACCACCTCACACCATTCAGATGGCTACTGTCAAACAAACAAAAACCCAAAAACAAAAAATGGAAAATAAAAAGAGTTGGAATAATAAAAATAAAACAAAACAAAAAAAAAAGAGTTGGAAAGGATAGGGAGAAACTGAAACTCATATGCATTGTTTGGTAGGAATGTAAAATGGTACAGCTGCTGTGGAGAAACAATATAGCAGTTCCTCAAATAATTAAGAACTGAATTACCATATGATTCAACAATTCTGCTTCTGAGTATATACCCAAAGAACTGAAAGCAGGGTCTCATAGATATTTGTACACCCATGTTCACAGTAACATTATTCACAATAGCCAAAATGTGGAAGAACCCCAACTTTCCACTGACAGATGAACGGATAAGCAAAATGTGGTATACATGTATACAATGGAGTACCATTGTCTTAAAAAGAAAGGAAATTCTGACACATGCTACAACATGAACTTTGAAGACATTAGGCTAAGTGAAATAAGCCAGTCACAGAAAGACAAACACTGCATGATTTCACTTGGATGAGGCCATTAGAGCAGTCAAATACCCAGATATCCCCCTGTGTGGTGATTCCAGCCTCAGCACCCAGAAACCCAAGACAAATGAGGGCATTTGGAAGAATATAAGATGTAACAAGTACATGACTGTCTGCTTTAATTGTGAATGCTAAGTATAGAATATGTAAAATAAGTATAGGATATGTAACATTTAACCAAATGCCACCTACATGTTATTTTCTCTTGAACTTGATTTTTAACCCGTTTCTTCTCCTATAAATTAGAATAACAATATTTACTCCACAACATTGTTTAAAAATGAATGTATGAGAAAGGGGCTGTGTAAACTATAAAGGGATAAACAAACAAGAGATTGTTACCAACAAACAAACTGATTAAAGGACAAGGACACACATATATTTATTTTAAGAAATTTCACTTATAGTCATCCACTGAGATGGGAAACCAAGGAAAGAATACTATGGAAGAGAAACAGCGGTGTTAGGTTTCTTAATAATTTGGGGTTTACTTTTTACTTCAGGACCTTCTTACCTCTTTTTTATTGGAGCACATGGCTCCATGACAATATTAAACTTATGGACTTAGTCCTTCTGAAATCTACTATACTCCATTTGCTGTTCAGCTGGAAAACATTTTCAGCCTTTCCAGTCTAATCCCAGAACACCATGATTTACAGCAAAAGAAATTCCTGAACTGAACAGAACAAAGAAACTGAGCTGTGCTGAGCAGAAACCCAAGAGTCCACACGTGCCCAGTGCCACTGCCACTGCCAGGAGCACTGCCAAAGACTAGGAGAAAGAGAAGAGGAAGTCCCTCCTCCCCACACAGAAGAGTCTTCTGGACTCAAGAGACTAATAGGAAGCCAGCAAGCAAATGTAGTTTGCAGGATTTAGACCCTTGAATCTGAGAGTAAACAGGCAAGTGACCAGTGCTGGGGACTTAAGAGGCAACAGAAAAAGAGAATTGCCAACTACTGTCTCAACTAACTTCATTAATTTAAATAAGATGTTTACTTTCGATCCAGGGACCATCCTGTGTAATTCGGACCCAGTACTACTGAAACGAAGAAATCTACAAGGCAGTCTGGGATTAGACCCCCTTTCCAAAAAGCACACAGGTTCCTGCCTCTAGCACTCAAAGAGACAAAAGACATCAGGAGCTGAAACATATGGTAAATGCTTTATTTTCATATTTTACATTAAAACATAAAATACAAACATTAAAACATAGGACATGAACAGAGATCCCACTGTCTGGTTTTCAAAGCATGTACAAGGATATACATAACAAAATATTTTTGAGTCTGCTTAACTCCAAACCCTAAAATGGGAAAACAATCTCAGAGCCTGGGGTGAGGGAAGATGGTGGGGCAGAGTCTGCATCTATAGATGTCATCTCCCCTGCCAGGTGGAAGGGAGCAGGGGCGGAGGGGAAGTTCTTCCATTGGAGAAGTCAGTTACAGTCACAAGAACTTTTGTTTCTCAAACATCTAAACTTACTAGGGGAATGCAAGGACTGGTAAGGCATGAGATTCTTCCAACTTCTCTAATAATACAAGCCCCTTGGTTCCTACGCTTGGGGGTGGGGGGCGAATCTCAGTCAGCATCAGCGAAGTGTACTTTAACATTAGTCAAATCCTAACCCTGCCCCGGGTTCTGCCCTAGCCAAAGACTAAGGCAGCCAGGGCCTGACCACTTGTATCCTCTCTCTTACCATCTGCTGAAACCAGACTGTTTTTTAATTCAAATCCTTTTCTGCCCCTGAAGCTCTAGGCCTGGGCAGTTATTCTTAATCATCAACATATCAAAAGGTTACACCTCTTCTAGAAAAGGGAGCTCTTTCCCAGGTTTTGGAAACTGGCTTTTTGAAAGATTTCCTTAAATAAAAGAGGCCATTCTTTAAAAAGCACAACTAGAACATGGAACTCTGGGGAAATCTACTGCAATAAGCCCCTGCTGGTGACAAATGCTGGAAACAGCTCAGGAGTTGACAGATCAGAACTGTTTTAAAATAAAAATAATGATAACATTTCTACAACAATTATTTAAGAAATTCACAGTTAGCTATCCTGCTCCCCAAGAAGAGGGAGCACGCCTTGAGACATGTTCTGTTGTGGAGAGTAGTTTAGTAGAGTAGCCTTTCGCAAAGCAAACAGATATAAACTGAACCCTCTATTGGAGAAAAGTGCAGCTCCAAAAGTGGGACAATCCAGGGCTGGAATGAAAGCTGGTGGGCATCTCCCTGCAATCCACACAGTCCTCCAACCACTGTTACCTTCCTGAGAATAACTATTTTACTAAAAACACTTTCTTATAAAAAAAGTCAGGGAAGGAGACAATCAGAGGAATTTGGAATCAAACATCAGTTTCACCTGGGGGCAGGCTTTAACCTGGGAATTCTAAACACACTCAAGAATGGCTCCTTACTCCAAGGGGTTGACTTTATTCTGAGAGAAACTCTTTAAAAATGCAAGAGACAAGTCCTCTTCTGCTTTCAATAGCAGTCTAAGCAGCTTCTCTTTTGTAAGCCTCTCTTGGTTAGCCCCTTGCTCCTGATCTCTCATACTAGTAAGAGCTTTGACATATGGCTCATCTTTTCCTAGTGAGAGAATAAAGAGTGGCTTTCAAAGCACTGGCTTATATAAAACCAATCCTGAGATCTTAGCTGGCTAGAAAAAAGGTGAGCCTTCCCCACTGCTCAAACAACTGGTCTCTTTCTTTGATTCACACAATGTGATGAACCCCATACACTTGGCCTTAGGAAAGGATCTACAGCTCATAAGCTGCCATCATCACTGGGTTTACCACTATCCTGGCACTGCACACCTGAACAAAGCTGTTCCTGCCACAGAGCAGACCAGATGAGCTCTACCACACTGTTCTGTGAGGATAAGACCAAGTTACTAAAAGATTATCAGCCTACAAGGTCAGAAATAGGTCAAATCCTTCAGAAGATTGTATAGTGCCCTCTTGGGCTCAATTGAAGACTTCTGCATCCACACTGCATCCAAGGAGGATCAAATTGGTTAGTCCCATCAGGAATATAAGCATTCCCAAGTCATGCAGTCAAGTGAGAAGACAACTCGGGTGGGGTGTCACTTCCAGAGATGCTCGGTGTACATTCATATCCTAAGTGCCTGCAGGGAGGATACTCTCCAAGGCCCAGCAGAAAGTCTGATCAAACATATTGATTCTCAACAAAGATTCATGAAGGTTTTTAACCCAAGAAATGGATAATGTTGATGGAGTACCAGTCTCTTACTCTTTTGATGGACACTGAAGGTACACCATCTATAGTGTTTTGTTGACCTGGAATCCCAGGATCATATTAACCTAATGGAACCACGATCTCACAAGTTCTAGGCCACAGACAATAAGCACAGATCTTGCTCAAGGCTGTGAGGTACTAGCAAACAACATGTAACATTAACCAGCAACATGACTGATAAGTTTCAAGACCATGGTCACTCCCACCTATAGATGTGGACCGTTTTTTCTGTTAAGGTAGCCAAGTAGCTGTTATGATTGACCTCAAATGGGCAGATGTCCAAGACAGGCTGATCGGCCTGCAGATCCTGCAGCAGTGAGCCACTGCCAGCATCCCACAGCTAAAAAAGAAGAGATAAAGGTCAGGAATCCTTCAATTCAACTCGGGACTTGCAGTCTTTATCATCACACAACTCTGAAGGCAAGGCACTGCAGAGACAGCACTGCCCAGGGAGTAAAACAGAATGTCCCCAACCTTCACAAGGTTGCATAAAAGCAGCACATCTGACATAGGTCATTCACAGCCTCACCTACTATAATTCGCAATTATGGTCTACCTGTGAGTGGATCTGAAAACCAAGCCTAGTGTTCTCCCCTTCAGTCTATATGCTAAGAACTCTCTTAGGGGAAACAAGGGTCAACAAGACAATAAGTCCCTATCTCTGCCCTCATGGAACCTGTATTCTAACTACTGCTTTCTTCTCCTTTAAAAAAAAATTTATTATGGACAAAAAATTCATGTAATAAAAAGTAGAATAGTACTATGAGTAACCCATCTCCCAGATGACTTAAGTTTTTTACCATACCTGATTTACTGTTTTTTTTCTTTGCTGACATCATGTCATTTTACCCTTATACACTTAAGTATACATCTCTTAACAACAAAGACATTTTCCTACATCTCAATGTCACTATGCCTAACAAAATGTATTCTCTAACAAACAGTGCAAAATAAAAATTTTCTGATAGTCTCTTTTTATATTGGTTTTGTTTGATTCAGGATTCAAATAAGGTCCACATTACCCTTGGTAGTCATAAATGTTAATAAGCCTCTCTTAATTCGAGCAGATCCAACCTCCCCACTCTTTTCTCCTCTGCCACTGACTTGTGGAAGCAGGATCTGTTGTCCTACAGAATGTCCTAGATTTATTTGCTGCTTTCTGTGATATTACTTATTCTCTAATCCATGGCAATTCCAGTAAATAAAAGCATTAGACTGAAGAGTGACACTACCCAACATGGCTGCCATTAGCCACATTTAAATTACATTTACTCTTTACATTCAAATTACACAAAAATTTAACAATTAAGTTGTTCATTCACATTAACATTTCAAGTGATCACATGGCTATGTGCCTTAACTGGGCAGTGCTGTTCTATGGGTTCAAGGACATCTAGGCATCATGTACTTCATTTTGCCTTACATCAAGAGGCAAATTATTTCTTCTTAAGCCACTAACAGTGACACAATAGTTGATCATGTATTCAGGTGGTAACAGGCTGACCCCTCCACTGTAAAATCCCCCATCAACCTTTCATCTGTTAGTTTCATCTTGATCGACTATTTTATAGAGGTTTCAGTAGTGCCTTTTTCCCCCTCAAGCATATAGCCCTATGTTTATCATCACACAACTTTGAAAGCACTGCAGAGACAGCACTGCCTGGGGGGTAAAACAGCCTGTCCCTAACCTTCACAAGGCAGCACAAAGGCAGGATATCTGACATAGGTCATGTAAAACACTACAGCTCACATATAAAGAATGATGTCAATCTATAGCTATTGGTATGGAAAGGTAACAAAAACAGGAAGTTAAATGGGAAAGCAGTATGTATTGGGTTGGCCAAAAAGTTCCTTATGTTTTTAAGTAAAAATAAAAGACCATTTTCATCAAGAACTTTCTCGAACATTTTGTTGTACTACCTTCTGCCATTTTTCAGGCAACTTCATAACTTTATCTTCCAAGAATATATTATCTTTTTGAGCAAAGTACTATTCTAAGTGCTTTTACAGTCTTCCACAGAATTGAAACTTCTCCCATTAAGAGAATTTTGTAAAGACTAAAATAAATAAATGGAAATACAAAGGTGCAATGTCTGGTGAATAGAGTGGATGAATAAGAACTCCCCAGTCAAGCTGTAACAGTTTTTGCCTGGTCAAAAAAGAAACACATAGTCTTGCATTATCCTGATGGAAGATTATGTGTTTTCCATTGATTAATTCTGGACACTTTTCATTGAGTGCTGGTTTCAGTTGGTCTAATTGTGAGCAGTACTTGTTGGAATTAATCGTTTGTTTTTTTGGAAGGAGCTCATAATAGAGGACTCCTTTCCAATCCCACCACATATACAATATCATCTTCTTTGGATGGAGATTGGCCTTTGTTGTGGTTAGTGGTGGTTCATTTAGCTTGCCCCAGGATCTCTTCCGTTCCACATTATTGTACAGTATCCACTTTTCATTGCCCATCACAATTTGTATTAAAAAAGAGAACATTTTCATTACATTTCAGTAGAGAATCATATGCAGAAATACAGTCAAGGTGTTTTGCACTTAACTTACGTGGAACTCGGACATCAAAGTGATTAACATAATCAGGTTGATGCAAATGATCTTCCACACTTGATTTGGCTATTTTGAGTATGCTGGCTATCTCCTGCGTGGTATAATGTTAACTGTTCTCATTTAATGTCTTGATTTGATCGCTATCAACTTCAACTGACCTACCCGACTGTGGAGCATTGCCCAGAGAGAAATCTCTAGCACAAAACTTTGAAAACACTTTCAACATGTTCAGTCACAGCACTTTTTCCATACACTGCACAGATCTGTTTCTGCATTTCAGTAAAGTTTTTACCTTTCTTGAAATAATAAAGCATAATCTGTTGAAAACGTTGCCTTTTTTTCCTTCCACTGTCAATATTAAAATGGCTACACAAAAATTCACCAATTTTGACAAGTCTTATTTTTAATACACATTGATACGATAGCTGTCACAAAACAATCTAACAAAATTGTTTCAAATGAAGTTACAGACAACTATGTGCTACTAGAGCCACCAACAGAAAAAAACAAACTTTTTGGCCAACCCAATAAAGTGTGACTTGTATAAAAAATAAACTAAGCAACCACACATATACACATATGAAGGTACGTGCAATTATGGAGAACTTTGGTTTTTTGCTTTATACACATCAGTATAAAAAACTGACAGACTACTCACCAGGGCAGATTTTGATGCTTCATCCCCAGTACACACCAGGATGCTGCCATTATTCTCTGGATTTTGGAAAATAGCACTCTTGGTTAGCAATTTGCAGGAGGGTCCCCCAAGGAATGTTTGTACAGGATGGCAGGAGCAGATGGGCTCTCCAGCATTATCCAGTTTATAGGACATCTCCATAAGCACACTTCGTAAGGTGTTGTGATTTTTATCTAAGAGAAAGAGAAATCAGTATTGATCTGTAGGGATGATCCAAAGTAATTAAGCAAGTATCTAAACTTGGTTGTAACACAGTTGAGTAGAAAAGGCAGTTTTTTCAAACCACCATGAATAGCTACAGAGCAAACATAATAAGAACAAAATAATATAGCACAAATGAAATTCAGAACTCTGGGCTATAGGATGAAGTAAGTTATCTACAATAGGTTTTTGTCTATGAGGGAAACAATTCTGAGAACGAGCTAGCCTTTTTAGGAAAAACACTGTATCCAGCTGGACTTCTGTTTGGGTTTTTATCTTTCTTAAGGGTTCGGGCTACAAGGTCTTTTCCTTCCCCCAGTGTGGACCCCACTAATACCCAGAACTGTACAAATCAAGTGAAAGCATATTATCACAGAAGGGGAAACATACTGCTGTGGTTCTGCTGAGAGACAAACAAAAGCTAGAGAACAGAATGGGATCTCCAAGCTTTCTACATGTCATAGCAAACCCGTTGAGATAGAGGACCTAGGAGATGGGTCCAACAGGGAAAGGAGAGTCTGCTGAGGCAGCTTCTCAGCTCAAACAAAACTTAAAATGATTAGGTCAACCCACAACTAGCAGAAGTATGAGCACTTTAATGACTATTTCTGACCAAAACATCTACTTGACCATCAATATAGCTCACCAGATTAGATTCATTATCTTTCAGCTAGAAAAAACCTGTGAATTTAAGCACAGTCAGTCAAGGGTTGCAGTCCTGGTTCTGGAAGCTGTGAGAAGTTCAGCTGGCTAGGGCCACCATAGTTGTCCATCTACTCCCCACTTAACTTTGGGGTCCCAAATAAGGAAGAACAGCTAACAGCTTAGCGTCTTGGCCCTCTACATGACTGCTTTCATCTTGGCCTTCCTTGTAAGTGAACTGAGGGGCAAGCAGAAGACGTGAAACTGATGTAAGGGTAGCTCAGTGGCCTCTAGAGCAGGTCTCGTCATTCCATCACTGTCGTAAGTCAGAGAGGATCCTAAAGTGGCTAATTCCACTTCCAAGGAGTACCTGGCCAAGTATGTCCCAGTTCACACAAGCGAGGGACAGGGAGGCAGGCTCCACAGAAGCTCCCTGCAGGAACAAGAGCTGTTAGTCCGTGAGGGGCTGACCAGTACCACCTGAAAGCTAGGGCAAGCTCTCCTTTCCTCCCCTCTACCAATCTACTTCCAAACCAACCATGAGGACACCCCAATAACACTCACCAGGCCTATAGGTCACGAGACAGTGGCGGGTGCTGCTTTCTACCTGAAAGTCTACGCAGCCCCCGGGCTCCATGGGCAGCACATGAGGCCAATGAGTAAAACCCATTTTCAGCTCCCAAAAAGAGGCATTCTCCAACGTTCCAGCCAACACGCCACCATATGGAAATGCAGCAGAGGCAGCTCTGGGTACATATGACAGGGATACCAGCGGGCATCTGAAGGGAAAGAAAGGAAACCAAGTCTCACCTGCCAATATTTGAACTACTTCAGGCCCCACTATGAGGAGTCAAGGACATTCCTATCTCTACAGAAGAAATTTTGTGAGTCACTGTCCTCTGATATTTGATAAAAACTACCAACCCACTCTGTAGGAACAAAAGGGCACATATATAATATTCCACACCCAGTTTCAGAGGAGATTCCACATGCTCTAAAAGCAGTAGGGAAAAAACAGAGTAGGAAATTTAACAGTACAAGGTTACAAACACAAGGAAGCCTGACTGTTGTGAAGCTTCTGGAAATGGGGTTAGACACACACACACACAGAAAGTCAGGAAGGAAATTCAACTTATACATCCAATAAACTAAAGCTTCCAAGCTGTAGTTGACAGACTCCCTCAATTAAAATACAGGATAGAGAATTCCCTGGTGGTCCACTGGTTAGTTCACAACAGGCCAAGAAACTTAACCAAGGTCACACAGGTCATAAATGGTGGAGCTGGGTTCTGAACAAAGCAGTAATTTTATTTTGGCACACTGTGACGTGTAATTCTATGAGTCTGGTTATACTTGGAAAGAGAACTTTCTGCCATATGAACTATCATGAACACAAACTCTAGGATCTTACTGATTCTGAAGTGAGAATAGATCAGAGGACTCAGAGAACTGCCCTCTGTGAGAAATTCTGATCAACTGTGAAACACTTGTAAAAGAGAGGATTAATATAATAGTCCAAGAGAAAGCTGTTACTTTCAGGTGGCTCCCTACCTAGCTCTCTGAGGTACTAACTCCTGGACGTGAGAGCTTGTATTTCGAAGGTCATATAACAGAACTGAACCGTTGACCAGTCCAGCATAGATGTAATTGTTTTCATCAAGACACCAGCAGCAGCTCCAGACAGGCCGCCCAGCATTGTAAGTCTGGACCACGGTATTTGTTTCCAGGCTGCAGAGTTACAAAAGACTTTTACAATTATGTATTACAAAAATAAAATACAGAACAAAGATGTAAAGATAAAAACACACCCACACACCAAAACTATATGGATTCCCAATTTCCCCTAAGGTCTGCAGAGATAACTCCTCTTAATTCCACAATATTTGTTTTGGGGATACAGATTTTCCTCCTAAGCTGTAAGGAAGAGGGACAGATAAACAGTATATTCCTTCCCCTGATCCTATATCCTTCTCCACGGCTACCTATTACACAGGTATTCAATATTTAATACTGAAAAATTAGAAAACACATATAAGAAAAATAAAAAGTTATAATCCAACTATCCACAGTTTGGCATTTAACCTTTCTTTTTTCTCTTCTATTTTTCAATACTACTAAAATAAGTCATAGCATATAGATATATATAAAACATAACAGAATTGATACACTGAGTTTTGGGGTAAAATTAAGCTGAAGCATTCTTGAAAAGTCAAAAGATATATATCTGCATGGTTTAAGATATATTTTGTAGCATATATAATTTTAAAGAAATGGACCACCACATATTCAGCTTTGCAACCAGCCGTGTCCACTTCTTAAACCAATGTATTTAAAAGTCAATGAACGTGGATCTGAGAAAACAATGCCTTTGACAGCTCCCATATCCCCTCCCCACCCCAAAAGCCAAGGTCATCATGACACAGATACTAATTTCCAAGCTATTCAACACTAGGCATCCCAAGGCCCATCTTCCCCACAAAGCACTCACCTGGTCAGTTTAATTGTGCTGTCCAGGGAAGCAGAGAGAAGTAAGCCTTTGGATCGACTGCTGAAAGCCAGTCCACGTATTTGTTTGCCATGCATAGGAATATACTGACTGCTTTTCATGTTGGCAGTACTCAACATCTTAACACCAAAGCCTGCCAAATTTATGAGAGAGTGAAACAGATCACTGAAAGTCAATTTAGGGCAAAGGAAACTACCATTTCAAGCAACACCTCTGTTCACCTTTCTTGGCATGTCAGTTTCTGGGAAAAAACTAGTCGAACAAAAAAAATAACTCCCACGTTATAATTTATTTTAAAAAGTACATTCTATCCCAAATGTCTATCAAGTATATGAGAAACCATCATATATACATACAGTGGAATACTACCCAGCAATAAAAAGAAATGAACTGCTGACAGACACAATAACATGGATAATCTTTATAAAGTTACCTTGAAAGAACCCAGCCATACATAACACTGTATGGCTCCAGTTACGTAAAATTCTAGAAAATATAAACTAATATATTGAGAAAGAAAGTAGTTGCCTTGGGATGGGGAGAGGAGGGAGGAACAGGTGGATGATAGATTACAAAGAGCCTAAGCGAACTTTCAGGGCATCTGATATGTTCATTACCTTGATTGTTACGATGGTTCCAGAAGTATATACATATATTGATACATACATGAGTACTCACCAAACGGTTTATCACATTAAGGATGTACAGTTTACTGTATATCAATTATACTGTAATAATAAAGTTTTTAAAGGAAAAAGAGAGACTAGTCTTTCTGAACCACAGATACTCAAAAATGTAGATGAGAGTGAACAACAAAGAATGAAGATAAGTAATTTCTGTGTCATGTGGTCAAGATGTTACATTTTTCTGAAACAGAATGAAAACAAGTAAAATCAAGTATCTTATCATTCCAAGAGGGGAAAAGAAAGCCTAAAACTTGTCCTTTTAAATTTATTTGTTACTCTGTTCTCTCACCAGGGAATAATAGCACATTTATTTTATCAAGTATATATTTTATCATTTTATCTGAGCTATACACTAACAAAATTTGTCACATCTTAGATTTAAGATATCCTTGAGGGACTTCCCTGGTGGTCCAGTGGCTAAGAATTTGTGTTGCAATGTAGGAGACGTGGGTTCAATCCTTGGTCTATAAACTAAGATCCCACAAGCCACAGAGCAACTAAGCCCGTGCACGTCAACTACTGAAGCCTATGCACTCCAAAGTCCACTAGTCGCAACTAGAGAGCTCAAGAACCACAAGGAAAGATCCCATACGATGCAACCAAGACCCAATGCAGCCAAATAAATAAGCAAGTTGAGACACTTGAAAAACAAGACAGCCTTGAATCATACTTCTTCTGCACTAGGGAATCAAGTGAGAGACAGTTTATTGTGATTTCTGCTAAAACAGAATTAGCAAAGCCAGAGAAACAAACACGGAAACTATAGGTTTTAAATCAATAAGGGAGCTTGAGATTTTGCCTAGTTAATCATTAAAGGAAACAAGAAATTAGCATTATCAGTCTATCAGGAAGAGCTGGTTGTGCAGGACAGAACAGACACACTAAGAAATAAAGGAAGAGATTACACCCAAATTGGGGAACAAACTGGAATAAATATTTTTCCAATTAATGGGGAAGGTTTCACTTGAAGATAAATCTTTTTATTAAAACTGTGAATGGAATATAGCAACGTTATAAACAACCCTTTTACTTTCCCCTCAATTGAAGCCTCCTAATAGCCTCTCAACTCACAGTTAGTATCACTGAATAGACAAATATATGATATTCAAGGGATTCCACTACCACTCCTGTACATACCTAAGTATGGGGGACACAGTTTTGAAGCATTTGAAAGGAACTTCTAAGTGGGGAGACACTAAATCAGGCAGAAGCAAAGGGACCTTACAGTTGGCAGAAATCATATGCTGAAGAGAACAGGCAAAAGCATCTACAACATTGGGCCTGTGAGGTTTGGTTTTCAACATTAAAACAACCTAAAATGAAACTTGAAAAGTGCACAAAAAAGAGAAAATCAATACAATATTAATAAAATAATAACATTCCCAAATTCTTTTACTTGGAATTTGTCAATGTGCACACTACTGAAAATAAGCATTCAATCTTGTTTTAACTTGAATTAGACCTTGGGGTAAGTATTTTTTCAAACATTTCTAGTCTAAAATGAACCTGTATCTTAGCAGGACATACAAGCAATTATAGTCCTTATCCTTGGACAACTCACACTTCTAAGTAAGTCTTCTCTCACTTTACCATGGTTCAGCAACTCTGCCCTTCTGGTGAACAAGTTTACAGAAGTCAAACAGACAGTACAGACATCTTTGTAGTACCCTAAAGTATCTGTTTCAAGGAAAGTAACTAGGAAAAAAGTGATCTGGTGGGTTGTAGACAGTGTTAACCTACTAGTGAGTCCTGGATTATCCAAAAAGGGAGGATGTAAATAAATAGAGTACAACAATGAACACAGAAATTGAGGTTCTGGACTATTTACCTGGAAGGAAGGCAGCCTGAGGAGAAGGTTGTGATACCACCAGGCAGCTCAAAGCATCACAGTATGTCATGACTCGACAGTTTCCTGTTTGAGACACTGTGAATGTCTTCTGGAAATGATACTTCTGTTGACTCTGGCTGGAGGGCAGGCCACTTAGGAAATGTGGTTGGGAACCCCCAGGCTGTTGTGAGATCTTATCCTGACCGATAAGTTTTTGCAAGTCCTAAAATGAAAACAATTTTGAAGACATAAAGCTTTTTCGCCAGGTATTACCCTCAAATACAATTCCTTGATCTAATACAAGGATATTTATCCTTTACATGAAGATGTTAACATGAATTCTAAAGAACTGTTGCAGTTTGCAGATATTTTAACAAGTAACTGAAATAAGCAAAGCACAGAATCATAAAGGGCTGAAAGTCTTAATTCTCATTTTATTGGTAGATTCAAGGAAGTGAAATGACCTAAACAAGTTATGAAGTATGAGGTGGCCATTCAACTTTTTTTTAATTCAGGATGCAGTAGAATTCATCATAAAGCACATGCTGCTGCTGCTAAGAAGCGTCAGTCATGTCCGACTCTGTGCGATCCCATAGACGGCAGCCCACCAGGCTCCTCCGTCCGTGGGATTTTCCAGGCAAGAGTACTGGAGTGGGTTGCCACTGCCTTCTCCGATAAAGCACATATATAAGTTCTAATAAAAAATAAACAGTTGATCATGTTTCTTTCCTGAAAAACATGGTAAATCCTATTTGTATCTGAGTGAAACTAAACATTTAGATGACTTCTTAATTCCTATTCCAACAGTTCTTTGGATTAGAAAAGGCAAACTTACCTGAACACGACTTTGAAGCCTAGAACATTCATCAGTGAGGGCTTGAAGCTGCAGCCGACACTGTGCAGAGTCTAACTCAGCCTTCTTCCTTAGCTTCTGTTCCTTTTGTAAGGAACTAGACAGGGAAAGCCAGCAACAGGTGGAGATTAGAAAGGCTACAAAGACTTCTCATCAAGATGCACAGTAAATTTATGCTATAATATACACATTTTGACTATAAATATGTCATGATAGGGAACAAAACATAACAAGAGAAAAACCTCTCAAACCGAGAAACATTACAGAAGAATAGCAGACAGGGATGAGCTCATCAGCCTACTGGAGTGGGTCTCACTGTTGATTTAGGCAATGACCAGAAATCTGGGTCTTACTAAGGAATGGGGACATAAAATGCAAAATGAGGGATTAGAGCCAAGCTCACTGCCTGAGTTAGAGTCAAATTAGAAAAGAGTAAAATGACCTGTTAAAAGACCAAGATCATCTACCAGATAAAAAGAAAATCAGCTATTGGATGTTCATGAGATATTTAAATAAATAACACTATAAAAAGAGGTTGGAAGTTAATGCTAAAAAAAAAAAAGACTGATTACAATTAAACAGGATGGATAAGCATAAAGAGGAATAATGTGCAATGAAAGGATACATTCATAGGTATGAAAATCATAAATTCACCTTTCAAAACATGAAATGCAAATAGATTTCCACTCCAATAAGATAGGCGAGAAAAAAGATGAAAATTGGAAAGGAAGGGATAAAGTGGCTCTTATTTATCTTCATGGAAAATTCAAGAGAACCCACAAGCTATTAAGAGTTTAGTAAGGTTACTAGAGTTAAGATCAAGAAAATTAGATCAACCGCATTCCCATATACCAGACAGGTGATTTGTAAATGTAACAAAAAAATTCATTCGAAATAGCATTCTAACAGCAACCTAGGAATAAAGTTAAGGCCTTTAAGAGGCAAAATACAGTTATAAAAGACACAAGAAAACAGTGAATAAATGAAAGGATATTATATAATGCTAATGGCTAGAAAGACCAAACTGAAGCACTAGAACTAACAAACACATCCTAGAACAAAAGAGTAGTCCATTTATAATATAGAAACTTAATTTAGAATAGAAGTAGCAATTGAAATTTATAGATAGGACATACTTTGCTAAAAGTAAAAACTTTTTCAACAAAGGATACCATAAACAAGTCAAAGAGACAAATCAAAAACGAGAAGATGACATGTGCAATGTGCACAACCAACAAAGAGTTAGTATAAGTAAAACAAAGAACTATAAATCAGTAAGAAACAAATAATATATTTGGCTCAATATAAATGAGTAAAATATCTGAACACAATTTACAGAAGAGTATGTTCAACCTCAAGCGACTGGGAAAAACCTCATAAGAAAAGCAAACCAAATGCTACTTCACTCCATGAAACTGGCAAAATTAAGTCTGATAATATAAAGTAGATGAAGGTATGAAAAAAATGAGAAGTCCCTTACATTACTGCTGCTGGTATAAACTGAAAAAACCTCTAGGAAGAGCAATTTGACAATATCTAGTAAAGCTGAAATTACATGTACCCTATGATAAAGCAAATCCATTTCTAGATGTAATGAAACTCTCACCCATTTCTCTGCAGCATGGCTTATACTAATGAAAACTGGAATCTACCTGTCTACCAATACAAAATACATACAGGAAAACTCTACAGAACAAGAACACTTTATAGAAATTAAAATGAATCAACGATAGCTACATGTATCAACCAGGATATGTGCCTCAGAGTATTAAGCAAAATCAAGCTACAGAAGAAAAACTATAATCCAATAACATTTGCATAAAATATGAAAACTTTCTAAATCACACTGTATGTGCTTTATGGTCATAGATCATCTGAGGAAAGAGATGGAATTGAGAAAAAACTGGTGCACAAGGAAGCCTCCTCGGTATCTATAAGGATACATTTCTTTTTTAAAAGACCCAAAACAAATATGGAAAATGTTAAGATTTGATAAGGCCGAGCCTGCGGGCATTCATCCTATTAGTCTCGGTATGTATCACCATTTTGAAATTCTTCTCAAGAGGCTAAGGAGTACACCGATTGTAGTAATCAGCAAAGTTTTAAATACAATCATGCATTAAGAGCCACCCCTACTGGTTTTGCTTTTTCAAGAAAATTCCCCCCACCATGCACCTGTCATTTTAACATACCACAAATAAATATTCATTGGAATGAATAAAAAAAGGCAAACAAGGAGTAAAATTAATACATCTGTAATTCCACTTTACAGTGACTACTTATATGTTTTTTCCAGTTTGCAAAACTATAATCACACTAACAACATGCTTTCACATGACAACATACTATAAGTACTTCAACATCAGTTTGAATCAATGTATAGTGTTTCATCACATAGATATGCCAGAGTTTACTCAACCAATATTGGTTTGGATTATCAACTAAATGAAAAGCCTGATTAAACACAGTTTTGCACATATCTTTAAACATTTTTTAGAGTGCCTAAAGCAGAATTGATGCTTTTGAACTGCGGTGCTGGAGAAGACTCTTGAGAGTCGCTTGGACTGCAAGGAGATCCAACCAGTCCATTCTAAAGGAGATCAGTCCTGGGTGTTCATTGGAAGGACTGATGCTGAAGCTGAAACTCCAATACTTTGGCCACCTCATGCGACAAGTTGACTCACTGGAAAAGACTCTGATGCTGGGAGGGATTGGGGCAGGAGGAGACGGGGACAACAGAGAATGAGATGGCTGGATGGCATCACCAACTCGATGGACATGAGTTTGAGTGAACTCCGGGAGTTGGTGATGGACAGAGAGGCCTGGCGTGCTGTGATTCATGGGGTCACAAAGAGTCGGTCACAACTGAACGACTGAACTGAACTGAAAGCAGAATTACTTTTAGCCTTCTGAATTACATTGCCAAGGGCCTCTCTAAATGCTAGTATCTATGTGCATCTTCACCAGTAATGCATGAGCGGACCCACAGTCCTGTACTCTCGATGCAGGGGGCTTTTGGCTGCTGCTGCATGGCATGTGAGATCTCAGTTCCCTGAGGGAACAAACCTGCCTCCCCTGCATTGCAAGGCTGATTCTGAACCACTGGACCACCCGGGAATTCCCAATCTTTACGGTTCTTAAAGCATATTTTTTAAGTAGTGCTTTTAGCAATTGTCCATGGGCTTCCCAAATCCCAATAATTTCTATTTCTGGCATTGTATTGCTTCAGTTATGAGACTTCTTTGTAGAATACTATGGCAGGAGGGCTTAGGGACACAAGCAGCAAAAATTTTCAGTTTTTAAAAAAGTATCTTTAAGCCTATTCTAATGACAAGGAGCTTGAGACTTGGAGTGTGCTTTAGATGGCCGTGAATTGGCCACTCATTCCCTGATTCACTGTTCACCGAATTTAGTGGTAGAGGCAGACAGTAAAGGTAATCCCTTAGGGAAGAAGCTGGACAGGCTATCAAAAAACCCAGGCTATCTTTCTGTGTGGGTCTGCTGCCCAGCTTAGGTGTGAGGTATTACTGTATGGCTAAAGGTTTCTCTATGACTTTTGATTTCAGGAGGGCTTACCAGACCATGTCTTGGCCTCCCCAAGTCATATTACCAAAGACAAGTCTTAGCACTGACTCCAAGTTCACAGGAATGCCAAAGTGCTCCTGCAGAGCTACCTGCTCCGATCAGCACACAACCCTCAGGCCCTGAAAATGGAGGCTTACGAGAGGTGCTGAGCACACAGACAAGCACAGAAGCCTACCACCTGCTGCTCTTCTTTCAACCCCCTGTCTTTCAAGAAAGGAGATTTTTATCCTCTACTTCTCAGCTGTTTTCCTATGCACTGATTTCATTTTCTGATATTCTATACTAGCTTTTTTCCCTGAAGAGTTCAAGCAAAAGTCCTGGGGCTTAGATTTATTGAGCTAGGTGAAGTCACAATAATTTGTTACTCCAGATCATCACTTTTAATCCTATATGGAGAGCAAACCGTGCATCAGGTGATCAGACATGTATCATAAGTCACAATGTTAGATAACCAACAATCCCCAGAGATCCCGAGTCACAGTCCAAGGAAAGCCTCAGAATCACACTAAGAGTGACTCATACCCCCTTTTTCAGATGAGCCTACAAAGAACCAAAATGGAATATTCCAGCTAGACAGATTCTTTCCACCTACCTCTTCATGAGCTCCTGCTCACTAGTGTCCAAAGCTCTCAAGGTCCGGGCATAAAGGACAACGATATCACTTTGCTTGGCTTTCTTGTTGCACTAAGGAGCCCAACAGGACACAATTAGTGTGGTTCTAGGAATCCGCCTGACTTAACATGTTGACTGTGCACATACACAGTTCTTAACTGCAGGGACTCTATCTACCTGGGGACATTTTCGGGTCTGTCCTCTGAGCCACTTCAAAATGCATTTGTACCCAAAGAGGTGCCCACAGCGCAATGCAGAGAGCCGGTGATCCCCAGCATTGGTCCACTGTTCCAAACATATTGTGCAAGTGTCCCCTTCTTCCTCATCCACAGAAGCAGAAGTTAGAGAAGGGTTAGACTTCTGAGGAGACTGCTGGATGGAAACCAGAATACATTCAAATTAGAGAAAATGCAAAATCTGTCTTGAACATACGAAACTAACAAATTAACAAAAGTCACACAAAAATGAACAAACCCAATTGAAATATGCCAAAGAAAAACCCAACACCCATGAATCACTTCCCATTCTTTCCAGAGTGCAATCTGGTCAAAGATAATATAAGCCATGAAAATATTATTATCCTTTGAACTCACAAAATTCTTGATTTTTTTTCATTCAAATGACAAAAAGGAGCTAATTAACGAAGATATTAAAACAAACCCAGAAGTGACCAGTAAATAACAACAAAGAATATTAAGTCTTTTATACATTCAAAATTAGGTTCATAATTCAAGTAGCTAAAAAAATATTTGTTTCATGTGAATAAAGAAAAAAATACAAGGGAAAAGAGAAAGGAATATAAACAGCTCACACAAAAATACAAATGGTTAGTAAGTGTTCAGCTATAATTAAAGAAACAAAAATTAAACCAGGTTTTTACTTCTTTTCATCTATTAGATGATGCCTGGTAACACGAAGCACTGAGGGTGAAGGAGAAATGGGCACCCTTACACACTGCTGTTGCAAGTAGAAACTGGCACAAATTTTCCAGAGGGCAACTTGGCATTATCTATCTAAACTAAAAGTACATTCTTCCTTTGATAAAGCAACCTCTCTGGAAGAAATATATCCCATGAATATAACCACAAATATTTGCCAAAACAATACTGCAAAGATGCTCAGTGCAGAATGATCTTAGCAGGAAGCAACAATAGTGCACACAGCAAGGGAAGAATTAACTAAAATGTATTCCCATGTAAGAACACTATGCAGCTACTACTACCAGGAAGAATCAGATGCAATTGTATGTTGGAGAGTCACTTAAGTTATGTCCGACTCTTTGTGACCCCATGGACTGTAGCCCACCAGGCTCGTCTGTGCATGGGACTTCCCAGGCAGGAATACTGGAGTGGGTAGCCATTTCCTTCAATTTTATGTACTGACAATAAAAAGCTCTCCAAGAGAAACTTCCCTGGTGGTCTAGTGACTGGGAATCTGTGTTCCAATGCAGGGGACATGGATTTGATCCCTGGTCAAGGAACTAGGATTCCACATGCCACAGAGCAACTAAGCCTAGGCACTACAACAACTAAGCCTGTGCATTCCAGAGCACAGAGAAGAGAATAGAAGCTTGCGTGCTGCAACTAAAGGAGGCCCTGCGTGCTGCAACGAAGACCCAGCACAGCCAAAATTAATTAAAATAAATAAATAAAAAGACACGACTACAATCAAGATTAGTTGAGCAATTAATCACACATTTAATCACTTAGTCCTATAATTAAAAAAGAAAGCTCTCCAAGGTACAACAAGTCAGGGGAAAAGAAACCAACCCTGGAACAGAATAGTATATAATCTCTCTTGTGTAAATTTTAGAATAGAGCATTTAAATTAATTCAGTAAGGTTGAAGGATACAAAATTCATCTACAGAAATCTATTGCATTTCTACACACTAACAATGAACTATCAGAAAGAGAAAAAAGAAAATATAGTCCCATTTATTTATGAACCGTATTAAAAAGAATAAAATAAACTAGAATTAAATCTAACCAAAGAGGTAAAAGACCTGTACTCTGAAAACTATGACATTGATGAAAGAAACTGAAGACGACATAAACAACTAGAAAAACATATTATGCACATTGAAATAATTGGATTGGAAGAATTAACATGGTTAAAATAATCATCCTCCCACCAAAGCAATCTACAGATGCAATGCAATCCCTGCCAAAATATGAACAGTATTTTTCATATAACTAAATGATTTTAAATTTATATGAAAACAAAAGACTAGAAACAGCCAAAGCAATCTCAAGAAAGAAAACAAAGGTGGAAATATCACACACTCTGATTTCAATCTGTATTACAAAGCTACAGTAATCACAACAGTATGGTACCATCACATAAGCAGACACATAGATCAACAGAACAGAACACAGGGCACAAAAACAAACCCACACTTACATGGGCAATTAATTTACAAAAAAAGAGGCAAGAGTAGACAACGGGGAAAGACAGTTTCTTCAATAAATGGTGTTGGGAAATCTGGACAACTACATGAAAAGAAAGCAAACTGGACCACTTTCTCTAACTTTTTATTTTATAATGGATTATAACAATGTTGTGATAGTTTCAGGTGTACAGCAAAGGGACTCAGCCAAATAGTGGACTACTCTCTCACGTAATATACAAAAGTAACCTAAAAATGGACTATAGATTTAAATATAAGACCTGAAACCATAAAATTCTTAGAAGAAAACATGGGCACTAAAGCTCTTTGACAGCAGTCCTAGCAATATTTTTTTGAATACGTCTTCTTAGGCAAGGGAAGGAAGCAAAAACAAGCAAACGAGGCTATCAAACTAAAGCTTTTGCATACCAAAGGAAACTAACAACAGAATGAACAGGTAGCCTACCGAATAGAAGAAATTAACAAAAGATATATCTGATAAGCAGTTAATATCCAGAATAAATAAAGAGCTCACACAACTCAACAGCAAAGAAAACCTGATTAAAAATGGTCAGAAGGCTGGAACATTTTCCCAAAGAGATGGCCAAGAGACACATAAAAAGAAAATATGTTCAACATTAGAAATTATCAGCTCAGATCAGTTCAGTCGCTCAGTCATGTCCGACTCTTTGCGACCCATGAACCGCAGCATGCCAGGCCTCCCTGTCCATCACCAACTCTCGGAGTTCACCCAAACCCATGAGTCGGTGATAACATCCAACCACCTCATCCTCTGTCATCCCCTTCTCCTCCTGCCCTCAATCCCTCCCAGCATCAGAGTCTTTTCAAATGAGTCAGCTCTTTACATCAAGTGGCCGAAGTATTGGAGTTTCAGCTTCAACATCAGAACTACCAATGAACACCTAGGGCTGATCTCCTTTAGGATGGACTGGTTGGATCTCCTTGAAGTCCAAGGGACTCTTAAGAGTCTTCTCCAACACCACAGTTCAAAAGCATCAATTCTTCGGCACTCAGCCTTCTTTATGGTCCAACTGTCAAATCCATACATGACCACTGGAGAAACAATAGCCTTGACTAGACAGACCTTTGCTGAGAAAGTAATGTCTTGCTTTTCAATATGCTGTCTAGGGTGGTCATAACTTTCCTTCCAAGAAGTAAGCGTCTTTCAATTTCATGGCTGCAATCACCATCTGCAGTGATTTTGGAGCACAGAAAAATAAAGTCAGCCACTGTTTCCCCATCTATTTCCCATGAAGTGATGGGACCAGATGCCATGATCTTAGTTTTCTGAATGTTGAGCTTCAAACCAACTTTTTCACTCTCCTCTTTCACTTTCATCAAGAGGCTTTTGAGTTCCTCTTCACTTTCTGCCATAACGGTGATGTCATCTGCATATCTGAGGTTACTGATATTCCTCCCGGCAATCTTGATTCCAGCTTGTGCTTCCTCCAGCCCAGCGTTCCTCATGATGTATTCTGCATATAAGTTAAATAAGCAGGGTGACAGTATACAGCCTTGACATACTCCTTTTCCTATTTGGAACCAGTCTGTTGTTCCATGTCCAGTTCTAACTGTTGCTTTCTGACCTGCACACAGGTTTCTCAAGAGGCAGGTCAGGTGGTCTCTTTCAGAATTTTCCACAGTTTATTGTGATCCACACAGTCAAAGGCTTTGGCATAGTCAATGAAGCAGAAATAGATGTCTTTCTGGAACTCTCTGGCTTTTTCAATGATCCAGTAGATGTTGGCAATTTGATCTCTGGTGCCTCTGCCTTTTCTAAAACCAGCCTGAACATCTGGAAGTTCACGGTTCACGTATTGCTGAAGCCTGGCTTGGAGAATTTTGAGCATGACTTTACTAGCGTGTGAGATGAGTGCAATTGTGCGGTAGTTTGAGCATTCTTTGGCATTGCCTTTCTTTGGGATTGGAATGAACACTGACTATTTCCAGTCCTGTGGCCATCCTGAGGTTTCCAAATTTGCTGGCACATTAAGTGCAGCACTTTCACAGCATCATCTTTCAGGATTTGAAATAGCTCAACTGGAATTCCATCACCTCCACTAGCTTTGTTCATAGTGATGCTTTCTAAAGACCACTTGACTTCACATTCCAGGATGCCTGACTCTAGGTGAGTGATAACACCATCATGATTATCTGGGTCATGAAGATCTTTTTTGTTCAGTTCTTCTGTGTGTTCTTGCCACCTCTTCTTAATATCTTCTGCTTCTGTTAGGTCCCTACCATTTCTGTCCTTTATCGAGCCCATCTTTGCATGAAATGCTCCCATGGTATCTCTAATTTTCTTGAAGAAATCTCTAGGCTTTCCCATTCTACTGTTTTCCTCTATTTCTTTGCACTGATCACTGAAGAAGGCTTTCTTATCTCCCCTTGCTATTCTTTGGAACTCTGCATTCAAATGGGTGTATCTTTCCTTTTCTCTTCCCTTCTTTTCACAGCTATTTGTAAGGCCTCCTCAGACAGCCATTTTGCTTTTTCGCATTTCTTTTTTATTGGGGATGGTCTTGATTCCTGTTTCCTGAACAATGTCACGAACCTCCGTCCATAGTTCATCAGGCACTCTGTCTATCAGATCAAGTCCCGTAAATCTATTTCTCACTTCCACTGTATAGTCAAAAGGGATTTGATTTAGGTCAAACCTGAATGTAATTATCAGGGACATGCAAATTAAAACCACAAAGAGATACCACCTTATACCTGTCAGAATGGCTATCATCAAAACAACAACACACAGCAAGCATTGGCGAGGATACGGAGAAAAGGAAACACTTGTGAACTGGTACAGCCACTAAGGTAACAGTATGGATTATGGACAAATACCATATGATCTCCCTTAAATGAAATCTAAAAAATAAAACAACAAAAAATCCGCAGACCAACAGACACAGAGAACAAATGGGTGAGTGCAAAAGGGAAGGGAGTGGGGGGTACGACAAAATAGGTTGAAGGGGATTAAGAGGTACTAACTTGCACTCATCTCACATCTAGCAAAGTCATGCTCAAAATTCTCCAAGCCAGGCTTCAACAGTATGTGAACCAAGAACTTCCAGATGTTCAAGCTGGATTTAGAAAAGGCAAAGGAACCAGAGATCAAATTGCCAACACCCACTGGATCATATAAAAAGCAAGAGAATTCCAGAAAAACATCTACTTCAGCTTTATTGACTATGCCAAAGCCTTTGACTGTGTGGATTACAATAAACTGTGGAAAATTCTGAAAGAGATGGGAATACCAGACCACCTTACCTACTTCCTGAAAAACCTGTATGCAGGTCAGGAAGCAACAGTTAGAACTGAACATGGAACAACAGACTGGTTCCAAGTGGGAAAAGAAGTACGTCAAGGCTGTATACTGTCACCCTGCTTATTTAACTTATATGCAGAGTACATCATGAGAAATGCTGGGCTAGATGAATCACAAGCTGGAATCAAGATTGCTGGGAGAAATATCAATAAACTCAGATATGCAGATGACACCACCCTTATGGCAGAAAGTGAAGAAGAACTAAAGAAGCTCTTGATCAAAGTGAAAGAGAAGAGTGAAAAAGCAGGCTTAAAGCTCAACATTCAGAAAACTAAGATCATAGCATCTGGTCCCATCACTTCATGGCAAACAGATGGGAAAACAATGGAAACTGACAGACTTTATTATCTGAGCTCCAAAATCACTGCAGATAATGACAGCAGTCATGAAATTAAAAGACACTTGCTCCCTGGAAGAAAAACTATCACCACCTTACAGAGCATATTAAAAAGTAGAGACATTATTCTGCTGACAAAGGTCTGTCTAGTCAAAGCTGTAGTTTTTCCAATAGTCAAGGATGGATGTGACAGTTGGACCATAAAGCTGAATGCTGAAGAATTGATGCTTTTGAACTGTGGTGTTGGAGAAGACTCTTGAGAGTCCCTTGGACTGCAAGGACATCCAACCAGTCCACCCTAAAGGAAATCAGTCCTGAATATTTATTGGAAGGACTGATGCTAAAGCTGAAACTCCAATACTTTGGCCACCTGATGCAAAGAACTGATCATTGGAAAAGCCCGTGATGCTGGGAAAGATTGAAGGCAGGAGAAGGGCACGACAGAGGATGAGATGGTTGGATGGCATCACCAACTTGGTAGACATAAGTCTGAACAAGCTCTGGGGAGTTGGTGATGGACAGGGAAGCCTGGCATGCTGCAGTCCATGGGGTCTCAAAGAGTTGGACACAACTGAGTGACTAAACTGAACTTCCAGTTATAAAATAATAAACCATGGGGATGTAATATATAGCGTGAGGAATATGGTCAATAATACTGTATTAGTTTTGTATGGGGACAAATGGTTACTAGATTAATTGTGGTGATCACTTTATAATGTATGCAAATATTAAGTCACTTTGCAGTACACCTGAAACTAATATTGTATGTCAACTATATTTCAATAAAGAAAAAAATTATATATGTAAGTAAATTTACATGAGCATAATTTTTCTAAAGAGAATAAATAAAAACAGAAACATGCAAAAAGTGAATCAATGATGTTTCAGAACTGGCAGGGTCCACAGTTTATATAAATGCATCTCATATTAAGGACAGTGATGTTATTTTTAAAAATAAAAACTGTTTATCTCACAGCAAGCATTCTGCCAGACAGTTCATAAACTGCATTCATATCTGCTATTTTAATTGATACATAACCTTGTTAGGTGGGCAGGACAAGTTTTCAAACCTTCCCCTACCCTCTGTTTTTAAACCTAAGGGTAAGCAGTTACATAAATAATGAGTAACACCTGGGCCCCCTGCCTACAAAGTCTGTGAGTTTTCCATTTTAGCCTGCAGTCTCCTTTTTAAATGTAAATGCAAATCTAAAAGGATGTTCATATTACCTGTTTGGGGAGAGTGTCTTCTCCACCAATACATGTAATCTCTTGATCTGTTGAGAGATCTTCTAGTTGCTCTGTCAAGTTGTTTCCAGAAATGATGGGACAGGTAACATATAAAAGAAGATATAAGTCAGGTATGAGGCTAGCAGGAGAGCATAACTCACTACAGCTTTCCCTTTTATAGCAACACTACCAATTAGAAATGTCAGGGAGAGCAGATTCAGTCTCTGGTTGGGGAACTAAAATCCTACATATCAAGGAGCCAAAAAAAAAAAAAGAATTCATTGATGCTATTCCAATCTAAGACCTTATGAATACATTCATTATTTTTTTAATGCTCAAATTGCCCCAAAGTGCTCAAAGTGCCCTAAGCCACTAGGTTTTCTTTCAAGGTTGCACCTATGCCTACTGACATAACTGTAAGACAGACAGCTTTGCTTTCTACCACAATAAAATGCCCTAGGCTCACCCTGTATATTTCCTATCACAGACTTGGAAAAAAGTGACCAACTCAGTGGGTCACAAATCACATAAAATTGCAAGCCAGATAAAATCCTTTCTGTGTAGTTATGGCCAGTGTAAGCTCATGGCATCACCAACTCAATGGACATGAGTCTGAGTAAACTCCGGGAGTTGGTGACAGACAGGGAGCCTGGCGTGCTGCAGTCCATGGGGTCGCAAGGAGTTGGACATGACTGAGAGACTGAACTGACTGACTGACTGAGTGTAAGCTCTGTACTATAAAGCAGTAATCTATGACATCCGGAGTGAAGAGGAAAGGTATCAAAACACAAGTCTAGAGTTTCTAGCCTTCTAGAGTCTAAGCTTTTCAGATGTTGACCTTGTGAATGAAATCTGGATAAAGAATACTCACCTTCTAAAACAACAGCTTCAGGCTCCTCTGTCCGGGCAACTCCCTCCTCAAACTCTGTGGAGCTGTCACTGTCAGAATCAGAACTACCTGATACCTGCAAGTCATCAGAGACAGGATTCCTAGTCTCTGAATTGTAAGAGGTGGTTGACGAATGAGGCTGGGTCCTGCTCGCTTGAAAGAAAGCATCCAATGGTGTTGTCAACCTATGCATGGAGAAAGACAACAGAATTCTAGTATAACATACTATCATCACAAGAATAATCCACAGTAATCTGGAGGTAAATCCTAGTCATTTTAATGCATCACCAGGCCATTAAATGTTGAAGTAGGAACAGAGATTCAGGCAGATACTGACTGGACTACATACGCTCTTTCCATTCAATTATTCCATTAGCTCACACTGAAGCTTGACCCTTCTGCTAAAAGCTAATCTTACTTTATTGGTACTTCTTTTGTCAGTATCTTTTAAAGACATGACTCATTAATACATTAAAAGAAAGAGAGAAAACTAACTTAGCAATTTGTCTGCTGATATTAGGGGGATGAAAAGAGAGTGGGCAAGACAGAAAAACGGCCCTATTGATCAAATACAGCCTCATGAATTCTGCTGCTGCAGCTCCTCAGACCAAGGTCTTTGCGGGTATTAAGTCTGGCTACAGTCATTATTGTTTCAACTCTCATTTTAAGCCAGTTTTCAAGTTAAAAATGCTAAAAAAAAAAAAAAAAGTTAAACATTCTCTCTTTTGCTCACTCAAACTTTCGGTTGAGCTCTCCACTGATTTTTTTTCCATTTAGTACATGTGTCAACTGCAGTATTTCTAGTTTGTACATTTCTATAACTTCAGTCTCTTTATTAAAATTGTCTATCTGGTGACACAGTGTTTTATCCTTTGCTTTAGTTTTCTGAATATATTTAAATCATCTAGTAAATTCAACATTTTGGTTTCTTCATAAAGTTTTTTTTTTCTGTGTAATAATTATACTTTCTTTACACATCTTATATTTTCTTGAAAATTGGACATCTCATAAAACATAATGTGATAACTCTGGAAATGAGAATTCACCGTCCCCAGGGTTTGTTGCTGTTATTTCTTATAGTTGCTACTGTTTGTTTAGTGACTTTCTGAAGTAATTCTATAAAGTTTGCATTCTTTGTTATGCATGCTGGTTAGCTTTGTGCTCAGTTCATGACTAGACAGAGATTTCCTTAAACACCTGGAATCAGTAAGCCTCCCAGTCTTCACTGAGGTATCTGACGTGTATGTTGGGGCACATCATCAATAATCAGCCAAGCAGGTGACAACTCTACCTTAGACTTCATTTCTTGCTTATGCAGGGCCTCAAGGTCAGCCAGAGATGAGAGCTAACTGCCTTGGCGCCTTCTTAGGCCTTTCCTGAACGTGGGTATGTGTGCGTGCACACAGCCCTCAACATGTATGTAGCCTTTTAGATTCCCAGGAATATGGCAGAACTTTTTAAAACCCCATATGAAAATCACACTCCCCAGCTTTTCCTTTTAGACTTTTTGATTAGTCTAATGTTTGCCCCAGTGACCAGCCACGGCCTCAGGCAGATCCTGGGGAATAGGCTTTAAGCTTTTAGGACTAAGACAATCCAGGAATAACCTTTCAAGTGACATTTTCCAGGAAATCACTACACAAGTGAAAATAGAATTCTTTGGGATTGAGATTTCAAAGTATCTCCAATTCCATTCTTCTCTCTCTAGTTGCTTCTAGGCTACTGGCCTTTCACTGTGATTACAGGCAGTTTTCAAGACTACTATGGAGCTGAAGAGGAGAATGGGAATAGGGAATGCCACAAAGCTCACAGTTCTTACTGAGACTCAGATGGCTTTCTTTGAGACTCACTCACTGAGCTGCTACAAGCACTGGATAATTTCCAGAATACTGAAAAAGTTGATTTTGATAAATGTTGCCAGTTGTTTCTTTGATTCGATACAGAGGATTTTTCTGAGGTCCTTATTCTGCCATTTGCATTGATGTCACTCAGGTTTGCTTTTTTAAGAAAATGCTAAGCGAGTTTACAAATTTATTTTTAATAACTGTGCATGAACAGCAGCTACAGCTACTCATGAGAATAAGCACATAAGAGCAGCACTGCCTAAGAACATTTGAACTAAATGAAATACATAATAAAGTTAACCTATTACATGCATAGGGCTTCCCTTATAGCTCAGTTGATAAAGAATCTGCCTGTTGCAATGCAGGAGACAGGTTCAATTCCTGGGTCAGGAAGATCCCCTGGAGAAGGAAATGGCAACCCACTCCAGTATTCTTGCTTGGAGAATCCCATAGGCAGAGAAGCCTGGCAGGCTACAGTCCATGGGGTCGTAAGAGTCGGACATGACTTAGTGACTAAACCACCATCATTACATGCATATCAATAGCATTCTGCATAGAAACCAGCAAAAATTGATTAACTTTTTAAAAAAAAATCACTCATTAATATTGCTTTTATTAGCAAATAGGCATTTCCAAGGTCAGGAGGGGACTATGAAGATCAAGTGGGAAACAGTGCTTAGGAGTATAGTCTTGAAATCCTCTTTTCTTGCACTCATCATCTCTGGATTAAATAACAGTAGAATAAATTCTTGCCCCTTGCTTACCCTCTGTAGTCCTAGATTCCATAAGCTCCATGAAAACAGGTACCCTGATCTGTCCTGTTCAGATGTATGTATCTCCAAGGCAAATTTCAGTCTCTCACATAGTGGAGTGTTACAAATATTTGACGAATGAATGATGACACTGACAATCAGAATCAAGCAGCCTCAAACAAAGAAATAGGAAAGGAGTTTGTGACCTTGATTGAGAAGTAGTTGGGAAAAATATCCCACTAGGTAGGTTTCCCCAGTGTAGTGGAGCCTGAGGCAAAAGTGTCTCACCTAGGCCCAGGCTCTCAATACCTGGCGCGGGGGTAGTGTGTCAGGTGAGTAAATGCCACCAAACACCATAATGAGAAATTCACTTCAAGATATTCAGAAGGTATAAGCAACTCAGTCCTGGGAAAGCTCAAGACTTCTGTGTGAATTTAGTGTGGAATTAATTTAAAACAGAATGCTGCTGCTGCTGCTAAGTCACTTCAGTCGTGTCTGACAGCAGCCCACCAGGCTCCCCCGTCCCTGGGATTCTCCAGGCAAGAACACTGGAGTGGGTAGCCATTTCCTTCTCCATACAACAGAATAGTTAATGGCAAAAAATTTTAATGTCTCATTTATCAGGCTCCAGAATCCATGTTCTCCACACAGTGCTTTGCCTTGAAGGTTTATTCTCTTTGTGGAGACAGACAAACTGACATCATTTAACATCTAAATTCTATAGCTCAATCCCTGAGCACAGATTCTACATACATCAAGAAAATTTCTGATTACACAGTTTGGCTTCTGTGTGTCAGTATCCTCTAGGAGAACCATGCTGACAATGCCAGAGAATCTGTCTCTGTGCTATTTCTAATTTTCTCTGTAAATTGGCATCTGGTTTATAAGTGTCACTCTCCTGTGAACTCATGATACTAATGTCCCCAACCAAGTGCAATCCCCTCACCCACTCACCCAATGTATGAACAACCAAGCTGGAGGACAATTTAAGAGTCCTCTTCACAGTTTCTGAGGACACCACTCTCAACTCTCAGCCCCCTTATTATTTCAACAGGGTCCCCAAATTGCACTACAAGGTACCTTCATCTATGACACAAATATATGAAATCCTACTTTGCTTTGAAAATCATCATAAATGGCACCTTAAAATAACAGAGTAGCATACACTTGCAACTGCTGTCAACATAGAACTAGGCTCTTCTCACCCTTGACGGATCACATCCAGCACTGACCAGGCATTAGAGACTAAAGCCACAGTAACAGCAGCCCTGATACACTAATCAGCAGGATCCATTGAAAAGGATGCTGAAATCTAGAATCAGAAGGCACAATTCCAATTCCAGGGTTATCTCAGTCAAATGATACATCACCCCATCATCTTCCTCATTTGTAAAACACAGGTAACAGATGGCCCAGCTACCACTGTTTAGTGCCATCTCATTCTTTTCAATATTTATTTTTTATTATTTATTTGTTTGGCTGTGTCGGGTCTTAGTTGTGGCATGCAAACTATCAGTTGCCACATGTGGGATTAAGTTCTCTAACCAGGGACTGATCCCAGGCCCCCTGCATTGGGAGTGCAGAGTCTTAGGCACGGGACCACCATGGGAAACCCCTCATTATTTTCATAGTGTTAGAAAAATGGATCTGATTGAAGCTTCCTTTATTTGCTTTTGTAGACAACAGTCAGATCCAGGTTCCAATACCAGCTCTAACCTCCTCTGTACTGTCACTCTGAGATCCTGAATAAATCATTCTCTCAGGGTCCAAGTTTCTTTCACATTTAAAATGAAAAGGTTGAATTCAATCTCTCTCAACATTATGAAGACATTTAGAAAGCCAACTGTGGAACTAAGTATTTCAAATAAAGCATAAGTTAAAAAATAGATTAAAACATAGACAACTGTTATTCTTCAAAATAACTGTCAAGACTTGACAGCTAACCCCTTCAAGAGGCAAGTTCAAACCAAAACCTATGGAAGAAAATTATTTTTAACTCTACAACACAGTATCAGGAGAGGAGGGCTAGAATGTTTCCCATTTAGGCAGATAAGTTCTGTATTAATTCACACTCTACTTTTCACAAGGGTTCTCTAAATCCAGCCTGCCCATCTTAAAAATCTACTGTACCACTAAGCGGAATGCCAATGAACAATGAATCTCGGGCAAGTGGAGTGGACTTGCAAGTTAAATATATATATATATATATATATAAAAACATATCTGTGTACCATATCCTCTCCACTACTTTGTGACTTAAATAAACCAAGTAATTTTATTTTCATCTGATGTATGAGGTACTGGGGGTCCAGAAAGGTTACCCAACTTGCCAAGTCACAATGCCAATTCCTGGCAACACTGGGGCTCTCATCAGGGCGTAAGGTTCATAATTCCCAATCAGGCACTAATCCCACTATCTACACATCTGTTTACCTGGCACTGTTTGTCCTCTGGGACCCTCCTGCTCGTGCCCTCCGTGAAGCAGAACTCCTCCTACTCCTCCTCGCTCTCACGGGCCCCACACTGCGGTCTGAAGTTGGTCGCAGGAATTCCAGCATGCCATGAAGTCTCTGCAGCCCACTGATGAAGCTGTCCATTGAATCCAATGAAGGCACTTGGGGAGCGCGGTTAGCACCAGATCTCGGCCTAAACTCCTCTAAAACTCCTGGATTGAAGTTCCCCAGAGACTCTAATCCTGTGAGCTCCACTTCCTCTGTCAGATCGACAGATATCTGTGGAATAGGCGGAAGCAGCGGCACTCTCTCTGGGCTGTTGATCACGTCCTCAGGAATGGGTTGGAGCAGGGGTGGTCCTCCTTGGATGGTAACCACCTCAGCAAGTACAGGAAGCAACAAGGGTGGTCCCTCCTGGCTGCTGACCTCCTCAGTATGAGGAGGCTGGAGTAGGGGTGGTCCCCCTTGGCTGCTGACCACCTCAGCAGGAGCAGGCTGTTCTGCAGCACCATGATCTAACTGCACCTGAAGATCATATTCCATTGCTTCATGAGCCATCACTAAGGAAGCAATATTTGTAAAAAGTATTAGCTATGTGGCACATTTTATCTAATTATATCTATCATTTAATATTTCTGTTTAAGATCATTCTTGACAAAACTGAGAAACTTAAAAAGATGATTTTAACTCTTTTCCTATAATAAGGACTTTTAACCAGTTATCCTGTTTGTCCTTCGAAAACATAAAGTCATGTGATCATAGCGCTAGTCTTTAAAAGAATCTATAAAATAAGAGAATTGAACTATTGAAAATAATCCCCCAGAGCTTTTGCAGTTCTGTCATGACCTGTATATGGACATTTACTACAAAAAATGCATACAACACTATATTTAATTTTAGGAAGCAATATTCATCTTTCATGGCACTAAAGTGCAAAGAATAAACACAGAAAGAACATTTCCACAAAATAACTCAAAATAGAAATTTAGCAAATGATATGAGACAGCAAAAGAGACACAGATGTATAGAACAATCTTTGGGGCTCTGTGGGAGAGGGTGAGGGTGGGATGATTTGGGAGAATGGCATTGAAACATGTATGTTGTCATATGTGAAATGAATCGCCAGTTCAGGGTCGATGCATGTTACAGGATGCTCAAGGCTGGTGTGTGGGGATGACCCAGAGGGAGGAAAAAGGGAGGAGGGAAGTGGGAGGGGGGTTCAGGAGGGGGAACTCATGTACACCCGGGGTGTATTCATGTCAATGTATGGCAAAACCAACCAATATAATATTGTAAAATAATTAGCCTCCAATAAAAAATAAATTAAAAAAAAAAAGAGAGAACACAGAAAAAAAAATAATAGAAATCTACCTATTTTCTCCAAAAAGGCTGAGCAACCTTTATTTACTTCAACTTTTTTATTACTTTTGTTTTCTGTCTCTAAATCCATTTGTTAGTCTGTTCAACAAATATTTATTAAGCACTGGTTATGTTCCTTTCAATATTTATTTTCTGTCTCTACTCCACTACATTAGTCTATTTTTCAAGAAATATTTAAGCATCTGTCATATAGTCAGATACTCCACAGAGGCAAACAGATAAGTGGTTAAGACCCAGCATAATACAGTTTACATTCTAGCAAATGAGAGAATAAAGAAATCAATGTGAAAAATTATATATTGTGCCATTTGGCTTTGGGAGTGGGGGGCAAGACACAACAGTGAGAGGCGGCCTCTTATAAGTGAAAATTAAACCAGGACAAGAAGGATTAAAAGAAGTTGGCCATATGAAGATCCAAGAAAGAGTTTCAAAAGAAAATCAATACAAGGTGTCTGCTAAGTATGGGTTTAGTGCATCAGAGAAAATAGGAAGCCCAGCATAATAAGCACAGTAAGAAAGAGCAGACAGTATGAGGTTTAATGTGAGGAGTGAAGTTGATGATACACGACACTTTCACTAAAAGGCCTTGATAAGGAGTTTGTTCTGTGTCAGGAATGGACTGTAGGGGAGGAAAAATGCAGGCAAAGTGACCACTTTATAGGCTTTTATGGAAGTGTAAACTAGTGGTCACAGAGGCAAGAACAGTAGCAGTGGAGATGGAAGAGTAGACAGTTTAAGAATCCTCAGTATAGTCATGCCACTTAAAATCTTGGGATAGATTAACTACCTAAGAAGGAATTGAGATAGAAAAAAAGCAGGCCAAGGACTAATACCAGAGACACTAACATTAAAAGGATAACAGTTATAGGAAGAGAAACCAGAAACCAAGACCATGAGGTAGGAGAAAACCTGGGAGAGTGTGGTGTCTTGGAAGAATGATGCAAGGAGGGGTCAGTCAGGTGTGTCAAGTGATACTGAGGTGAAGAATGGCCACTAGATTTAGCAATGTAGAGGTGACAGATAATCTAGAAAAGAGCTGTTTCCCCAAAGTGATGAGTAGAGGCCAGACTGGAGTGGTCAGCATAAATGCAGAAAAGTCCAATAAACACAGCGGATGAAGTCTGTTTTTCTTTCTTAGTCATTCCTGAAAATCCATGAATATGACCCCCATCCCCTTGCAAGAAACAGCATTACAAAAAGAATAAATCACAAGCACAAAGCAAAGAGAGTATGAGACATACAAATCAGTTTTCAGTACCAATAACTGGTAGGACTGTGTGCTATTGAAAAGCAAGCTAATTTCCACTGAGGGAACTGCAGAAATCACATATCACAGAAGATAGCATTGAAAGATGGAGATGGAAAGGAGGATCAGCTGAAAGCCTGTGAAAGTAATCTGTTCCTAAAGGAAACAATAAAAAAAACACCTCCCCCTATGCTGCAGAAAACTGGAATTTTGAACCACACAAACTTAAGACCAGCAGTGAAAACAAGGAGTTAAATGAAATTCTACAAACTTTCACAAGTGTGAAACACTTCCAACCCTTCTCCCCAGCTGCACAAATCCAGAACATAATATTCTGGTTTTTACACATTCTCTATGCCTCAAGCCAGGAGATTAGAGGACTGTTCTCTAGAGAAAACTAGCTGAAGAGAAAAGATCTATAAATACTAACACTTGTAAATCTTAAGAAAATGGCTGGGTCTCTGTCCTTATAACTAATGGTAAAAGTCCCTTGGTTGGTAAGGTTCAGTCATTCATACACAGCTTCCAATCAGTCTTCTGGGCACGTGGCGGGGGAGGGGGGGGTGTCTCTGCAAAACAAACAAACACCCAAAGAACAACTGACATTCACGAAAAGCCTCCAACATGAGAGGAGACCAAAGCAGACAAAGAGAAGAAACTTGGAAAAAAGAAATATGATGCAATAAATGGTAATAAGTAAATAAAATAAATCCAAACTTAAAAAAATGCCAACAGAAAACAGTAAGATAAAATCAGAACACAAGAAAGAACTCTTAATAGAACAGTCTTTTGGACTCTGTGGGAGAGGGCGAGGGTGGGATGATTTGGGAGAATGGCATTGAAACATGTATATTATCATATGTGAAACGAATCGCCAGTCCAGGTTCGATGCATGATACAGGATGCTCAGGGCTGGTGTACTGGGATGAACCAGAGGGATGGGATGGGGAGGGAGGTGGGAGGTGGGTTCAAGATGGGCAACACATGTACACCCGGGCAGATTCATGTCAATGTATGGCAAAACCAATACAAGAATGTAAACTAATTAGCCTCTAATTAAAATAAAATATATATATTAAAAAAAGAACTCTTAGAAATTTTACAATCAAAATAAAAGCTATAATAGAAGGATTGTAAGATAAACCTGAAGAATGCTCAGAAAACAAAAGAAGCAAATAATAATAACAATAAAAGGTTAAGTCAGAATACTAGACTCACTGAAGTACAAGAATGAGAACTCAAAATGGAGAAAAAAGTTAAGCAAAACCTCTGGTCAAGATGGAACCATAAACTCTCTTCCAACTACGAATCCCAACTCAGTAAATTTCCTCAAAAATTATACTGAAAAGAAAAAAGCAGACCACAGATGAACCTCCATTATTAATTCCATCTTTAGGACACTTAAAAATATGCAAAATCACACTACTATATGGATTTATAAATATAAGGTAGTATAAAACAAGCCCAAGCATGAAAAATACCCAATTCAGGAGAGAGAGGTTGCTGGGGTACACATGAGGCTTTGACTATAGAATTTATTTAAGAAAAGGAAAGGAAAACTCTATCAAAAGGTCAAAGTCAAGATTTGTTAGATAGGGGTGGTAAATGCACGAATCTTTTAAAAATTATTCTGTGCACTTTTCAGTATGGTTAACATTAAAAAGTGAAATTTCTTCCCAAACGCAAAACCAATCAACTTCAAAGAACACATCAGCACCCAATATTGACAGAACAGAGAAAACAACGTCATCGTGGAAGAAATTTCTCTACACGGCACCGTCCTGGAGCAAAACTTCCCCATCAGTGTGGGCCAACACAGAACCCGCCAGGCCTGGGGTTGAGCAGGGGGGAGTCGGCGGGTCCCCACCATGCTGTGAGCAGCCCGGTCCTAGACATCCCGTGGTTTCCCCAAGCTTTCTTACTCAGATTTCAACAATGTCCACACTAGGCGCGTTGAAGACTCCCAATTAAAAAGACGAGGCGCGGGCAGGGAGTCGGGCCGACCTGGGTTTGAATCCCTGCTCGGGCACGTCCTACCTGAGGACTTACTTAGGACGGTTGCCCAGCTTCCCTGTTCGACTTATTCGTGTTTAAAATGTGGGGATAATACAAGTATTTACGTCACAGTGTTGCTGTGAGGTAAAGCTGGATAGAACGATAGGTCTTTCGTTCAACTTGAAAGTGAGGCAAGTAGCGGGCACTCCGTGGCACAGCAGTTATCTGCACATGAAGAGCCCGAGGCTCCACTCCCTGGAGAGCGACCAGCGACCTCTTGACCCCTGCCCCGCGGCGAACTCCGCTCCTTCAGGAATCCGGAGTTCCTTCCTTCCCCGCCCCCCCCGGACCTCGGGGGCCGCCCCAGCAGCCCCGAAAGAACGGGAATTTAGGTGCCTCGGCCCCGACCGTTGGGGAAGCCAGGAGCGACCTCATCTCCTCAGACCACCGAGTTCAAGACCGCCCCCAGCCCAACTCGGGCCCTGCGTCCAGGCACCCAGGGGAAGTCGTCCCGGACCCCGATGCCCAAGGCCTGGGGAGAGGCAAGCACCCACCTCACCTGAAGCCAGAGCACTCGGTCAGACTCGCCAGGAAGTCGGAGGCGCAGCAACCCCCTAAGAAAAACTTGCCGGACTGGCTCTTACGGCCACTCGTTAGCAGCTCAAGCTGCCCGCCTGAGGTGCTGGCTCGGCCTGCTCCTATTGGGCAGCAGTTCCGGCCGGTAGCCAATACCCTCTCTTCTTCTTTCTTTGGTCGCCGCTGACTGAAACAGCGGCGCTCTCACTGGCTGACCCTTCGTAAACGGGGTAGGCAGGACCACGCGCAAGGAAACCTCGTACAATTGGTAGAAATCAACGTCCGTCAACACGCGCCCAGCCCCCAAAGAGAAAAACGGAAGAAGGATGTTTACCGCTCTTTATTTGAACTTTGTGGCGGGAGAAAGTCGCAAGGGAGAGATTTCTTAGTCCATTTTGAAAAGATGAAAATATTAAAACTGTGCCTCATGCTGTTTATCCTAAAGTCTTTGGTGAAGAAGATGCCTGTCACCAAAGCCAACCTTAGCATTTGTACTTTTTTTTCATCTTCCTGCCTTTAAGGGAGCTTCTACTGAGCAAGGTTAATATCAGGAGAAAGGAATTTTATTTTGTAAACAAATACAAATATGGAGTAGAAAGAAAAACATTTTGAATGATTCTCACTGTTGTATAAGTAATGGCAGAGGAGCCTCCAGGGAGCGGAACCTCAGACTCTTCATGTGCAGATTAGACAACACATAGAAGCAAAAAAGAAAAATTGTCTCCAGAGAAGTCATTGTTAACTCCGTTTAAAATCTTCATCTATCTAAATATGGATATTTAAATATAGATGGAATTGTTTTAATCTTAATATATCTTGAATTACTTTCCTTGTCAATGAATATGTAGGCACATCATCAAATACTGAATGATTCTTTAAAAAATTTTTACATTAAAAGTTAATAAGTAATACACAGCAAAAAAATTTGGAAAACAGGAAAAAATTTGGACAACTGTGAAAAATACACAATGTTTCTGAACAGTTCTGAGAGTATATTCATTTATGATCCACCTAATGGTCATGTTTACTAATTAGGAGAATAAGAGAATAAACATACAAGCCAGAAATTTATAGTCTTGTCTCCGACCTCCAAAAGTTTCCTATAATCAGAGGACAAAAGTGTTGGTTGTGTCCCATTTTAGGGGAGAAATTCCTGTTTACAACTAAGTGGGTGATTACTTACACCAACCCCTCTGTTGCACTATGCACCATTTCACAGAAGAGTTGTTTAGATGTATGTCTTTTTTTCCCCTTCACCAAAAGATATAACTAATGGGTGCCCCAAAACTACATGATGGTAACTACTGTTAGGGATCTGAATGTATAAATAAAAAAAAAATTGAAAGCATTCTCAAGGTTAAAATATGCCAAAAAAATTTGTGGTAAGCCTTTTCCCCAGACTCCGGGGAAAGCCATTTGTTTTCCTGTAGCATTAGAAGTACCATCATTCATTCTCTAGTCCATTCAGTCAACAAATACTTTATTAAACCACTACTGGAATCCCAGCTCTGGTCTACATGGTATATTATATATACACTTAGTCGTTCAGGGAGATTCCCTGGTGGCTCAGATGGTAAAGCATCTGCCTACAATGCAGGAGAAAAGTGAAGTCGCTCAGTCTTGTCCGACTCTTAGCGACCTCATGGACTGCAGCCTACCAGACTCCTCCGTCCATGGGATTTTCCAGGCAAGAGTACTGGAGTGGGGTGCCATACTTGGGTTCAATCCCTGGGTTGGGACGATCCCCTGGAGAAGGAAATGGCAACCCAATCCAGTACTCATGCCTGGAAAATTCCATGGATGGAGAAGCCTGATGGGTTACAGTCCATGGGGGTCACAAAGAGTTGGACATGACTGAGCGACTTCACTTTCTTTTCTTTAGTCGTTCAGTTGTATCCAACTCTTTGTGACCCTATGGACTGTAGCCTGCCAGGCTTCTCTGTTCATGGAATTCTCCAGGCAAGAATACTGGAGTGGGTAGCCATTCCTTTCTCCAGGGGATCTTCCCCATCCAGGGATCAAACTCAGATCTCCTGCATTGAAGGCAGATTTGTCACCACTGAGCCACCAGGGAAGTGGGATATAGTATAGAAAACAGAGACGACTCTTGACCCAATGGAACTTACATTCTACTAAGTGGGGGTAGATCATAGACCAATAAACAAGAATAAAGTAGTAATTCCATATGGTAAATATCATAAAAGTTGTAAACAGAGGGACATGAATGGAAAGTGCTTAGGAAAATCCTCTTTTCAATTGAAGGTTCAAGAAAGGACTCTCTGAAGTGCTGATATAAGAGCTGAGATCTGAAGACCTCAGAAAACGTTTGAGAAAGGTGCATAGTCCATAAATGACTATAATAAAAACAGAGTAAGGTAAGTGCTGTGATGCCCATGTGTGACTGGATAGGGCTTTAGTACACCTGGGTCCTGCCTCTCCTCCCCAATCATTGCTACTATTTTATGAGGTGCTGCCCATTTTTGGACCTCATTTTCTGCATGGCAAAATGAGGTAGCTGGACTAAAATGAAAAGTTGTCCCTGTTTGAAGGGCAGCAAATCTAGAAAACAGCAAAATGTTGCAGAAGTTCAAAGCAGGTTGAAGGGAAGAAAATCTCCTCTACCAGATATTAACAACCAGAACAATGGTGCTCTGAAATTCCTCTGCATCAGCCTTTTGGAATGCTATGGGAATTGAAGTGTGCACAGGTTGCTATTAATATGTACTAAGACTTTATTCTCCATGTCACCACTAATCTACTAATACAGCATGAGATCCCAGGAAGTAGCCTTGAGTGGATGCAGGCTTCATGGGGCTTGATACTTAAACAATGGAGGAACCTCTTAAAGACTGAAATATTCAGGACTTCCCTGGTGGTCCAGCGGTTAAGAATCTGCCTGCCAATGTAGGGTACATGGGTTTGATCCCTGGGCCAGGAAGATTCCATATACCTTGGAGCAACTAAACCTGCATACCACAAGTGAGCCCGTGTGTCTGGAACCTATGCTCTGCAGCGAGAAGCCACTACAATGAGAAGTCTGCACACAGCAACGAAGACCCAGCACAGTCAAAAATAAAAAAATAAATATTTTTTAAAAGGACTACAAAATTTAAAATATAAAATTACTTCCAACAAAGGCCAACCATCTCCTGTTAGGCAAATCCTTTAACAGACAATAAATAAAAGCTCTGGATAAAATATTTTTAAAAAACAGCTACCTGGAGGCACTGAAAAGCAGCTAAAAGCAGGTGGAAACTAGAAGAGGGGGGGTCTATAATTGGAAAAAAGAGACAGCAGTAGGGGAATCTCCTGCTTTTTCATGGCTTTTATCCCATAGGTAAGACCCCATCAGCCCATTTGCAGTGGCTAAAACTTGGAGAGAAGCTCCCAGTCTAATTTGGTTGCAATCAGAGGACAAAGTTTGAAGCCACCATATTAGTTAGAAAGTGAGAGGGAAAATTCAGGAAGGGAGAAAGCCAGAGAAGAAAAGCCTCAATTCTGTATATAATCTCTGCCCAAATCTCTATCTTAACTCTGAGTTAGGCATGTGTGGAGCAGGCTTCAAGCAGCCAGCTTAGCCTAAAAGACTGCACAGCGATTTCATATGTAAGTAAAGGGGAGACACAGTTTGGAATTTAAGTACAGCCCAATTAATTGCCTGTTAAAAAATACTCTCTGAAGACTATGACACAGTCCATACTCTCTGTAACTATCAGGAAAAGTATCCAAGAAAAATTCCAAGTTACTGGAGGTAGGAAGATACTTGAAACATAATCCATAATCAAGAGAAAAGTCAGTCAGTGGATACTAACCCCAAAATGACCTAAATGTTGGCTTTAGCAGACAAAGGTTTTGAAACAGCTATTGTAACCATTATCAAGGATGTAAAAGAACACATGTTTATAATGAAGGAACATGAAGGAAATCTCAGCAGAGAAATAGAAATAAAAAAATAGGACCAAATGGAAATCCCAGAACTTAAAAATACAGTATCTCAATTTAAAAACTGACTGGATGAGCTTAATGGAAAGTTGGAGACAAAGAAGAAAGAGTCGATTAACCTGAAGCTACAGTAACAGAAGTTATTCAGTCTGAAAAACAGAGACGAAAAAGTAAAAGAACAGACCTTCAGAGAGCTGTGCGACAATATCTAGAAGTCTAATACGTATGTAATTGGAATCAAAGAAGAGAGAGAATAGGGAAAAAAAATATTTGAAGACATAATAATCCACATCTTGCCCTCAATATAAAATTAGCTCAGAATAAGTCATAAACTTAAGTATAAATTCTAAAACTATAAAATGTACAGAAGAAAGCAGGAGAAAATCTTCATGACCTTGGGTTAGGCAAAGATTTATTAGATAACTCCGAAAGCATGATTCGTGAAAACAAAAACTGACAAGTTGGACTTCAAAATTAAAAACGCATGCTCTTCAAAGGCTGTGTTAAGGTGAACTGAATCCTGGTGGAAAATACCTGCGGGACTTCCTCGGTGGCCAGTGGTTAACACTCAGGAGGCAAAGTTTCGACCCCAAGATCCTGCATGCCTTGTGGCATGATTCACCCCCCATCCCCCAAAAAGATGAAAATATTTAAAAATCATTTAGCTGATAAAAGGTTGGTATCCAGAACACCGTATATAGAGAACTCTCAAAACATGATAATTGGTAAAACAAAACAACCTGTGAGCAAAAGATTTGAACAGACTTATCACCAAAGACGATACATATAGATGGCAACTTAAATGAAAGAATGATCAATAAATGAAAGGATGATCAACATCATTAGTCATTAGGGAAATGCAAACTAAAGGCTCAATGACATAGCACTCATTATATACTTATTAGGATCACCAAAATTAAAAAGGCTGACTGTACCAGTTGACAAGAATATAGAGGAGCTCTCTACGCTACTCGTGGAGTGGAAAACAGCCCTACTGTCCTGGAAAACAGTTGGACAGTTTCTTAAAAAGTTAAATGTACACTTACCATATGATCTAGCTGTTCGTTTTTAGATATTTATCCAAGAGAAATAAAAGTATATACCACCTGAAACTATCACAACATTGTTACATCTATACTCCAATATAAAATAAAAAGTTTAAAAAAATTTTTAAATAACATATATTCAGACAGACTTGTACATAAAAATTCATAGCATCTTTATCTGTAATAGCCAAAAATTATAAACTCAAATTGTTCATCAACAGATCAAGGGATAAATAAATGGTTATACTCATACATTGCCATAGTTTTCAACTATTTTTCAGCTAGAAAAAAGAAATAAATTAAGGATACATGTGATTACACGGATGAATCTCAAAATAGTTATACTGAAAGAAAGCAAACATCATATATCATATGATTACATTTACATAAAATTTTAAAATACAAACCAATCAGTAGTCATAGAAAGCAGGTCAGTGGTTGCCTAGGGAAATGGGGGTGGTGAGGTGGTGGGAGGGAGTGACTTAAGGGAACACGAAGAGCTTTGGGAACTGATGCACGTTCTTTATCTTGATTGTGGTGGTGCATATATACGTCAAAACATGAAACCACACATGTTAAACATGCGTAGTCCACTGTGGGACAATTATACATCAAAAATGCCATTTAAATCAGAATCGCAGGGCAGGAGTGAAGAGGGGGTTTGACTGCATGGGCATGATGGTAATGTTTGTCATCCTGATGGGGTCTGGATCAGTCATGTGTATGAATTTATTAAACTCATCAAATGGTATATTTAGGATTTGTGTATTTCACAACATGGAAACATTACCTTCCCCCATCAAACAAACAAACAACAACACCCTATAAACAAATATTGAACTGCAGTTAATAATATAAATGCTGAAATGTTTAGTGATGAATTGTGTTGATCTTTGAAATTTTCTTCTAAATGCATAAAAAATAAGGATGTATCAACTGTAGGAAGAAGAATGGCTGAATTGATAAGTATGTGATAAAATATGGTGAATTGTTAGGTGTAAAATCTAGGTGGTGACTATTCAGATGTTCAGAGCATAACTCTACTGACATTTCTGAGTATTTAAAAATTTTTATATTTATAAATGTTGAGGAAAAAATTAGGTATAGGGCTTTGGAAGATGTCTTGTGTGAGTCAGGGGTCCCTGAAGATTAAGCTTTATTACTAATATTTTCACAGTGAATCTGCCTCTGTGTGTGGGTCTGCCAGAGGACGTATAACCTACAAGGGAGAATTTACACTGTAGCCCTATAGCTACAGAGAGCAAAAGATTTCAAAGATGAAAATGGTAGTACCCTATGATTACCTCGAGAAAAGCCTCATTTTCAACCTGTCCTTGTTGATTCTTCCCTTTTTTAACTTAAAAATGTTCTAGGTTTAAAAACATCAAGAATAAATAAAAGACAAAAAGGAATAGAAATGAACCACAATTGTATTCCCCAGAGATGATTACCAGATTATAAGCTCCAATTTATTTTGCCTATTTTAAAAAATTTTAATTTTATGGAACTATAGTTGTGTTAGTTTCAGGTGTACAGCTGAGTGATTCACTTACACATATAAATATATTCCTCCTTTCTGAGATTCTTTTCTCATATAGGCTACCACAGAATACTGAACAGAGCTCCCTGTGCTATCAAGTAGGTCCGTGTTGGTTATCTGTCTTATATACAGAAGTGGATGTTCATCCCAGGCTCCCAACTGACCCCTCTCCCTGCCCCCGTCGATTGCTGTCTTCTCAGTGATTGGAGCAATGCCCAGCACATTTGCTGTTGAATGATTTGGGATGAGTTCAGGCGGAAAGAAAAGCAGTGACAAATAGAAGTCACCTTACCAAGAGCAAAGGTGTAAAAAAATTTCAGAACAAACAGGTCACATCCAGGAGACACGGGTTTCTGAGAACTCTTAGGCTAATATATCTAGTTTGTCTATTGGTGATGGACAGGGAGGACTGGCGTGCTGTGATTCATGGGGTCGCAAAGAGTCGGACATGACTGAGCGACTGAACTGAACTGATACAGCATAAAAATAATTTTTAATGAAGTGCCAATCTTTAAAAAGATGGACAATTTACCAAAAATGTGACAAAATGGATGGCTCTGGAAACACTGGGGTCCCGTTCCTATATGATAAAAATAGGCTGGAGCTGAGCAGAGGCTGCCCTTTCTTCACAAAGCTCATCTGTTCCCTGAAGTCTCTCCTTCAGGCTCAACTCACTTTTTAGGCTCCCACTAGACCTCACAGGTATTAGTTATTAGCTGCCCACAGTCTCTGGGACCAGATACTGGAGATCAGGTTGGCGTCAGAGATAAAAGGCCTTGGGGATCCAAAGGGTGATTCTGTACTTAGTTCAGTGGGGAAAAGGAAGGATCAGTGTTTGCCCTGATGTTTACTGCTGTGTCACAGTTCATCCCGGAACTTAGTGGCTTAAGACCACAGCCATTTATTTAGCTCATGGTTTTGTAAATGGGCCGTCTAGGCTGCTTCTGCTGTGTGGTTCTTCTGGTCTCAACTGGATTCATCCCTGAACAGCTGCTGGCCTGGCTGGTCTAGTATGATGGTTCCTTGTGGCCTCTCCTTCTCCAGCACCCTTGCCCAGCTTGCTCCCAGCGGAGGAGGGCTCCAAGAGACGGGGTGGAAGTTTGTAAGGCCTCTCAAAGCCTGGGCTTGGAACCAAAACACCATCACTTCGACATTCTGTTGGCCAAAGCCAGTTACAACACCAGCCTAGGTTCAAGTGGTGGGGATACAGATTCTACTTCTTTTTTTAAAAAAGTGTTGTTTATTATTTTATTTTTAGCTGTGATGGGTCTTCATTGTTGTGCAGGGCTTTTCTCTAGTTGCAACAAGTGGGGGCTACTCTTCGTTGCAGTGAGCGGGCTTCTCATTGCAGTGGCTTCTCTTGTTGCAAAGCACGGCCTCCAGGGCGCATGGGCTTTAGCCGCTCAGCTCAGTAGTTGTGGTTCCCGGGCTCTGAAGCACAGGCTCAATAGTTGTGGCGCACAGGCTTAGCTGTTCTGTGACATGTAGGATCTTCCCAGGCTAGGAATCAAACCTGTGTCTCCTGCATTGGCAGGTGGATTCTTTACCACTGAGCCACCAGGGAAGCCCCAGATTCGACTTCTTGATGGGAGGGGCTGCTCAGTCACAATGCCAAGAGGTTTGGATCCAGAGAGAGACACATTTTATAAAACTATCAGAATTATTATCAAAGGTGTATTTTTGACAGTATCATTGGGAGTGGGATGGCTTACTGGAATTGTTTTCTATTTGTAACAGAGAAGTGCTGCCCCCCTGTATCCATAAATAAATCCATGCTGAAGGATTTGAGAGAAAAAGATGCCCAGCTCGTGTTCTTCCAGCTCCTTGTTCAGGGACACAGTTTCAGTTTCAATATTTGGCTTAACAAAAGGGAGACAGTCTCTTTAAGATTTCTGTGAATGAATGAACAGAAAGTTAGACAAGCTCAGGAACTGGCAGTTAGAAACAAAGACATTTCCATACTACAAACCGTGTAGACACTGCACGCCCCTTGGTCTGGCTGGAGTCTAAAACCATCAGCATTCATGCCTTTGGAATGTGATGTTCCCCCTCCCTTGGACAATTTTTGTTAGTTTATTTTTATTTTATTTTTGTAATTTTACTTGGACAACCTCTAAAATACAACTGGCTTGTGGGAGACGTAAGCTCATATCTTAGTGTGAATTAGTCTCATGTATTAGATTCTCTAATACCAGGAGGACCTGGGTTTAAGGAAGCCTGGAAAGAGGAGGAAGAAGACAAGGAGAATTTGAAAGAAAGGAAGGTTCTGTAGAAAATACTGTCAGCTTCTCATCCACCCTGAAGGATGATTCTTCAGGAAGCACCATTGAGTCTGCTCTTCTGTGCTGTGAGGGCAAAGACAAAGTTTCAGGTAGAAGCTAGGCCAAGGTTTTAATTTTGTTAGAAAAATTAAAATGGAAGTAGTCTTGTTCAGGCTTCAGAAGCAGGAGAGCAGACCACAGACTGACTTCTGACCCTGCCTCGACTATTTGCCTGCTTACAAACACACCAATTGTTACCAGGAAGCCAAGCGGCACTTTAGATCAGAGGGAATGGGTCTTGGATTTCCTTGAGCCCTTGGAGGCCTGGCCTGCTCCCTGGGGTTCCAGAAATTCTTGTAACTCATGAGGTGAAACAAACAACATTGTAAAAGTTAAAGAAAAACCATCACTGCATTTTTGCATTCAGACTGATGCTCGTATCAGTGGGCAGCCTGGGATTATAAGCAGGAGCTCCCCAAACTGCAATTTGAAGTCTCACCCATGGGGTAGACACACTGCCGGGGACCTCTTCCCAACTGGGGCTCCAGACTGCTGTTAAAGAGGGGCTTCCCAGCACTTTTGAAGTCTGGAGGTTGTTTGGCCCAATTTGGTGATGTATGTGCTGTTACTTTTCTCTGTTGTTTTTCTCTTCTTTTAATGACTATATAGTGAAATGAAGTCAATCAATCCTCTATTAAATATTGAAATTGTTTACTGTGTGTGTAAAGAGTGGTTTCTTTTGTTAATGAATCTTTTGAACTTAAAAGAAAAGTAAAACTTTTGGCAAAACAGATTTTCATTCCAAAAGGTAGGGATGGGGTCAAATGAAGGGGAGGGATGAGATACCCTCTCTAACATGACTGTTAGAGTGATTCCCAATGGACCACCAATGAACAGGCCTTGAAGGACTTCGTGCCAGAGACTTCTGTAAATAGTGGCGCCGTCCTTGAGGGGACTGCCCCGAAGCCTGGATGCCTATCTCTTTAGTTCCTCTCTCAAGGCATTTAATCTTCATTTATCAATGCCCTCCACCCCCAGGTCTCTAACTCAGGATATTCTCACCTCAGGATATATGCACAAGAATGTTTAAGGGTGAGGTTCCTAAAAAGACGATTAAAATATCCATCGATAGAGGAAGGGGTAAGTAACGTGCATGGTTATCTAAGTAGCCAACTATACAGCCGTGAAAAAGAATGAGTTTAAACCATCACAGTAGCATTGATGAATTTCAAATAATTTCTTCATACTAACTGATCAACTGAAGAAAGTTGTGGTAGAATATAGCATGAAATCACTTACAAAAAGTCCTTATACATTTGTGCGAAGCCGCTTCAGTTGTGTCTGACTCTTCGTGACCCTATGGACTGTAGCCCACCAGGCTCCTCTGTCCATGGGATTTTCCAGGCAAGAATACAGGAGTGGGTTGCCAATTCCTCCTCCAGGGTCTCTTCTCAATCCAGGGATCAAACCTGCATCTCCTGGGGCTCCTGCATTGCAGGCAGATTTTTTACCGCTGAGCCACAGGAAAGCCCATAATTTAGTGTACCTTGGTTATAAAACAATAGACAAACTTTTACCAGAAAGTTAGGATAGTGGCTCCTCCTGGAGGAGGGGAGAGGAATGTGAAAGCAAGGGGTGCAGAGATCCCTTTCTGAGTTAGGGGTAATGTTCAAGACTTTAACCAGGAGTGGATATGTGATATTCTTTTTCTTCGACTTAAAAAAAATGCACATATATATTTAATCATTGCTGTACTGTGATACCTATCACAATAAAGATAAGAGAAACATGATTTTGTATCTTTGAACACTGTAGCAGCTTCAGTGGGAACACTTCCCTCGCATCTAGATATAGTGCGCGTGAATCATGTCCTCTTGCATCTGGAGCTCCGTGGAAAGCTGAGAGATCTGGATCTAGAGTAGGGGAGGGAGAATTCCCATCGAGGGAGACGGTGTAGGTAAACGACGGAGGAGCAGCTGATAACATGGCGAAATAAAAGTCTGACTAGAGGAAATTACCCCAGGGTGTTGATAAAGGAAAAGGAAAGGAAGGAAGGGAGAGAAAGAGTGTCAGTTCAGTTGCTTGGTCGCGTCCAGCTCTCTGCGGCCCCATGGACTGCAGCACACCAGGCCTCCCTGTCCAGCACCAACTCCCCGGAGCTCACTCAAACTCATGTCCATCGAGTCAGTGCTGTCACCCAACCATCTCATCCCCTGTCGTCCCCTTCTCCTGCCTTCAATCTTTCCCAGCATCAGGATCTTTTCCGATGAGTCAGTTCTTTGCATCAGGTGGCCAAAGAATTGGAGCTTCAGCATCAGTCCTTCCAATGAATGTTCAGGACTGATTTCCTTTAGGATTGACTGGTTGGATCTCCTTGATGTTTAAGGGACTTTCAAGAGCCTTCTCCAACACCATAGTTCAAAAGCATCAATTCTCTGGCACTCAGCTTTCTTTATGGTCCAACTCTCACATCTGTACCTGACTACTGGAAAAACCACAGCTTTGACTAGACAGACCTTTGTCAGCAAAGTAATGTCTCTGCTTTTTAATATGCAGTCTAGGTTTGTCATAGTTATCTTCCAGGGAGCAAGAAGTGTCTTTTAATTTCATGACTGCAGTCACCATCTGCAGTGATTTTGGAGCCCAAAAAAATAAAGTCAGCCACTATTTCCCCACCTATTTGCCATAAAGTGATGGGATCAGATGCCATGATCTTAGTTTTCTGAATGTCGAGTTTTAAGCCAACTTCTTCACTCTCCTCTTTCCCTTTGAATAAGAGGCTCTTTAATTCTTCTTCACTTTCTGCCATAAGGGTGGTGTCATCTGCGTATCTGAGGTTATTGATATTTCTCCTGGCAATCTTGATTCCGGTTTGTGCTTCTTCCAGTCTGGCATTTCACATGATGTACTCTGCATATAAGTTAAATAAGCAGGGTGACAATATACAGCCTTGACGAACTCCTTTCTCGATTTGGAACCAGTTTGTTGTTCCATGTCCAGTTCTAACTTCTTGACCTGCATACAGATTTCTCAGGAGGTAGGTAAGGTGGTCTGGTATTCCCATCTTTTTAAGAATTTTCCACAGTTTCTTGTGATCCACATAGTCAAGGGCTTTTGCGTAATCAATAAAGCAGAGGTAGATGTTTTTCTGGAACTCTCTTGCTTTTTCAATAACCCAGCGGATGTTGACAATTTGATCTCTGATTTCTCTGCCGTTTCTAAAACCAGCTTGAACATCTGGAAGTTCACGGTTCATGTAATGTTGAAGCCTTGCTTGGAGAATTTTGAGCATTACTTTGCTAGTGTGTGAGATGAGTACAATTGTGTGGTAGTTTGAGTATTCTTTGGCATTGCCTTTCTTTGGGAATGAAATGAAAACAGACCTTTTCCAGTCCTGTGGCCACTGCTGAGTTTTCCAAATTTGCTGGCATATTGAGTGTAGCACTTTCATAGCATCATCTTTTAGGATTTGAAATAGCTCAACCGGAATTCCATCACCTCCACTAGCTTTGTTCATAGTGATGCTTCCTAAGGCCCACTTGACTTCACACTCCAGGATGTCTGGCTCTAGATGAGTGTCTCTCTGTTCAAGAGACAGAGACTCTCTGTCTCAGATGAGTGATCACACCATTATGATTATCTGTCTTGTGAAGATCTTTTTTGTACAGTTCTTCTGTGAATTCTTGCCATGTCTTCTTAATATCTTCTGCTTCTGTTAGGTCCCTACCATTTCTGTCCTTTATTGTGCCCATCTTTGCATGAAATGTTCCCTTGGTATCTCTAATTTTCTTGAAGAGATCTCTAGTCTTTCCCATTCTATTGTTTTCCTCTATTTCTCCCCTTTTCCTCTTTATCTCCCCTTGCTATTCTTTGGAACTCTGCATTCAAACGGGTTTATCTGTCCTTTTCTCCCTTGCCTTTTGTGTCTCTTCTTTTCTCAGCTATTTGTAAGGCCTCCTCAGACAACCATTTTGCCTTTTTGTATTTCTTTTTCTTGGGGATGGTCTTAATCACTGCCTCCTGTACAATGTCACGAACCTCCATCCATAGTTCTTTAGGCACTCTATCAGATCTAATCCCTTGAATCTATTTCCCACTTCCACTGTACGACTGTAAGGGATTTGATTTACGTCATACCTGTATGGTCCAGTGGTTTTCCCTACTTTCCTCAATTTAAGTCTGAATTTCGCAGTAAGGAGTCATGATCTGAGCTCCTGGTCTTGTTTTTGCTGACTGTATAGAGCTTCTCCATCTTTGGCTGCAAAGAATATAATCAATCCGATTGCGGTATTGACCATTTGGTGATGTCCATGTGTAGAGTCTTCCCTTGTGTTGTTGGAGGAGGGTGTTTGCTATGACCAGTGCGTTCTCTTGGCAAAACTCTATTAGCCTTTGCCCTGCTTCATTCTGTACTCCAAGGCCAAATTTGCCTGTTACTCCAGGTGTTTCTTGATTTCCAACTTTTGCATTCCAGTCCCCTATGATGAAAAGGACATCTTTTTTGGGTGTTAGTTCTAGAAGGTCTTGTAGGTCTTCATAGAACCGTTCAACTTCAGCTCCTTCAACATTACGGGTTGGGGCACAGTCTTGGCATTCTGTGGTATTAAATGGTTTGCCTTGGAAACAGAAATCATTCCAACTCAATGAAACTATGAGCCATGCCGTGTAGGGCCACCCAAGACAGATGGGTCATGGTGGAGAGTTCGGACAAAATGTGGTCCACTGGAGAAGGGAATGGCAAACCACTTCAGTATTCTTGCTTTGAGAGCCCCACGAACTGTATTAAAAGGCAAAAAGATAGGACACTGAAAGATGAACTCCCCGGGTCGGTAGATGCCCAATATGCTACTCAAGATCAGTGGAGAAATAACTCCAGAAAGAAGGAAGAGATGCAGCCAAAGCAAAAATAACTCAATTGTGTATGCGACTGGTGATAGTAAAAGTCCTATGCTGTAAAGAACAATATGGCATAGGTGTTGTGGCCAGCACAGCAGGTAGGGCTCGAAAGTGGCTGACGCACAGTTTGGGAAAAAGAAACTAGAGACAGAATTAAAGTTTTAAAGATGGGGCTGGGGGACTCAAGACCTCTTGGGTCAAGAGCCCTGTTCCTTGGAGCCACACCACTTTACTGAGTGTCTTGGCAAGCAGAAAGTACCTACGATGGAGTCAGCCTCCTGTGTCCCCGGTCACATCTCCCATTTTATTGATTACTTTCAACTGTCTTTGTTATTTTCTTGTACAAGGGCTCTCACCTAGCTGAAGGTCATAGACCCGCATATGCCTTGGGAAAACATCTTAGTGTGTGCACAAGCAGTGTTCTGAACTTGCGCTGACCCGGCGTTCCAAGGTCCTCACTGTTTTTCCTTAGCTTAGCAGGGCATGACAACCCCAACTCATCAACCCGATGTACTTTCATTTGGGTTATGCTGTATTGCTATACTTTGCTTTTATTCTTTTCCCATGGTGATTTTCTCATGGCTTAGCCAGAGCAACAGGTGGCTGACACATAGGAAGCTGAAATGTTAGGTCCATGAATCGAGGTAAATTGGAAGCGGTCAAACAGGAGATGGCAAGAGTGAACATCGACATTTTAGGAATCAGCGAACTAAAATGGCACTGATATGACACTGAAAGATGAATTGTCCAGGTCGGTAGATGCCCAATATCCTACTCCTCTGAGCTACAGAAAGAGTATAGGCTGGAATAATCTGCCTTCCCGACCCACTTTAGACTAAACAATGCCCTTTGGTCAGGGTTTCTGAACTCCATTGCTACTGATAATCCGGGCCAGATAATCTTTGTTGTAGGGGTTGTCCTGTGCATCCTAGGATGCTGAGTAGCTTCGGTCCACCAGACACCAGTGGACATGTCCATGCCACCCCACCTCACCTGAGCTGTAACAGCCAAAAATCTCTTTAGACATTGTCAGTGTCCCCCGAAGGGCAAAACCATCCCTGGTTGTGATACACAAAGAAAATCTTTCACAAATGTTAAGTAACACGTGTGGTCCATGCTCTTTAGACCAGAAAGAGCCCTACCTTTAACAGAGGGCCTCCTGGAGGGTTCATAGGCACGGCAATCATCAATGATCTCTTGTAACTGTGAAGGGCAATCTTCACCCACTGGCTCCCGGTGCCGGGACTCAGCCACCAGCTGGTAGATCTTCTTGGAATCACAACCTGGCGTGGAAATGATATGATGGGAGGCTTAAAGATTGCTCTGGCACCCACACATCCCTCTGGATGCTGCCAGCTGGCATCAGAACTAGGGACTGAGAACTGGAGACAAAGAAGCTTCCAGTGACCCCACTGACCAGTGCAGGCAGTGCCCACATTGAAGAAGAAAGTGTCCAGGACAGCACTGATGTTTAACTCTAGTCTACCATCTGAGTCAGCTTTCACACTGGTTACCTTCAAATGGGCTCTTCCCGGTGGCGATCTCCCAGAGGACAATTCCAAAGCTAAAAGAGAAGCAAGAAAATGAACAGTGATAACAAGTTTCCTTTTTTCACGTCCCTGTAGCCATTTCCAGAGAACACAGAGAATTTTCTTTTCTTTTTTTTTTACACTGTGTAGCTTGTAGGATCTCAGTTTCCCCAACCAGGCATTAAACCCAGGCCATGAAGTGGGAGTACTGAATCCCGACCACTAGCCCACCAGGAACTCCCCACAGTGAACTTTCTCATTACTATCAATTACATTCCATGGATGCTCCTCCCTAATGGCATTTGACTTGGACTTTCTTGTCAGGTTCATCTGAGAATTGGCATGAGAACATAAACATACCTGTATATTTCAGCTTTTATGTCATATTTATTATACACATTTTCCAACCTCTGGGGTGAGATGTATGCGGCAGAATTGACTCTCTCTGCTTCTTTTCCTCTAGTTTGTCGGCTGATGGAAGTCTGTGTTTTGCTCAACTCAAATCCTGCAAGCTAGAGAGAGAGGTGGCTCAGAGGCAGAAAGAAATGGCACGATCTCGGGTGGGAAGTAGAGGGCAGGGACTGGTGCTAAACGTGACTGTCAGGGGACAGTCTTTTTCCTTCAGGATGTTTCCAGTGAGGTCTCCTGACTGTGTGGCTACTCTCCTGGCTGCATTCCGGGTTCAATCTATTATGGTGCATTGACTGAGAAAAACACAAAGAGGTTTCTTCTCTGTAAAAATGAGACAGTGAGGATTACTTGAAATGATGGTTGTAAAGCACCTGTAAAACTTGGTATTTTTTTTAATTAATTGATTGATTTTTGGCTGTGCTGGGTCTTTGTTGCTGCGTGTGGGTCTAGTTGCAAAGAGTGGGGGCTACTCTCTAGCTGCTGTGCTACTCTCTAATAGCGGAGGGGGGGGCTACTCTCCAGTTTCGCGCTTCTCACTGTGGTGGCTTCTCTTGTCGGAAGCACAGGCTCCAGGCACATGGGCTTCAGGAGTTGCAGCGCGCGGGCTTCAGCAGTTGTGGCTCATGGCTTAGTTGCTCTGCCGCATAAGACTTGGTATGTTGTAGTTATTCTAATATTACTACATTAGATATGTACAGGGCTTCCTCAGTTGATACCTCAACTCCACTCTGTTAGGATGGACAGGGGTGCCTGGAGTTACCAATGGCTCATTTTCTCTTGGAGGCAGACAAAACAAAAACAAAGAAACAAAAAACCTCCAACAACACGGGGGATCCTCTCTGTCATATCTGACCCTGCATGGCCAATGCCATGCTCTTAAAGAAAGCACAGCACAAGTCATGGGAGAGTGTGTTCTTCCTGCTCCGTGTACATCTGTCATTAGCACCATTTGTGTGCAGAGGGCTGTCTGTGCCAAATGCAGCCAGGGAGCCAAAGCTAGGGGCAAGAAGTAGATGCTGATGTGGCTCCTCCCTCTTTTATTCACCAGTTCAGGGAGCGCGGACATCCTCTGACATCTGGCTCCACACTAACCACTAGGGGTGAGAAGCTGAATAGCACATGTTACAGTCACATGTGATGAGCACCAGGAGAGCAGTATAGACACCATGCTTTGGGAACGCTTACTTATGCTACACCAATGGCGGGGAGATCCAACCAGTCCCCCCTAAAGGAAATCAGTCCTGAACGTTCATTGGAAGGACTGATGCTGAAGCTGAAGCTCCAATACTTTGGCCACCTGATGCAAAGAACTGATTCATTGGAAAAGACCCTGATGCTGGGAAAGACTGAGGGCAGGAGGAGACGACAGAGGATGAGAAGGCTGGATGGCATCACCGAGTCAATGGACATGAATTTGAGTAAGCTCCAGGAGTTGGTGATGGACAGGGAGGCCTGGCGTGCTGCAGTCCAGGGGGTCACAAAGAGTTGGATATGACTGAGTGACGGAACTAAATCGAACTGAGTGGTGGGAAAAGACATCTGAAGGGCAGAAAAGACCTGTCTCTTGTTATTCAGAGAAAGCTATCTACAGATGACAAAGAATATATTCTTTTAGCATTTGGGAACTGTGAACATGGGGTTAACAAAACCCCTTCCTCATCCACAGGACAATCTGAGTGTCAGTGAACTTTTTAGTTCTATTCCCCTGGGAACCTGACAAAAACAGACTGCTACTTATGCTCCTCAGTAATATATATTGCTGCTGATTAATAAATGACCAGTGACTAGTAAGTCATTTATGGACGAGAGGTCAGAGTGGTGGGGACTGTGAAGAGCTTTAGGGGTGCTGGGTTATGTGGTGACTCATGCCTGGCATGCCCCTTGCAGGGGTACTGGAAGGCATGCGTGTGGAGTTCTTATAAAAGAATATCGAGGACTTCCCTGGTGGCCCAGTGGATCAGAATCCACAATGGATAAGAATGCAGGGGACACAAGTTTGATGCCTGGTCCAGGAAGATCCCACATGCTACTTGGGATCCCACAGAGCAACTAAGCCCGTGAGCCACAACTTCTGAAGCCCATGTACCCTAGAGCCTGCAGGCTGCAACTACAGCAGCTCAAGTGCCTAGGGCCTGTGCTCCACAACAAGGAAGCCTCTGTAATGAGAAGCCCTTGCTTGCTGCAACTAGAGAAAGTTCTTGCAAAACAACGAAGCCCCAGCGCAGCCATAAATAAATAAAAAACGCAGTGATGCCACACACACACAAACAAATTCCTCCAGTCTAAAAAACAGAATATTGACTCCTGGGAGTCATGAGGCTTCTAAGCTTCTCCTGCACCCACGGAGAGAAGCCTCTTTCTCTCGCACTTGGGGTGAGGGCGAGGAGAATATCTCCTGGAGGATTGTGGGGGCTCCCACTGGATGGAAGGATTTGATGCTGCCTAGGTGGCATGCTGTGTTTCCTGCATGATACCCTTCTGATTGCCTCCAGGTGCCAGGCTGTGAGTCTGGATGCTTCCTTGGACCTAAGAAGATGCCCTCGTGGGTGTTGCAGGGACACAGAAGTGGTGTTCAGGCATCTAAGAGGAGACTGCTCTTAGCCTGCCCCTGCTGCGTGGACAGTCGGGGAGACGAGCATCAGAAGGGCAGAGAGGACTGAGTCTGTCCACTGCGGGGCGTGTGGGGCACTGTCCTGGCACAGGAAGCGCTGACCTCCGTTCCAAGATGAAGGCAGAGAAACAAGCAGGCACAGGCTTTCAGGGAAACATGCTCGCCTCTCCCAGCACCAAACAGTCACAGGGGTCAGACTCAGAGGGTGCCCGGGCGGCCACGCTCACCTTCACGTTGTAGTCTTTAGTCACTAGGAAGCTTGTGCTACTGATGTTCCTGTGGAGTTCTGAGGACGTTTCCGAATGGTGCAGCCTGACGTGACCAAAGGCAGGGTACATTAGTGACCTTTGCACAGACTTTCTTTTTAAAAGAATAATTTTATTTATTTATTTTTGGCTGCACAGGGTCTCTGTTGCTGCATGGGTTTTACTCTAGCGGCAGAGAGTGGAGGCCACTCTCTCGTTGCAGTGCTCCCCTCCAGTTTTGGGCTTCTCATTGCAGTGGCTTCTCTCGTTGCGGAGCGTGGGCTCCAGACACATGCGGGCTTCAGTAGTTGCGGCCCATGGGCTCAGTAGCTCTGCAGCATGTGGAATCTTCCTGGACCAGGGATCGAACCCGTGTCTCCTGTATTGGCAGGTGGATTCTCTACCACTGAGCCACCAGGGAAGCCCCTGCACAGACTTTCTTGAAAGGTATGACAGTCAGTACCGGGATAACGAGACTGGTCAGTACCGAGCCTCCTTCCTGGGTAGGTGTCCGTGGGTTAGTGGGAAAACCAGGATGCAGAGGTAAGATCTGACAGCTGTGTGCTGCATGCTTCTCTGGGGCTCTGCCTGGGAAGCGGTGAACAGAGCACAGGGCCGAGGCGTGGCTGGATGGCTGGGCCATAACCAGGACCCTTCTGCTTGAAACAGAGTGGAAAGCTGGGGTTGGCACCAACTCAGTAAGTGGTGGTGACTTCCAAAGTGGCATCCGTGGTAAAGAACCTGCCGAAGTTCTTTGGATGAATGGAGTTCCTGCCTCCCATTTTGGGCTTCTATCACAGAGTCAGCCTTAGGCTGGGTTCTCCCAGAAGCAGATCATGAGCATGGACTGTACAAGTGACTGCTTAGGAAGGTATCTCCAGCAATTAAGTCCTCATGCTACAACTACTGAAGCCTGAGCTCTGCAACAAGAGAAACCACTGCAGTGAGAAGCCTGGGCTCCACAACTGGAGAATGGCCCCCGCTCTGCACAACTAGAGAAAGCCTGTGCAGCGATGAAAACCCAGAGCAGCCAAAGATAAATCAGTGAGTGAAATTGTAAAAGAGAAGATAATCCCAGGAAACCAGTGAGGGAGCTATGGAAGCAGGGCAGAGAAGGAGGAGAAATCAAGCAAGGGCGTGACTTCAGGTGAAGTTCCAGGCCAGCCTAATCCATGGGGACCTCTGGAGAATAACTGCCCCTCAGGGTTTGTTCTGCATGAAGCAAAGGAGCTGGATTTCTGTACCCACACTGGTTGCTCAGTGACTATGGGTTGGGGTGAAGGAGGGGAGGAGAGAAACAGGGTCAGGGACAGGGGGCTGTAAAGTTCCTGGGTATCTTCAGGTCTCAGGGCCTAGGGGCTCTAGCACCCGCGGATGTTCCTCTACAGATGGCGGCGATGAGCTGTTAGCAGCAAAGTATGCCGAGTGGTGGATAAGAGTGCAGATCAGGTAGGAAGGATCAGCGGTCCTCTGGACAGGCACTAACAGTGTCCCCTATAGTCCGAAATTCCTTCTCACAAAACCCACTAGTGTACGAAGTTGAGAAGGAATAAACTGTACGATTCCCAAGAAAGAGCAAAGGAAGTATTCCCCAAAGTATGGGACAAGTGGTATGCAAGGTGATATAGTAAGAAAGGTATTCTTCTTTTAATTCCAATCTTTCTGATTATGTCAAGAAGAAAGTCTCAGTTGGTGCTGGATGTCTTTGACACTTCTCTAAATCTGCTAACATCTCTGCGAAAAGACAATGCTGGTCTGAATTGCAGATCTTTTACTAGGCGGCAACATTTAACCAGAATTTAATAACATTGTTTTGGTTTTATTTGTGGTCACCTATTTGTGCTAAGTGATTCTGGTCTCCAATTTATGGTAGTAATGAAAATGTTCCCCGTTTTTTCCTAACTTATTTAGGTTCTTTTTTTTTTTTTACAAAGTGAGCTAATCGAAAGGAAAATATTAAATAAATAATACTGGCCTTACTGTGAATATGGTAATAACTACATATGTAGTCTGTTAGTGACTGACTTTTGGGGGCCCTTGGGCTAAAGGAACTGTAGATCATATGTGAGAGTAGGTAGAGTTGCTGGATAAAATATAGGACATGCAGATGATTTTGAATTTTGAAAAATCAATACTTTTAAAAAAAGAAAGTACTAAAAAAGTATAGGGCTTATATGGAATTCTGTACATCTGAAATTTCAGTAAAAGTATATCTGGTGTCATATTTGGAACATACTTATATTGTACTAAACTTGTTTATTGCTTATCTGAAATTCAAGTTTCACTGGACCTCTTGTATTTTTATTTGCTAAATGTGGTGATTTGCTCAAGGAGGCTTCTAGCCTCTTCTCTGCTTGTCTCTGGGTCAAGCGGAAAGGGAGGCAGATTCATCCTCTCCCTCTTGGCACCCTCTCCCCACGCTGGTACCTGTACAAGCCTCTGGCTGCCCCCAGGGCCAGGATGATGCGCTTGGCCAGGGTGAGGTCCTTTTCCCGATCCAGCAGCTCCCTCAGGGTCCCGAGCTCACAGTACTCCATGACAATGGATAACTGAGGGGGTGTCACTGATGGAAAAGAGCCAACTGCTGTGAAGATCCATCCCTGCTCAGAGGTCCTGCTCTCTGTGGCCCATCCCACCCTCTCTCTGAGAGGCAGCTCTGCTGTGTTTCTCCGTCCCCATCTCACGTGGTTTGACTCTGTGAATGAGTCCAATACCCACAGAGTCCCCATGCCTCTTCTTGGTGGCATTTGGCATGCCAGAACTCTACACTTCCCCTAGTTATTTGGGTAACTGACTCCCCGACTCAACACTACAACCCAAGAGGGCAGGGTCTGCTTTGTCCAGACAGAGCTCACGGGAAGCTGAATAAATGAGCTGAGTAGGGGAGCTCAGACAGGAAGCTGAGGCCTCAGGGCAGGGCCATGAGACGTGTAAGAACTGACGTACACAGAGTGAGTCAGTCACCTTGGCTGTCACCCAGGAGGATAAATATTACTAGACGTTTTCCTTTAGCCTGGGATTCTGTGCTCCAAAGTCAGGTCACCTGAGCCTGTGCAGAAACTTCCAGAGGGGATAAGAAGGGAGCTGCTCTGTCCTCTCTGTAGGCAAACGCAGCAAAACATAACCAGCCGGGAGGCCACACTGTGAGAGGAAATGCAGCCACATCAAAAAACAAAAAGGAAAATGAAGTTCCTGGTAAAAGGGCAGGTTAATTTAGCTTTTAGATTGGCTCTACACTAATGATCAAGGTTAGATTCCTTGTTTGGGTCAGTCAGCTTTGAAATGTTTAATTGCAACAAAATACACTCATCACCCAGGTCAGCATCTGAACAAGCATCTCCTTGGTTCCCAGTGAATCAGCAGGAAGAGATGTGGTTGCATTAGTGCAAACCAGCCCTCAGGCTGAAGCCAACTTCAAGCCTCTTCTCCTGAAAGAAGATGGGAACCTGCATCGCGGGATGCGAAGAAATGAATATCAATAATAAAAGCACCGTGCAGGCGCCACCCTTTGAGCTGTTGTAGTAAAACAACACAGTAAAGCATAAAGATATATGACAAACCACAGACAGCATACCCAGTCCTGGAGGCACCTCTTACCTGTTTCATCAATGCAAATCCCAAACATGCGCAGGATGTTGGGGGAATCAAATTTCTTCATGGTTCTGATTTCATTATTGAAAGTATGCCTCACTATTCTATGAGAACAAAGAGGGAAAATAGGATTTCAGGTTGGGGAGGTCCTTCAGAAAACGTTCAGTGTAGTGACCGTCTGTATATGCACAGGGCTTGAGGGATCATCGGCCATTCCCTGGTGGCTCAGACGGTAAAATGACTGCCCACAATGTGGGAGACCCAGGTTCGATCTCTGGGTCGGGAAGATCCCCTGGAGGAGGGCATGGCAACCCACTCCAGTATTCTTGCCTGGAGAATCCCATGGACAGAGGAGCCTGGTAGGCTACAGTCCATGGGGTCACAAAGAGTCGGACACGACTGAGCAACTTTACTTTCACTTGAGGGATCATCAGCATCTCCCAGGGGTGAAGATAAGGCATATACAACCTGTTCTAAAGAATCACCTGGTAATTCTTAGTCAACTTAATATATGCATATCTTATGATCCATCAGTTCCTCTCCTGGCAATGCAGCCCTAAGAAATTCCCATACAGGGCCATAAAGGGATACCTACGGCAATATTATTTTTGATGGCAAAAGTTAAAAGCAGGTTGTGTTCCATCACTGGAAAAAGGGGCAAAATGTGGATTTCCACCATGGATAGCAGTCAGAAGGAAAGGACTGCAAGCACAGTACAAGTTTCACGACGCTGAGTGAGAATGGTAAGAAAAGCAGGCGGCAGATATGTCATACTACCATCTGTGAACATTTAAACTGCACACATATAATAGCAGCAAACATTTTGCAAGAACACATACAAACAGAATATTTCATCGTCTGTGAAAGGGATAAGAAACCAAGAAACAGGAATGAAACGGAATCTGCCTTTAAAAATAACTAAATACATGAATAAACAAGAGACGTTTCTAGAATTGACTTTGGAAGACGTAGCTTTAAGTCTAGACTGTGTTCCTTAATAACAGAGAGCAAATAGTTAACCCTCTGGGGTCTGAGTTCCCCCATATCAGAATATCAGTCTGCCCCTCTTGAGGAGTTACAGGCAGGAAGTAACTAGGCGAGAGAACCATGCAAAACAACTTACCCAATGTCTTTGGCCTGGGAGTTGTTGAATACTTTTATGGCCACTGGAGACTCATGGTATTTTCCTTCATAAAGTGTGCTGGATTCACTTTCCTTTAGTAGGATCCAATCTGCTTCTGGAAGCTCCTCCTTCTTAATCTCCTTGATTTGATCTTGTGGGAACCCCTTCCTGGGTTTCTGTGACTCTGACCTCATCCCTAGGAGACAAGGTAATAGAGTCAATAGCTGAGGAGGGTGTGTTATGAGGGAAGAGGCATCTTAGCGACGCTTGAGGGGGAAGCCACACCTAGTGAACCAAAGCTGGGTCTGCCTGGAGCGCCCAGGAGAGAGGTCCCAGCGCCTCTGAGTGACTGTAGAGACACAGCCGACGGCAACAGAAATGTCTCGTGTACTTCTTTCCCCTCTTCGGCTCCTGCGTATCTCTGCCTACACCCCATCTCAATCCATCTCTCTCATCTCCTCCTACTGCACAACAGCTTGGCGCCTGAGTGTTTGGCATCTTGTCTAGTGAGTTCAATTCTAATAGGCAGATACACAGTTTAAGCTCAGTACCCCACTGCTGTTATGTGTCTTTCCCCTCCCTTACTCTATGCCATGTCTGGGAACTCTCAGAAGGCAGAGTCTTTCTCTATCTTAGTTTCCTCTACCCACAGGCTCCAATATAAAGCAGGGACTCACAGATGTGTAGAATTGATAAGCATTTTTAATTTGATTTGAATTTCTTTTTAATTTTTAAAAACTTTTAATTTTGTATTCGGGTATAGCTGATTAACAAACAATGTTGTGAGAGTTTCATGGGTACAGCAAAGGGACTCAGTCATAGATATACATGCATCGGATTTTGAATTCCTTCTTGGAAATTCAGCAAATGAATTGAAGCTTTGATGTTATCTAGAGGAAGTCATCAGGGGACTTCCCTGGAAGCCCAGTGGTTATGATTCTGAGCTTCTACTGCAGGAGGCACAGGTTCAATTCCTGGTCAGGGAACTGAGATCCCACAAGCCACAAGGGAAAAAAAAAAAGAGAGAGAGAGGAAGTTGTCAGCACTTTGACAGGTGCTGGAGGATATCTTGCTGGTCAAGAAATCCCCTTCAAACACGACCCCATGCACAAAAGCCTGGGCCAGCCATGAACATATCCCCAAAACCTGTGGGCTACTTGCAGCCATCCAGCCCAGAAAATGGACCAGGGTGGGGTGGGGGAGCCTGAAGTTCCTAACAAACTCATGACTTCTAGTTAAGGGCAGCCAGAAGCAGCACATGGCAACTCACAGCTCTTCACGGCTTCAATGGTTTCCTTCATGTTCTCCAGTTGCCTCAATAAAGTTTTTAGAGTTTCTTTCTCTGCAAGAAAAACAGCAGCAAATACTCAAAAACAGAAATGCTCAGTGAAAGCACACTGAGACGCCCTTTTCTCATCTCTCATGTTCATTACAGTAGGAATGACTGCTGTTCACGAATATCTGGCTCTCAGATAAGCAGTCAGGAAGTGCCCTGACGCATCACTGTGTGCCTTGCTTCAGCCAAGAAATGAAGTGAAAGAAATTTTCAGGGAAGTCTGTGTCAACATGAAAGTGCCACAATACTGAAACATCCTGGAAGGATGACAGCTTCCTTAGAGAGTCTGCTGGACTTTCTCTGAATGAGAAAAAGATGTTTCCTTCTCTAAGACACTGAGGTTTTTCTTGAACCACGGTATAATCATATCTATCCTGACTTATTCAGAAATATGCTAAAAATTGATCATATACTAGATAGGGTAACCAACCATCCCAGTTTTCTCAGGACTGAGGAGCTCTGAGCTTTGAGACCTTCAGTGCTCAAACCAGGAAAATCTCAGCAGACAAACACATGCATGGTTTGTAGCAGTAATATTTCTATAACCTATGTGGAAGTTATTCTGCCAACCTGTATCAAAGTTTTAAAATGTCCATACTCTTTGATCTAGCAATTAGACCCAGTAACTCAACTTCTAGGAATTTCCCCTAAGGAGATCCTGAAATACATACAAAAAGACTCACTGTAGAATTATTAACAATAGTGGAAAACTGGACACAATTTAAACGTTCATCAGTAGAGAGCTCCTTGAATATATCTGGTCCCTATAAACCAAGGATACTAGACAACTCTATGGGTATTTATATGGAAGAATATTTAATGAGCTTATTTAATAAAAAAAAAAAAAACAAGAAGGAGAACAGTGTGCTTAGTATGCGATTGATTGTATAACAAAAAGAAAGAAAATATACACTTGACTCTCCAAAAGGCTATTCAAGAAACTGGTAAGAGAGCATGTGTCTGGGAATGGAACTCTGCTCTCAAGGATGAGAGGCAGATTTCTACCTCATGCTGGGTCCTTTTTCTGCCTTTTGAATTTTGTCCTATGTGAAAGTATTACCGAGTCAAAATGTTTTCACACAATTGCAGGAAGTACATCCTTTCTTCCAAGGTGATGACACCAAGGTGCCTCCTTCTACCAGAAAGTGGGCCAATGAACGCTAAAGATGGGGAAGGCCAGGGGCCAATCCTGCTCTTTGGCAGGATCAGCTGCTGCGACGCTTTCAACCTCACTTCAACCCAACTCCTGACTCCAGTTTTCCTTGGTGGGAGGTGTTTGGTTGAGGGAATTAAAAATGCCTCACTTTTCCTCACCAAAAAAACAAACAAAAAGCCATTTGCCTACAGGTGTCTTCCATATCCGGTTTGTGATGCTGGAGAGTCTCCTGCGGACCTGACTGAGGATACACCGTCCTCCACATCAAGGGGGAGAACGGTTATCCCCCTGAGTTCCAGTGCCTGGAAGGTTCATCGAAACTCTCCCCTTAATTCCTCTCCCTCCACCCACAACCCTAATAAGAGGGAAGGATCTGGAATTAACATCAGCACGATCTGCACAAGTGTAAAGTCATATCTGTTTCCATCGTTCCCTCTCCAGCCCAGCTTGTGTCTCATTCCCTTGGAGCCCTGCCCTCCACTCGGTCCAGCCCCGGCCACTCTGACCCAAGCCACTGCCACGTCTGCATAGCCTCTGACGTGGTCTCCTGACGGCACTCGCACTTCCCCTCTTGCCCCTGGCTCTGCTCGGTTATTGGCCCCAAGTCTTCTCTCCCATGTAGTCACGCCATACATCCACTCTGGCTGTAGCCTCATGGCGGGCACCCCTCTCCACTCAGACGTCTGGAGTTCTGAGTCTCGTCAACAGACGCCTGCCAAAACCTCTTCAACCTTCCTGATTTTACAGTAAACCAAAATGAGACTAATATAGCTGCATGTGCATCCCCCCACCTGAAAAAAATCCTCACCACTCAGTCCTTGGATAGCTTTCCTGTCTTCCTCTGCATCCTGTTGATCTTCCTGTTGCCAGGACGCTCCTGGGCTGAGGCTTGAAGTATGCCTCCATCGATCCACCTGGAGCAGCAGAGAAAGCTCCTCCCAGACATCGCTCAGCCTCTGGTTCACCCCACCAAAGATTATGCTGTCATGCCCTGCTGTTAGAAACTTCTGGATATTGGACTTATTGCTGAACTTGTCTATCTGCTCCTTAGCTTCCTCTAGGGCAGCCTGGAAACGGCTCAGCGCGGCGGTTATCTGGGAGGGCAGGTTCCTCTCTCCTTGGTCCTGGAGCATTTGCAGAGGCTGCAGCAGACCCTGGACGCGGTCCCCTAGACGTCGGCACTGTTTCCGGCAGTATTTCATCTCCTCACACTGGTTGTAGATAAGTTGGCCTAAGGAGATGATCTGCTTCAACTGATCCATACCTGGAAGAAACTGATGGAATCTGTTTAAGTTTCGGGAATGTCCTTTATATTTACTACTGGGATAAGGGAACATCAAGGGTGTTTGTGATTTAAATGGCTGAAGAGGTCTTCCTATTGTTTTCATGTAAGGTAGAGATGGCTTGCATCCACCAAAACCTTCCAGTTTTAGCTGGGAATTACTGGCTTTGCCAGGGGCTTCCCCAGTGGTTCAGTGGTAAAGAATCTACCTGCAATGCAGGAGATGTGGCAGGAGCCATGGGTTCGATCCCTGGGTCAGGAAGATCCCCTGGAGGAGGAAATGGCAACCACTCCAATATTCTTGCCTGGAAAATCCCATGGATGGAGGAGCCTGGCACGCTACAGTCCACAGGGTCACAAAGAATCTATATAACTTAATGAATAAACAACAAATTGGCTCAGCTAGGACAACATCTCCCAGACTTCCCAGCAGCTTGATGGAGCCATATGACTATTTCTCACAGAAGGGGTATGAGCAATAAAGTGTTACTTTGGGTTTGAGTCAGGTTTGTCTCCTCCACACACTGTCAGCTGGTTGTATAGGAGGATGCAGCCCTGAGTGTGGTGGAGCCCAAGAATGTAGAACCCTGTATCCCGCTTGGAGGAGAGCTGCTCAGAAACCTGGAATGACTGCCATGGACTGCTAAGTGAGCAAGGAATAAACTGCTATTGCATTTGAATCATTACACTTTGGGGTCAATTTGTTAAAGCAGGTCATCCTATTCTAACAACCTTATCCTGCCAAAGTATAGGGGTGATTATAGGACAGTGGGTTGAAATGTTCAGATCCTGTCTAAAGAAGTTGTTGACCTAGTAAAGTCAACAACTGCTGCTCTTCAAGGATAAAGGGCCCAATGATAGAAGATCTTCTAGTTTTTAAAGAGCAGTCAGAAATCTGGATTTTTATATTTAATCTTTCAATTTAAAATCCCACAACCAAGTCAAAAAATGTTTTAAAAACTATGCAGTCCGACACTGTGTTGGTCAAATAAAGTTTGTTTGCCAACTGAAGATTGCCTTTGAAGCCTCCGTTTACAACCTTGGCCACAGCCAGCAGAGGATATTCAGGACTGTAATAGAAGCCGGCTTCTATTAATCTCAAACTTTTCTTTCTGTCTCTTTCTCCAATGCTTGAGCATGCCTGCCTCCGTGGTCCACACCTACATCCCTCTCTAGTGTGTTTTTAGCACTCTGTAAATCTGCTTCAGCCTCTCCACTGGCTGATGCATCAGTAAGACTTCTTGTTATAAGTGCTGGTCCCTCAGAGGCATTTGCATAAAGACTAAGAAACTTTCCAGGCTCAGAAGAGTTGCAGTAGACATTTGTGTTGCCTACACAGTATCCATTTCTCTGCTCCTAAGGGGGTCTGTGTGTGTGTGCTCAGTTGTGTCCTACTCTGAAGACCCATGGAGAAGGCAATGGCAAGCCACTCCAGTACTCTTGCCTAGAAAATCGCATGGATGGAGGAGCCTAGTAGGCTGCAGTCCGTGGGGTCGCTAAGGGTCGGACATGACTGAGCGACTTCACTTTCACTTTTCACTTTCACATTGGAGAAGGAAATGGCAACCCACTCCAGTGTTCTTGCCTGGAGAATCCCAGGGATGGGGGAGCCTGGTGGGCTGCCGTCTATGGGGTCACACAGAGTCGGACACGACTGAAGTGACTTAGCAGCAGCAAGGGGCTCTGTGTGTGTGTGCTCAGTTGTGTCCTACTCTGAGGCCCCATGGACTGTAGCTCACCAGGCTTCTCTGTCCATGGGATTTTCCAGGCCAGAGTACTGGAGTGGGTTGCCATCTCCTACTCCAGGGGATCTTCCCAACACAGGGGTGGAACCTGCGTCTCTTGCCTCTTCTGCGTTGGCAGGCTGATTCCTTACCACTAGCGCCACTTGGACTACCTTCCTATTTTCTGTAACAATCTGTTCCTCCTTCAGTCAGCAATCCGTTTGTGGGGATCTGGCCCTATCCCTGGTTCTAAGGGTGAGGCTTGATGTCTCCACGCCAGAGGTTCTAAACTAAAGGTGATTTTGCACCACCACCACTGGGACTTTTGGCAATATCTGGAGACAGTTTTGTTGCCACAACTGCAGAGCGGGGTGTTACTGACACCTAGCAGACAGAGGTCAGGATGCTACAATGCATAGGACTGACCCTCCTCCCAACAAGGAGCTATCCAACCCCAAATGTCAACAGTGCAGGGGTTGAGAAACCCTGATCTAAGGCATCAGACAATTTCTCATAGCGTATCACAGTGTCACAGTGATTGGTTCTAAACTAGGCATCTGGGCTACTTTGAGCGGAATGTTTGCTGGGGAACTTCCTGGCTCCTCTAAGACGGCCCAGGAAGCCAGCTCCTAACTCTCAGTCTTTCTCAGAATATGAATAGAACCTTAATTCTAAAGCTGTGGAATGAAGCTAACCTTCAGATGGCAGAATGGAAAGAAAAGAACCCAAGTCCTTGATGACAACATTGAGCTGGTTCGAACTGATCCTGAGGTCTACCCCATTACTCAACTACAGGCTTCAAGAACCAATAACTTTCTCTATTGCTTAAGCCAGTTTGAATCATATGTGCTGTATATGCAACCAAAAGCAACTGGGTTCAGTAATGAATGATGCTAACAGTGAGGATCATGAATCGTTCTATTCACCTGCTACAGGCTAAGTGATTTGAAATCAGGAGGTCACAGTGGTTATCTTAATTTTATAGATGAAGATGCTAAGTTAGGGAGAAGGTTGCATTTAAATAAGTACAGGGCCACGGAAACAGTTTCCAAAGCAGTTTTAAACAAAGTTAATTTCAACAGTTCAATGAAACAGGTAGGAGCAGTAGTACTAGTTTGGAGAAAGTAGTTGGCCTGGAACCAAATCTGGCTTAAGTGAGCAAAAAATTAGTAGAAGTGAAACCAAATAAGCAACTAATTCATACTTTTGTTGTTATTGTCTTTGCATTATATTGATCTAGGAAGAGAAATAACAGGTGTTCAGTTCAGTTCAGTCGCTCAGTCGTGACCGATTCTTTGCGACCCCATGAATCACAGCACACCAGGCCTCCTTGTCCATCACCAACTCCCGGAGTTCACTCAAACTCATGTCCATCGAGCTGGTGATGCCATCTAGCCATCTCATTCTCTGTCATCCCCATCTCCTCCCACCCCCAATCCTTCCCAGCATCAGAGTCTTTTCCAGTGAGTCAACTCGTCGCATGAGGTGGCCAAAGTATTGGAGTTTCAGCTTTAGCATCAGTCCTTCCAATGAACACCCAGGATTGATCTCCTTTAGAATGGACTGGTTGGATCTCCTTGCGGTACAAGGGACTCTCAAGAGTCTTCTCCAACACCACAGTTCAAAAGCATCAATTCTTTGGCGCTCAGCTTTCTTCACAGTCCAACTCTCACATCCATAACTCACCACTGGAAAAACCATAGCCTTGACTAGATGGACCTTTGTTGGCAAAGTAGTGTCTCTGCTTTTTAATATACAGCTGTTAGGGCAGGCCTAAAAAAGACTCAAGGGGTCTCAGGCTACCCAGATATTCCTAGTTGCTAAGCAGAGTCAAGGCCATTTTTTTGGGACTCCAGGGGGCAGTGAACTTTATGCCTTCTCTGGTCCACTGGAGACAGAAGCAGATGTGAAAGTGTTGCACAGGGAAACTTGAGGATTTCAGCTTCATAGCTCCAAACTCCAGTTATCTTATTCAAAAAAGCCATATCTCAGCAATAACTAGTCAAAAGATAATGGGGAAAATACCCAACGCATCAAAGCAACGACTTAAAAGAATACATTTCATAGGAAAAGTGATGACGTGGTATGAAGAAAACCACAGAAAACAAATCCTCAAGAAATGGAGAGAACTATTATTTATTTTGGCTGGGGAGATTAAAAATTACAAACACGGCAATCCTTTTCAAATATAAATCTAATGTAATGCAGTTCCAGTAAAACTCTCAATGGTACATTTTGGTATTGAAACAATCCTCAAAGTTCATTGTAGGAATAGTCAGGATTTTTGTAATAAAATAGGGATCCATCTATCAGATACTAAAATTATAATAACTAAAATTGTTTAGGGATTATTGAGTATAGGATAAAGATATCAAAAAGATGAAAGGGAATATAAATACACTTTTACTCAACAGTGTGAATTTCTAGGAATTTGTGCTGTAAAGAAGCTTCTATGTGTATAGACACATGGATGCTAAGGATGTGCAGTGAGGTGCTATTTATAATATGTAAAACTGCTAACATCCCTAATAAGGATATGTTCATAGGTTCCTTGCAGGAAAACAATGAAGGGTAAAAGTCACTAATTTTAAAAGTGAAAAATCTTAAAATGTAATGAGATGGCTGGATGGCATCACCGACTCAATGGACATGAGTTTGAGTGAACTCCGGGAGTTGGTGATGGACAGGGAGGCCTGGCGTGCTGTGATTCATGGGGTCGCAGAGAGTCGGACACGACTGAGCGACTGAACTGAACTGAACAACATAAATCCATGAAAAATTCTGATGCCATTTCCCCCTTCTTCCAAAAACTGGCATCAGGCAACCTTTTCTGAGGAGACTTTTAACACAGAGTTATTCCTCTTGTGCCTAAAATGGGCTCTGGAAACACTAACCATCAAGACGTGGGATCAGCTCCCGGCAGTTTCCGCACTGGCTGCCCGCAGCGGGGCTGGGCTGGGGAGGGCAGTGGGCCGGCTTCCGGAGGCCCCTCCACGGCGACCCCGTGTCCCCTCCCCTACACCGTGCCTCCTTCAGCAGGAAGCGGCGGGAGAGGGAGGCCGCGCCCTCGGGGCCGAGCAAAAGAAAGCAACCCGGCCCTGAGTTCCGGGAAGCGGGCCTGTGGCTCTCCCCTCACCGCCCAGGATCCCGGCTGCGCCCTGCAGCCTCGCGCGCCCTGTGTCCCGCCGGCCGGCGGGCCCGGGACAGACGCCAGCGGCGGGGTGCGGGCCTGCCCCTCGGGAGTGCGGCGGCCTTGTGCTCGCCGGCCCCGCACCCTGCCCTCCCCGCGGGCCCGTCAGCCGTCGGGCGGGGAGTCTGACGCGCCTCCTCGGAGCTGTGACAGGGACCTTGCCGCCGCCCCCAGGCGCAGGAGCCTCGGTTCCCTACAGCTCTTTCCAGGTGGTCCAGGCAGAAGGCCCCTCGCTCCCTCTTGGTCTTCTCCCCCCGCCCTGTCCACCTCTCCCCCACCTTACCAAAATTTCTCCGTAACTTTATTGAGCACTCCTGGTGCGACGTCCTCTGCTTGGGGCTGGGGACTCAGAAAAGAATAAAGCCCCAGAAACCAGTATAGCGAGCACCCAGTATGGGAAGGATTCGATGAGCAGAAAAAACAGAACTAGAGAGAAGGTTCTCGTGTCTGTTTCTCGGGGGAGAGGGCCAAGGAAGAGACACACAAGCTCCGGAGAGGTGTGGCCGGGGGTGGGTGCGGTGGAAGCCAACTTCCTCCTCTAAGGCCGCCGCAGAGACTTCTGTTTCGGTGTGAGCCATGTTTTATTAAAGTTAGCTGGGTCCTTAGCTAGGAAGTCTGAGCAGTGTCACTCATTAACTCATCAGACTGTTCCCTCCGAAAGGATAGAATTGGATTTTAAAAGAAGACTTTCTGCGTAGGGAGGGCCTGGGCGGAGGGCGTCTGGGGTGTTTATTCATTTACATTCTCTTGCTACTGTTCTTCAGCTACTGCATTGTCCGTTTTCTTCTTAGGTCGGGCTCCCTAGAAATCTGAGGAAAAGAATCGGGTACATGTGATTTACTGAAGGAAGCCTCTCAGGATGGAGAGTAGGAGGGGCAGTGGGGGGAAATTAGCTAAGCAGGGACAGCTGGTCTCCGTGGACTATCAGCCAGACTCCATGAAGAGGTCTGGAGCAAGCAGCTCTGCAGCCAGAGGGAGCTCTGCTCTGGATACATCACAAGTTAGGTCACAAGAAGTCTTAACAAATTGAAGAGGACTGAAATCATACCATGGGAAATAGATGGGGAAGCAGTGTCAGACTTTGTTTTTTTGGGCTCCAAAATCACTGTGGATGCTGATTGCAGCCATGAAATTAAAAGACGCTTACTCCTTGGAAGGAAAGTTATGACCAACCTAGATAGCATATTAAAAAGCAGAGACATTACTTTGCCAACCAAGGTCCGTCTAGTCAAGGCTATGGTTTTTCCCGTGGTCATGTATGGATGTGAGAGTTGGACTGTGAAGAAAGCTGAGCGCCAAAGAATTGATGCTTTTGAACTGTGGTGCTGGAGAAGACTCTTGAGAGTCCCTTGGACTGCAAGGAGATCCAACCAGTCCATTCTAAAGGAGATCAATCCTGGGTGTTCATTGGAAGGACTGATGCTAAAACTGAAACTCCAATACTTTGGCCACCTCATGCGACGAGCTGACTCACTGGAATAGACTCTGATGCTGGGAGGGATTGGGGGCGGGAGGAGACGGGGACGACACAGAATGAGATGGCTGGATGGCATCACCAGCTCGATGGACATGAGTTTGAGTGAACTCCGGGAGTTGGTGATGGACAGGGAGGCCTGGCATGCTGTGAAAACCACAGGGAGTAGCCCTGTTCACCACACTGGGCTTCCCTCGGGCTCAGCTGGTAAAAAGCCCGCCTGCAGTGCAGAAGGCCCCTGTCAATTCCTGGGTTGGGAAGATCCGCTGGAGAAGGGAAAGGCTACCCACTCCAGTGTTCTGGCCTGGAGAATCCCAAGGACTGTCTAGTCCACGAGGTCACAAAGAGTCAGACACAGCTGAGAGACTGTCACTCACTTTCTCACCACTAGAGAAAGCCCACACGCAGCAAGGAAGACCCAGTGCAGCCATGAGTTAACTAAGAAAAGGAGAAAGATCTCAAACAACCAGAAAAATAAGAACAAACTAAGCCCAAGGCTAGCAGAAGAAGGAAATAACAAAGAGTAGAAATAAATGAAATAGAAAAATAATAGAAAAAACATGAAATGGAGCTTATTTTTTAAAGATAAACTCTTAGCTACATTAAGGGGAAAAAAGAGAAAATTTAAATAAAAACAATCATCAATAAAAGACATTACAACTGATGTCACAGAAATAAAAAATAATCAAAAGAGACTGTAATGAGAAACTCCCTGGTTGTCTAGTTTTCACTGCCATGGGTATGGGTTTGATCCCTGGGTATCAAACTAAAATCCCACAGCACAGCCAAAAAGAAAGACACAGAGAGACTCTGATGAACAATCAATTATATGCCAACCAACTGTGTAACCTAGAAGAGACAGATAAATCCCTAGAAACATACAGCCTCCTAGGACTAAATAATGAAGAAATAGAAAGTCTGAACCTGGTGGCTCAGTCGGTAAAGAATCTGCCAGAAATGCAGGAGACCTGAGTTGGATCCCTGGGTCAGGAAGATTCCCTGTAGAAGGAAATGGCAGCCCACTCCAGTACTCTTGCCTGAAGAATCCCATGGACTGAGGAGTCTGGTGAGCTATAGTCCATGGGGTTGCAAGAGTCGGGCACAACTTAGCAACTAAACCACCACCACCAATTAATCATGGAGATTGAATCAATAATTAAAAACCTCCCAACAAAGAAAAGCCCAGGGCCAAATGGCTTCACAAGTGAATTCTACCAAACATTTAAAAATGAATTAACACTAATCCTACTTAAACTCTAGCAAAATACTGAAGAAGAAAGAACACTTTGAAGCACATTTTATAAACTCAGCATTACCCTGACACCAAAACCAGACAAAGACATAAGAAAATTACAGGCCAGTATCCCTGATGAATATAGATACAACAATGCACAACAAAATATTAACAAATCAAATCCAACAGCACATTAAAAGGATCATACACCATGAGCAAGTGGGATTTATTTCTGGGATGCAAGAATGGTAACATATGAAAATCAGTTAATGTGACAGACCACATTAACAGAATAAAGGATAAAATCATATGATCATCTCAATAGGTGCAGAAAAAGCATTTCACAAAATTCAACACTCTTTAATGATAAGAACTGTCAACAAATTAGGGATAGGAGGAAATTATCTCAGTATAACTAAGGCCATGTATTATTACACTCACAGCTAACATCATACTCAATGCTGCAAAACTGAATGCTTTTCTTCCAAGATTAGGGATAAGGCAAGGATGCCAGCTTCCACCACTAGTAATTCTCCCCCACGTTCTAATCCTTCCACATCTGTAACTCCTTATTTCTTCAGTTGCCTCCTAAATAAACCACCTGCATCCATATTCTTGTTTTAAGATTTGCTTTTTAGGGAACCTTAATGAAGACAGGCTCCCACCTTCATGCTTTCATCAAAATGATATTTTTCTTCTTTTTCTTATCACTCCTTTCCCCTGAATATAAGATGATAAGGTGTTTCAGACGGAGAGCAGATGAGAGTCTTGGCATTTTCCAAATTTCACATTCATCCCGTAGCATCCTTTATTACTTCTCTGTAAAGAAATCTCTATCGATTTTTTGCAGCCATCATATCTTTGTATAGAGTTAGAACTGGAAAGTTCATATATATAGTTTCAGCTTTTTCTCAAAAATAGTAGATAAGATAAAATAATAAGAGAACAGGTAAGGTGGAAAAGAGATGAAATTTACAATCACCGATTCCCAGTCACAAGGGCGCAGAGCGTCGTGCTGTCATCAGGGGGCAGCAGAGGCCAGGGGACAGGGGAAAACCAAAGCCCAACAATGTACCTGGCTTGAGATCCAACAGAGACAAAATAAGGGAATCGCTCAGTCATGTCTGACTCTTTGGGAATCCATGGACTACAGCCTACAAGGCTCTTCTGCCCCTGGAATTCTCCAGGCAAGAATACTGGAGTGGACAGCCATGCCTTTCTCTAGGAGATCTTCCCAACCCAAGGATCAAACCTGGGTCTCCTGCGTTGCAGGCGGGTTCTTTACTGTCTAGGCCACCAGGGAAGCGACAGAGATGAGACCAACATTTACTGGGGCCTGTTACAAGTTGGGCTCAGTGCTGGGTATAATCAGAAATAGTACAAAGTTCAAAGGCAGAGAAAAAAATCACATGCTCAAGTTTCAGGCTTTTCCATCACCCTAGATGTGCTGGCATCTTGATGATGTCCCCTGCTGGCTTTAGCATGGAGTCTTTGACTCCTCCTTAGGCCTCTTGCATTTGAAGATGAAATTTTCTGACTCTCGCAGATGACCACTGAGTGGTGGACAACACTCTGAGTGCCGACTGACTTAAGGTTAAGGACACTTGTTGTGTTAGTTTCCTCTGTAGGGTGGGGCTCATTCTCTTTCTTCCCAAGGCCTTGGGGAAGTTCCTGACCCGCTGGAAAGTTACAGCAGGGACCTCTGGGAGACTCAGTCTAATATCACCGAGTGGGCCTTTCATTAACGGACTGGCTCCCCTCCCCAGTCTTCTCATAGCCATGCCCTGTAGACTCACATATATTTTGGCACTTCTTCCTAGTTCTGTTTCAATCTCTTTAAAGAAGGTTTTTGGTTTTTTCCTCCAATTAACTTTTTGCTCAAACATGCTCATCTTAGACCTGCCTCCAGTGAACCCCCGTATTTACAACTAGTTGCTCTTCTCCTTTCCCTGGGAAGTGATGCCCGGTGGTTGGATTTCCAGCACGTTCCGGGGAATGGAGGTCGGATTTCTGCTGCTTGGACTGCCCAGGTCCAGCAGCTTGAGGGATGAGTGGCTCAGTCAGGTGGCCCTAACCTTCAGGCTGGGAGCTGCTTGAGCAGGGAGTGGCAGAGGGAGCGGGTGTCCCTCCATGGGCCAGAGTCTTGCCAGCATCAGCTTGCCTCTGCTTTCATTTTTGCCTCTGCATGCTTGGGCAGGCAAATCCAGAGCCCACCTCTGCCAGACTACTGAATTAGACCCTGAATGATGAGGACTTGGAAAACAGTAACGAAACCCAGTAAGAGGATAAGGGTTGGTCTGCTTTTTATCATCACTATACCCCAGCAAATCTGCACAAGCTGGTCAGTGACCAAGTCAATACTCCTTCCTGCAGGACTTGGCCGCCCCCACCCCACCCTTCTGCACCCCGCTGGCCTTGACCAAGTCTGTGAGTTGCCATCAATAAGTTGCACCTCATCTTTGGTGGTTTCTTTTCCAATGTTTTTATTTTTCAAAATATACAATTTATTTACACCTTTATTTCACAATGGTAGTTTGTATATTTATTCCAAAATCTTTAAATAACTCCGCAGTAAACAGTACAAATCACAGAATCGGTCCAACTGCTTCCCTTTAACCTTTATACACATCGAGTTTCAAGTAGTAATGGTTTGTGGGTAAGAAGGGAACAAAACTAGGACCAAAAAAAATTTTTTTTTTTTTTACATAAGCTTGACATGTAGGATTAGAAAGGGCAATCTGAGCTTGGTCCGGGGCCCAACTAAGGGTGTTTATATAGTTTATAAATAAGACCCGCTATGGGCATCGAGGGTTTTGGTTACGAGGAGGAAAGGGTGAGAACACTCCCACAGGGCTGAGGTGGGGTGGCTGGGAGATAAGGCACTGTGTCAAGGCTCCTTCTGGGCTGGAGGAGGCACCGGCTGGAAGGGTCCTGAGTGAGGTGGGTGGGGGCCCACCTGTGCCAAGGGGAGGCTGAGAATGCCTGGAGACGGGAGAGGGTTCCTGCACACAGAGAAGTCTCTTTATTCTACTTTGGGGAAAAGCTTTGTGACTATGGAGGCCTGGAGAGACGGGAGAGCCGGTTCCTAAAGAGAGGGCTGGGGGCTCCCTCCAGCCTTGACCCACAGCCACCCCCGGCCCGCCGGCACAGACAGCCGAGAGCCGCAAGCGGACGCTGGCGGTGTCTCTGCCCGAGGCACCTGGTGGTACAGCTGGCACTGGTCATTGGCAGGGACAGAGGCATCGCCCCAGGACTGGCTGTGGGCTGCGAGAGGCTTCATGCTTTCTCTTATGAGAGCGCTTCATCCATCTCTGTGTTCTCCAGTCCAGAACTGCCACACCCTCTCCAGGAAGGGAGGGTGGGCCCCGCAGACCCCCTCTTCGCTGTGCATGTAGCAGCTCCAGGGCGGCAGGGGGCAGCTCCTAGGGAGCCCAAGGTGCTAAGACACATGCCTGGGCCCAGGGGTCAGTTGCCTTCACTCCCCTCAGGAACGTCCCCGCCAGCTGGCTCCTGGAGCAGTCCTGGGGGCTGGGGCCCTGGGTGGGTGCTGGCGGAGAGGCTGGGGTGCTCCAGGGAAGAGCTGGTCCCCGAGGGCTCTTAGGTCACACAGCAGACAGGGCCCTCCTGCGCCAGGTCAGGAGGGCAGGCTCAGGGTCATCCTTGGTCAGGGTCTCCTCAGGACCCTCCACCAAGCCTAAGGGCTGGACAAAGCCCACGCTGTCCAAGCAAACCTTCCTTGCAGGATCTGGGCGGGGTGGACTGGGGTAGTGGCCATGGCAGGGCGGGGTGGGGCGGGGCGATGTCACTGCGCCTTCAGGTGGGGCTCCTCCGGAGTGAGGGTGTGGAAAAAGTGATCCCAGAGTTTGCTGCTGATGCCGAACCCTAGGGTGGGAGATAAATGGGGAGAAGGTGAGGCGCTCTGGAAGGAGTGGGATCTCTTAGCTTGGAGGGAGCCCAGGCGGGGCGAGCACGTGGGCAAGTTTTAACATCACCCCCAACGACCTTCCCAACTCCCAGGGCCATCCTGGCAGAGGTCAGGAGCAGGGTACCAGCGTGCCTAGGCTGTCAGGGGTGCTGTAGGAAGAACCCCAAGGCTCTTATCTGGCCTGCCTTCCTGGGAGAGCCTCTCTCCCCTGCAGTCCAATCGCCTCCTTCTCTCTGAAGATGTCAAGTTCATTGCTGCTTCAAGACTTCGGACCTGTTGCTCCTGCGGTGCTCTTTCTCGAGGCGTCAGACGCTGGCTTCTCCTAATTTAGGTCTCAGCTCTAATGGTGTCTGTGTAGTGACGCCTTCCTAGACCACTTCAGCTAGCATTCTGCCTTCCAGTAGGGTAGCCACTAACCCATGTGACTCCTGAGCATTGGAAATGTGGCCCCGGGCTACGGAGGAACTGAATTCCTAATTTTATTAATAATTAACTTACATTCCAGTGTAAAAACCTAAACTTGGTTCAGTTATTGGAAAACCTATAGGCACATTTGGAGCAATTCATGTATGTGAATCTACTTTTTTGACTGTCAGTTTTATAAATTCTAAACATGGATGAAGTATTTCCAATGGAGATTTAGCCCTTGAATGGAGATAAGCTTGTAAAGTACAAGATATACACCAGATATCAAAGACTTAACAGAAGGACAGAATGTAAAATCTCTCATTAAAAATCTTTTTAGCCACGCTGCACGGCTTGTGGGATCCTGGTTCCCCAGCCAGGGATGGAACCTTGGCCCACAGCAGTGAGACTGCTGAGTCCTGACCACTGGACCCCCAAGGCATTCCCAACAATGTTTGATCACATGCTGAAATGATAATATTTTGGTTATATTTGGCCTGATAAAGTGTATTATTTACATTAACTTCATTGGTTTAGTTTTACTTGTTAATGTGGCTCCTAGAAAATGTAAAATCCCATCTGTAACTCACACTGCATTTTCTAAACGAGTGTGGGACCCCCTCCCACTGACACGGTTTCCCAACCATCGCCTTGCTTTCTTTTCTTGCTGGCACTTATCACTGCTCTGGAATGATCTTTGCTATTTATTGGTTTCCTGGTTTTTCTGTCACCGTACAGCCCCCTGCTCCAGGGCCTAGGATGGGCGTCCCTGGCTTGCCTTTCTGTGAACCCCCAGAACCAAGGCTGGCCCCGGCTGGAAGCTCAGCAGGGGGCTGTCAAACAGGAAATGAGCAGCTGAGGAAGGGGCAGCATGGTGGGTCCTCACCCGACCGATGGTGTGCAAAGTGGTGTTTGACGTGGTGGGCCTTCAGGTGGTACAGGTAGGAGCCCTTGTGAGGGGAGCCGAAGTGCAGGTAGTAGTGGGTCAGGTCGTAGATGACGTAGCCCAGGAGGCTCCCTGCAAACACGGTGCCCGCCACGGCCGCGGACAGGACGAGCCGCAGCAGCAGGTAGAAGAAGGCTATCATCAGGGAGGCCGGCGCGGGCGGGAAGACCAGCCGGGAGTTGTCGAAGGGCGCCTGGGGACAGAGACGCCCGCGTCAGGACCCGGCCCGGGGCCCGCCTGCGCTCACACCTGGTGCGCTGGCCCGAGACGCTCCTTCGGGAGAGGGGCTGGAGCGGCCCTTAGGGCCAGGAGGGCGCGCGGGCCCCCGAGCCTGAAGCCCTGGAGAGCCTGCAGGCCCGGTCAGCCAGGACAGGAGCTGGAAAGCTCCAGGAACATGTGGGTGGGGTTGCGTGGGCAAGATGCTCCCAGGCAGGAGCAGCTTGCCTGGGATGCTCCGCTCTGCTCAAGAGGCCGCTCTGGCTCTGGAACTAGGTGTGGCGAGGGGCCCCCACTCCCACCCCGAGGACCACGCAGGGCACCTAGCCCGAGGCCTGAGGGCGATGGAGGCACATGTGGTGGGTGACCCTGGAGCTGTTAACAGGCAGGTCTCCCCTCCCAGGTGGCCTTCTTTGCTCCAAGGGGGTGCTGTCACATTGAACCAGACCACGAAAGAGCCTAGCCTTTGGTCCTGAGGCTTCACAAGCCAAGGGCCTGGCAGAGGTAACACTTTAGAGACTCTGCGAGTATTCTGAGGCCCTCTCTGGACTGAAAGAGGAGACGGAGGAGTCAGGTGGCCGAGACAGGACACTGCACTGGCGCGGGCACCTCCCCGCTGACCGGAGCAACAGCAGGATCTGCGGGGCTCTGTGCCGGAACCCCAGACCCTGGTCAAAGGGGAAGGCAGGCAAGGGGGAGGGTGGAAACTCTGCGGCAGGATGGGAACAGCGTGGGGCAGGGACATCCTCTGGGTGGACCTGGCTTCCAGTCCTGACTGCCAGGACCCTCGTGTAGTTGCCCTGAAGGAGCCCCAGGGTGGGTGGATGTCCGGCAGCAGAGACTGGCGTCCACAGGGGACGACGTCCTAGGGTGACCTTGGGTGAATGGCTTAGTTCCTTTATTTCCCCAAGCCTCAGTCTGCCGCTCTGTGGAATGGGGAGAACGGCAGCACCCGCTTCAGAGGGAAGCTCCACAAGGTCAGTGATTCTTGCCTGTTTTGATCGATGGTGTCCAGAACAGAACATGGCACATAGTGAGCACTCAGTGAGCGTTTGTTGAATGAGCAAGTGAATGAGCTGTTGTGAGGATTAGCGTTGGACACTCATGCTCACTCTGTCCATGGCCCGTTCAGGCTTGGACCCAGTCACACGCCCTTGACTTCTCCTTGCCCTCAACCCAACCGCCACCGAGATGGGAGCTCCTGAGGGCGGGCATCAGCAGCGTGGCCTGGGGGGGCACTGCACCACTCACCTTGTGGTGCTGGCCGTGCATGGCGAAGTGCAGCATGATGAGGTAAGCGCAGTCGCTGGGCGGCTTCATGTGGAACAGGAAGCGATGGATGAGGTACTCCAGGAGGCTCCAGAGGAACAGCCCCAGCAGGAAGAGGCCCGGGAATGCCGACTCGGGCATGGCCACTGAGTACTCTGCATCGGGCGTGAGAGACGGAGGTCAGGGGCTGGAGGCCCCAGAGGCCCAGCCCCGTTACCTTGGGGGCTGCTGCCAAGCTGTGGGGCCCGAATCCAGCACTGGGGCCCGAGAGTCAAAGCAGGAAGGAGACTGTGAGGATGTGTGTGGGCTTATTTAGGAGGAGTCCTGTCAGAGGACGACTCATGTGGTGGATCAATTGATTTCAGGTATTGAACCACCCTTGCGTTCCAGGAATAAATCCCATTTCATCATGGTGCATAATGCTTTAATATGTTCTAGGATTCAGTCTTCTAGTATTCTGTTGACGACTGCTGCATCTTGATCCATGAGTGATACTGGTCTGGAGTTTTCTTTCTTGTGGTATTTTTGTCTGACTTTGGTATCATGGTAAGATTTGACTAGAGATCTGAGATCTTCCTTAAAGGGACCATGAGAGGAACAGCTACAGCCAGGGCTGGACCTCTGCCTGGTGCTATGGTCTGAAAGTGTTCTCTCAGATTCATATGCTGAAACCTCACCTCCAAGGTGCTTAGGTCATCAGATGAATAGGACTAATTCCCTCATAAAGGAGGCTTGAGAGACTCCTCCCCTTTCTGACATATGAATATACAAGGAGTCTTTGACCTAGCAGAGGGCTCTCGCCTGATTATGCTGGCACCCTGATCTCAGACTTCCAACCTCTAGAATCATAAGCAATCAATTTGTTGTTTACAAGCCACCTAGTCTATGCTATTTTGTTCAGTTCAGTCGCTCAGTCGTGTCCGACTCCTTGCACCCCATGAATCACAGCACGCCAGGCCTCCCTGTCCATCACCAACTCCCAGAGTTCACTCAAACTCATGTCCACAGCAGCCCAAATGGACTGACACCAGGAAAGAGTGACCTTGCCTCATGGCGTGGAGGAGAGGGAGGGGTGATCCTGAGGAAGCCAGCAGATCTGGGGGCTGTTGATGGAAGATGTTAACAACCATCTTCCAAGGGAAGATGGGACCGGGGGGCCAAGAGGGTCAGGAAAACCCAAGGAGAGAGAGGTTCATTGAGAACATCTAAAACCACAGCATAAGAGGGAGATGTGAAAACACGGAAGACAATTAGCCTGGAGACCAGAAGACTGGAGTGATGTCATTATCACCAAGTGTGAGGCCTCCCGCACCCAGCTCTTGGAGGACAGCCTGCAGTTCTCTACTTCACTGATTCTCTAACTTCACAGGTACTTCAGCTCTCACTGTTTTCTTCAGGTCTACCCTCACCCTCTAAGTTTCACTTCTTTTCTCCACTAGCCACTGCTTTGGTTATACTTTCTCTCTCTTGAAAGCTTTATTGAAATATAACTCACATATCTTACAATTCATCCATTTAAAGTTTACAGTTCAGTGACACTTGGTATATCTACAGTTGCACAACTACCACCACAATTTTAGAGCCTTTTCATCATCCCAGAAAGAAACCCATTACCCATTAGTAGTCACTCCAACCTTTGTCATTTCCCAGAGCCAGGAAACCTCTAATTTACTTTCAGTCTATTGTATCTTCTGATTCTGGATATGTCATGCCAATGGAAGCATACAATATGTGGTCTTTTGTGACTGGCTTCTTTCGTTTACAACATTTTTAAGGTTCACCCATTTTGCAGCATGTATTAGAACTTCATTCCTTGTTAATATGGATGCACCATAATTGTTTATCCACTCACCAGCTGATGGACAGCTGGGTTGTTTCTAATTTTTTTTTGGCTATTCTGAATAATGCTGCTGTAAACAGTCCTGTTTTTAGTTGTCTTGGGTATAGGCCTGAGAGTAGAATTTCTGGGGCCTGATTGCAACTTTGTTTAATTTTGGGGGCACCACCAAACTGTTTTCTAAAGCTAACCATTCTCTTTTGATCTCAGCTGCCCCCATGACCTCCCAAGCCTGCTGCTGCTGCTAAGTCACTTCAGTTGTGTCCAACTCTGTGCGACCCCACTGACGGCAGCCCACCAGGCTCCCCCGTCCCCGGGCTTCTCCAGGCAAGAACACTGGAGTGGGTTGCCATTTCCTTCTCCAATGTGTGAAAGTGAAAAGTGAAAGTGAAGTTGCTCGGTCGTGTCCGACCCCTAGCGACCGCACGGACTGCAGCCCACCAGGCTCCTCCATCCATGGGATTTTCTAGGCAAGAGAACTGGAATGGCTTGATGAGCACAAAAGCCTGCCTCTCCATCCCACACCCAAGCTGCTGAAGATGGAGGAGGAGCCGGGTGTAGCCATGAGTCTGGTGCCTTCAACCTCAGCTACACCTCAAACTCTGCCGGGAGATCCTTTCATATCTGCAGATTCAGCTCCCTGCTCACTGCCCTCAAACACCCCCTTTCCCTCCCATCCAGCTTCCTACTTCACAGGAAAAAGACTCCTTGGGGGAGAAGAGAGGAAAGGGGAGAATGGCTCCTTCATAAGTGTTCACTTTCAACCAGCCCTGATTGTGCTTCAACCCGGTAACTTCGTGCTCCTCAGAGAAGAAGCGTGCACTCAGGTGCCTGGGCACTGGATGGTGGTGATGGCAATAATAACAGCAGCAGCAGCAGCAAATGTGTATTCACCAGCCCCTACACGCCAGGCGCCACTCAAGTGCTTTACACTTCACGTTCGTCTCACGCCAGCTTGACGAAGGAAGTGCTGTCACTGCCCTTGTCACTGAGGGTGTGGAAGTACAGACAACTCACATCACTGACCAGCTCACCCTCAGTCTGCCCCCGCCACCCCCTTCATCCAACCCCTCTGGGCATCTTCAACTTCTCCTCCACTGCTCTTCTGCTCATATTTAAGACTTTCTCATCATAGATGCAGTCCCGTCATAGCCAAACCCCCTGAAAAGGTCAGTTAGACTTAAGTCTACTTCACCTCTCTCCATGCGCTCAAGCCTCCAAAGTCTGCCTTTTTCAAAGAAACATGAAAGCCATTTGTGATGTATCTCTTGGCAGATCGAAGGAATGTTTTCAATTCATCTCTAAAACAGGCTGTGGCATATGACGCTGGTGACCACTCCATTTTTGAATCTGTAACCACATAAGTTCCCAGCCTGAGGTTTAGGAACGCCCAGAGAGTCCTTGGTTGGATTTCAGAGTGAACCTGTTGACATGGTCTTCCAAACAGTGCACCTGTGTGCATCTTTCTGGGGCAGATCCAGAGTGTTTCAGATTCTCAGAGCTCCTGGGACCAACATGACCTGAACACAGAGCTCCACTCCCTGCTGCTGGAACACTTGGCTCTTCTCTTCTCACCTTTTTCCCTCTTTTCCTTTCTTTTTTTTTTCTGCCATGGGGCTTGTGGGATTTTTAGTTCCTCAACTAGGGATTGAACCTGGGCCTTCGGCAGTGAGAGTGCAGAGTCCCAGCCACTGGGCCTGCAGGGAGTGCCCTCGTCTCTTCTCTAGAGGCCCTCTGTCAGGCTCCATTTTGGAAACTGCCTCTGCCTCCAGGGTCAAAACCTTGACCCTCCCCTCTCACATGCCCCCTGTTTGATGTAGGACATCAGTCACACCCACCTGTTGACAACCCCCAGATCTGTGTATCCAGCCCAGCCCTGGATAGCCACACATTACCAAAACCTTGGCTTATTCTTTTCTCCCATGTCCAACCTGTGTCACCAAGCTCTGTCAGCTCCCTCTCCTTAATATGTGTGGAAGTCATTAACTTCCCCCTGAGGTGCGGTTGGGTGAGAAGGAAGAAGAGGATGATTAGCTTCATTTGGAAGCTGCTGACCCTGCAGGCGGGGCTGTGCACAGCTGTGTGGAGATGGCCAGTAGCAAGTGGCTATCCAGTCAAAAAAAAAGCCAGACACAAAAGTTAAACCAAAAAAAGCCGGACACAAAAGATCACCTATGTAGGAGTCCATTTATATGGACATACATGGGGTCATAAAGAGTCAGACACGACTGAGCGACTGAACTGAACTGAACTGAAAAGGCAAGTGTACACAGAAGCAGGTCTGTGGCTGTCGGGGCTGGAGGCAGGGGGAATGGGGAGCAGCTGCTCAGGGGGATGGGGTTCCTTCTGGGTTGATGAAAACATTTTGGAACTGGACAGAGTGGTGGACTGAATCGTTCACTTCAAAACGGTTAATTCTGTGTGTGTCTCATCTCAGTTAACAACATCTCTTGGGTCAGTTCACAACTCTGACTCCCCCATAACCTTATCAGCACCCCACAGCAGCTTCCTGCTCCAACTCTCTGCCCCACGTGCTGCTAAAACCCTCTTCTGGTACCTCGTTCTCCTCAAGTAAAGTCCAGCCCCCCAGCCTGGCACTCAAGGTCCCTTGAGACCAGCCCTGTCAGGCACATCCCTGTCTCATCTCCCCGCCACCCCATGTGGGGCCCACTGAACCATGTGGGGCCCCTGGGGGCCCCACGCTCCCCTCCCTCCCCACACATCTTTCCTTCACTGGAATCCCCTCCCTCCCTTCCTGCAGATGCCCTTTGCCCTGACCTGGGCGTGGTGTGAGCGAGGCCTTCCACATCATCCTTTCGTCATGCTGCACTGCGGCTCTGTTTGACTCGTTTGCCCCCACCAGGTTATGAGCATTTCACGGGCAGAGTGGGTATTCTGTTCTGTCTCCTGCACCCTTAGCACAGCAGGTGCTCAGACACCCAGGGGAGACTCATGGGCCAACCCACGCCTCTCTGGAGGGCTGAACGTGGATAAGATTTGACCTGTGCTGTTCCAAAGGCAGCCTCTGGTTCTGTTTAAGGAAGCAGTTCTGAAGGGCTGTGCCCAGTGTGAATGGCCACAGGGAATCACTGCGGAAGGAGAGAGCCCAGGAAGGTGGTGGGGAGGAAAGGTGACTTTCCAGCTCTCTGGACCAGATTCCAGGCCGTTATGATGAACGGTTCCAAATAAGTCTCTAAACTAAGGAAGGATTTTTCATGTTTCACCTGGAAACTAATGCGTAACGTAGCCAAGATTCATGCCCCCAGGATCCATCTCTCTCAAATTGGGTGATGAGCCGCTCTGATGTCTCTCATCAGCAGGGCCTGCGGTGTCCACACCGGGCCTGACACTTGCTGGTCAGAAGTCCCCTCTGAGGGGCGGCTGGCCACCTCTAGGGTCCTTCAGGACACCCTGCTAAAGTGCAGGGTTCAGGTCTCTGCCCTGTACTATCTACGTGCTTTCTCAACAGTAAAATATCCTACCAGCTGTGAAGGGCTGTTGCTAGAACACAGGGAATATAATACCTGGCTGTGTTATAAGTATGTATCTCGGAGGAGCCTGGTGGGCTACAGTCCATGGGGTCGTAAAGAGTCAGACATGACTGAGCGCCTTCACTTTCACTTCACTTATATATAAGAATAACATACTGTGTATGGACACATCATAATAAATAACTCTTCATATGTTACAGGTCGCTGCTTGATCTTTAAATGTTATTTGTCAAATATGTCCAGCCACAGTCCTCCCTGGGTGGCATTTTCTCGGTTCTTGCAGGGCTCTGGAGGGTCCCTGGTTGGGGGAGGAGTTTCCCTCCTAAAGTGCAAGAGCCCTTCCTTGCTACGTAACTCTCTTCTCAGCAGGGAGAGGACTGGACATACAAAAGCATTCCCTGGCCACAGGCTGTGGTCTTGATCTTTGTTGGGGCTCCCACCACAATCCCTGCCTAGGATGCTGCTTGGCACCCACTCTAATGCACCCCCAGGAACCGTGCTGGGGGCCAGCGGGAGGTGAAGACCCTCTCTGCTTTCCAAAGCATTTTCACACAGGTGCGCCAGTGATCCAGCCTTGAGCTGCTGCCTCCGTACAGCTGCCACTGCCCCTTGGCACCCTGAGTTCCTGTGTTTCCTGCAGTGTATCTCTCGTCCAGGAGCTGCGCCAGGACCCTGCGAGTCTCCACTCGCCTCACTTCATGGCTCTGTTTTCCCTGTAACTGGGCCTGGGCCTTGCCCGGAGAGCCGGGGGTGAGGGAGGCGTGTGCGGCTCTCTCGCCACCATCGCTGGCATCCTGGTCACAGGTCCACTAACCCCTACACTGGACCTTTATTAGACAGCACATTTCAGCTCTCCGCAGCGCCGTCAAATCACCCGCCCAGCCTCGCACCAGAGTCACCTCCTATAGGTCAAGACTCCGCCCGCCCCCTCACCCCAGCACCACCCCTGTCGGCCCATCAGGCTGGAGCTGGTACCGAGTGGCATCTCTGGAGGACTCCTGCAGAGGGACCTGGGCCAAAGCTCTGGCGTCCCCTTCTCCCTCTGGCCCCAGCCCTGTCGGCCCCACCACTGTTGGTAATTGTTCGGGGAGCGCTGGGCAGAAACAGTGGGCGATTCAGTGAGCAGGCCCTCTGAGCAACAAGCCCTATGCTGTGCCTGAGCCATTCAGCGTGGGCAGGAGTGGGTAACCTTGGCTTGAGGGGTGCACAAATTAACCCTTGGTGTCTGGGAGCAGCCTTAGCTCTGGGGGACTTCCTGCAGCTGGCTCAGCCCCACCCCATCCTGGACCAGGTGGGAAAACTGGGGCTCCCCACGCTGTAGCCATAGCCTCTCTCATCTAAACCATTCAGCCCTCAGCTTGTCCTCCTGGAGGAGGTGGGCAGGAGAGAGCCCTGGAGCGTGCAGAGAAGGAGCTTGCATTTGGCGCACACAGGGGTTCAGAGGCTCACAGGCAGGAACGTGACGTGTGATCGGGAGAGGTACCTCTTCCCCCCTACCTAGCTTCTGTCTGAGCCACTCACCATAGGCGAGCACTTTTCCAAGGCGGACTCTGCCAGGATGGGCAGATTACCTGGGTAGGTGGTCCAGACCTGGAGGCCCAAGGTGGGTGATGAACTGGGGAGGCAGGCTGGCAGCAGAGGCCATGTCCACACAGTGCTGCCCTGAGACTCAGCGTCACAGGCTCTTCTCTCTGTCCCCTGCCTGCCTGGGTGGCACCTGGCAGCTACATCCTAGCCACGTGACCCTGACCTGCTTGCTTAACTTCTTAAGGTTCCATTCCTTTATCTCTAAAAAGGTGTAATGATAAGTCCCTTGCCTGCAGGCTGTTGGGAGGGTTAAATGAGATGGTCCCTGGAAAGTCCCAGGCATGTGATGAGTGTTCAGCAGAGGTTACTGGGGTTACTCCGAGTCAGGCTTCTGCTGATGGGCCTTTGCCTGGGGAACACTCTAGGACACCTAGGATCTGATCTTTGTTTCTAATCTTTCTCCTCCAGGTTCTAATCTCTGTTTTGTTCGTGAACCATTCTGAGTTCAGTTCTGCTGTCCGACCTGGTGAAATGACTTCATTTGGTTTCCTGACAAACAACCCCAGGTCATACTTTTTCTACTCTTTGACTCAATGGAAATCCCCTTCTTTATTGCTATACCACTTGATGAAATGATTTAATTTAATGTGTGGCTGTTTCTTTTCTTTTTTTTTTTATTACTCTTTTGGAGGGTGGGAAGTCTGGCCTTTCTTTTGAAAGAGTATTTATACAGACAGACCTCATTTTAAAATGCTTGTGACATGGTTCAGGGCTCTAAGGTCCCAGAAACTCAGGAGCAGGGAGAGCACCAAGGTCGCCCGCCCCAGGAGCCACGGGAGCTGCACAGCAGGAAGACATCACCTGTGGCGAAGGGCGCCAAGAGCTGGACGTTGCCCTGGGCGAAGGCGCCGTAGTAGGACCAACTGAAGTACAGGACCAGGGGGACCCAGACGATGGGAACGCTGTACCTGCAAGAAAACCGTCGGGGTGAGAGAGACACATGTACAGCAGCTTGAGACAGCCCAACTCCCCAAGAGACATACCTCTCCACTAGAGGGGGGACGAGAAAGTACTGAAGCAGGTGCAGAGAGCACATGGAGACCTGCTGTCAAAGGGACACTGCTGCGGGGGTGGGGAGGGCAGGAGGAGGAAAGGAGAGAGCAGCTGTGAGTCTGTCTCCCTCCGTCTCCGAGTAACTGGAACGGAAAACAAAAAGAATGCCTGTGGCTACCGACAGTGCAGTTGTATAGGTGCTGCCCTCTCGTGGCAGAGGAGGTAACTGCAGGCAAAATAGCCCCCCAAGGGCAGCAGAGGCTAAAAATGCCTCATAGGAGTCTGGAACAGAACAGGAGGGAGATTCAAAGCAGCTTCGGCTACATGTTGGGTTGTGACTCTGGAAAAAACCGTGCACAGGAATAGATTACCAAGAGCTTGCAGTACAGCTCTGGGCTCCAGGGAGGGGCCTTTCGCCTTTGCATCTGGCTGGCACCATCAGGAGAGGGGACCATGACGACAGAGCAGGACTCACCAGACAGTCCTGCTGAGGGCCTCGACGAAATCTGAGTGGAAGAGGCGGATGGGCCTGGACACCGGCTGGTGGACCCACTCATCGTACTTCTCTCCCAAGTGGCCGACCTGCCACAGAAGGGGCTTCTGCCAGTCCACCAGGTCCTTCAAGAGACAAAGCCAAGCGAACGCTTGAGATTCACACCTTTTTGTTCTCCTGGTTCCGGCATCCCATCCACAGCTCCACCTCGACTCCCACGGTCTGTACGGAGAGACCCACCCTCCCTACTGCAGAGATCAGGAACTAACCGTTCATCCCAACCCAAGCCACAGAAATGGGATCCAGGACAGGCCCATGGCCTAAGCTGGTGCAGTGAGCCATCATACACCCTTTCCTCTTGCTGGGATGGCTAGGTTGGTGGGGCATGGCCCTGGAGTTGACAGGGGAGCCTATCTGAGGACTCAGTCAACACAGAGGATGGTCAAACCAGGAACTGGAGACACCAAATTCTGTTGATGACATTGGATTGCCCAGATTCACCACTGCATGCCTGAAGCTTGAAGTCTTAACCAGGATTCTTTAAGTACAGGAATCAATACATTCTGTAGGAGGAATCAAGCAGGCCCTTTCTCCTCCACCAAGGCCTTTCTTCTTAGTGGTGGCCTATGCAATTCATTCATTCATCCATTCAAACGATCATTCATTCAGCACTTTGCTTGATATACACGCTAGTTGCTGGGAAAAATAAACAACAATGTAAAAGATTATCTATGCTTTACATAGCTTAGTGCTGAAGCAGACTTCAGACTCTAGAGTCAGGCGCTATCACTTCCTGTGTGACTCTGAGGAAATTACTTGACTTCTCTGAGCTTCAGTTTCCCTAGCTACCAAATGGAAGTAGTAATAATAGTACTTGCATAAAGTACTGAGCAAGGTGAGACAAGCCAGGCAAGATAATTTAATGGTGATGCAGACACGCTGAGGTTCGGAGCCAAATGATTGGTACAAATGTCTGAGTCTAGGGTGGGAGAGGAGGGCTTTGCACAGAAACTGCGGTTTGGGTGGGGCTCACACAGTATGGGAGACTTGTCGAGAGGGACAAGGAGATGGAGATGGGGAGGGGGCATGGGCATAGAGGCGGAGTTGAGAACGTCTGCGGCCTATCTGGCCCCTTGACTTTGATCTGTGGGGCAGTAGAAAGAAATCTGCTGAGGGCTTTAGATGACAGAACACCCAGTATCAGGCCGAGGGGCTGTCACTTCATCCCCCAGGCCAGCTGTCCCCAAGGTGAGGATGGATGTGTACCCCAGAGGTACTCACAGGCTGATTCCCAGAGGTGGGGAGAAAATATTAGAGACTGCTTTTGATATATTTCTCTCATATATAAACCATATTTGAATGCTTTCTAATGTACATAATACAAGAATACATAAGTTCATGCAAATAATTTATAGATAATTAAAATGGACATACAATGAAGAATATGCTCAAAATGTTTTACTTATATGAATGCAAGATCAAAGTATGGAGGCCACAGCTCTGGGCAATGAGCAGCCCTTGAAGATTTCTGATGAGTCGGTGTAGTGAAGATTAACCTAGACCAAAATCAGTGAAAAAAAAAAAAATGACCCTGGAGTCAGGCGACCCCCTTCAAAGCCTGACCCTGCCGTTTATCAGCCTTGGGATCCTGGGCAAACATCTACCTCTCAGAGCCTCTCGACTGTCGTGTCTGGGAAGCCAGGTGTGCCTGGACCCCCACACGTGATGGGAGAGAGGTGTCCATGCACCCCGTGTCTGGTGCTCAGGGTTCAATGAACCTCCAGTGCAGGGGGTCAGGCTGCCACCGCGAGTGAGAAGGGAGGCGGTGTCCGGAAAGGAGTGGAGAGAATGGATGTGGATACGTGTGGAGGACGACCATGAAAGTCAGGGAGGAAGCATGGACTGTAGTCCATAAGCCCACCTTCCCACAGCCCCAGCTGGAACCTGCTCCTTGCACAGGCCTCTGCGCCACAGCTGGCCCGGCCCAGCAAGGGTCCCCGCCCTGCCATGACAGCCTTGGAGCAGTGGGTGGAGGGTCTCGGGGCAAGTGGGGAAGGTCCCCAAGCATTCTCTCTGTGCCTGAGCCCAGAGGGAAAGGCCCAAAGATGCCACGGTTCTGGCCACATGAGCCTGGCAGGTCCCAGGTGCTGACGGCCTTCAAGCCTTTCAGGCTGGAAGATGACCCAAGGCAGCCCAGAGTCATCCCACATAGCACCGGTACACCAGGCAGCCGTCCAAACCCTGCCCGGCTGTGGCTCCTCCTGGCCCCAGTCCTCACGCCTCCATGACTTCATGCCTTGGGTCTAGCAAACAGATCACTGAGCGCTGGCTGACTCATTCCTGCCATTCCTCTGCATCTCTCACACACACACACATTCTCTCTGCGTCTCGCTTACACATACCAGCAAAGAACTGGAAGAACCAGCTAGCGGCTTGTGTTTACATCTTATCTTGCAACAGACCACAGAACCCCACCTCAGAGCGGCTCGGTCAGGAGGACAGCAGAGCGCGAGGCTGTGTCCCTATTGTGCCAGCCCCGAGGGCGGACAGTCACAGAGCCGCATGGCTCTGGATCCTCACGGGAGCTAAGCCCTCCGACCCCAGCATACCCTGACGAGGCAGGTGCAGTATTACCACCATCACGCAGATGGGGAATGGAAGCTGAGTAACTTGCCAAAGACTGCCCAGTGAGGACATTTTGATGAACTGGCCCCTTTATCACTGGGAAGCACAGGCTCTGGTAGGACTTCTTGTCCTGAGTCCGTTTCATCTGATCCTCGTGGAAGCCTCCTCATGCTTAGGGTCTGCATGGCCCACCTCGCCCACCCTTTCACCTTCACCCTGTTCACATCTCAGGTTTGAGGTGCATCCCTGGCAGACAGTGTATAGTCGAGTCTGACTTTTCCATCCAGTCATTCTCTGCATTTTTATCTTTAATTTTTTGGATTCTGCTGCACGGCATGTGGGATCTTAGTTCCCTGACCAGGGACGGAATCCGCACCCCTAGGATTGTAAGTGGGGAGTCTTAACCTCTGGACTACCAGGGAAGTCCCCACTCACCTTTAAGGTTGTCTTGCTATTTGCCTGCTCTGTTCTTCACTCCTTGACTTGTTTGCACTGATCAAGTATTAAAAATATTCTAGATTATCTGCTCATCTTAGTGATGTTTTTGTATTTTTCTTAGTTGCTACCACCTATCTCTGGTTTTTATGTGTTCCACTTTTGCATACCCACGACACTTAATTCAGACTCAGCTACCTTAGACAAGAAAAGTTTCCAGCTGTGGCACAGCACTGCGAACAGGTAGACCTCCTTCTTAGCCAAGAAGCAGTTTGGGCAAATTTTTCCTGTTTTCCCTTTATTTTGTGAAGCGCGCAGAAAACAGCATGGGATTTGTGGGCTTAATTCAGCTGAGACCCAGGGAGAAACATCTAGGTGAGCAAAAAGCAGGGACTCCAGCCCAAAGGGGAAGGAAAGCGACCCTTCCACCTTAAGCATAGAAATTCAGGTTGGCTGACCACCTCCCCACTTTGAGAAGGAGGACTCTGAGGCCCAGAGGGGTTAGGTGACTCCTGAGATGGGGCTGGTTGGTCCTATAGCAGAAGCCTCCCTTCCCACCTCCCCCGCTCATAGCACCCTCCACATACTCTCCTAAGAGACTCAAGTGTGTCTTCTCAGTTCTCTTCCAGTCCTACTCACTGGGGCTTCCCAGGTGGCCTGCCTGCCAATGCAGGAGACATAAGAGAGACAGGTTCGATCCCTGGGATGGGAAGATCCCCTGGAGGAGGACATGGCAACCCACTCCAGTATTTTTGCCTGGAGAATCCCAGGGACAGAAGAGCCTGGCAGGCTACAGTCCATGAGGTCGCAAAGAGTCAGACATGACTGAGCAGCAGTGAGCAGCATCCTGCTCACTGATGAGCGTCTTAGGTGGGTGTTGGAATACACTCAACACGACTCACTCGCTGGTCATTTCCAACATGCAACTGGCCCAGAAGCGACGACGGCAAGACATGAAAGAGATGACAGCTCAGACCCAGTGAGGTGGGAAAGGACTCAGAATAAATGTCACTTCCTGCTCGACCTGGCCAGGACAGCTTGGCCACTTCACACACACACACACACATGCACACAAGTACACACATGCACGCACGCGCGCGCACACACACACACACACACATGCACACAAGTACACACATGCACGCACGCGCGCACACACACACACACATGCACACGAGTACACACATGCACGCACGCGCGCACACACACACACACATGCACACGAGTACACACATGCACGCACGCGCGCGCGCACACACACACACACACATGCACACAAGTACACACATGCACGCACGCGCGCGCACACACACACACACATGCACACAAGTACACACATGCACGCACGCGCGCACGCACACACACACACACACATGCACACAAGTACACACATGCACGCACGCGCGCGCGCACACACACACATGCACACAAGTACACACATGCACGCACGCGCGCGCACACACACACACACACATGCACACAAGTACACACATGCACGCACGCGCGCGCACACACACACACACATGCACACAAGTACACACATGCACGCACGCGCGCGCACACACACACACATGCACACAAGTACACACATGCACGCACGCGCGCACACACACACACACACATGCACACAAGTACACACATGCACGCACGCGCGCGCACACACACACACACACGCACACAAGTACACACATGCACGCACGCGCGCGCACACACACACACATGCACACAAGTACACACACACACACGCACAAGTACACACACACACACACACATGCACACAAGTACACACATGCACGCACGCGCGCGCACACACACACACACATGCACACAAGTACACACATGCACGCACGCGCGCGCACACACACACACACACATGCACACAAGTACACACATGCACGCACGCGCGCGCACACACACACACATGCACACAAGTACACACACACACACACACGCACAAGTACACACACACACACATGCACACAAGTACACACATGCACGCACGCGCGCGCACACACACACATACACATGCACACAAGTACACACACACACACACACACACACACACACACACGGCTCTCTTCCTCCGGAGCTGCACCTGCTCCTGGCCCCTTCGCACCCCTACTTCCTGAGGCTCAAGGGACACAGGGAAGGTGTCAGCAAAAGTCTCCCGGCCTCAGAAGAAGGCTGGGTGAGGGAAGGGAGGGGGCACCAGCCCAGGCATGTGGGGGGCTTCCATTGCCCCCCTCACAATAGCAAATCCTCCTTTTACAGCAGTGGAACCTGATGGTCAGAGAGCGTGACATCGACTCAGTGCAGACAGCTAAAGCCAGACCGCGCAGATGAGGGTGAGGACCCGCCCAGACACCGCTCTGCAGTGCGCTTGCTGGGGGACCTGTGTGTGGCAGGCGAGAGGCTGGGATGAACGCAGAGACCTGGGGCCACAGGCCAAGCCCCAGGAAGCGCACGGCAGTCAGGGTGAGCGTGGCCCTGCGTCCCCCTCCCTGCCCCAGGAGGCAGAGGGCGGGAGTCTCCCGGCTATGCCAGGAATGCAGCTGCATCAGGGCCGGCAGGGGACAGGGCAGCCTGCTGCCCGGAGGGCGGGTGGAAGGCTGCTGCCAGGGTGGAGGGGGCTTCTCTTCTTGCCTCCCCCACCCCCCAGGGGCCCCTAGTCCTGGGCGGCGCGGGGGCGGGTGTTATGTACGTCTTTCCGGGGCAGTCCCGGCTCGGCAGTGGGAACCTGCTCATCCCCGGGCGAGGCGAGGCACAAACGCGGTGGGGGTGGGGGGTGAGGGGCGGCGGCTCTGCGTCAGCTCCGCCCACCACGCCACAGGAGCCGAGCCACTGTTCCCAGCAACGCGCACCCAAGCCCCAAACACTGCTCCAGGGCAGCTTTCTGGGCCAAGGAGGCGGGGACCGGCTTCCAACCCGCGGGACGGGAGGAGGGAGAATTCCAGCCCCTGTTCCGCGGGCTTGTCGCAGCCCCCTGGGCTCAGACTCCAGGTCTGCTGTTCTTGGAAGCCAGAATATTGCGAGTCGACGCCTTTGATGAGCCCATCTGACAGATGAGGAGACTGAGGCTACAGTTCAGCACCGGAGTCTAGTGTGTGACCCACAGGGGCTCTTGGTGGCCTCGCAGGGGTCGCTGCAGGCCCGTCCCATGAGGTCTAATTGGGGTCTCCCAGCTGGATAAGCTCCAGCCCACAGGAGGGGTTCTGCCCCCTGCATACAGGCTCCCTAACCTCGCTGCACCGGAGGAGGAGACCTCAAGCTCGCTCTGCGCTCCAGGGGAGCGCTGGGGGGTCCCCGCAGAGAGTCGGGATGGCGCACAGCGAACAGGCCAGCGCCCTGCAGCCCCGCCCAGGCGCCCAGCCCACACCGGCGGGTGGACTTTCACCGGCAGCTCACTTTCTGGTCCCCATTTGCAGGTTCTTCCAGATCCTCCGGACAACCCCACACAACACGGGGCAGGAATAACCTCCTCCTCTTGTTGATGGGAAAACAGACCGGAATTGTCTGTGGTCACCGGGTGGCACCTCCTGCCCCCCAGCCTGCCTGGTCCAGTACCCCTGAAGGGACAAAGAGGGCAGAGCCCAACCTGCCTGGTGTCTCCCTGGGATAGTTCTGAGCACTGCTGAGCTCAGGTGAGGGTTTCCTGGTGACTCAGTGGTAAAGACTCCGCCTGCAGTGCAGGAGACCTGGGTGCGATCTCTGGGCTGGGAAGATCCCCTGGAGGAGGGCATGGCAACCCACTCCAGTATTCTTGCCTGGAGAATCCTATGGACTGCAGAGCCTGGCAGGCTACAGTCCATTGGGTTGCAAAGAGACTGAGCAACGGAGAATCAGCATAGAGGGTGGATCTGCGGTGGGTGGGGGAGGAGCAGGGCGAAAACTGGGCCAGGAGGTCAGTCCTGGGGAAGCCCCCATGGGTTCTTCTGCAGCCAGGCACTCCAGACTGCTACTCTGGGTGGGCCAAAGGGAGGGAGGAGGCTCACGGGGGCCCCAGGTGACTGGGGGTCAGAGTCCTGGGGAGAGAACCTGGACCATGATGTCAAGATCAGCCCTCTCCAGGGGAGCTGGGGGGGTGGTGCTGGTTCCACTCCAGGATCTACTTGCCCGAGTTCTCAGTGACTTACCTGGGGGCTGTGAAAGGATAAAACCCAGGTGGTCAACATCAACATCTTTGCCAGGCAGCCCCTGATGCCAAGGGTGTGTGTGTGTGTGTAGGGGCAGGGAGGTTGGAGACCTGCATTTTGCTTTGTGACATGCCTGGCTGGATGCCTCTACCTGTCTCTTAAAGGAAGAGAGTGGCTCACTCCCACTGGAGGCCTCCAGGAGCCTGAGGGAAGCAAGCACTGCTGGAGCCTGGCTTAGCCTGGGGAGGGACGGGAAGAGGCCTCCCCAAGTGCCTGCTCAGCCCCCCTCACCTTCTGCCACCCCCTCTCCCAGTCACAAGCCTCAGGGTCTTTCTCTTGGCCAGCTGTCAGGGTGAAAGTGTTCCAGGGCCCATGGAGGGGGCAGGTCAGGGGGCTCAACTGTGACCCCTAAGCTAACCAGCAGAGTGACTTTGACCTTGGGCAGGAGACAAGCTCTTCCTCATGAGTTAAATTAAATCAGAATCATTCTCTCTTTGTGTTGTTGGAAGAATAAAATCATATCGCTGTTCAGTCGCTCCATCATGTCCAGCTCTTTGCGGCCCCACTGACTGCAGCACAGGCTTCCTTGTCCTTCACCACCTCCTGGAGTTTGCTCAAACTCTTGTCCATCGAGTCAGTGATGTTGTCCAACCATCTCATCCTGCCCTCACTCTTTCCTAGCATCAGGGTCAGCTCAGACTTGAACCAGATCCCTTCCAGCTAAGCTAGAGGGGTGTGCATGCGTGCTCAAATAGTTGTGTCCAATTGTTTGCGACTCCATGAACTGTAGCCCTCAAGGTTTCTCTGTCCATGGGATTCTCCAGGAAAGAATACTGGAATGGGTTGCCATGCCTTCCTATAGGGGATATTCCTGACCCAGGGATTAAACCTGCATCTCCTGCATTGCAGGTGGACTCTTTACCCATTGAGCTACCCAAAATTAGACAGAAGATAATATTTTTAAGGAACCTCCATACTGTTCTTCATAGTGGCTGTATCAATTTACATTTTCACCAACAGTGTAGAAGGGTTCCTTTTTCTCCACACCCTCTCCAGCTTTTATTGTTTGTAGATTTTTTGGTGATGGCCATTCTGACCATGCGGAGAAGGCAATGGCACCCCACTCCAGTGCTCTTGCCTGGGAAATCCCATGGATGGAGGAGCCTGGTAGGCTGCAGTCCATGGGGTCTCAAAGAGTCGGACATGACTTCACTTTCACTTTTCACTTTCATGCACTGGAGAAGGAAATGGCAACCCACTCCAGTGTTCTTGCCTGGAGAATCCCAGGGACGGGAGCCTATGGGGTTGCACAGAATCTGACATGACTTAGCAGCAGCAGCAGCATTCTGACCATGTGAGGCATTCACTTCATTGTATTGCATTTCTCTAACAATTAGTGATGCTGAGCAACTTTTCACGTGCCTCTTGGCCATCTGTATGTCTTCTCTGGAGAAGTGTCTAGTTAGGTCTTCCGCCCATTTTTTGATTGTCGTTGTTTTTTTTTTAATTGAACTGTATGAGCTGTTTGTATATTTTGGAGATTAATCCCTTGTCAGATGCTTCATTTGGAAATATTTTCTCTTATTCTGTCAGTTATCTTTTCATCTCATTTATGGTTTTCTTTGCTGTGCAAAAGCTTTTAAATTTAATTAGGTCCCATTTGTTTATTTTTGTTTTTATTTTCATTACTGTAGGAAGTGGGTCAAACAAGATCTTGCTGTGATTTATGTCAAAGAGCGTTCTTCTTATATTTTCTGCTAAGAGTTTCACAGTGTCTGATCTTACATTTAGGTCTTTAACCCATTTTGAGTTTATTATTTTTTAATAATTAATTAATTAATTTGGCTGCAACAAATCTTTAGTTGTGGCATGTGGGATCTAGTTCCTGGATTAGGGATCAAACCCAGGTCACCTGCATTGGAGCATGGAGTCCTAGCCACTGGATCACCAGGGAAGTTCTGAGTTTATTTTTGTGTATGGTATTTGAGGGTGTTCTGATTTCATTCTTTTACATGTGGCTGTCCAGTTTTCCCAGCACCAAGAGACTATCTGAAGAGATATTCTTACTGAAGAGACTATCTTTTCTCCGTTGTATATTCTTGGCTCCTTTGTCATAGATTAGTTGACCATAGGTGCATGGGTTTATCTCTGGGCTTTCTATCTTGTTCCATTGATCTATTTTTCTGTTTTTGTGCCAGTACCATACTGTCTTGATGACTGTAGCTTTGTAGTATATTCTGAAGTCAGGGAGCCTGATTTCTCCAGCTCTGTTTTTCTTTCTTAAGACTACTTTGACTATTCAGGGTCTTTGTGTTTCCATACAAATTGTAAAATTTTTTGTTCTAACTCTGTGAAAAATGCCATTGGTAATTTGATAGGGATTACATTGAATCTGTAGATTGCTGAACTACTATATGATCCCACCACTGGGCACATGTCCTGAGAAAGCCATAATTCAAGATGACACATGCACCCCAATGTTCACTGCAGCACTATTTGCAATAGCCAGGACATGGAAGCAACCTAAATGTCTACTGAAAGATACATGGGTAAAGATTTGGTACATATATACAATGGAATGTTCAGTTCAGTTCAGTTCAGTCACTCAGTCGTGTCCGACTCTTTGTGACCCCATGAATCACAGCACGCCAGGCCTCCTTGTCCATCACCAACTCCCGGAGTTCACTCAAACTCATGTACATCGAGTCAGTGATGCCATCAGCCATCTCATTCTCTGTCGTCCCCATCTCCTCCTGTCCCCAATCCCTCCCAGCATCAGAGTCTTTTCCAGTGAGTCAACTCTTCACATGAGGTGGCCAAAGTATTGGAGTTTCAGCTTTAGCATCAGTCCTTCCAATGAACACCCAGGATTGATCTCCTTTAGAATGGACTGGTTGGATCTCCTTGCAGTCCAAGGGACTCTCAAGAGTCTTCTCCAACACCACAGTTCAAAAGCATCAGTTCTTCGGCGATCAGCTTTCTTCACAGTCCAGCTCTCACACCCATACATGACCACTGGACAGACTAGATGGACCTTGGTTGGCAAAGTAATGTCTCTGCTTTTTAATATGCTATCTAGGTTGTTCATAACTTTTCTGCCAAGGAGTAAGCGTCTTTTAATGTCATGGCTGCAATCAGCATCCGCAGTGATTTTGGAGCCCAAAAAAGTTGTGTCATTTGTAGAGATGTGGATGGACTTAAAGTCTGTCATACAGAGTGAAGTAAATCAGAAAGAGAAACAAAAATATTGCATATATTATGGAATCTAGAAAAATGGTACAGATAAGCCTATTTGCAAGGCAGGAACAGAGATGCAGACAGAGAGAACTGACTGTGTACATGGTGGGGGACAGAGAAGGGAGGTGGGATGAAGTGGGAGACTGAGACTGACGTATATACACTATCATGTATAAAACAGATAATTAGTAGGCACCTGCTGTATAGCACAGGGAACTCGGCTCAGTGCTCTGTGGTGACCTAGGTGGGTGGGGTGGGGGTAGGGTGGGAGAGGAGGGGATATATGCATACATATGGTTGAGTCACTTTATTGTACAGCAGAAACTAGCAACATTGTAAAGCAACTATATCCCAATAAATTAAAAAGATAAATAACAGACGTAATTGAGAATGACAACTTCAAAAAAATAATATTGTCAAAGTGTTTAGCCTACAGTGTTTGGCACAGGGTAGGAGCTTAATAAAAGAAGAATTAATTCAGTGCTAACTCCACTGTCCAGGGAGATCAGGGCAGAGGGTTCAGTAAACCTCTCAAACCATACTAGCTCAGTCTGGTTCCCAGGAGGCTGGAACTCCAAGTGGGAAGCCCTGCCAAGGACACAGTGAAACAGCAAGGACAGAGGACAAATGGGACAGGTGCGCCCAGAAGCCAGGAGCAGTGGACGCTCCAGCAACTTCCACTGGGTAAGGCTCCACACAGGCTGGTGTCCAGGAAACAGGGAGCTGTGTAGGACACAGTGTGAGGTGAGGCACTTACCTGGTATCTTGTCCCACAAGGAAACTTGGGGTCCTGCCCAGTAGGTGATGGAGGTATGATTTTAAAATCATTCCAATAAAATCTCAGGCAGAGCTTGAGAGTCAGATGATGCTGCAGCTCTAAGCAGGGCAGGGCCCACTGGGCTTGCTTTCAGGCCCTTTCCTTTCAGAACCTTTACCCTATGCCTCAGCACCCCATCCCTGTTCCCCTCATTCTTCTCAGCATGGCTGACTCTGTTCCCAGCTTCCAGGGCCAGGAGGCCAGGCCTGGGGACCTGAGACGCCCTTCCTTAGCATAAAGGGTTAGCTTTGGCAAGTGATACCAGATGCCTGGCTTCAACACAGCTCCTGCCCTCTTGGCCTCTCTCGAGAACTCCTCGAGGCCCCTGGACTGGGTCAAAAACAGATGGGGGTCTCCCAGCCTCTCGTCTTCCCCAGAAGGGCTGGAACGAACCACACAGTAGATGAATTTAAAAAAGGGATAAAGCAAGGAAAGCACGGGTCACTCTCCCTGGGAAGTGAGCTCCCTGAGCTGGTCTTCTCGGTGCCCAGGGGAGGCACAAAGCTGACCCCCCACCGCTCCTGGCGGGCCTCCACGGCCTCGCCTGCGCCAGTCCTTGTCCCCCTCTCTCAGCCCAGAGACAGGAAGAGGGGCAGGAGGAAGAGAGAAAGTGTGTGCAGGAGAGAGACAGACAGAGGTGGGGCGCGTGAGTCAAGGGTGACCTGGGCGTGCTGGCGAGTGGCCAGGGGCTGGGCCTGGGGGAGGGGAGGGGAGCCTGTCTTCACCTCGATGGGGGCAGGGGGTGGCGGCACAGACCTGGGGAACGTGATTAGGGGAGCCCAGGGAAATCAGGAGGACCCCTCCCCAGTGCAGGGCTGTGATCTGCCCATCCTCAGCCAGGCTCATGCGACAGCCCCCTCCCTTCTAGGGCGATTCTTTCTGGTCACCCACCCCAGGCCCGGTCAGCTCTCTCAAGGGTGCTTTCCTTCCAACATTCAGTCCCTAAGCCAAGCCCCATGCGCTGGCCCAGGGCGCCCTCCACGGGGTCCTCTGAGCACCGCCCACTGGCTACTGAGCGCAGAGCCAGTCGTGCTGCGGCTTCCCCTGCCTGCCTCCTCCACAGCATCATCGGCTCCCACTGCAGTGCCTCCTCTCTCAAGCCCAGGTCCTGACTTCACTAGCTCAAAGGCCCTGTCCCTTCACACTGACTGTCTCCCCCTTCATCCTCATCACGTCAGAGCAAGCCGAGAGCCCCAGAGCTTCCAGAGAAGCCAGCTGTTGATACTGAGACCCCCATCCTCTGCCCTGGCCTGGGCGATGAGCAGTTGTCCCCAAGTCTAGTGTCAGGGTCAGGAGACAGGTCCAGTGAGCCCTCTGGGGACACACTGCCCTCGACCTCCCTTCTGGTCGCAGGACTCCTTGAAGGGAACAGGGCACAGGGCCACTTGTCCTGGACTCTCCATCAAAGGACACAAAAGCGCCTTTGCCCTGGGCTGACGGGCTTCCCCGGAGGCAGTGCTGATGTCATCTCTGGGACCCTGGGGTCGGGGCCTTAGGAGTGTCGGTCAGACAGGCCCGGGCAAACCACCAGTGAGCCCCTCCGGTCAGCTGTGCTCCTTGGGTATGCTCCGCGCACCTCCCCATGTTATAATAACATGTTCTGGGAGAGATCTGGCCTCCTCACCAAACTGTGAGCTCCCTGAAGGCAACGGCCGGTCCTGCCAGCCTTTTGTTCCCAGTGTCCAGCACGGATTGGGAACATTTAAGGACACAAACACTTGCGTCTATTCCGGGAGGAGACGGCAAGGTGAGAGCGGGCAAGTCCCACGAAACAGGCTGGAGGGACATGCACCCAGTCTGCTTCCCTCCTGCGCCCTGGGCAAAGCCACCCCGCACGTCTTGGCTCCACCGCCACTGGCGACCACCCAGCCCCTCCAGGACCCCCTGACCAGCGTGTGGGTGCGCCTAACCGCGGCTGGCTGCTGGTCTCCGAGCGCTGAGAGAGGCTAGAGCCAGAGGCTAGAGCCTGGGCTCTGCCCCCGCCTGACGCAGACAGCGCCCGCCCCGTCCCCGCCTCCTGCCAGTGGGCGCGGGGCCGGGGCCGCTCCGCCTCGGGCACTGGTCAAGCCGGGCGTGTCTGCCTCGTGCTCATGCCCTTCTCAGCTTCAGGGATCCCGGTGGGGGGGGGGCCTCCCTCTAGGGTCTTTGGAGCCAGACCTGGTATGTGGCTTCCAGGGACCCGCCACCACTGGGGGCCGAGTTTACTGCCCCAGTAGAGCTCCAGAGCTGCGGGCGCCTGCTCCCGGGCCCTCACCGCCCCCCACCATGAACAGCCACGCCCCCTCCCCGCAGCCCCTCGAGCCCGTCACCACCCCGCCCTGCCCGGTGCCGCTACCTTGTCCCAGTCCACCGCTTTGAGCTTTGGCTCCATCACAGGGTCTGTCTTCTGAGTGCTCGCAAAGGCCACAGACCCATTCTCCAAGGGGCCCTGGGGAGAAGACAAGAGGGGGTTACTGATTGCGGCAAGGGAAGAGGGCCCTGAGCCGCCGCGATGAGCCAGGGCTGGTGGGGCGCAGGGTGGGCAGGATGGCCATGATGAGCCAGGGTGGACGGGGTGGGCGGGAATCGAGGGTTCTGAATGCCTTGGAGAGCGGGTAAGCACTGATGTAGGCGGTCTTATTCCTGGCACTTCTCTTCTCCCTTAAAAATATACATCAAAGCGAGAGGCAGAAAGATCCAGGGAAGAAGAGAAGCTGGCAAAGAGACTGGAAGAAACCAGAGCCATCGGGGGAATGCCCGGGCCCAGGGAGCCCTGCCAGCCGCTCCCCAGGCTCCTGGCAGTTGCCAGGCCAAGAGTCCCAGGGTGGCACCCAGGAGACCTGGCAGGGTCACCGGGTCACGCCTGATGACAACACGCTGTGCCTCTCTTCCTGGTGAGTCTACGGGGCTGGTGAGCCACAGGTGGGCATCTAGGGCCACATGCCCACAGAAGGAGAGCCCGCAGGGCACGTGGGCCAGCCCTCCAGGAACTCCCAGGTGCGGGTCAGCAGACGGACACAGGGCGGGACTGGCAGAGGAGAGCCCAAATGGGCTCAAGGTCAAACGCAAGGGGCGCAGAGGCAGAGGCAGGAGGAAATGGAATGTACCTCGAAAATCACATGGCCCCAGCTGGCCCTGATGTCATGTGGGGTGAGGTCGGAGAGGGCTGGCTGGCATGTAGGTGAGGCGCACATTTCCCTCCAGGAAGGGTGGGGAGAGCCCTCGCCAGTAGGAGAGCCTGTCCTCTGAGTCACTGAGACTAAAGGAAGGTATGGGGCTGGGGGCCGTGGAGAACGGGGCTTGAGAGGTTGGGGAACTGCAAGAAGCTGAGAAGACTGCTTGAGCAGCCAGGTGGGGTTTCTGCTGTTACAATTCTTATATTTTCGCTTCCAAATGAACTGAGAGAACCTGATGGCAACAGTGGTGCTGTCATTTACTGGGAAACCCATGCACAATCCAAGTAAAAGGGGCTTTTGTGAGCCTGTCTTGGTCTGGGCATCTCAGTATTTTTAATTTTTCTCACCATGTTAATATTTGAATTCTTTTTTTTTAAAAGCATCTCTGAAGATCTCTTGAGGACAGAGATTTTACAATATTTTATACAATGAAATTCCCTGACTATCCAATATAAAAATGTCATATAATAATCTTGTCCCTTTTAATTTTGTGCTATCCTCAAAACACCCCTGAGTGCCTCTAACCATGGTTCTCTCCTTCCCAGATAGCTCCTATCTCCGGTCCCTCCAGGTATTTTCTTAAGTAGGGTGATCTAATCCTTCTCTGCACCCCAACCCCACTCACTCCAACTCCATCCATCTGTCTCCATAAAAGGCTTATCTTGGGGTCCGCCCACCCCAAGCAGGGAGGGGGTTCTTGTTTGAATCAGCGTGTGAGTTTTTGTCTGCGCTACACTTTTCAGACATCCCTTAGTGGCAGACATAGGTCCATCTAGGGCATGTGCTTCGAAACAACCCCTGGAAGCAGAAGGAAGGGTCCCCGTTTCCCAGAACCGGACACAGAACTCATCTTCCCATCCCATGCTTCTGCTCAAGGCCTTGGGGAAATCTGCCCTCCACTCAGCTGCCGCAGCGTTCAGGAACAACTTCTGGCTCTTGCCCTCTAGGACTGTACAGGCTTTTATATATACACCTGAGAACAGACCACTGCCATCTGCTTTTCCCTAAGATCCCCTTAGGACATAATAGGGTCTCTACGCATAATGACTGGTTCCTGTTCCTCCTCCAAGATGGGTGTGACTGGGGATGCGGGCCGCACCCAGCAAGGCCTATGCCTCCCCGTCATGGAACATCCTATTTCAGACCATGGGAACAGAGCTCCCATCAGCACTTTGACCACCATCTCACGCGGCTCATTCATTTAACTTCTGGCCACCTGAAGTTGTTTTTTATTTTTTTTTTAATGGACTGCTGCTGCTGGCATGGTGTTGAGAGCTGGTGTGGCCCGGGAGGTGATTCGGACCTGCAAACCTGTTCAGTATGATGAAGACTGGGATGCCCGGAATAGTGATGAACAGGAGGGCAGGAGGCAATGGAAATCAGAGAAACCCTAAGAAATGGGATCATCGAGGGGAGTTTGCACGGATGGAAGCCCTGGCTCCATATCTGCCTCCTCTTCAAGGGCTGGCAGTGTCAGTGAGCATCACGACGGTCATTTTCCCTCCTACATGGATCTCATCCACACCCACTGCCGTCACCCACTCATCCACAGACAGGTGTCTGAACATCTGCAGCGTGCCACCCACGCATCAGCTCAGAAGACTCTGCGACGTCCCTGTCTCTAACACTGGTCCTGCTCCTTGTCCCAGGGAGTGTGTTTCCAAAGGCTGACAAGATTGTCTGACCCTCTGACCACTGTCCTAAGAGTGGCCGCACTAGTATCCTCTGCGGGTTGGCTTGTCCTGACTTCGCTGTATTTCACATCTTTCCCTCGTTATTTCCAAACTCTTCTCCTGTTATGCTCTTGGATTAACCCAGACTTTTCCCTGGAGCAATAGGGATGAGTTGCCATTTGCCTTGCGTTTTTCTCCTCAAATGTCATCCTGCCTATCATGACAACAATGGTTAATGTGCATGAAGCCTTACCATGAGCCCAGCCCTTTCATCTTCATAACAACTGTATGAGAGAGGTGTGATTATTATTCCTACTTGACAGGTGAGAGGACCAAGGGATGAAGCAGCCCACAGTTAATGAAAAAGTGGAGCCTGCAGTGGGGCTCAGGAACATTTTATTGACCACCATATACTTTTCGCCTAACCAGTCTAGCCAGAAACTTAGGAAAAAACAAAATAAAAACACACTTTCCATGTGTCCCACCGCCTCAGTTGGTAGTTATAATTTTCTGCCTCTTGTTGTTTTTGCATGTGTGGGCCATGATCTTGTTTGTCCAATGGTGCTACAGATTCCAACAGGGCAGGAAACTACTGTTTCTCTCTCCGAGGTACCTAGGATGGGCTCTTGAGTATACTTCATGCTCCACTCATATTTCTAGAGTGGACCATGTTTTGGTGTTGGCTCTCTGCAACCCAGTCATGATCCCCTGAGATTCCAGACCCCTGAGTCGCAGCAGGGGTCTCAGGGGACCCTGGCTGTGATACTGGGTGGAGCCCTGAAATTCCACAGGACTCCTGCTCCTCGGAAATGTAAATCGAATGGGTGTGAGCACATCTGCTTGGAAGCGATGTGACGCGGGACACTTAACACACCACCTGGGAGTGCCACCGGCTGGGTGGGCTGGTGCCCAGACACAAGGGTCAAATTCCAGTAATCTGAGCCATCTATCAGCCTCAATGTCCTTTGCCCCAGTCCACGGGACAGACACGAAGAACTGAAATTACATTAGTCTGATTCGAAATGACAAGCATCTTATTTCGCCAAAATAAGATGTATTTTTTTAAAAGTATTTCTTCAAAAAAAATATCATTAGCAGCATTTCATAAATGAAAGAAGTAAGAAGACACACGCCTGCAGCATAAAAGGCAGTTCTTCCCAAGGAAGGGCATCTAGCAACTTCACACGAGGATTAAAAAAAAAAGATTCCATTTAAAAATATTTATTAATGCAGAAAAATGACAACCTAAATTTTTGTTCTGTGAGCATTAATCATACATCATTGTTTTCTTGGTTCACAGGGGTCAGTGTGGGGGCTCTAATCTCTGTTTAACAGGAAGAGGACCAAAGGCGCTCTTTGTTCCAGCGCCAAGGTTTTCTTAACAAATTACTAAAAACCTAGTTTCACTGAGAGGTGTTGGCTGAAAATGGAAACAGAAACTTCAGGGGACTTTGCTGCTGCTAGTGTTCGGCTGGAAATACGTCAGGTGAAAGGAGGGAGAAGGAGGGAGGGCCCCAGGCTCTCTGGTCCTGCCCAGCGCACGCGCTCCGGTCTGCCTCCCGAGCCCCAGGCAGTCACCCTGCCCCAGCTCCCGTCTAGGGTCGCCCCGGAAGGTGGGGAGACGGGGAAGCGGCAGGAGAAGCTGCCTGCTCCTGTCCGTCCCAGCCCCAGGCGAGCACAGCTCGAGGGTCCTGGAGGCGCCAGGCAGCCCTGCCGTGAGTGGGATGCTTTCAGCCGGCAGATCCCAGGCTGGCAGCATGAGCAAGGTGCTTTCCGGGTGGCCTCATCTGGACCACAGCCCTCCCTGGGAGGAGCCCAGGTTTATTAACCACAGGACTGTACACGGCTCTAATATGGGAGGAGATTTCAAGGAGAGCCAGAGCAAGCAGCACATGGGAACTGCCAGGAGCAGAAATGCCCTCAGGGACAAGGAAGTGTCCTCTAGTTGACTCTTTTTCCAGAGTCTAGTTGTGAGTTTTCAAAAGGTCTCCCATTCCAACTTGGGCTGCTCCCGTGCCAGTCAGGGCAGGGGGTGGGTGTTCCAGGAAGGAAGTCCTTCCGGGAGCCATCACACTGCACCACATACACTAATCTGGGCCATGCCTTCCAGACTTCCCGGCCTCTGTGTTTATAGGTGAGCTGGGCTCAGCCTTGAATTCCACAGTCAAACACCAACCATGAATCAGAAGTGTGTAAAGATCATTCCTAGGGACTGAGGTACAACTCAGACTTTAAAAGACCTCTAAAAAAATTTCTTAGAAACTTCCACAATGCATTATTTAACAGACTCTCCTGATCCTGGAGCAAACTTTAAAACCAAAAAGCCTTAACCAAAAAGCATGAGCAAGTGAAGAATACTTGTGCGCTTTTCCAGGTTTAGGACGTTGTTCTGGGTCCTGCCTTCAGACTGCACAGCCACAGACTTTGGGGAAGGGAAGTGAGTAGTTCTGAAGTCAGATGCACAGCAGCTTTTGTAAGAATGATCCGCCCGCATGCTGACAGGTGAGGCTTACCACCTGTGCCCGCTGACAGCTTTCCTGGAGGGTCTACCTGAGCGACTCCAGACTGTCCCAGCGTAGCAAGGATGGCGCGCCTGAGCTTTCCACCCTGAGAAGGCAGGCGGCAGACCCAGCTAGAATCACATGTTATGGTCAGGCCCAAGGCTGTTTGCGAGGAGCTGGTGAGCTCAGCAAAGTCGTTCAGGGGCTGAAAGCATGTTGCTTTGCTGTGCCTCTTGCAGGGACTGCCTCCCAAGCCAGAGTGCAAGCCCCACGAGGGTAGAGACCCTGCTGCCCCGCTCCCTGCTGGGCCCTCGGCTGCTGGCACCGGGTCAGCGCGCAAATGTGTGGTGAATGGGACGCTATGCGCAGACGGCGGCCTGGTTAGGCTCTGGGAGTCCCAGCAGGCAGGGTGACTAATGGGGGAGGGGGGAGGTCAGTATGCCCTGCTAAGGAGACTGGGTAGGCAGCACTGCCTACCCACAGCTGGAAGCCACTGGCCATGCTGGGCAATATTGGTAGGGGGGAGGAGGGCCCCTGAGCTCCTCTGGGCCTCCCAGCCACGGCCCTAGCCACAGGGAGAGAGGTCAGCGAGACGGCAGCGCCAGCGTGGTTTTCTCCTAGTGCAGCTGCTCCTGGCTGCCCACGGAGCACACTGTCCTCCTGGGCCAGCCCAGGCCCCTTCTCCTGTCTCATGGGGACGCTCTCGCAGACATCACCCCCCACTCTCTGAGGCTCCCTGGGCCGCCACCTCCTCTCCCATAAACTGAGTTCAGACCTGAGCTCACAGGGGACCCAGGAGTGGTTCCCTGCTGGCTCCCTGAAGTTCCAGACACTTCCCCCAACACGCCTGCCTCTCAGGGAGGCAGCCTTGAGGGAGAAGAGTCCAGGGCCAGCTGCCCAGTCCAGACCCTGAAGATTCACTCTACCGCAGAGACCAATGTCTAGGCCCGCCTCCCTCATCGACCTGCTCTGTGACCTCAGGGTCTTCCTCTTGGAACAAGAAATGTTTCTCTCTGGCAAGAGAAGTCCAAGTTCCTGCTCTCCTCAGACGCTGGGCAGGTGCCGCCCATGAGCGAAGCAGGCAGAGCGTGGTGCCTGACGCAGACTCACTTTGTTTGTAACGAAGCACATAGGAATACTCCTCACTTCTATGAGGAGAGATGCTCGCTCCCATTTTTCTTAAAACATGAGGTTCCAAGAAACAGAAAAACAAGCAAAATGTTGAGGAGTCCTTTTGCTGGAGACAGTGGTACAGAGGCAAAAAAAGAAATGCAACATGCGCAGTAATCGGTGGTTGCTGTCTTGCAGTCATGGTATGGGGAAGGCTGTAGGGGAGGGTGGGCACTGCAGCAGTCTTCAGGGGTCACCCCCAAGGAAGGGGGCAGCCCTGACTTAGGTCCAGGTCAGTTAGGATGGGGCCCAGTGCTATCAGACCTTCTGATTTCAAAGAAAAGTTGAAAAACTAGATTGCTCTGTGAAATCTCCAGAATTTAAAAATCTGCCTCACATTTAAAATGAATGACATGGGCCAAACCACTCTGTCTGAACGCAAGCACAGCCCTTGGCCTGCCCGTCTGCAGCACCTGGGGGAGCTCAGCCCTCCCACCCCGGGGGAGCTGCGGGGAAGGATGGGTGTAGAAAGGAAGAGCAAAGCATCTGTCCCCTGGGAACACACGGGGCATTCAAGTGTACCCACCCAGCTCTGCCAAGGCCCCCGATGGGTTGGTGACAGGCTGGCTCCGGGGGGAGCAGAGCCCCATGAAGTTCAGCGAATGGCAACCGGGCCTCACCCTCCGTCCCATCTAGGCAAGAGGATCGGCTCCAAGGAAAAGAGGGGCCAGGCAGTGGAAGCGGGCGGGGGACCCTGACTTTCATTGCCCCTCTTCCCCATCACGGGACCTGGAAAGGAGACGAACCTGTGGGGGTGAAGCGACTGCAGGGGAGACCCAGCTGGGCACCAAGGATGCGCCTACAGGGTCTCTCTCCTCTGAGAGGCCTGACCTGGTCCCCCCACGCCCAGCCCACCTCCAAACTCCCGTGCTGACGTCCTAACCCCCAGCACATCAGAACGTGGCCTTATCTGAAACTCGTTAAGACGAAGTGATTCGGGTGGACCCTAACCCAGCAAGCCTGGTGCCTGTACAGAAAGGTGAAATGTGGAAACAGACACACGCCCTGGAGAGCACCCTGTGAAAAGTCAGGGCCAAGCACCTGCAAGCTCCAGGCCGCCGAAGCTTGCTGACCAACCAGCTGCAGCCAGGGAGCGGCCCGGACAGTCTCCCTCACAGCCCTCGTGAGGAGCCCGGCCCGCCACACCTCAGAGCTCTGGCCTCCGGAACTGACATGCCAACTCCTATTGCCCCAGCCCCCCGGTCTGTGGGCCTCCACTGCAGCAGCATCACCAAGCAAATCAAAGGCCTGGACCAGTTTCCCCTGGGTTTGACCAGGGCCCCAGAAGGAGAATGAGTCCCACGGGGAGTGAGACCAGATGATGGAGGCGTTCAAGGAGACATGGGAGTGGGACCTGAGGCCGTGGCAGACGCCGGGGCCTTGCGATTGGCACAGCCCTCTGCCAGGCCCCTGGCAGCTCACAGATGGCCCTGGAGGGTGGGCATTCGGATACCCCCTCCCCAGCCCACCAGCCCTGTCTAGAGCCAGGGTGGCTGAGAACCCCTTCTTGAGGGCCTGAGCGGTCTCGCTCCAGCACGTGGAATGCTATGTTGGGGTGGCAGGCTGGCCTGGGGCTCCAGTGGACTGCAGTCCTCTCTGATGCAGACCTCGGCTTACTTGGCCAGCCCCACACCCACCGCAGCCGTGCGGCTTCTGGGACATCGGCACCCGCTCCCCAGAGAGGGCCAGGCCCACCTGCGTATGTGGCTGTTGGCTCGCAGCCATCAACACAATTCTCCCTGAGGACGTGTTCCCTGCACGAGGGAAACTGAGGCACAGAGGGCCCAGTCACTGATCCAAGGGCTCGCCAATGGCTGCTGGGAGCGTAGGCCCGGAAGCTGCTTCCAGCTGTCCCTGCTGACAGCCTCCACGTGCTCACCGTGTCCCAGCTGGGGGGACTCACTGGGATGCTCCAAGCCCCTGCCGTGGGGCCCCTGCCCTGCGACTGAGCCCCAGACTGTCCCCAGAGAGGGTGTGCTTGGAGGGTGTGTGGGGGGAGCAGAGAGCAGAGCAGCAGAAAGCCTGCACTGTGTGCGGCGCACAAACAAGCCGACCACAGAGGCGCTGAAAGGAGGCTGTGTGCAGCGGGCGGGGGTGGCGGGCAGGGGCGCCGCATAAAGGGGTGTTGTTCGGGAAGGCCGGGGCTGGGCACCGCGGGGCGGACAGACGACCTTTTATCCTGCAGCCTGGGCTTGGCCTGAAAACGCTTTTTCTGAAATGCGATGGTGCCCCAGGTCCTGTGTCCAGCTCTCCCCTACTCCCCGGTGGCCCAGCGGGTGCTGGGGGTCCAGGTGTCTCACGATACCTGGGCTGCAGGTGGGCCAGGCAGGCCCTGGGAGAAGGGGGCCGTAACTGCACCAAGGGGCTTCCCTGGGGAGAAGCCATTGTTAAGGAGCCCAGCCCTGCGGTCCCCAGGGAGCAGCGGCCCTGGAGCCAGTTTGTGTTTGTCACCAGAAACCTGGGGGCAAAAATGAAGGCGCCAGGACCTGCTTGCTTCCATCCCCAGTAGGCTGCTGTGTGACGAAGTCAAAATCAGAAGCCAGGTCCCGTGGCCTATCCGAGCCTGAAGACATTGTAACAAACCCTTGACGCGCAAAAACCCAAACCCCAAACCAAAAGCAGGCCTGGCAGATGACAGGCCACAGAAGCCCCAGAGCACAGCCACATGCCGCCTGCCCGGTCGCTGCAGGGGCACCAGCTCGGCCGGCCACTCTCCCGGCGTTCGTGGTAGGAAGAGAAAAGGAGAAGAGGCGATGAGCAGGAGTAGGAGGCGTGTCTGGAGATGTGCCTCCTGCCTGCACTCGGGAGGTCTGGGAATGCGGACAAGACTCCCAGCCTCCACGCATCCCTGACGTCCGTTTCAGCGGTCTGTGACCTCGCATGGCTCCTAACTGTGAAATGAGCCCCCTTGCTAGATGTCACCAGCAACCCTGTCACCAGAAGCAGGAGCCAGCACAGGTGGGCATTCCAAGACATCAGGAAAGGGGGACAGTGGATTGAAAGTACTAAATCATCACCCCAAACTCACGACAGTGTCTCACAAGTTGCTGGGCTACTATCTTGACTCTCTGCCGAGTCCTGATGTGGACCGTCTGCATCTGCGCAGACCACTTCTGCTCAGATGAGGGCACCGTTTCCAGGAAATCACTGAGAGGAGCCTCCTCGGTCCTGCCATGCCAAACCCTGCCTCACCGGTAGTGCTCAGGTGGGCGGGACCAAGAGCTTCAGCTCTGATGAGCAGCAGCAGCAACTACAGGAGACAAGCTGCTCAAGGTTCAGCCTCTCACAGAATCGACGGGACATTTCTCGACTGTGATCTCTCAAGTCTGAGACCTCAAGGCACCTCAGGTGGGCTGACAGAATGTTGCCCACAGGGAAGACACACTTAAGTCATCTAAAATACGTTATCTGCTCACCGATCCCACTTATATAAAAAACCAATTTCAGATGTAACACTCTTTTCTGTAACGATTAACCTCAAACTACTATTTTGCTGTTTTATTCAAAGAGAAGCAAGACCATGGATTTACAAATAACCTCAGATATCACTCTCCCAGAGGCAAAGTTTCAAAATGTGCCTTTTATAATCTAATAATTTAAGAAAGAAAAACACTGCTGTTCTCCTCTGTTTACAAAATGGCAAAAGGTTATATTGCCAGAAATATAAGCTATTTTGTAAACAAAGCAATAATAATTAAAAAAACAACCTGTCTTAAACCCATTACTTCTTTTTACTGATTCAAGCAATTTCCCCTCTCCCTGCCAGGCATGGAATGTTTCCCCGTTTACAGTTGAGGACGCTGATGTACACAGAGGTTGGCTGGCTTATCTCCAGTGATACGGTTAGTTCGAGAACACAAGACTGTCTGACTCTAAACCTGTTTTCTTTTCCACCCTCATCTGACCTGACAACTTCCAAATCCACTGCATGTTTCCTGTATTAGCTGAGTCCACATAGTGAGCCCTAGAACTAGTACCTCTTCATGAGTTACAGCCTACACTCCCGGTTTTATGCTCATTAAACACCGTGTTTATACTCATCACGCTGATGGTGCTCAGCCTCCGGGAGCGAGGTCCTTCAGCAGCCCCAGGGCAACTTGTCCTTCTGTGTGGCCAGTGCCTCTCCAACAAGGCCACGTGCTGGGGACGTCGCTGAACACACCATCTGGTGTGATCAAGCAGAGGGAGAGACAAGAAGGAGCTGGCTGTGAAGGAGGCAGGGCACCAGCTTCCTGGAGCAGAACCACCAGGTCAGGACGCCACCTGCCTCCAGAGAAGAGCCTTGGGACTCGGGCCACAGCTCTTAGACCAGTGCTGCCCAAGGGAACTCTCTGCAATGACAGAAATGTTCTAGATCCGCCCTGTCCAGCATAGTAGCACAAGCCACACATGTCTACCGAGCACTTGAAACGTAGCTAGTATGACTGAGGAACTGAATTTTTATCTTATTTCATTGAAAATTAAATTGCCACATGTGCCTTAGGGATACCTTACTGGACAGCAGACTTCATTGAAATCTCTCCCTGGGTGCTTCCTGGGCCTCTCACACCCAACAGGGCCCCAGTGAACTTTAACTGCCCCATTCCACACCTGGACCTTCATCCCAGTATTCATCATCCCCACAAGTCAAAGTACCTAATTGCTCAGGTCAAAACCATGATGTTACCCCCAACTCTTCTCTCTCCCTCACTCCCAGCATTTACTCCCTCAGCAAGTTCTACTGGTTTTCCCTCCAAGACATTTCTATCCACTTCTTTCCATCCCAGTGGCTGTGCAGTCCAGGGCGCTTCTTTCCGTCATCTGGACCACAGTGACAGCCTCTTAACTCTCTTCCTGTTTCCGTTCTGGACACCTTTCAAGCCACCATCCACGTGGCAGCCAGAATGCTCCAACAAGCTACAGAGTGACTTGTGTCGGTGTTCCGCTTACAGTCCTGAAGCCCACTGTCCTCAGAGTAAACTCTGAGCCCCCCCAATGACCAGCGAGCCCCCCTGAGGTCAGGCTCCCTCCCCACTCCCCCAAACCACACTCTCCCTTGCCCAGCAGGTTCCCAGCAACCCCAGAGCTGCCCTCTGGATTCCAACCCTGCCATACCTCAGGGCCCTTGTACTTGCTGTTCCTCTGCCTAGAATGCTTTTTACCCTGTTCTTATGACAGCTCCTTTTCATCTATCAGATACCAGCTCCCTAGAGAGGCCTTCCCCGACCACTCCCACCAGAAGCTGTAGCTGTCATTCTGTTGCAGCCCCCTGATCCAAAATTTATTTGCTATCTATTCATTCATCTATCCATCCAAAGAATATTCCGTTACAGCTCTAACCACCACCCGTTAGTGTCCAATCTTCCTCCTTCATCCACGGGCAGGTGTGCCCTGTGAGGCCAGCAAACAGTTGTCTTTCACCCTCAGCACTAGGCTCAGCGGGGGTATGAGGAGACTGGGGCCACTATGTCTGCAGCTGAACAGAGGAAGAAGGAGGCAGCCCTCCAGCCCCTGGGGCCACTGGGTTGGCCACCGGCCTCCGTTTTGGAGACCATCTGTCCCTGACCAGGGCATGGGTTGTCCAAGTGAAGACAGAATGAGGGCAGCAGGTCAGTGCAGACCCCACCTGCCCTCGCTGGGGGGAGAGGTAACTCTGAGAAACTGAATGTCGCCACGTGCATACAACTACAGAGGGTAAGTGACCTGACCCAGAAGAGTCTGAGCATGTAGCAACTTAAAACACGCATTCCTCACTGCCTAAGAGGAACCTGCCTTTTCTTAGCAGAAGATGGGCTGAAAGGGGTCATAATCATCCCATGTCAGTTAATCTCCATGCTCCATTTTATGGAGCTCACATGATCTCACTGTAGCCACACAAAATCCTGCAGTGGGGCAATGAACAGGGAAATAAAGGCCGGGAGAGTTTTCTGACTCATGCGATGTCACATAGCTGACCAGACGCAGAGCTGAACCAGAGTTACAGGTCCCCAGACGCCCCTACTCTCCTGGAAAGGAACAGGGCGGGCGGCGCGTTCAGCACACACTGCACAGCTGCTCTGCACTGAGCTCCACGCTGGGAGCTTGAGACGCTGACTCTTTAGTAATCCCACAAGACCTGCCCACCAAGCACTTTGAGTGACTCCAGCTCTTCCATCTCCATTTCCCCTCCGCCCTTAAACTTCTAGGACAGTGGGTTGCAAAGTTTATGTTGCTTCTGAAGCACACAGGGAGCTTGTTAAAAGCACAGATTTCTGAGGTCTTGCCTTCAGAGACTCTGATTTTGCAGATTTGGGGCATGGCCAAATACATGCAATGTATATATACACACACAGCTATCTCCTTGTTAAAGCGAAAGTGTTAGTTGCTCGGTCGTGTTGGACTCTTTGTGAGTCCCTCAACTGTGGCCTGCCAGCCTTCTCTGTCCATGGGATTTTCCCAGCAAGAATACTGGAATGGGTTGTCATGCCCGGCTCCAGGATATCTTCCTGATTCAGGGATTGAACCCAGGTCTCCTGCATTGCGGGCAGATTCTTTACCATCTGAGTCACCAGGGAAGCCCATGTATATGTATATATATATACATATGTATATATATGTGTGTGCGTGTGTGTATATATATATATATACACATATATGTATATATATGTGTGTATATATATATATATATATATACACACACACATCTCCTTGTGTTAATTATGTTAATTAATTCTCTAATTTAGCTATATTTGTATTTTTTCACCCCAATGAAACATCAAACTTTTCACAAGAGTCTTAAATAGAATCTCTGTTGCTACTAGAGCCATTTTTCTGAAATACAGCACAATTCTCCAGTGCCTGTCATATTTACTTCCATCGAGGTTATCTGAGTGGCAGAAGTTATTTAAAGATATCTGTATTGGGAGGAATAGTATCTTTCTGCACGAGACACAAGTTCAGTCCCTGGGTCAGGAAGATCCTCTGGAGGAGGGCATGCAATCCACTCCAGTATTCTTGCTTGGAAAATCCCATGGACAGAGGAGCCTGGCAGGCTACAGTCCATGGGGTCTCAAAGAGTTGGACACAACTGAAGTGACTGAGCATGCACACACGCCACCCATGTCAAGTTCATGTCCACGCAGAACCTTGTGAATGTGACTTTATCTGGAAATAGTGTCTTTGCATTCATCACGTTATGATGTGGTCACACTGGGTGAGGGTGGGCTCTAAGTCCGGAATGGCTGGTGTCCTCATCGGAAGAGGGGAAATCTGGACAAATGTGAAAGACACGAGGAAGAAGGCCCGTGTGAGACTGCGGCAGGGACTGGAGTGAAGCACCAACAAGCCAAGCAACACCGAGGGCTGTCCGCCCACCAGAGGTTAGGAAAGAGGAGTCTCTCCCTTCGAGGCTCCAGGAAGAGCCACCCTGGCCAGCTCCTTATTCAGACTTCTCGCATATAGAACAGTAAGAACAAATTTCTGCTGTTTTAAGTAGCAAGTCTGTGGAATTCTGCTAGAGCCGCTCTGAGAAGCAATACAGCATCACTAGAAAGCTGATGCCTCGGTGCATGTAACCATTCACGTGCTGTTGCCTTGTTTTATTCTCCCACCCACTCTTTAAGAATTTGGGGGTGATGTCCATGAGGCAACTACCAGTATTTTTCCAACATTTTATTATGAAACAATTTAAACATGCAGCCAAGGTGAAAGAATCTTACTGTGAATCCCTGTATCCCTACTACTAGATCCTACCATTCATATTCTATTTCTTTTTAAAGGCCTTTTTTGTGTATATCTTGATCAAAAAAACACTTTAGTGCCAAAAAAAATGATAACCATCACCTGGGCCTTCAGTGAGTTTTTATATTTTTGCTGGAGGAGGGTTTGAAATACTGCATCAGTTACCAAACTGTGACACAGAGACACACAGTGAGCAGATGCCCCTGGGAAAATGTGCCAATATACCTGCTTGACTCAGGGTTGTCAGAAACCTTCAACACAACAACAACAGTATCTGGAAGTGCAGCAAAGTAAAGCACACTAAAATCAGGTCTGCCTGTACAGACTGTGTGACTCCACTTCTACAACACTGTTTATGTCTGAGAGACGGAGAAGACAGAGGACACAGCAGCACCTCACAGTATGCAGATAACTCTGAGTAAAATGCTGGCCCTGCACCCCCCCGCTAACCTCACGGCCCTCCCTGGCTCTTGGAAACCCCGTCCCTGTGTCACAGCGTGCTCCTGTGCCCACAGCACACCACACACGACCTCCCTGCTTCCGAGAGTCTTTCCCAAAGTCATCTCCTCGCCACAAAATCCAAACCAGCCTTCCCTCAGTGTGCTCCAAATGTGCCCGGTTATAGTAGGAAGAAAAAAACAATTTACACGATTGATATTAAGATTTGAATGACCAGAGGCAATTCCTTTAACCTGTCAGTTTTCATGCTTTTAATTGAGCTAGGATGTCTAATCTCTAGCTGATACATAATTACCACTAATGGTACAATGATTAAGGTGGGGAACGGAGATTGAACTGTTCTAAAGTATTCTTTTCTTCGCTTCCTTTCTCTTATATCAGTAGGTGCCCAAAACAAGTTATTGCAGTTTATCATTCAAGTGTTAAATATTTTGAATCAATATTATATTTTCTGTTTTCTTTTGGTAAAGACTGGCTTTTATTAATGCACTTTTTATCCTCTGTAAACTCTTTTTGTGCTGAATGTTGGGACTGACTATGTTGAATAAAATTTGATGAATAATTTTTCTCTTCTTTACTGAACAAAGCATATGAAACAAAATATGTGAAAACGTAAAAAAAATAATGGGGGGAAAGCAATTTTTAAAGGCTGATGCATACCAACATCTAACTCTTACAATCATGAGGTCATATCTTTAGAAGCAAGTTATTTGCCTCCATTTAAAAAAAAAAAGGTATTGCGCTTCCCTGGTGTCCCAGTGGTTGAGAATCCACCTGCCAATACAGGGGACATGGGTTCAATCCCTGGTCTGGGGAGATTCTACATGCCTGCAAGACAGCTGAGCCCCCACGACATGCACTGGGGCAGCTCAGCCCCTGGGTCCGGGTGCCTACAGCCTGTGCCCTACGACGAGAGAAGCCAGCACAGTGAGAGCCGGTGCAGCACGACTAGAGAGGGGCCCGTCGCCTCACCGAGAGAAAGCCTGCACGCAGCACCGAGGGCCCAGTGAGAGACAGTGCAGCACGACTAGAGAGGGGCCCATCGCCACACCGAGAGAAAGCCTGCACGCAGCACCGAGGGCCCAGTGCCGCCAAAAGTAAGTGAATGAAAACATCTTAAACAGAAAGAAAGAACAAACACTAGGGATAAATTTCACATAGAAAAAAGCCACCAATACGATATGTTTTGACAATTATATGCCTTCTTGTAGCCAATGCCCACATCAAGATATGGAACATTTCTGTCATCCCAGAAAAGTCCCAGGAATTTGCTTTTAATAAGGCCTCATTTGATTTTGATGAAAGGAAGCTGGAGGGGGATAAGTATGCAGTTCCCCTGACCAGAGGGACGAGAAGTTTTAGATTTACAGGGCTTTGCAAGAGAGGCGCAGGTTCCCTTGCCGGGTCCCCCGCCAGCTCTCGGAGCTCCCCCACCCTCCATGCATGCTCAGAACTTGACCTGACGGCCCTCCTCGGACCACAGGCTGGGGACACAAGGCAGGAAGACACACAAGACCTGCCGCCACAGAGGCAAGGCTGCCTGCACACGCTCCCTCCACACCTCTCCCCACCCCTGCAGAAACACTACCATTCCACAAGCATGGCACGCGCAGTGCGCACCATCCTCCCCACGGACGTACAGACCATGGCTGCACCGTGCGTGGGCTTCTCAGAGCCACGTTCCCCCCGCTCCAGCCACACGACCTCAGGGTCAGGGCGCACTGGTCAGCCAAAGCTCCTGAAAGTCAGACTTGACCGTGTTCCCCCGAGGCTGGCAACATGACCCAGAGCTGTTTCTCAGGTCATGGCCTGCCCTTTGCTTTCTCCAGTGGAGCAGGTGGGAGCAGAAGTCTGGCTGGAATAGAACAGAGGAGCAAAGAGGGGAAAAAACCTAATGCCTAACACAAAATAAAAAATGAGTGGTTTCCAGGGAGCTCAGCCGGGCACTCTGTGACAATCTAGAGGGGTGGGAGGGAGATTCAAGAGGGAGGGGTATATGTACACTTATGGCTGATTCATGTCACTGTATAGCAGTAACCAACACAACATTGTAAAGCAACTATCCTCCAATTAAAAACAAATTTTAAAAATGAGTGATTTCATTAGTATAGAATAGAGTCAAGAATAGACCGACATATGGAACTGCTCTGGTTGTCAAGTGGCTAAGACTCTGCACAGGGGGCCCAAGTTTGACCTGGTCAGGGAACTAGATTATATACGCTGCAACTAAGGCCTGGCACAACCAAATAGATAAATATTAAAAAAAAAAAAGAGTAGTCCAAAATATGCATGTGAATGTTGTGTGACTGTCCAGTCACTAAGTCACGTCCAACTCTTTGTGACCCCTTGAACTGCAGCACGTCAGGCTTCCCTGTCCTCTCTGTCTCCCTGAGTTTGCTCAAACTCATGTCCATTGAGTCAGTGATGGTATCCAACTGTCTCATCCTCTGCTGCCCCCTTCTCCTATTGCCCTCAATCATTCCCAGCACCAGGGTCTTTTCCAGTGAATTGGCGCTTCAAATCCAGTGGCCAAAGTATTGGAAGCTTCAGCTTCAACATCAGTCCTTCCAATGAGTACTCAGAGTTGATCTCCTTTAGGACTGACTGGTTGGATCTCCTTGCTGTCTAAGGGACCCTCAAGAGTCTTCTCCAACACTACAGTTTGAAAGCATCAATTCTTTGGTGCTCAGCCTTCCTTATGGTCCAACTCACACATCCATACATGACTACGGGAAAAACTATAGCTTTGACTATACAGATCTTTGTCAGCAAAGTGATGTCTCTGTTTTTTAATACACTGTCTAGGTTTGTCACAGCTTTTCCAAGGAGCAAGCATCTTTTAATTTCGTGGCTGCAGTCACCGTCTATATTGATTTTGGATCCCAAGAATATGAAATCAGACACTGTTTCCACTTTTTCCCCATCTATTTGCCATAATGTGATAAGACTAGATGCCATGATCCTTGTATTTTGAATGTTGAGTTTTAATGTGTGGAAAGGTGGGGTTTTTTTTCCTTAGTGCGAAAAGACAGACTATTCCATAAATCTACTGGGATTTATGAAATACAGTTGGTCATTTAGAGAAATGGGATTTATGAAATACAGTTGGTCATTTAGAGAATTTTGAACCCAAAATAATCTCTATTTTGTCACTTATAACACCCCCCATTTACAGTAGATAAAACATTTAAGCAAAACCAAACAAATAACGGAATCATTAAGGATAAAAACTATGAACAGGATACTGTTTTTGGTTTTATATATAAAATCATAAAGTAGAGGTGATCTTTCTAAAAATGATGATAGCGAAAAGGTTTAAATGGAGGAAAAAAACATTAAACAGGGTAAAAGACAAATGAGAGCTGGAAGACAAGTAGTAATGTGCAGGATGGATAAAGGCTAATATACTTTATATATAAAACGTGGTGTAAATCACTAGGGCTTCCCAGGTGCTACAGTGGCAGAGAATCCACCTGCTAATGCAGGAGACACAAGGGACCAGGTTCCGTCCCTGGGTCAGGAAGATCCCCTGAAGTAGGAAATGGCTACCTGCTTCAGTATTCTCGCCTGGAAAATTCCATGGACAGAGCAGTCTGGCGGGCTACAAGCCTCTGAGGTCGCGAAGAGCTTGAAATGACTGAGTGACTAAGCACACACACACATAAATTAATAGGGAAAAGATTAACTATCCAGCACAGACGGACAAAGGACCTGGACAGGCAGCTTACCAGAAAGGTGGAAATAATTCAGAAAGGTGTAAAATACACAGTTCAAGACTTTCTCTTGTAATTCATAGAAGTAAAAATTTGAACAAGGAGCATTTTTCTTTTTACCCATTGGCAAAGATTAAAAATACTGCTAAAGCTGAAACTCCAATACTTTGGCTACCTCATGCGACGAGTTGACTCACTGGAAAAGACTCTGATGCTGGGAGGGATTGGGGGTGGGAGGAAATGGGGACGACAGAGAATGAGATGGCTGGATGGCATCACTGACTCGATGTACATGAGTTTGAGTGAACTCCGGGAGTTGGTGATGGACAGGGAGGCCTGACGTGCTGTGATTCATGGGGTCGCGCAGAGTCGGACACGACTGAGCGACTGAACTGAATATACATCTATGGTGAGGATGTGCATGATTTCAGAGGGAATTTAAATTGGTACAACCTTTTCAGAAAGCAGTTTGGCAACATCCATCAAAATACAAAATGGATATAATTTTGATAAAGAAATTTCAAATCTAGAATTCTATATTACAAATTTATTTGCATGTGTGTGCAAAATGATTATGTAAGGATGCTTCTTATAGCACTGATGTAATAGGGAAAAACATCAATAGGGACAGCTACTAGAAAGAACGTTGACAACCTAAAAGAAATGGACAACTTTCTAGAAACATACATCCCACCAAAACTGAATCAAGAAGAAATAGGTAATTTGAACAGACCAGTCACTAAAAGTGAAATAGAATCTATAATTTAAAAACTCCCTACAAACAAAAGCCCACGACCAGATGGCTTCACAGGAGAATTCTACCACACATACAAAGAAGAACTTATACCGATTCTTCTCAAGCTCTTCCAAGCAACTGAAGAGGAAACACTCCCACACACATTCTATTAAGCCACTGTAACCCTGATACCAAAACCAAGCAAAGTCGCCACCAAGAAAATTATAGACCAGTGTCTTTGATGAATATAGATGCAAAGAGTCTCAACAAAATATTAGCAAACTGAATCCAACAACACATAAAAAATATACCCCACAACTGAGTGGAATTCTTCCCAAGTTCACAAGGATGGTTCAACATATGCGAGTCAATCAATGTAGTATACCACATAAACAAGGTCAAAAACCACATGATTATCTCAATAAATATAGAAAAAGCATTCGACAAAATTCAATATCCATTCATGATAAAAACTCATATCCAAGTGAGCAAAGAGGTAACATACCACAATGTAATAAAAGCCACTGATGACAAACCCACAGCGAACACAATACTCAACAGTGAAAAAGAGCTGAAAGGCTTCCTACTAAAATCTGGAACAAGACTAGAATGCCAACCCTCACCGTTTATATTCAACAGAGTATAGGAAGTCCTGCTGCTACTGCTACTGCTAAGTCACTTCAGTCGTGTCCGACTCTGTGTGACCCCATAGACGGAAGCCCACCAGGCTCCCCCACCCCTGGGATTCTCCAGGCAAGAACACTGGAGTGGGTTGCCATAGGAAGTCCTAGCCACAGTAGTCAGAGAAGGAAAAAAAACACAAGGCATCCAGATTGGAAGAGAAGAGGTCAAACTGTCACTTTATGCAGGTGATGCACGATACACAGAAAGCCCTAAGGACTCCACACAAAAGCTAATGAAGGAATTCAACAACGTAGCAGGATGCAAGATCAACATTCAGAAGCTGATTACACTTTTTTACATTAACAATGAAATATCAGACAGGGAATGTAAAAGACCATACTTTTCAAGATTGCACCCCTCCCCCCAACAAAGCCCAGGAATAAACCTGACCAAGGATGTCAGGAAAGGACCTGACCAAGGAAAGACTTATCTGCTGAAAACTATAAAACATTAATAAAGGAAATAAAAAAGGATTCAAAGACATGGAAAGATAGCCCATGTTCTTGAATGAAGAAAACTTTTATGGCTGATGTGGAAGGAATTACAAAATACGTCATGAGGTTAAAAAAAAAAGCAGCAAGCTGCCAAGGAGCCTGACCATACAACTCCTTTACATGGGAAATAGAAAGAATAATATATGTGCTTCTCTGAGGTCACAAGAAATTGTTGATAGTGTTTACACAGGGACTGGGTTGGGAGGGGCACCGAATTTTTTTTGCACATTCCTTTTAGTGATTTAAATTTGTGTATGAACTATGTTCACAGGTAATTATGACAATGGAGAAAAGGAGGAACAAGCTGATGGCTGGGGTTACTACCATCTGACAATATACAACATAATAAGATGAAGCCTGACTGCAAAGTGAAAATTCAAAATCAATGCAAAAACTTATAAAATGTCATGAAGTCAATGAAAGTGAGAGAAAGCTGTTTTAGTTACAATTCCATGGTCAAATAAGGATCTGGCAAATGTAGGTTGTTTAATACTGAAACACAGGCAATCAACAAAGGATGAAGCTCTTCAAAAGAGGAGGGCTTGTTTACCAAGGATCAAAAGAGATCCTCAGCCCTTAAATACTCTTGCTAAAATGACCCCCTTTATGATCATGCTGTGACCAGCCAACGCAAAGCTTGGAATGCCACACTGTGCTTTCATACATTTTGTCAAAAAAACCACACATGTAAAACAACACTACTTGATGCATTATTTGCTCAATTTAAGAATAAGCAGCCAAGTACAATCCTAATTTTGCTATCAGATTTTTTTTTTTGGCCTTGCCAAGGAGGCTGGTAGAACCTTAGTTTGAGGATCAGGATCAGCAAAAGCACAGAGTCCTAAGCACTGGACCTCCAGGGAATTCCCTTGCTGTCAGATTAAACTAAATTAAAAAAACCCACAACTTTTCAGTTTCATTTCTAGATAATCAATTTCCTTCTCCCCTTGGTCCATTTTTCTATGAAATTTTGGTCTTCATTTAAAGTAGATTCACAAGACCTTTAATCCTAAGAGTCAAGGACCTTCCCTCTCAGGTTCAAGGAACACCTGAAGTTTTTATGGCACTGTCTCCAACCTGAATAAGCTGTTATACTTGCCACTCTAAAAGTTTTTTAATAAAAATTGATTATTTATTATTCACTATTTGGGCAGCATTGGGTCTTTATTGCTGCGCTCAGGCTCTCTCCAGCTTTGAGGAGCAGGGCCCCTCTTTATCGCAGTGCGTCAGCTTCCCATCATACTGGCTTCTCTTGCTGTGGAGCATGGGTTCTAGGAACGTGGGCTTCAAGAGTTGTGACCTACGGGGTTAGCTGCTCTGCAGCATGTGGAATCTTCCTTGACCAGGAATCAAACCCATGTTCCCTGCATTGGCAGGTGGATTCTTAACCACTGGACCAGCAGGGAAGTCCTCCAAAGGATCCCGCCTGGCACAAGGGGAAGCAACTACTAAATCAGGCTGGTCTGCTCTGGTCCCTAACTTGGGATCACGGACGCTGTATTTATTCAGCCAAATCTAACTGCTCCTTATTTCTCCATGGCAGTCAGTCTCAAAGTGTGGGCCTTAACCTGACTTAAAAACGTGAGATCTTTCTTAGATTTTTGTGGGTAAATAATCTTGTTTCATAGAAGTTCATTATGACACAAGACTGCTGCTGCTGCTAAGTCACTTCAGTCATGTCCGACTCTGTGTGACCCCATAGATGGAAGCCCACCAGGCTCCCCCGTCCCTGGGATTCTCCAGGCAAGAACACTGGAGTGGGTTGCCATTTCCTTCTCCAATGTGTGAAAGTGAAAAGTGAAAGTGAAGTTGCTCAGTCATGTGTGACTCACAGCGACCCCGTGGACTGCAGCCTACCAGGCTCCTCCGTCCATGGGATTTTCTAGGCAAGAGTATTGGAGTGGCTTGCCATTGCCTTCTATGACACAAGACTAGGGGCTATTTATTAGCAATTAAGTGGGTTATTATGGACTACTAACATTCGGAATTTATAAAACAAAACTAGCCATTACTAAACTCTCCAATTCCATTTTCCAGAGGGAAATGTGAGCACTGCACACTGCTAAACAATGTGAGAAAGGTTCTGCTGAGCATATAAGAATGCACAGAGCTATTCCCTTTGAATTCTATTTGTTTTAAAGGAGAAAGTATGACTAATTCACGTAGGTAATTATCAACCATGTGTGATATAGATTATATGGTTCACTTTTAAGTGTGTAGTCACGTGTAGTTACATCAATGGAATTTTTGGCTACTAGCTTTCTTCTAACAGGACCTTAAGACGTTCCGTACGCATCGCAGTTCAAATATGTTAAAACAAGTCCCCCCAAATTTGCTTATTTGGTATTGCTATTTTAACACCTTGCAATATACTATCACAATAAAGAAACAATGCATTTGAATAACTGTGTTTTAGGGCAAGGCTTCACAACAACAAATCCTGAGTAAGAGGTTTCTACTTCTCAATGATAACTTTACAGCTCTTGCTAGCATCAAGTTTGGTATTCTCAAACCTTAATATTATGACTGAGCTTGGTTTCCATCAGAGGGCAAGAGCAGGTGGGAAGAGAGGTCCTCAGAATCTTCTGCCCATTTTAGATGAGCGGCAATTAGAGAAGATTGAGAATCACAGTTTGGAGATGACACACATTAGAGAGTTTTGCATGAAAAGACACCGGAAAGAGTCAACAGAACTGGAAACCCAGGAACCTGGGTTCTACCTCCACACATCATCTGCTTACAGACACATGGTTACAAGTCACAGCGCTGAGAGCAAGCAGGGCTCTCGACTGGCATTTCCTATGGTTCCTTTTACTTCTACCCTTGCCGGGGACTCAGGGGTAGGGGTGAACTGCAGTAGCCTCATGTGAAAAATGTTTTGCCAACACTTTCTGGCTGATGAAAAACTGAGGGCAAAGGCAGAAATGAGGGACTCACCTGATAGTCCTCCATACTTTCCATCAACTCACAGTCCTTTCAGCTAACAAGGGAGAAACTGGAAAGAGGTTTGTTTGCGTTTCCACGTCTTACTACTTGAAGTATCTTGTGTGCGCTACTATCGCCACTTTACTTTTCAATTTGGCACAAATCTCGGCATTTGGAAACGCCGATCGAGAGCCGCCCTTGCTCTCAGCAGCTCATCCATTCACTCATTTAGACATTTATTACTTCCTGTTGGCAGGCACCAGTGTGCCAGTGTCTCCCAGGGAAACCCAGATGAGTCAGGCAACTTCAGTCTTCAGAGAGTTTAGAATTTAGTTGAGAAGATAAGATATGTAGTGAAAACAGTGAATAAGGAAGAGCATTTGAATGCTGTAATGTAGGCAGAGGCCAAGTGCTATGCGAGTGTGCGAGAAGGAAAAACCTAGCTCTAACCTAGCTCTAGAGGGGAAAGCGGAGAAGGCACTGGCAAGCCACTCCAGTACTCTTGCCTAGAAAATCCCATGGATGGAGGAGCCTGGTAGGCTGCAGTCCGTGGGGTCGCTACTGAGCGAGTTCACTTCCACTTTTCACTTTCACACATTGGAGAAGGAAATGGCAACCCACTCCAGTGTTCTTGCCTGGAGAATCCCAGGGACGGGGGAGCCTGGTGGGCTTCTGTCTATGGGGTCGCACAGAGTCGGACACGACTGAAGTGACTTAGCAGCAGCAGCAGAGGGGAAAGGAAGGAGACTGAAGAAGCGGAGTGGACAGTTACCTGAATTAACTTCAAATTTAACCAAATTTTCCAGGTGTGGCACTGCGGATGCAGCAATTGGGAGCCACTGAAGATTTCGGAATACCGCTGTAATATAACCACGTGCTCTTTGGAAAGCTTCACAGGCCATGGGCTGCAGGGAGTGCTGGCAGGGAGACCTGCCCAGGGGACTGCTGCAGTAATGAGTGTAACGAGGCTCTGGCCATGGCAGGGGAGTAGGGGGCAGACGTCTGAGAGGAAGACTCAGAAGGCCCGTGAGGATGAGCAAGGGTCTGCCCCAGCCACCAGTCTGCTTTATCCCCCACTCCCGTCTACAGCCTCTGGATCCTTCAGGACAGAGCAGGGAATGGAGACAGCAGGACAACACAGATCATCTTCCAGAGGTAGTGCTGAGTGAAAAAAGCTGTACTGCGGGGCACACTGTGTGGCTCCACTGAAGCTTCGTGTGCTTTTCTGGGAAACGAGGGACAAGAGGAACTAGCGCTGGAGACTGAGGACTAACGACCGTAAAGAGTGAGGGACAACGCACCTCCCTCCAAAACCTGCGTCCCAACCCCCGGAACCCATGACTGCGCCACCGCATGCGGCATGGAGAACTGTGCAGTGTGGTCCAACCAAAGACTCCGTGACGAGGTGATCCTGGACTGTGTGGTGTGTGTGTGGGAGCGAGGAGCACAGTGTGACCACGAGGCTCCTTATAAGCGAGAGACGGAAGCAGGAGTGTCAGAGGCCAAGAACGAGAAGAGACAGAAGAGCAGAGGAGACAGCAACGTGACTGATGGCTGGGACCAGGAGCCAGGGGACGTGGGCAGCCTCTAAAAGCTAGAAAGGGGGAACCAATTCTCCCCTAGAGCCTCCAGAAGGAAGGCTGCCCTGCCAATTCATTTCTGACTTCTGACTCCAGAATCAGAAGAGAACATGTATGTGCTGCTTTACTGCACTGAGTTTGTGGCAATTTGTTACAGCAGCAAAAGAAAATAAATGCAGGTAGAAAGCTAAGGGAACGAGGTATCCAGAAGCCAGGTGAACACAGCCTATCAAGGACAGGGCAGTGATCGCCATGTCAGAGTTCTGTCAGGCCAAGTGAGGACTGACCATCAGGTTTAGGCAGGGGAAGGTCCCGATGACCCTGACAAGGGCACTTTCAGTACCATGGTGGGTTTCAGAGAGAACAGGATGCTCACTACTTGTCTGTCTAAATGAATGGAAGGCAACGTACGGACCAATGGTGACTGTATGTCTTAAGATGAATAATAAGGAAAGTGAAGATAAAGGATGCTGCTCAGGCATCAATTTTGGTTCTCTGCTGGGAATGTTTCCAGAAATGATTACTCTTAGGTGTTTCTGAGATTCCTGCCTGTTTCTTTTTATTTCCCCCATAGAGTCCTAACTTCCAGCGACAGTGAAAGTTGTTCAGTTGTGTCTGACTCTTTGTGACCCCATGGACTACACAGTCCATGGAGTTCTCCAGGCCAGAATACTGGAGGGGGTAGCCTTTTCCTTCTCCAAGGGATCTTCCCAACCCAGGAATCAAACCCAGGTCTCCTGCAATGCAGGCGGATTCTTTACCAGCTGAGCCACGAGGGAAGCCCTAATTTCAACCTTCCCCTTAATTTAGGTCTTGAAGCCCCTTCTCTGAATTCCGGGGTGATATCAGGGAGCAGTCTTAGAGCCTGTGTTTACCCCATGTCACATGGAACCACAATGACTTGGGTCCCTGGCTCTCTCCCAGCTGGCCCTAGCTTATCCTCCAGGTAAAGCCCACCTGCCACCACAAAACCCTGGCAAGTAGCAAAGGATGGTAGCCGCTGATGGTAGCCCATTTAGAGGGCCCTCCTGTAGGCTAAGCAGATCTTGACCCCCGTCAGTCAACAGACTTGTCACGTCCACTCTGCTCTGCAGGTGGGGGCAGTTTGGCAAGTTCCCCAAGCACTGGCTTTTATCTGAACTCTCAGCTCAGACCGGCGCTCCAAGCTGCACTGTGCTCAAGCTGTTCCGGAGCCTGGGGTGGGGTGGAAACCCTGAGTCTTCCTGCACTTAGATCTCCTTCATAATTACTCAAGCTTTGAACCTCTGAATGGCCAGACCCTCAGAGCCTGGCAGAAGCACATGTGGCAGAATCTGTGGATTTCTCAGCCACTCAGAGATAGGTATGCCTTGAGGGACTAGGACACGACACCCAGAGACATTCAGATGGCAGGATTAGCCCAAAAGCAGGCACTGGGAGTCAGGGCTTGTCTTCCTCCAGGGTCTCCTCAAACAGGGCTTTTCTCCAGGGGCAAGCTTAGATGTCTGCCCAAAAGAAGCCTTCTTGAGGTCTAGCAGTGTTAGATGGTGGGGGGAGTACGGTCTGCCCTTTCACAGTGATTTTCCTCATCGAGGCAGGTCTGGAGTGACAGAAGGATTCTGGATGGACTGTGATGAAAGCTGTAGCTCTCTCACCAGAAAAATGCACAACCATGCGTTTTTACAATTTCATCTCTTCCATCAATCTCAGAAAATACTCTGCAGATCACCAGAGTTAAGAAGCTCCGCTTCAGGTGTCTTCCAAAGTGTGATACTTACTCCACTGATGGTGCTCAGGATGTTAGGGGATGGGAAGATGCGCATTTATTTTAACAGCTCTATTTTCAAAGTGCAAGTAAAATCTGTGATTTCACTGGTAATAATGCCTAGGGCAAGTAAGTGGTAAAATAGACGGTGAGTCTACTTACAGATAAACATTAAATAGTTCAAGTCCTACTCCAATTTGAAAAAAAAACGGCGACACTGACTCATTGATGACCTACGTCTGGGAAACATAGTATCCGTGGCCTTGAGAGATCATTTCTTTCATATTTCTTTTAAAAAAAAAAAAGCCGGTTGCAGCTCAATCAATGGACTTCACACCCCCTAACAACATGAGCCACTCTTAGCTAAGCTTGGAGTGAGGCGCCTTGAGCGCCCGGCTGAGAAGAGGGCCAACTTCCCTCCTCAGCCACCACTGATTCACCTCCTCCTCAAGTCCAAGGCTATAACAAACCTTGTCTCATTCCACAGTATGTTGGCTTAAACAAGTCTGACTTGTTTCACGTGTGTGTGTTTTCTTGTGAGTGTGAATGAATGTGTGTGTAAGTGTATATACAGAGGGGGTGTGGTAAAGTGGGGAACAGGGAAAACCAACAGGGCTGAGTCTTGTCCCTGCAATTTCATGGCAGAGCTCCAGAAGGCTCCTCGCCGAGGACTACACTTGGGAAGAAGGATTCTGAGGATGGGCAACATTCAGAAATGAGCCCCAAAGAACAGAGCTGGTTATGATACTCCCCTTCCCTGTCAAGGCCCGTCCTTGTCCTCACATTACAGGAGCCGGGTTCTAGTCTCAACAGGTGTCAGCGTCCCTGGTCAAGTCCGAGGAGAGGAGAGAGGTGGAGAAGGCAGCACAGGGGCTGCCAGGAGGGCTTAACCAGAGAGAAGAACAGAAGTGTCTTCTCTGTGTTCAGGCCTTACAAGGAGGGCTTCTCTCTGACAGGATAGCTTCTCTAGACTTCTCCTCTGGCTACCTCTCCTCCTCAATATAAAGACAACCCTACACTTGTTTCCAGAATAGAAATCTGCAGACAGAAGCTGACGAGCAACTGGAGTGTTGGGTGATTACGGCCATAGGTCAAGTTTGGGCCATGGGTTTGTAAACATGATGTTAGTTTTCTCCCTCATATCCTCAGGTGGGAGCCCAGTTATAAGGACTCCTGAAACACAGCCACACTGGGACTCTTGGAGTAACAGGTGAGGGCAGGCATAGGAAGCAAATTGAGACTCAGTATTCTCTGAAGGTCAGGTAAAGCAAAGCAAGTGAAAGTGAAAGTTGCTCAGTCGTGTCCGACTCTCTGCGACCCCACGGACCATACAGTCCATGGAATTCTCCAGGCCAGAATACTGGAGTGGATAGCCTTTCCCTTCTCCAGGGGATCTTTCCAACCCAGTGACTGAACCCAGGTCTCCCGCATTGCGAGCGGATTCTTTACCAGCTGAGCCACAAGGGAAGCCCAAGAACACTGCAGTGGGTAGCCTGTCCCTTCTCCAGCGGATCTTCCTGACCCAGAAATTGAACCGGGGTCTCCTGCACTGCAGGCAGATTCTTCACCAGCTGAGCTATGAGGGAAGCAAAGCGAAACAAGGCCAAATCAAAGCACAGTGCTGGGTGGCGAGCAGAGCCAGGGGTGCAGTCGTCTCCGAGATGGTGCCGGGAGGTGCGGCCGCACCCTCGGGCCCAGTTGATGGGCAAGGCTGCAATGCGCGCGCCTCCGCGGCCGTCGCGGGCCTGTCTCCAGTATTCGGCCGCGGCTGCTCGCTCCCCGCACTCAGCTTCAGTCATACGCACGGCGAAACCCCGCCGGCAGGGCCTGACGCCAGGCAGCCGCTTCCTAGGTTAGACCGGGCTCCTGCTGCAGAAGAGTGCGACCTGTCATTTTACCTATGAGGTCTCCCAAATTCAACCTTCCCCTCTTCTTGGTCAAAGCCACCGTTACCTCTCACTTGGGCTACAGGGTAGCCTCCTGCCTGGTCTCTGCACACCCACTTTGGCTCCCTCCACTCCTTCTCATCATCGCAGCCAGGATGCTCTTCCAAAGATGCAAATCTGACAACGCCACATCCCCGCCTGAATCTATTCCCTGGCTTCCAGTTGCTCTTAGAATCATGCCCCAAATCCTCACCACAGCCGCCTGGCTGATCTCCGGCCTCCTTCCACTTCCTTCTTCTTGCCCACCAGCTTCTGGTCACATTGCTTTTATTTCTGTCCCTTGACACTGCCAAGTCCTTACCCTTCAGAGCCTCCAGGTATTCTGTTCCGTCTATTTGGAGTGTTGTTCTCACCACACTCCACCTGGCTAAAGCCTGGTATCCATTGATTAACTCCCAGGGTAAACAGCACTTTCTCCAGAAAGTTCTCCCTGATTCATACTCTGATAGCACCAGGTAACTGAAGAATTACTATAGTGTGTTAGGTCCATGAATGACACCATATTGCTTTGTCCATTGGTACCTCAATCCATTGGTATCAGTGCCTAGCTCAGTGCTGCCAATCATTAACACATCAAGTGAGTGAGTGAATGAATGATTAAAGAACTGGGCAGGATGACTCAGGGAAAAGATACCTGGAACAGTGAGAGTCAAGTCCTTTCATCCAAAGACCTAAAAGCATTTGCTGGGGCCATCTTGAACAAAGAGCTAGAAGCAGGGAACAACTGTTGGTTTATGACCAAGCATGATGGCCCCACTGTCCCCAGTCCTACAGCTGGGCCTGGAGAAGGCCTGAAGAGTCAGTTTGCCTCTGGCCCAGGCCTACCCAGAGCCCAGTAGATAAGATCATCTCCCACACTCAAAGGTCCTTGGAATGGACAAGGTACTGATTTTGGAATCAGACACACTTGACTTTTCTACTATCTAGCTCAGATTCCCTCAGATCACAAACTGACCTCGAACTACTATAGTGTCTCTTTGGGCCCCAATTTCCACATCCTAAAACAGAGATAATAAAATACACCCGGGGATCAGACAGAGGTTTGACTATCATCATGAGCCTGGAATGCACGGCTGCATGCAGCTCAGAGTGCTACTTCCCTCTCCCCAGCAAAACTGGCTTACCCCGTCATGTCACTTTGCTGGACACCCCGGCCAGCATGCAGGGCATGAGACGAAGGGAGATCTGAGGGGTGGGAGGACACAGGCTGTCTAAGACACTGCCCCAACTTTTCCTCTAGGCCAGGGAAGCCCTGGTGCAAGACAAGTGTGGCACAGGGAAATCCAAACTAACTGAGAAGGGTGACCAGTCTGTGCCTTTTGGATGCAGGAGTAGAGTGAGATGGGGAGGGGAGGACAGGTGAGCCTGGAAGTTATTATTCAAACAGAAATGAAGACTAGTTGCAAAAAGGGAGAGGCTGATAAGGGAATAGGAAGGGAAGATTGGGTGTGTGAGGGGCTGGGAGGGAAAAAGTGACCCAAGATGTCAGATGGCCAGAGGCTGCAGCAGGAACCAGCAGGAAGGAGGAGATACCTTGGGAGGTGGGAGAAGTAGCAGACAGCAGAGGATCAGGGGAAGTGCTGGAAAGGAAGGGCAAATTCCTGGTTGGGGAGCCAGCGGTGGCGGGCAGGGGCTTGTTATCAGGAGAGCAGGAGGTGGCTGTCACCTTGGGCCCTCCTGGAGTGCAGGTGCAAGGGGCTCGTGGGCAGTGGAGAGCCGGTGGTAGGGGGAGGAAGCAGGGGTGTGGGACCACCGCCCAGCTGTACCTGGGGATCTCCTTGCAGGTCGCCCACGTAGTACTGCTCCAGCCAGCGGCGCGCGTTGGCCGAGTGCCGGTGCGGCGGCCCGTCCAGGTCGGCGCTCACGTCCTGGCCCGCGCGCGCCCACAGCAGCTGCTCGCCACCCGGGTGCTGCCGCACGAAGCCGGTGAGGTCGTAGAGGCGGGCCCCGCGGCGGACCCAGCAGGCGCCGGCCGCCAGGCGCCGCTGGACCTCGTCGGCAGAGAAGCAGGCGGCGGGGGGCGGAGCGGGGGCCATGGCGGGAGAGCGGAGCTCGCAGCTGGCTCGGCGGCTGCCCGGCGCGCCTCTGGCAGCCCGCGGCCGCCGCCGCCTTGACGGGCCGGCCGCCACCGCACCTGCTCATTTGCATGCTGCGCTCCCATTGGCCGCGCGGCGGGACTCCGCGGGGGCCGCTTCGCCATTGGCCCACGGGACGCCCGGCAGAGCTGGGCGGGCCCGCGAGGGCGCGCTCCGCCAGGTGGCCCGAGGCAGGCCGGCGTCCGCGCTGCACCGGGTGGTCCTAGGCAGGCCCGGGTCCGCGATGCACCGGGTGGTCCTAGGCAGGCCGAGGGCGCGCCCGCCGGTTGCGTCTCGTTGCACAAGAGCATACGGGCAGGCGGATGGAGGCGGGGCGAGTCCTCCTGTTGTCGGCGGCGGTCCGGACAGACGTGCTCCTTGGCCTGATCGCCACCGCCGCTGCCTTATCTCCGCCGATCTCCCAGATCGCGGGAGAAACCTTCAGGTTTCCATCCTCAGGCTCCAGGAGTCCGTGACGAGGAGGAGAGGCAGTGTGACGACTAGAGTAACGCAACCAAGACGCTGGCCTCTGGCGCCCCCAAACCCTGTAATCATAACACATAATATTTTAATAATAAACAGATAAATATTTTAATATTTAATAATGGATTTTCCTGGTGGCGCAGAAGCTGAAGAATCTGCCTACCAAAGCAGGAGACGCAAGAAACATCGGTTCTATCCCTGGGTCAGGAAGATCCCCTGGAGGAGGAAATGACAACCCGTCCCAGTATTTCTGCCTGAAAAATTCCATGGACAGAGGAGCCTGGAGGGCTACAGTCCATGGGGTCGCAAAGAGTCGGACGCGACTGAGTGACTAAGCACACACAATATTTTAATGTAATATTTTTAATTATGCAAATGTGCCACTGAACTGTAAATTTTAAGATGGTAAAAGGTCACTTTTATGTCTATTTTACCAGACTAAAAATATATATAATAATTTAAAAAAAAATAATAGTAATACTGGCAAACCAGTCAGTGGGCTAGCCACCTGCTTTTGTCAAGTTTTAGTGGAACTAGGACTAGTGAGAGGAGTGAAGCAGGGTAGTGAACATGAAGGGTTAGATCTTGTCTTTAACGCTTTAAGTTTTAGTATTTTGTTCATCATGGATTTTTTTTGCACTCAGTTCAGTTCAGTCGCTCAGTCATGTCCGACTCTTTGCGACCCATGAATATTTTAAATACTGCATTATTATTATTATTGCCATGCTGAATTTGGGATCTTAGGTCCCAGACCCGGGATGGAATCCTTGCCCCCTGCAGTGTAATACTCAGTGTAACACAGAGTCTTAACCACTGGACCACCAGGGAGGTCCCTAAAGTATTATCTTGATTACTGAGATTTTTTGGCATACCCTTAAATTTTGCACACAGAGTGACTGCCTGAGTTGCCTCAGTCTAGTCTCATCTTCTGGAGAGGGCTCTGAAGGAAGAACAGAGAATCACATTGCCATTACAGAAAAAGAAATAAGTATCTAAAGAAGTGAAGCCCAGTGACTATGCTGGATGGGAGGGAAGACCAAGGGTGCTCATCCAGGTTTGTTTGTAACAGGGAAGAACTGCACACAACTTTGCCCACTTCAGCTCATGGTTTGTAATAAAAGGATTCTGGTACTGAGGCTGCATCCATTTAACTGGTTTTGTTCTCTCCCAGAAAAAGGTATTTTCAGGGTCACCCCTGTTTATGCTGTCGTGGGGGCGGGCCTCTATACTAGGCCAGTGCTGTGAGAAAAGCCTAGCTCAGATGCCCAAGGGGCTACCCCAACTACAGACATGTCCAAGGTCAGGTGGCGCTGGTTGTAAAGAATCTGCCTGCCAATGCAGGAGACACAGGAGACATGGGTTCGATCCCTGGGTCAGGAAGATTCCCTGGAGGAAATGGAAATGGCAACCCACTCAAGTATTCTTGTCTGGAAAATTCCATGGACAGAGAAACTGGCAGACTTCAAAGAGTCAGACACAACTGAGCACACACACACAAGGTTAGGAGCATTGTCCTTTCTTCTCCCCCTTCCAAGCCTTTCCTGGCTCACCCTCTGGGAGAAGGCAAGAGTTTGGCTGAGTCCATAGGTTGCCTATGGAATTGCTGTCCACCAGGCCTGAAGGGAGGCCTTGAGTCACTAATGTTGCTTTCTCAAATAGTGAATACCTAAACAGTCCCTCTCACCCCACTTTCACATCTACTCTGTTCCAAATATCTTGCATGTGCAAAGGCATTCCAGCACTCATGGGTATCCTCAGGGACTTCCTGATGATGATATCTGTAGGACTCCCATATTTGGGTTTTCCACCATTGCCTTAAACTCCTATTGTCTGAAGTTGAATAAGCAATTTAGTCATCTATTCAGAATTATAACACATTTCTTACCATAGTAATTCCACTACTAGAAATTTAATCTTTCAGCTTACTATATAAAGATGTGTAAGGGGAGGAAAAATAATTTTCCTTCTGCCCTTCTAGGTTCTGGGCTGAGATACCCTCTGTAATAAATATTAACAGAAGAAAAACAAATTTAATTTCATGTATCAGTTCAGTTCATTCGCTCAGTCATGTCCGACTCTCTGCGACCCCATGAATCACAGCACGCCAGGCCTCCCTGTCCATCACCAACTCCCGGAGTTCACTCAAACTCATGTCCACAGAGTCGGTGATGCCATCCAGCCATCTCATTCTCTGTCGTCCCCTTCTCCTCCCGCCCCCAACCTTTCCTAGCATCAGAGTCTTTTCCAGTGAGTCAACTTGTCGCATGAGGTGGCCAAAGTATTGGAGTTTCAGCTTTAGCATCAGTCCTTCCAATGAACACCCATATATATGGGGCCCCAAATCTATGAGGGCCAAAGAAGTGACCAAGGCAGGCAAATTTTATACTTTTTAGACAAAGAAACAATAAATTTGTGAAGAACTGATAAGTTTGAGCTTGGAGCAGTAAATTAGTAAAGAAGTAACAAGGTTGGTTATATAGCCTTCTCAGCCCTGAATTCCCTGTTTCTGATAAGGATGTCTCTCTACCTTCTGGTATAGGAAGGGCACCTTTCACATGGGAGATCTATTTCCTCCACTTAAGGTGATGAAGGAGGGTCAGAGTGTTTTTCTTGTACCAGCTGCTTTTTAAGTGAATTTAATTCAAAATAGTCAATATGCCAAGTGAAAGTGAAAGTTGCTCAGTCGCGTCTGACTCTTTGCAACCCCATGGACTATACAGTCCATGGAATTCTGCAGGCCAGAATAGTGGAGTGGGTAGCCTATCCCTTCTCCAGGGGATCTTCCAAACCCAGGAATCAAACCAGGGTCTCCTGTATTGCAGGTGGATTCTTTACCAACTGAGCTATCAGGGAGGTCCCAATATGCCAAAGTGGCCTATTTTGTGGTGGCCTGTCCTGTACTCCATCAGAGGCATGCATAATAATATTAATTGCAATGCTGCTTGTAGATTAAAAAAAAAACAATATTCATCCTTAGGGTGGACTGATTAAATAAATGATGGTGTAGTCAGTGGAATACTAATCATTAGAAAGAAAGAGGTATATCTACGGGTACTGATAGGGAACAATCTCTACGCTATTTTTAGTGAAAAACAAGAATATACAGTATGCTAATGATTGTTTTACTATTTTAAATTATTTAATTTTAAAAATATTTTAAAGATTTATAAAAGAGTACATATAAGTTTTAAAGCAAAAATAGTATAATTCAATGAATTTGACTCCCAACTCAAGAGCTGTGTGCATGCATGCTAAGTTGCTTCAGTTGCATTCAACTCTTTGTGACACTATGGACTATAATCCTCTGTCCATGGCATTCTCCAGGCAAGAATACTGGAGTGGGTTGCCATGCCCTCCTCCAGGGGACCTTCTGGACCCAGGAATTGAACCCTAGTTTCTTGCAGCTCCTGCATTGCAGATGGATTCTTTATCACTAAGCCACTGGGGAAGCCCCAACCCAGATACCAAAATCTGCAGATGCTCAAGTCTTATATAAAATGGCATAGTATTTGCATATAACCTACATACATCCTCTTATATACTTTAAATCAGATTACTTATAAAACCTAGTACAAAGTAAATGCTATGTCAATAGTTGCTGATGCATGGCAAACTCAAGTTCTGCTTTTTGGAACTTTCTGCAATTTTTTTCCCCAAATATTTCTGATTTGCAGCTGGTTGAATCAACAGATTCAATCCAAAGATATGGAGAGCCAACTATACAGTTCTATGAGTTATGGGCATCTTTTATGCTATTATAAAGATCAGGGTTTTTTTTGTTTTGTTTCTCCTTTGGCCAATACCACATTGTCTTCATTATTAGAGCTTTATAATAAATCTTGATATCTGGTTAATCTACTGTTCACACCCTGTTCTCCTTTAGCGGGTGTCTTGGTTTCTATTTGGGTTTTCCTCTTTTCATATAAACTTTAGAATCAATGTGTCAATGTCCATGAATAAAGCCTCTTCAGAGTATGAAAGGAACTACACTGACTCTATAGACTCACTTGGAAAGGACTGATGTGCTTGCAAAGCGGCACTACTGTAAGGACGCCACCTACCAACGCAGGCGGCAGAAGAGACGCGGGTGTGACCCCTGGGTCGGGAAGGTCCCCTGGAGAAGGAAATGGCACCCCACTCCAGTGTTCTTGCCTGGGAAACCCCACGGACAGAGGAGCCTGGTGAGCTACAGTCCATGCGGTCTCCAAGAGTCGGACACAACTGAGCACACACACACACACACACAATAGGTTTACAGTACCAAGTCTTCCTATTTATGAACTTGAGCTATATCTCTACTTATTCTGGTCATATGTGATATTATTCCATGAAGTTTAAAATTTTATGCATACAGGACTTACACATATATGTTAAATTAACTTAAAAGTATACCTTATAGGGTTTTGTTTTTACTATTGTAAATGCCTTCTTTTTAAAAAAAAAAAAGTTTTTTTCCTGTTGAAGTATGACACCCATAGACAAAAGTATACAACATCATGTGTACAGTTTCATGAATTTTCACAAAATGAACACACTCTTACCAGAAGACAGAACACTAGCAGCTCCACAGAATTCTCCCTAATGCCCTTTTCACAGTTACTTCTTCCTTTCTTCCCCAAAGAAAATCACCATATTGGCTTCAAAAACTGTACACCTGTTTCGTCTGCTTTTGAACTTTATATTAGTGGAATCATGTAGGTTGTGCTCTTCTGTAGCTACTTCTTTCACTCAAATTATGTTTATGAAATTCACCCATGTTTTGAGGTGTAGTAATCATTTGTACATTCTTGTGGCTGTATAGAATTTCACTGTATGAAAAAGCCAAACTTATTTATTCATTCTATCATTGATAACTATTTGAGTTGCTTTCAGCTTGGCGATATTTAGAGTTGCTCATGAACATTCTTCACATTCCAAGAGGTCTGGCTCTAGGTGAGTGATCACGCCATCGTGATTATCTTGGTCGTGAAGATCTTTTTTGTACAGTTCTTCTGTGTATTCTTGCCACCTCTTCTCAATATCTTCTGCTTCGGTTAGGTCCATACCATTTCTGTCCTTTATCGAGCCCATCTTTGCATGAAATGTTCCCTTGGTATCTCTAATTTTCTTGAAGAGGTCTCTTGTTTTTCCTATTCTGTTGTTTTCCTCTTTTTCTTTGCATTGATTGCTGAGGAAGGCTTTCTTATCTCCCCTTCCTATTCTTTGGAACTCTGCATTCAAAGGGGTATCTTTCCTTTTCTCTTCCCTTCTTTTCACAGCTATTTGTAAGGCCTCCTCAGACAGCCATTTTGCTTTTATGCATTTCTTTTCCATTGGGGATAGCCTTGGTCCCTGTCTCCTGTACAATGTCACGAACCTCCGTCCATAGTTCATCAGGCACTCTATCTAATCAGATCTAGTCCCTTAAATCTATTTCTCACTTCCACTGTATAATCATAAGGGATTTGATTTAGGTCATATCTGAATCGTCTAGTGGTTTTCCCTACTTTCTTCAATTTAGGTCTGAATTTGGCAATAAGGAGTTCATGATCTGAGCCACAGTCAGCACCTGGTCTTGTTTTTGCTAACTGTATAGAGCTTCTCCATCTGTGGTTGCAAAGTATATAATCAGTCTGATTTCGGTGTTGACCATCTGGTGATGTCCATGTGTAGAGTCTTCTCTTGTGTTGTTGGAAGAGGGTGTTTGCTATGACCAGTGCGTTCTCTTGGCAAAACTCTATTAGCCTTTGCCCTGCTTCATTTCGTACTCCAAGGCCAAATTTGCCTGTTACTCCAGGTGTTTCTTGACTTCCTACTTTTGCATTCCAGTCCCCTATAATGAAAAGGACATCTTTTTTGGGTGTCAGTTCTAAAATGTCTTGTAGGTCTTCATAGAAAGAAGATGCCTTAGAAAGCATCACTATGAACAAAGCTAGTGGAGGTGATGGAATTCCAGTTGAGCTATTTCAAATCCTGAAAGATGATGCTGTGAAAGTGCTGCACTCAATATGCCAGCAAATTTGGAAAACTCAGCAGTGGCCACAGGACTGGAAAAGGTCAGTCTTCATTCCAATCCCAAAGAAAGGCAATGCCAAAGAATACTCAAACTACCGCACAATTGTACTCATCTCACACTAGTAAAGTTATGTTCAAAATTCTCCAAGCCAGGCTTCAGCAATATGTGAACCGTGAACTTCCAGATGTTCAAACTGGTTTTAGAAAAGGCAGCGGAACCAGAGATCAAATTGGCAACATCCGCTAGTTCATGGAGAAAGCAAGAAAGTTCCAGAAAAACATCTATTTCTGCTTCATTGACTATGCCAAAGCCTTTGACTCTGTGGGTCACAATAAACTGTGGAAAATTCTGAAAGAGATGGGAATCCCAGACCACCTGACCTGCCTCTTGAGAAACCTGTATTCAGGTCAGGAAGCAACAGTTAGAACTGGACATGGAACAACAGACTGGTTCCAAATAGGAAAAGGAGTACGTCAAGGCTGTATATTGTCACCCTGCTTATTTAACTTATATGCAGAGTACATCATGAGGAATGCTGGGCTGGAAGAAGCACAAGCTGGAATCAAGATTGCCGGGAGAAATATCAATAACCTCAGATATGCAGATGACACCACCCTTATGGCAGAAAGTGAAGAGGAACTAAAAAGCCTCTTGATGAAAGTGAAAGAGGAGAGTGAAAAGGTTGGCTTGAAGCTCAACATTCAGAAAACAAAGATCATGGCATCTGGTCCCATCACTTCTTGGGAAATAGATGGGGAAACAGTGGAAACAGTGTCAGACTTTATTTTTTGGGGGCTCCAAAACCACTGCGGATGCTGATTGCAGCCATGAAATTAAAAGATGCTTACTCCTTGGAAGGAAAGTTATGACCAACCTAGATAGCATATTAAAAAGCAGAGACATTGCTTTACCAACAAAGGTCCGTCTAGTCAAGGCTATGGCTTTTCCCGTGGTCATGTATGGATGTGAGAGTTGGACTGTGAAGAAAGCTGATCGCCGAAGAATCGATGCTTTTGAACTGTGGTGTTGGAGAAGACTCTTGAGAGTCCGTTGGACTGCAAGGAGATCCAACCAGTCCATTCTAAAGGAGATCAATCCTGGGTGTTCATTGGAAGGACTGATGTTAAAGCTGAAACTCCAATACTTTGGCCACCTCATGCAACGAGTTGACTCACTGGAAAAGACTCTGATGCTGGGAGGGATTGGAGGCTGGAAGAGAAGGGGACGACAGAGAATGAGATGGCTGGATGGCATCACCGACTCGATGGATATGAGTTTGAGTGAACTCCGGGAGTTGGTGATGGACAGGGAGGCCTGGCGTGCTGTGATTCATGTGGTCGCAAAGAGTCAGACATGACTGAGCGACTGAACTGAACTGAAATGAATGAACATTCTTGTACATGTCTTTTTTTTAGTATAACTGACCTGTAACAATGTTAGTTTCAAGTATACAATATAGTGATTCAATATTTCTGTACATTACAAAATGATCACAAGTCTACCTACCATCTGTGACCAAAGTCATTCCAATATTATTGACTATATTCCCCATGCTGTATACTTCATCCCTGTGACTCATTTATTTTGTTCCTGGAAATTTCTATCTTTGAATCTCTCTCCCCTAGTTCACTCATGCCCCTTCCCTCCCCTGCGTCTGCTGGCCATCTGCATGTCTTCTTTGGAAAAAGGCTCATTTTAAAATCATATTGTTTATTTATTTGATGTTGAGTTGTATGAGTTCTATGTATATTTTGGCTATTTAAACCCTTATCAGATATATTGTTGGTAGACATCTTTTCCCATTCAGTAGGCAGCCTTTCATTTTGTTGATAGTTTTCTTTACTGTGCAAAGGCTTTTTAGTTTGCTGTAGTCCAGTTTGTTTATTTTTGCTTTTGTTTCCCGTGCCCAAGGACATAGATCCAAAAAAGAAAAAATATTGCTTAGACCCATGTCAAATAGTGTATTAACGATGTTTTCTTCTAGGAATTTTACGGTTTGAGGTCTTAAAAGTTTTTCCTTAAGTCAGTAGCCCCCTCTACTTATTTCTGTCTGTGATACCACCACTTACCTAGCCCTGACATGCAAAACCTTAGAATCACATAGAATCAAGACCTATACCACAGTCTTCTCCTTTAAAATGCATCCACTATAACTTGTATTTTCTTTTCATCATAAAAAGAACAGAATTAAAAGTGTCCCCAAAGAAGGTACATGGTTCAATTTTATCATTTGATGAGGAAGATGAGACCTGAGACCATAGAACTAGTAAGGAATACAGCTGGGGGCCAAATTTAACTTCACATTTAATGCTAATTTTTCTGTTGCCACTAGATGTGAGCAACTCAAGGGCAGGGGCCATCTTGCCTCCATCATTGTTGCTTTGCTTCTCATAGAGTTTCAGATACATAGTAGGTACTTAAATGTGTTGAAACTGAACTCCACACTCTAATTCAGATGTTCCCCTGATGTTTAGACTGGTGCTGTAACCTAAAAGTCTTTTTTCCTTCAAGCTCTGCTTCTTCTGATTCAACACCACTGAAGAAGTGAAAATTAACTGAGTACACGTCATCACCCTTCTCAGAAACTGTCGGAGGTTCCCTCTTGCAAAAATGATGTGATCCAAATTCAAGCTGGGATAAAGCCTAATCACTTCCTCTGACTTGCCTCACCTGCCTTCAAATGGAAAGATCCTCTGTCTCTCTGCCTGGTAGGCCTGCCCACCTGTATTCAAGGACCACCTCTCCAAAGAATCTTCTCTGACTCCTTTACTGTCTGCCCCACTCATTCTGCCCTCGCCAATGGCGTCCTATACCGTTACCTTGCTCCCTAACAAGACTGAAAGTACTCGAGGACAGGGAATGATTTCAACTCAGTTTGAATCTCCAATCCTTAACACACACTAGAAGATCAACAAATATTTACTTAGATTGGGTTGGCCAAAACATTCGTTCCATTTTTTTCATAAGGCGTTACAGAAAACCTGAACAAATATTTTGGCCATTCCAATAATTATGCCAGTATAAACACAAACTTGTCTCAGGTAAACATACACACATTTGAAGTACTCCGTTTTTTGGCCACAAGGCTTATGGGATCTTTGTTGTCCAACCAGGGACTGATTCCAAGTCCACAGCAGTGAAAGTGCTGAGTCCTAACCACTGGACTGCCAGGGAACTCCCTCAAGTACTTTTTTTTTTTTTTTTTCCCAGTTCAAACCCATTTCCCTTCTATTAAAGTCCAAGGTACATTACATGGTTTGGTATTCAACAAAGGAAAACTAGTTCAAATAAGGTAATTTGTTGTCATCAGTATTTCTAGGTGACTGTTTATAATCAAGTAGCACTGTCAATGGGCTTCCCTGGTGGCTCAGAGGTTAAAGCGTCTGCTTCCAATGCGGGAGACCCGGGTTCAATCCCTGGGTCGGGAAGATCCCCTGGAGAAGGAAATGGTAACCCACTCCAGTATTCTTGCCTGGAGAATCCCATGGACGGAGAAGCCTGGTAGGCTACAGTCCACAGGGTCGCAAAGAGTCGGACACGACTGAGCGATGGAACGGAGCACTGTCAATAAATCTGTGGGAAGCCCAACCATGAGGTCTACACTTTGTGAAGGCCCAGTTCCTCTGGAATTGGAGATTCCCAATTCATTTAAAGTTGGTCTAAGTTCCTGGATGACACAGGGATAGATTTCCTTATGAGGTCCTGCTTTACTGTTAACAACCTCTATGATGTGAACTGTACTAGCAAAATCATTTAAGCATAGTTATGCTCACAAACCAGCAACAGTGATTTTGAGCTCTGGAACCAGATCATAGCCAACAAGTATATTCTTTCCTTTACGCAATTCTTGAGCATCAATACCTGACGTATTGAAGTATGTCACCCAGCGAGTATCGCATTCCTTATCTGTCTCCTGTGACCTGTGGGAGTAGCAGTGAATTGACTGGATAGTGGCAGCAGGGCAGGGTGCAGGAGCCCTCGAGGGCTGCTCCCGGAGATTGCAGCTGTGGCTACCGGGCGGCAGCCAACAGCTTCTTCTCTCATGATGGTGTGACGGCTGCCCACAGGCGAAGCCTGACCTCAAGTATTCTTTTGAACACTGAACATTATGCCTATAGTAGGAAATATAATCTTTTTCTTCCACATGTTATTGACTATGCACCTCCTTCATTTTGGGACAAACCCTAGGTTTGTTATTTATTTTTGGTGGCCTTTTTATTTGTTGGTTGGCTTGTTGGTTGATTGGTTTGCTAAAAGTCAACCTTGTATATGATGAAGCACTGGGTATGGGAGGTTTGTTTTTTCAAATTGATTGAGTTGTAATTGACATACATCTGTGTGTGAGTTGAAGGTATCTAAGGATCTTACTTCTGTGTAGAATCTTAAAAAACCAAAATCATAGAAAATAGATAATAGATTATATTTGTGGTTATCAGTGGTGAAGCATTAGTTTTTTAGTCTGAAGCCCTAAATCTGTTAGGGCTTCCCTGATAGCTCAGTTGGTAAAGAATCTTCCCACAATGTGGGAGACCTGGGTTAGATCCCTGTGTTGGAAAGAGCCCCTGGAGAAGGGAAAGGCTACTCACTCCAGTATTCTGGCCTGGAGAATTCCATGGACTGTATAGTCTATGGGGTTGCAAAGAGTCAGACACAACTGAGCGACTTTCACTTTCAACATTGACCCTGGTGACTGTAGCCAGCTTCTTAAACTAGTGAACACTGGTTTCTTTTTTCTTTTTTAAAAATTGAGTTAAAATTCACATAACATAAAATTAATTGTTTTAACCACTTTATCATGTATAATTCATTGGTACTTAGTACATTCACAGTGTTGTGCAACTACCACCTGTACCAAAACATTTTCATCACCCCAAAAGGAAACCTCACATCCTTATCAGTCACTACCTGCCCCCCTTCCCCATTCCCTTCTGCTCCCTACCCAAACATCTGCTCTCTGTCTCCATGGATTGGCCTATTCTGGGTATTTAATATAAATGGAATCACTCAATTCATGACCTTTTATATCTGTTTTGTTTTAATTAGCATATTTTTTGAGGCTCATCCATGTTCTACTATATCTATTATCTCATTCCTTTTTAAGACTGAAAATATTCCATTGTATAGATAGACCACATTTTTTTTTCACATTTAGCGTATCTGTTCATCAGCTGATAGATATTTGTTGTTTCTTTTGGATTGTTCACCTTTTGACTCTGTGAAGAGTGCTGCTATAAATATTTGGCTTCTTTCTGTTTAAAAATAGGGATTAAAAAAAACCAAACCCTCACCGGGCTGTTTGCAAGGACTGTTGTGAAACCAAATGAGAGCATGTAGAAGAGCACCCCCTCAGCTGCCGGCCTGTGCCCGCGCTGCAGGAGTCGCTGGTGGTGGAGCCTATGGTTATAGTCACGCTATGGGCAGGAGCATCTGTTCTGGCCTCAGGGAGAGAGACAGGGGTCCCGAGCCTCCGCCCTTCCTCTGTGCCACCTTGTCATCTATCCAGTGCCCAGCACTGGGTCTGGCAGAGACCAGATGCTCACAATTGAATCTAGACATCCCTTTGCGGCCATTTCAGATAAAGCAACCCTGGACAGAGGGGCTAATTGTGTATGAGGACAATAACTCGCTTAAGGGTTCTGAGTCATAATTTGGTCTTGCCACCACTGGGACTGAGTTATTCATCGGTGAGTGGAGTAACATCTGAGCAGATCTTCTGGGCGGGGGCATCTTGACAGGCAGGCAGTGAGAGACTGGGGTTGTTGAGAAACTCCTCAGTGCTCTATGCTAGTGCAGAGCGGAGTGACCTTCATTTCCTCCATCGTGGCCAAGTGCCCTTTCTCTCCTGAGATGGGGACACCAAGACAAGCCAAGAAAATCATCCCCTGAACACGCGAAGCTAGAAGGTATCTGTAAAGCACATCATTTTAAAAACTGTCTGAACTGCTGTGGTGCTAAGTGCAGTTAGTGATAGTTTAGGGAATCCAGTGGCTAGGACTCCACGCTCTCACTGCTGAGGGCTGGTGTTTGATCCCTCAGCTCAGGGAACTAAGATCCCACAAGCCACAAGACATCCACACCGTCGGTAGGATATACCCAGTGTGAGGTCAGAGGCTTTCTCCCCGTCCTCTAGAAGGTAATACGAGCCACACGGCTCACCTCTCTGCTCACGCTCCCCCCAGACTGAAGACAGAAAGGGGGCACAGGGGGCCAGAGTCATGGAGCCTCAGGTCCTTGTTGAGAGTGGGGGGGCTCTCCTCTCTCACTTCCGGCACACCAGTTTCAGCCGCAGTGAGCCCGTCCCGTGTGTCCATCAGCGTCTTAATGATGACAACTCTCCTCCCTGGCTGCTGGACACAGTGTCCCTGTGGATTCTGTCACGCCTCCTGACACTCTTCTGATTCTTTGCCAGCCTCTTTGACAGCACCTTCCTTTTTCCTATTTCTGGCATATTTTCTTTCTCTGACCATCTCCAAGGTGGAGATATTTCACAAGGTGTCCCCCATGTCTCCATGCCTCCCCTGTACTCTTTTTGGGTGACTGTCCACGGCCTTGATCTCAACAGCGACTTCTAATGGATGCATTTTAAATCCACAGCTCCCCTGCTGATCTTTTCTGAGAGAGGAGCTTCTCTCTGTTTGGCCACACTGCGCATAGCATGTGAGGTCTCAGTTCCCCTACCAGGCATCAAACCCATGCTCCCTGCAGTGGATGGACCAAGCCTTAACCACTGGACTGCCAGGTGAGTCCCCAAAAACGTATTTCTGACCACCCTGTGAGCCTCTGGCATGCTCAACATGCTGAACTCAAACCCAATCTCTTACCCCTAAAACCAGCTTCTCTTATTTCTGCAGTGACATCATGAGGCTTTAAATACTCAGTATTTAATAACAGCTTAACAGCTGTGTCAATTGTGTCAGTTCTACCTCTGAGGTACCTCTCATCTTCCCTTCACCTTCACCATCCAGGCATAGATCCATCTATCACTCACTGGACCATAGGCTCTGACATTATATCATTCAATAAAGAGAGTTGGGATAATTAGCTAATTACAGGGCAAATTAACGTATGTGAGTCAGTTTGGAGCAAACATATTAGACAAGTGTGGTCGAGCTGCCTATTTGAGAAAGTTAGAAGATGTTACTAGAACTTTATCATGATGTTACTGGCACTTTCCTTCTTTTATTCCCCTGGAATGAGCACAGGTGGATAATGGGAAAAGGAAGAATAACCTTATTTAGGTTAATGGATTTATTTACATAGGTGATACACAAATGTGTTATTAGTATACAAAAGTTCTATAAAAAACAAAAATCAGATCAAGGGCTAGTGGGGAGGGAGAGGACTGACTACAAATGGGCATGAGGGACCTTTGGGGGGGCGACAGAAATATTCTGTCTTGATTTTGGTGGTGGTAACATATCTGTGTGTATTTGTCAAACTCATAGAAATGTATATCCATTCAGATGAATTTTACTATATATAAATCTGGTTTTGGGCTTCCCAGCAGTAAGTCTTTTTGACTCAGCGGTAAAGAATACGCCTGCTAATGCAGAGACATGAGTTCGAACCTGAGTCGGGAAGATCCCCTGGGGAAGGAAATGGCAACCCACTCTTATTCTTGCCTTGGAAATCACTTGGACAGAGGAGCCTGGCAGGCTACAGTCCTCGGGGTCACAAAGAGCTGGCTACAACTTAGCGACTACACAACAACAACAAATCTGACTTTAACGGCAAGTGTTACATAAAATAGAAGTTTCAAGAGTGAGTCAAGCAAGCCCTCCTTCAGCAGTCATGTCCCCAGCCCAATCTCCCCAACTCTACTTCTCTGACAAGAGAGAACCACTATTCACAGTCTGGCTCATTTCCTTCTGGTCATCTTTCTACCCCTACTTCTGCCCCACATATACTTTTTTCAAGTTGAGATATAATAGGCATATTACATGTGCTGGCTTTAAGTATATAACATAATGATGTGATATATGTATACACTGTGAAATGATTACCACGATAAGCTTCATTAACATCCATCACCACAGATAGCTATAATTATTTTCCCTGTAACGAGAACTTTTAAAATTGACTTTCTTAGCAGCTTTCAAATATATAATACAGTACTGTTAGTGCTCGTCACCGTGCGGTACATGACATCCTCAGGACCTATTTATGTTATAATTCGAGATTTGAACCTTTGACCACCCTTACCTACATCACACTCTCCCCCCACCCCCGCATTCGCAGTCTCGGCAACCACTCAATTGTTCTCTGTATCTATGAGCTTCTTTCGGTTTGTTTTAGATTCCACATATAAATGAGATCATACAATATTTGTCTTTCTATATCTTTTTCATTTAGCACAATGCCTTCTAGGTCCATCCATATTGTCACAAATGATACAATTTCCTTCCTTTTATGACTGAATAATATTCCATTATTATTATGTATTATATATAATAATACATGTTATAATGTATTTACATTATAGTGTAATATAGTATACATATTAATATGTATGTATGTAAATACATATATATTTCATCCATTTGTCCATGACGGACACTAGGTTGTTTCTGTATCTGTACTTTCCCTTTTTCTACTTAACAATATAGCTTAGAAATGACCCTGTATCAATTCATAGAGATAGTCCTTATTTTCTTATACAGCTTCATAGGATTCCACTGTGGTGATATAACATAGGTTATTAGACCAGTATCCTTCCTGTTTAGATTATTTCCTATAATCCTTCCTATTTAGAGCATTATCAGTATTTTGAAATTAGAAATTGTTCCATAATGTTCTCAGGCAGACATCTTTTAGAAGGCAGGGAGAGGAGGTACATTGAGGTCATCCTATGATGTGGCCTTATGCTGCTAGAAGCCATGCTAGAGCTTGGGAAAAGTCCTATGTGCCGAGAGCCCTGCAGTTCTCAACACACACACACACCCACACCATGCATACCTACCCCTCACCCCACACACTCATTCTCATTCAGCGCCTTAGTCTACCCTAGTTCCATCAGATTCACATTCAAACTCTTTTTCTCCTTTGGAAATCTTGTGGGTAAGTCTTGCATGGGGCAATGTGTAGCCCTGAGGGCCAAATCCTGGCACAAAACCCAGGGCAGGGGCCTGCTAAGGAGGATATTGACCACAGGGTGAACTTGTGGGAATGAGACCCAGCAAATCCCCTCCTGTCTGTGACCACACCCTTCTTTGTAGTTTCCCAGGCCAACAACACATCTAGGAACACATCAAGTGGCTTCCCAGTGTCAGCCCACAAGACAGACTTGAGGTCTACATGCGGTAAAAGAGAAGCCCTGCAAACTTTCATCTCTAGATGGCCTACCCCGCCAGCAGCACAAGCATTCGCCCCCCAAGATCCGTGCTGCGGAGCTCTTTCCCCAGGTGCTAGCGCTGACATGCCACCAGCCGCTCTGTCTGGCCTCTCTCCACACTCCCCCAAAAGGGGGGAGGATCTTACAGTGATAATACTGAATGCCACAGGAAGAAAATCATTCCCTTGTCAATGTTTCCTCCAGTCCTCTGGTTATGTCAAAGAGAACACCTCTGTTTGATGCTGCTAAATGCTTAACAGCTTGCTGAAGCTTACAGTCTTTGGATCAATCAAAGTCTAGCTAGTATTTATTAACAATCATGTCATTCATTTGCTTTTGTTGTGTTTGTCTTTATAGTTACCTTATATTTTTGGCAAGGTATATTGCTTTTTCCATTTGTGATAGTGGTATAAAGCTTTCTATGTATTTATTTCAGTAAAAAATAAAAAAGTGGGTCCTTTAATGGCTATACATCACAGCAAAAGGAAGCAAAAAGAAAAATAAAGGAACAGAGTGAACCGGTGAATACATCTCACCAAACAGCCTTTGCCTTCTCTCTAGCTGTGGAGCCAAGGAAGCAACTTCTGCTTCTAACACTGCAAAGAATTTTCATATATCCTTTGCTCAGATCCACCAATTACTATTTGTTTCATTATTTTCTTTCTCCCTTTTTATATGTGTGCATAACTGTATTATATAGGGAATAAAAATGCACATATTTGTATCTATATACATGTATACACACATACTTTTGCAAAACTATTTGAAAGTGTATTAGACACATTATACTCCTTTATCCCTAAACACTTCAGTGTCTTTCCTAAAAGCAAGGACATGTTACATAGTACCACTATCAGGATTAAGAAATTTAACACTAATATAACTCTACTGCTTGGATATTCAATTCCATAGCCAGCCATTCAAATCCATAATTAAATTTCACCTATCTCCAATAAGGTCCTATAAAGCAAATTTTTTCCTGGCCCAGGATCCAAGCCAGCCCATCACATTGCATTTCCATTTCCATATCATCTCTCCTTCCATCTGCAGCCGTCTTTCATAACCTTGACATTTTTGAAGAATTCATACCATTTATTTTGAGACTATCCCTGGATTTGGGTTTTGATTTCCAACATTGTTGACCCTCTCGTGGAGAATGACATCAACTGCAAATCCCACAAATGGACCTAAACTTATAAGTTCAGAAAATAAGTAGAGGGGAATTCCCTGGTGGTCCAGTGGTTAGGACTCCAAGCTTCCACTGTAGGGAGCATGGGTTCAATCCCTGGTTGGGGAACTAAGATCCCACAAGCCCCTCAGCACAGACAGAAAAAAAAAGTGGAGGAAAGGAGGAAGTACTGTGGGGATGCAGAAGAGAGGAAGAATAAGGTGAGAAGCCTTCACACAAGCATGAAAGCGAGCCCTGCAGTTCTGTGCTTGGAGACTTGCACTTTACTGCTAAGCTCTTCTGGCTTTGGGCTGCTGCTTTGGGCCTGCGAGAAATGGTTGCACAAGGGAAAGATTTTGACAGGAGGAAACAGTCTGGCTGGGGGTCAGGCCCTAGGTTCACTCCCAGGGGTTCCCCTCGACCCGGTCTGTAGAAAAGTGGGGAAGCTGGTCATCCGCCAGCAGCACTGCTGGCTGAGCAGTCACACATCTGCAGGTGGAGTGCCTGGACTCAGACCTCAGGAGTCTGACCATCGCCACTGGTCCTGGGGAGTGGCACTGCTGAGGTCAGGGGGCCTGTGGGAAGATGCTGTCTCATTCCTTTTCTATTTCTCGGGGTCTCGTTGGTGAATGGAAGGTAACTTTGAAGATCCGTTAGTATTTGGGGCTCCCGTAAGGCACTTGATCACTGCACCTCTGTGTCCAGGGTCCTTTGCCGCAGGTGGACACAGCAGTGCTGGTTCGCTGGCTCTGAACCCTGCCCTGCAGAATGCACCTACTCTAGGAATGCCAGAGTGGACACACCCTCACCAGCCCAGCTTGCCCACCTGGGCTCCCCAACTCCTCCCCTGCCAGCCCCAGAGCTTTCACCTGAGCCCTGAAGCAGCTCTGGGCTTCCCCCGAGGGCCTGGAGCTAAGAGTACAGGGGATCCTCATCAACTAGTTTAGGGGAAGCAGAGCCATGAGGGACAATGGCCACTGTCTGGCGCTCCCCTGGAGGACGGCTGGACAAGGGCTAAGTATTAAAAACTGGCAACTCTTCCTTGATCTGGATGCCTCCCCCAGCTTAAGCTGACTCTGCATCCTCTTGCCCTCTCTGCCGGCTGGAGCCACAGAAGCAGCAGTAACCCCATTGCACCACCCCGAGAAGACCAAACGGTCCTGCTCCCCTGCTTACCCAGGTGCAGCCATCCCAGGGAACCAGGTGTGAGCTCCCAGCTCCCCCAGGTCCTGCGCTGCCCCTAAAGGGAACTGTGGGGCACTGAGAACTTTTCCACCTCCCCATCTGCTCCTTCTTAAACCAAGGAAGTCCCTGTTTGGGGCTGAAAGTGCATTTCCCTAAGAAACCTCTTTTACTCTATATACACAGGCACACAGGTGAGAACCATTCGTCCTGATGGTATAGTCTAGAAACTTCCAGATGAAATTTCCCCTCCATCTGTTAAGTCCTTTTTATCTTAGAGATGATGACGGTGAAGAATAGGGATGGCTGGGAAAATAATGGCAGGTGCTCCAAAGAGCAGCCTGATTCTGGTACAGCTGTGGGAGACACCACAGGCAGGACTGTGCAGCCTGGGGGTTCCCCCAAAGCGTGACTGTGGCAGAATTGTCGGTGTCCTGCCCAGATCCTCAAGCTGGGGTGTGCACTTGTCCTCCAGCGTTAGGGTGTTGGCTATTAACTGCTCACCCCTACACCCTCCTCCCTGCCTTGGTTGGCCACTATTGCTTTATCTGGAGATGCCTGGAAGGGTCGGCACCAGCCCCAGAGGCCCTCCGTGGCCAATGACTGCTCAGCTCTGTGGGATTGTAACAGCCTGGCTCCCTTGCCTCTGGGTGCATGTGGGAGGGCACCTCTGTGACACATTTCACAATCTAGAGCTCTCCTGAGCCCAGGCTGAGGCGACGCTCCATCAGAGCCCATGTCTCTCCTTGGCTCACCCCCTGCCTAGCCTCCATCCCTCATCACGTTATGAATTTCTTCTGAGACCTTTCTCTGCGTAAATCTCCTGCACAACAATCACCCTTTCAATTCCTGCTTCTGGAAAGCTCATCCAACAATACCATCCTGCCCCATACCAGTCTTAAAGACAGATATGGAAGAAATAAGCTCCACAGTCAAATAAGTGGGAGCAAATTCTGTTCCCTTTCTAACGGACTAAAATGCATAGTAAAGGTTCAGAGAGATCTTGCAATAAAGAAACCTGCTTAATTCTGTTAGTACTTACTTTTGCACATCCAAGCCAGTCAGATTAAGACTAAGTAGATTGAGAGTGAGAAAGGGATATTAGGAAGAATCAATTGATCAAGCATATTCTAAGACTAAGTCTATTCTGAGGCTGGCTTTGGGGTTTGGGTTCAATTCAGTTGGAGATTAGAGAGGGGATTTGTTCTCTGTAACTGTGGGGAAGCTCCCAGAGCAGCAGTCATCCAAGCCCAAGCTTAGACACAAATGATAAGACTAGGGCCAGCTCGAACCCCAGGGCCTGGGTGTAGAAGCGTCATCCCTCTTGCCTGGCTGGCTTGACTGCTGACTCCGAGCTGTGACTCCTGTCCCTCACTCTATACAAGGATTGCATGGGATGACCACCTCCCTCCTTTCACTGCCAACTGGGAAGAGTACTGTTTGACGAAGGAAAATGTCTGGCTTTTTATCTTAACTGAAGATGTTCCAAAGTCAAATTCCATCTCAGAGATTGGTTTGCCAAAGTTCGTCTTTTCTCTTCTCCAAGAGGGTGTGAGGGAAATTATTCCCTATCAACAACATGGGTTGGCAGGTCCACAGGGATGGGGAAAACATGAGATCAATGTGAGCACGGCAGAACTGGAAGATCAGACGATCACGAAAGGCGCAGGGGAGGCAAGACAGAACCGGTCTCCTTTCCACTGACTGTTCCTGTTCCTGCCTCAGGCAACACTGGGATGTGCTGGAGCCAGTGCGCAATCCTAAGCCATCACAGTCCTCTTTCAAGGCCCTTCGTGTCCTTTCCACTCTGGGTGCTTCCATTTGATTGGAGGAAGTGCACTGCCTGGAGAATGTAGGGTCCAGCTGGATGAGTGGTGATCCCAAATGCTGAAGCCCCTCCTTCCAAGGGGCTCAAGGCTTCTCAGAGCGTCTGAGTGAGGTAGCTGGCTTTTCCACCCAATCTCTAAGGCTACCATGAAAACTTCTAACCACTGAACCTCCAAATTGCTAACAAAAAGCCAACGCACACTGAAAAGAGGAATCTGATTTCTGAGTATATAATTCCACTTAAGACGATAAAGTCACAGATGAAACCTGCTTGAACAAGCCAGTTTAAACTTAACCTAGGAGTCGGACACGACTGAGCGACTTCACTTTCACTTCTCACTTTCCTGCATTGGAGAAGGAAATGGCAACCCACTCCAGTGTTCTTGCCTGGAGAATCCCAGGGACGGGGAGCCTGGTGGGCTGCCGTCTATGGGGTCGCACAGAGTCGGACACGACTGAAGTGACTTAGCAGCAGCAATAGTTGAAATGTTTCCAGATATGAAAAAGCCACAGAAACCAGTGGCTTGGATATAGATCTGGAAAGAAATAAAACAGGGATTTCCACAGTGGTTCAGAGTCTAAGACTCCACTTTCCAATACAGGGGACTTGGGTTTGATCCCTGGTTGGGGAACTAAGATCCCATATGCCTCAGGGCAACTACTGAGCCCACACACTCTGGAGCCTGCGTGCCACAACTAGAGAGCCCATGTACTGCAACAAAGACCCAGCGTAGCCAAAATTAAAAAAGAAAGAAAGAAAGAAAATAGAAATAAACTTTATCAGAATACCAGCCTGTGGTGACTGGTGTACTAGCACAGTGAGCTTGAGTAGAACCACAGCCTGAGTTTTGTGGATACTGAGTGATTAATTCCCTAGAGTAGTCCTTGCAAAAGCCTAAGACCAAGAAGGTGGGCATATGGGAGGAAATCTGTGGTGTGTTTGTGGAAGGCTGTGTGGTTCTGAGTGGACTTGCAGTACAGACACAAGGCTATGCGCACTTGAGGGGACTAAAGTGTGACCAGAGTGCCACAGCTAAGACCTGATGCAACCAAATAAATAAAGCCATGTGAGTGCAAAAGGACATCTAGTGTGGGCCCCGAGTCTGTGCGAGAATCCGAGGAAAACGGTGATGTGGACAAGGAAGGCTCCAAGAGGACTTGTACAGTGCACACGACGGGTGTGTGCTCAAGACAACAGGTGGCATGGAAGCAGAAAGCCGTCTGCTCCAAGGACTACCCTGGTGGTCTAATCGTTGACTCTGCACTTCCACTGCAGGGGGCACCGGGGTTCAATCCTTCTTTGGTTGGGAAACCAAGATCCCACATGCCTGGAGGTACAAAGAAAGCTATTTGTTCCCAAGACGATATGTGGTGTGGACAGAGATGTGCCAACATGCGTCCCTGTGTGATATGGGCATAAAAGATGGTGTGTCCCTGAGGAGACTTTCAGTGTGGACAGAAAGCCACGTGTACCTCAGGGACTTGTGATGTGGACACAGAGGCTGTGTGTGTCTGAGGAAACTTGTAGTGAGACAAAAAAAGGCTGAGTGTATGAGAGGACTAGTGATGCAGACCAGTAGGACACAGAAGGCGTTGTGCACCCAGCTGGAACTGTGGTGCAGGCACGGGAGACTCTGAGCACCTGAGGAGGCCTCTGGTGTGGTCACAGAAAGCCGTTTGCATCCAGGAGACTTTAGGTTTGGGCAAAGCAGGCTGCAGTGCTTGGGCAGAGAAGCCTGGTGTACTGCATTCCATCGGGTTGCAAAGAGTCAGACACCGCTGAGCAACAACTGAACTGCAAGTAGGCTGTGTGTAACCCAGAGGACATGTCATGGAGACACAGAAGACTTGCGTGCCTCAGAACCACAGGAACACAGCAAGCTGTCTGTACCCAAGACAATTTCTGTGTTGGACAAGAAGGCTGTGTGTACAGGAGGCAAGGAGGTAGAGTTTCTAAGTATCTGAGGTGACTTATGGGGTCAACACAGAAGGTTCTGGATACCTGAGACTGTGATATCCATGCTGTGTAACACAGTAAGCTGTGTTAGCCCCAGGGGACTTGTACACCATGTAACGCTCTGTCTGCCCAAAGGGACAAGTGGTGAGGAAGCCAAAGCCGTGACGGGGCTTGTGGTGCTGACAGAGAAGGCTGTGTATGCCCAAGGGGTCTAGTGGTATGCATACAAGTCTAATAAAAATAATACAGATAATAACAAACGTTGGTGAGAAGGTGAAGAACCCTTGCATACTGCTGGCAGGAAAGTAAATCAGTGTGGCCACTTTGGAAAACAATCTGAGAGTTCTTCACAATGTTAAACATGGAGTCACCAGATGACTCACATACTCAGGGAAAATGAAAATATATGTCCACTGAAAAACATCCACCTAAAAGAAAGCAGTCCTGAATATTCATTGGAAGGACTGATGCTGAAGCTGAAACTCCAATAATTTGGCCACCTGATGCGAAGAACTGACTCATTGGAAAAGACCCTGATGCTGGGAAAGATTGAGGGCAGGTGGAGAAGGGGAGAACAGAGGATGTGATGGTTGGATGGCATCACCAACTCGATGGACATGAGTTTGAGCAAGCTCCAGGAATTGGTGATGGACAAGGAAGCCTGGCGTGGTGCAGTCCATGGGGTCGTAAAGAGTCGGACATGACTGAGTGACTAAACTGAACTGAAATATTCACAGAAGCATCATTCACAATAACCCAAAAGCAGAAACAACCCAAATGTCCATCAGTTGATGAATGGATGAATGAAATGTGGTATATCCATATTTGAAACATTATTCAGCCATAAAAGGAAATGGGATTGAGATACGTCCTACAACACAGATTAACCTTGAAAATGTCATGTTAAGTGAAAGAAGTCAATCACAAAAGACTACATGGAGCCTATTATACAGACTGAAGTAAGTCAGAAAGAGAAACAACAATACAGTATATTAATGCATATATATGGAATTTAGAAAAACAGTAACGACAACCCTATATGCAAGACAGCAAAAGATACACAGATGTAAAGAAAAGACTTCTGGACTCTGTGGGAGAAGGCGATGGTGGGGTGATTTGAGATAATAGCATTGAAACATGTATATTACCATATGTAAAACAGATGACCAGTGGAAGTTCGATGCATGAAGCAGGACACTCAAAGCCAGTGCTCTGGGACAACCCAGAGGGATGGGGTGGGGAGGAAGGTAGGAAGGGGGTTCAGGATGGGGGGACACAGTTACACCCATGGCTGATTCAAGTCGATGTATGGAAAAAACCCACAATAGTAATTAGCCTCCAAGTAAAATTAATTTAGAAAAAAAAATGTGACTACATGAAATGTATATGAAATGCTCATAATGGGTTAATCTATAAAGACAGAAGGGCTTCCCTGATACCTCAGCTGGTAAAAAATCCACCTGCAATGTGGGAAACCTGGGTTCTTCAATCCCTGGGTTGGGAAGATCCCCTGGAGATGGAAAATGCTCCCCACCCCAGTATTCTAGCCTGGAGAATTCCATGGACTATACAGTCCATGGGGTCACAAAGAGTCAGACATGACTGAGCGACTTTCACTTACCTACTTAACTTACAAAGACAGAGAGTAAACCGGTGATTACCAGAAGCGGGGAAACTGGGGGGTATCTGGAGTCTATTTGTTTCCAAGTGCTGCCATGATAATTAAAACAAACCTGAAGGCTTAAAACAACAGAAATGTACTCTCTTCCAGTTCAGGAGGCCAGAAGTCCAAAACCAAGAGTCAGCAAGTTTGGTCCCCACTGATGGAAAATCCCTTCCATGCTGCTCTCCTGGTTTCTGGGCGCTGCTGGTGGCCCACGGACGTTCCCGGCTTGAGGGGCTTTGTAACTCCAGCCTCTGCCTCCAGCTTCACACTGTCTTCTCTCTGTGTCTCTGCAAGGTCTTTTTCTCTCTCTTATAAAGACACTCATCATTGGCTTTAAAAACCCTAATCCAGAATGATCATATCTCACAATCCTTACTTTAATGACATCCACAAAGACCCTCATTCCAAATAAAGTAACTTTTTGAGATTCTAAATGGACGTATCTTTGTGGGCCACAATTCAACCCACTCCTGGGGTGCCGGCAATGGGGTACAGGGTTCCTTTGGGGCATGATAAAAACTAAACGTATGGATGTGACAGTTGGACCATAAAGAAAGTTGAGTGCTGAAGAATTGATGCTTTAGAACTGTGGTGTTGAAGAAGACTCTTGAGAGTCCGTTGGACTACAAGGAGAATAAACCAGTTAGTCCTAAAGGAAATTAGTCCTGAATATTCATTGGAAGGACTGATGCTCAAGCTGAAGCTCCAGTACTTTGGCCCCTGATGTGAAGAACTGACTCACTGGAAAAGACCCTGATGCTGGGAAAGACTGAAGACAGGAGGAGAAGGGGATGACAGAGGATGAGATGGTTGGATGGCATCACTGACTCAATGGACAGGGAAACCTGGCATGCTGCAGTCTATGCGGTCACAAAGAGCGACTGAACTGAAAAACTAAATTCTAAAACTGTGGTGATGGTTGCACGACTTTATGAATATACTGTAAGCCACTGAACTGTATACTTTAAATGGGTGAACTGTATGGCATGTGACTTCTATCTCAGTAAAGTTACTATTTTGAAAAAAGAGTCACAGGAAACTCCCAAGTGGTTGGGACTCTGTGCTTTCACTGCCAAGGGCCCAGGTTCAACCCCTGGTCAGGGAACTAAGGGCCCACAGTCCTTGCAGAGCAACCAAAAAAAGAGTCAGAGTATGTTAACGCATCTGCTATTACTCAACTATAAGAAATAAATCTGTTTCTTCATGGATCCATGAATGATTCAAACAAAGCATTGCCTCACTTCACACATCTCTAGCACAGTAAGGCTCCTGAAAAAGAGCTGAATATCCTACTCAAAAAGGGTTTTTGAAAGAGAAAATTGGTTGGTTAGCAATGTCATTTCAAAGTCCCCTAGAACTCAAAGATTATCACAGTAGCAGTTGAGTATGATTTCCCAAACCAAACTGAGTATTAAATCAGTGTAAATTTGTACTGTATTTTTAGAAATCATTGTTTAGATGTCCTTGAAAGGAGAACAACTTTTCCAGCAATGTTTATCTACGACTCACTCAGTTCAGTTCAGTTAAGTTCAGTTCAGTCGCTCAGTCGTGTCCAACTCTCTGCAACCCCACGAATCACAGCACGCCAGGCCTCCCTGTCCATCACCAACTCCCAGAGTTCACTCAAACTCATGTCCATAGAGTTGGTGACGCCATCCAGCCATCTCATTCTCTGTCGTCCCCTTCTCCTTCCGCCCCCAACCTTTCCCAGCATCAGAGTCTTTTCCAGTGAGTCAACTCGTCGCATGAGGTGGCCAAAGTATTGCAGTTTCAGCTTTAGCATCAGTCCCACCAATGAACACCCAGGATTGATCTCCTTTAGAATGGACTGGTTGGATCTCCTTGCAGTCCAAGGGACTCTCAAGAGTCTTCTCCAGCACCACAGTTCAAAAGCATCAATTCTTCGGCGATCAGCTTTCTTCACAGTCCAACTCTCACGTCCATACATGACCATGGGAAAAACCATAGCCTTGACTAGACGGACCTTGGTTGGCAAAGTAATGTCTCTGCTTTTTAATATACTATCTAGGTTGGTCATAACTTTCCTTCCAAGGAGTAAGCGTCTTTTAATTTCATGGCTGCAATCAGCATCCACAGTGATTTTGGAGCCCAAAAAAATAAAGTCTGACACTATCTCCACTGTTTCTCCATCTATTTCCCATGAAGTGATGACACCAGATGCCATGATCTTTGTTTTCTGAATGCTGAGCTTCAAGCCAACCTTTTCACTCTCCTCTTTCACTTTCATCAAGCAGCTTTTGAGTTCCTCTTCACTTTCTGCCATAAGGGTGGTGTCATCTGCATATCTGAGGTTATTGATATTTCTCCTGGCAATCTTGATTCCAGCTTGTGCTTCTTCCAGCCCAGTGTTCCTCATGATGTACTCTGCATAGAAGTTAAATAAGCAGGGTGACAATATACAGCCTTGACATACTCCTTTTCCTATTTGGAACCAGTCTGTTGTTCCATGTCCAGTTCTGACTGTTGCTTCCTGACCTGCATACAGGTTTCTCAAGAGGCAGGTCAGGTGGTCTGGTATTCCCATCTCTTTCAGAATTTTCCACAGTTTATTGTGATCCACACAGTCAAAGGCTTTGGCATAGTCAATGAAGCAGAAATAGATGTTTTTCTGGAACTCTCTTGCTTTCTCCATGATCCAGCGGATGTTGGCAATTTGATCTCTGGTGCCTCTGCCTTTTCTAAAACCTGCTTGAACATCTGGAAATTCACGGTTCACATATTGCTGAATCCTGGCTTGTAGAATTTTGAGCATGACTTTACTAGCGTGACATAAATACTATGCACATGAGGCCAGATACTGAGATTAAGATTCAGATATCAGAGTATCGCTTATCTTGATCCCACCCTTTTCTGGAGAGCCAGGACTTGTGTGGCTGTCCGGTTTTCACAGAGTAGAGGTACACGATGTTGTCTTCCATGCTTTCAGAATGTAGACAAGAGTTCTGAAGAGAGGAAATCCCACAGTGAGTCTGCATCCTTGAAACTCTCGCCGATGTCTGAAGAGACTGAGTACTACCTCAGATGCCACTCCTCCTTGAAAGCCTCCCTGATGCCTTGGGCACGGCTCTCCTCCCTGTGTACTCCAGTGATACTTGATACATTCCTCTCTGCATGGCCTGGTTCAGGATAAATCATCAATGAATTGCTTAAGTATCAGTTCAGTTCAGTTCAGTCGCTCAGTCATGTCCGACTCTTTGTGACCCCATGAATCACAGCACGCCAGGCCTCCCTGTCCATCACCAACTCCCGGAGTTCACTCAAACTCATGTCCATAGAGTTGGTGATGCCATCCAGCCACCTCATTCTCTGCCGTCCTCGTCTCCTCCCGCCCCCAATCCCTCCCAGTATCAGAGTCTTTTCCAGTGAGTCAACTCGTCGCATGAGGTGGCCAAAGTATTGGAGTTTCAGCTTCAGCATCAGTTCTTCCAATGAACACCCAGGACTGATCTCCTTTAGAATGGACTGGTTAGATCTCCTTGCAGTCCAAGGGACTCTCAAGAGTCTTCTCCAGCACCACAGTTCAAAAGCATCAATTCTTCAGTGATCAGCTTTCTTCACAGTCCAACTCTCACATCCATACATGACCACTGGAAAAACCATAGCCTTGACTAGACGGACCTTGGTTGGCAAAGTAATGTCTCTGCTTTTTAATATACTATCTAGGTTGGTCATAACTTTCCTTCCAAGGAGTAAGCATCTTTTAATTTCATAAACCTAATAAAGTATGTTTTACAGAAAATTATGTGGAGGCCACCAAAGAAAACTTAAATTGTATAGCAGTCATACTGAAAAGATAAGAAGAAACAGGTGAAATTAATTTCAATAATGTATTTTATTTACCCTAATATTCTTATGAACTGTGGTGTTGGAGAAAACTCTAGAGAAGACTCTTAAGAGTCCCTTGGACAGCAAGGAGATCAAAGAGTCCATTCTAAAGGAGATCAGTCCTGAATATTCATTGGAAGGACTGTTACTGAAGCTCCAATCCTTTGGCCACATGATGTGAAGAGCTGACTCATCAGAAAAGCCCCTGATGCTGGGAAAGACTGAGGGCAGGAGGAGAAGGGGACAGCAGAGGATGAGATGGCTGGATGGAATCACACTGATGCAATGGACATGAGTATGAGCAAGCTCTGGGAGTTGGTGAAGGACAGGGAAGCCTGGTGTGCTGAAGTCCATGGGGTCGCAAAGAGTCAGACACAACTGAGCGATTGAACAACAGCAACATGTCCCAAATCAAGACAATGTGCCATCACCATAGAAAATTTTAATGAGGTTTTCTGTTTGTTTTTTTGGCTAGGCCATTCAGTATGCAGGATCTTAGTTCCCTGACCAGGGGTTGAACCTGTACCTCCTGCAGTCAAACTGCAGATTCTTTAACCACTTGTCTGCCAGGGAATTCCCCAAAACAGCTATTTAACATAAACAAAGGCTGTAAGAAAGGTGTCTGAGGAAGAGCTCACCAGACGCGGAAGTTTGGGAAAGAGAACTGTGCAGTGTGAGAAAATAAAATCAGAGATGTGGGTGGGATCCTAATAGTCATGCAAAGTCCAGTAAGTCCTGGCAGGGAGTGTGGGGTCTGTTCAAAGGGCAGAAGCACAGTGCACTCTGTGACTCTGTCTCTCCCTTTGACTTTCTTTGTCTCTCAAACAGATAAAGTGAGTAACACGTAGAGTCCCGAGGGGGCCTCTTGTCTCTTGGGGACCCCTGACTGACACAGTATAAACAGAGAGTAGAACCAAACTAAGACAATCCAGCTAGGTTTGGGTCATCAAATAATTAATCAAAGAAAGAACTTCTTTGAATGCATAAGTTCTGTTCAGTCGCTCAGTCATGTCTGACTCTTTGCAGCCCCATGAACCGCAGCACACTAGGCCTCCCTGTCCATCACCAACTCCCGGAGTCCACCCAAACCCATGTCCATTGCGTCGGTGATGCCATCCAGCCATCTCATCCTCTGTCGTTCCCTTCTCCTCCTGCCCTCAATCTTGCCCAGCATCAGGGTCTTTTCAAATGAGTCAGCTCTTCACATCATGTGACCAAAGTATTAGAGTTTCATAAGAGTAATATACAATTAACTGTTTTGATGTGTTGCTAGAGAGGTGAACGTTTATACAAAATTTCAACAATTTTCCTGCACTCTAGCTTACCCAGCTCATTTATCCAATTGCATTCCGTGTGAAGTCTAATGTCTACTTGGATGTCTTCTGGAGTATTATGGTGCTGATTAATGAGACTTAATTTTATAAAATACTTCTTGATGACAGCCTAAACCAAATCCTTTCAAGTGCTTTCCTAATGTCTCTTGCCAACTCATGAAAGGTAAAGAAGCCACAGTAATCCTTGCTGTCAATCAAAGCTGCAGGAAACAGGGACAGGATAATTTCCTGCAAGCATGTCACCATGTGAGCTGAGTAACTGGTGACCTGGAGGGGCTCAGGGTTACTGTGTTTGAAAAGCAGTTGTTGAAGAGACTCATAGTGGAATTCATAGGAAGCTTCAGAGGAGGCTGAAGACCTGCACCACAGATTTAAGCAGAGGAATTTTCTCTGCTAATTATACTTTAGTTTTCCCTGCTTTCCAATAAAGTTTTTCTATGAGGGCTATTATATGCTAAAAAAAAAACATTTTTTAATTTTCTAGAATGACAGTTGTCCCAAGCCTCGTCTTTGTCAGAACTTCCACTTTACAGCAAGTACATCTGGCAAGTTATAAGGAGAAGAATTTAAACGGAAAACTATTCCTTCCCAACTCCCTTTCTGTGAATTTTATCCTACTTCTCACTTTTAGTCCATCCTTCTTAAGATATGTTGACAGCTTATGGGATTTCATTTATTCACTCAACAAACAGTAAAGCACTACCCTTATCCTTTGGTTATACTAAGCTGCCTGTGTTAGTCGTGACTCTTGGTTATAAGCAGCAGAAACCAACTCAACACACAAGAAAAGAATATTCTGGAAGAAACAGATGGGAGGGAGGAAACCTAGGTATGGGAAATGGACAGGAAATAAGGCAGTGGTAGAGGGCCAGCAAGCAGGAAGACACAACCATTTTCAGCAGAAACCACTGTCCAGGTGCCACCACCACAGGAGACCACTGTCACCGTGAACAAGGCCTAACCATCTCACCCTCTTTGTGTCATTAGTTCAAGATTCTGTGTTCCAGGTGGGAGAAGTGATTGGCCAAGCCAGGTCCTGTGTCCATGCTCTAATATCTGGAGACAAGGAAAGAGTGTTTCTGGTCCTTTTACACTTTCACAGGGGAGGTAAACTCTACAAAGGCAGCATGAGGGGGAGCTCAAAAATAGGAAGGAATGTGGCAGCCAAAAGCAACTACACACTCAATACGCAAAGCACTGACTTTGTTCTTAAGAAGCCCTCAGTCTTGAAGGAAAGACACAAAATAAACAGATGAAACCCAAGACAGAATAATAAACACAGAGACCTGATCAAGAAAAAGTACAGTGCCAAGGCTCAGAGCACAAACTGCAGACAGGTGGTTACATCTTGGTTCTGCTGGGTGTAAGCTGCATGACCTTGAAAAGGTGTTTAACCTCCTGTTGCCTTGTCACTTGCAAAGAAAAGTTAATATTAGTAATCTCTTCAGAGGCCCACTATTAAACAAAGCATGCAAAGCAATCGGCTTAGTGCCTGGCACAGTAACACTGCAGTACATGTCAGCAATGACTGTTACAATAAAGGGCGACTGGGACTCTATCAGAATTGGCAAAAAGTCCATCAATTACTCACATAAAATACCGATCTATGGGCTCTATCTGTTCCAGAAAATGGATTCATTTTAATTTTGTCTTTGGAAGCAGATAGATAACTCTGCCTAAAACAGGAACATAAATTGTAATTATATCTTTTCATCTTTTCCCTAGTTCCTCATTTAATGTATAGAAAAATGGGCTGAGTAGGGTGGAGACAACTCATAATGTTCGCATCAGATTCTTGAAAGGTTTAGCAACTTCAGAAACAAAGTTGGGGCCTCCACACTAGAAGGAAGGTAAGCAGAAAGAGCTTTTAAGAATGATTATGTTGAGGGAGGAACTGGAATTGCATACATACACCTGAATGTGGAACCAGAGGAACCAGAGATCAAATTGCCAACATCCATTAGATCATCGAAAAAGCAAAAGAATACCAGAAAAACACCTACTTCTGCTCTATTGATTATGTCAAAGACTTTGACTGTGTAGATCACAACAAACTGTGGAAAATTCTTCAAGAGAAAGGAATACGTGAACACCTTACCTATCTCCTGAGAAATCTGTATGCAGGTCAAGAAGCAACAGTTAGAACCAGATATGGAACAACAGACTGGTTTCAAATTGGGCAAGAAGTACGTCAAGGCTGTATATTGTCACCCTGCTTAATTACGTACATGCAGAGTACATCATGCGAATTGCAGGGCTGGAAGAAGCACAATCTGGAATCAAGATTGCCAGGAGAAATAGTGATAACCTCAGATACGCAGATGACACCAGCCTTATGGCAGAAAGTGAAGAGGAACTGAAAAACCTCTTGATGAAAGTGAAAGAGGAGAGTGAAAAAGCTGGCTTGAAGCTCAACATTCAGAAAACTAAGATCATGGCATCTGATCCCATCACTTCATGGCAAATAGATGGGGAAACAATGGAAACAGTGACAGACTTTATTTTCTTGGGCTCCAAAATCACTGCAGATGATAACTGCAGCCATGAAATTAAAAGACACTTGCTCCTTGGGAGAAAAGCTATGACCAACTTAGACAGCATATTAAAAAGCAGAGACATTCCTTTGCCAACAAAGGTCTGTCCAGTCAAAGCTATGATTTTTCCAGTAGTCATGTATGGATGTGAGAGTTGGACTATAAAGAAAGCTGAGCATCAAAGAATTGATGCTTTTGAACTGTGGTGTTGGAAAAGACTCTTGGTAGTCCCTTGGACTGCAAGGAGATCCAACCAGTCCATCCGAAAGGAAATCAGTCCTGAATATTCATTGGAAGGAATGATGCTGAAGCTGAAACTACAATTCTTTGGCCACCTGATGCGAAGAACTGACTCACTGGAAAAACTCAGATGCTGGGAAAGATTGAAAGCAGGAGAAGGGGATGACAGAGGATGAGCTGGTTGGATGGCATCAACAACTTGGTGGATATGAATTTGAGCAAGCTTCGGGAGTTGGTGATAGACACTGGCATGCTGCAGTCCATGGTGTCGCAAAGAGTTGGACACGACTGAGTGACTGAACTGAACTGAACTGACCTGAATATGGTTGTCCAAAGAGGCTAGCTGAAGTTTCAAAAATATTACCACCCTTCCCTGGCCCTCCACCCATTGTCCTGCCATTAACTAATATTCTGGGGTTGTTTATGAGATGAGTGTTTCTCCTGATGGTTCCACAGGCTTGTCATTTGATCTCTGTCAAGTCAGAGAAGTTTTGTACCTCCTGGTTTCATTCTCCAAAGCAGTGCTGTCCACTAGAACTTTCTGTGAGGATGGAAATGTTCTATATCTGTCTAATATGTGGCCTCTAATTAGTGAGCATTTGAACGATGGCTAGTATGACTGAGATACCAAATTTTTAATTTTGATTATTTTTAAAGCGATATAGACAATGTGGCTAATAGCTACCACATGGCATGGTTAATTCCATGTGTCAACTTGACTAGGCTAAGAGATGCCCGGAGAACTGGTAAAGTATGATTTCTGGGTATGTCTTTGTAAGAGGGTTTCTGGATGAGATCAGCATTTGAATCAGCACATGGAGTATAAGAAAGATCATCCATACCAACACGAGTGATTAGCAAACAGAACAAAACAAGCAGAGCAAGGGTGAGTGACAGCACTGCCTTTAGGGTTTTAGAGCAAGACTCTGACATCCTCCACTTTTAACTACCCTCCTTTAGAGAAAGAGCTTTTGGCTGCTACTGGGCCTAAGTGCAGACTGAACACTTGACTATGGGTCACCAAGTTACCACATGACCTGAGTTGCTCACCATAAAATGGAGGTTAGTAATATCTGATCCACCATGCCATAATGATGGGTGTGCATAGCAACACTCCATCATCAAATATAAGTGGTACATAAATGATCTGTCCTAAACATGCCCTGAAGGCACAAGTAAGTCACATGACAAAGTGGCCCAAATGCCTGTGGTCCCCATCGCTGCTATGTTGTCTTGTCTCTCCCAGACTGCCTCATCATTTCATGGGGAGTTCCCTATGATTAATTGGCAGAGAAAGTATAGACTCAGACCTGGCTTACAGATGGTTCTGTAGATATGTCCACCACCTACAAGTGGACAGTTGCAACTCTATAGCCCCTCTCTGGGACATCCCTGAAAGATAATGGTGAAGGGGAATCCTCCCAGTGGTCAGAACTTCCTGCAGTGTACCTGGCTGTGCATTTAGCTTGGAAGGAGAAATGGCCTTATTGCAATTCTATACCAATTCATGGGCTGTAGCCAATGGTTGGGTTGGATGGCCAAGGACCTAGAAGGAACATGATTAGAAAACTGGGGACAAAGAAATTTGGGGGAAGAGGTATATGGATAGGCCTCTCTGAATGGGCAAAAAGTGTGAAGACATTTGTGTCTCATGTGAATTCTCACCAAAGAATGAACTCAGCCAAAGGGAATTTTAATAATCAAGTGGATGGGTTGACCTTTTCTGTGGATACCAGTTAGCCTCTTTCCCCTGCCACTCTTGTCATCACTCAATGGACTCATAAGCAAAGTGGCTAAGGTGGTAGGGATGGAGGCTTATGCATGGGCTTGGAAATATGGACTTGCATTCACTGAGAGTGACCTGCCTATGGCCAATGACTGCCCAGTCTGCCAGAAACAGAGACTAAACTGAGCCCTTGACATGGAACCATTCTTTGGGGTGCTCAGTCATCTGCTTGGTGGTAGGTTGACTACACTGGACTGTTTCCATCATGGAAGGGGCAGCATTGTGTATTTATTGCAATACAGGGAGACCTCAAAGATATGTGGGTTTGGTTCCAGATCTCTGCAGTAAGGTGAACATCACAAAAAAAGTGAGTCACATGAATTTTTTGGTTATCCAGTGAAAATAAAAGCATATTCACACATATTGTAGTCTTTTAAGTGTGTAACAGCATTATGTTTTAAAAAATACATACATTAAATGCCTTAATTTTAAAATTAAATGCCTTAATTGAAAAATACTTTATTGCTAAAAAAAATGCTACGCATCATCTGACAACACAGTGTTGCTACAACCTTCAGTTTGTAAGAAACCAGTATCTGCAAATCACAGCCGAGTAAAGTACAATAAAATGAGGTGTGCTTGTAGATCCTCTAGATACGGATTTGCCTTCCCTGAACTCACTGCTTCTGTCCATGGACTTACAGGATGTTTTCTCCACCACCACAGTATTCTACATGCGCTTCTGATCAAGAACCTCACTTTACAATAAAAGAAGTACAGCACTGGGCCCATGCTCATGGAATTTGTTAGTCTTATCATGTCTCCATCATCTTGACGCAACTGATTTGACAGAATGGTGGCATGGCCTTTTGAAGACTCAGTTACAGCGCACAGCAGGTAGCAATACATTGCAGGACTGGGGCAAGGTTCTCCAGAAGGCTCTGTAAATGTGGTGAAGCACTTACTACATGCCTGGGATGGTGCCAGACCTGAGATGTGGAGGCAGAAAAGAACAGACCTTTTCCTGGGGGAGCTTATGGTCTAGGGAGAGAGGCAGCTGCAAAATGGGTGGGGCTTCAGTGGGAGGGAAGGAAAGGCAGGGAGAGAGGCGGGGGAGGCACCGATCCTGGGGAGCCCGGTACATATATCCATCAGGGTCTTTCCTCTTTTGACTTCAGAAAGCCAGTTTCCCCACCCCCAGAAACTCTTCATTTAAGAACTAAGAAAACTCTCTCCAGGGCTCAGTTTCATTGCTTTGTTCTCATGGTCAACACACATAACCTTACATATTCTTTTAGAATAAAAATGGAAAAGTGAAAGTGTTAGTCGGCCAGTTGTGTCCAACTCTTTGCGACCCTGTGGACTGCAGCCCACCAGGCTTCTCTGTCCATGGAATTCTTTAGGCAAGAATACTGACTGGAGTGGGCTGCTATTTCCATCTCTAGGGGACCTTCACAACTCAGGGATCAAACCTGGGTCTCCCGCACTGCAGGCAAATTCTTTACTGTCTGAGCCACCAAGGAAGCCCAAAAGAATCTTTGTTAGGTTACTCTTGTACATATGGCCACATCTGCCATTTCATCCATGCTTCCCTTTGAAGGTGGTTAAAAAGTACAAACTTCCAAAAGTTTATACCTTTTTTTTTTTATTTTATTGGAGGCAAATTACCTTACATTAATATATTGGTTGGTTTTGCCATACATTGACATGAATCCGCCCCGGGTGTACATGTGTTTTCCCTCTTGAACCCCCCTCCCACCTCCCTCTTCCCCATATCCTCCCTCCATGTCATCCCCGTGCACCAGCCCCAAGCATCCTGTATCATGCGTCGAACCTGGACTGGTCACTTATGATAATATACATGCTACAATGCCGTTCTCCCCAATCATCCCACCTTCACCCTCTCCCACAGAGTCCCAAAGACTGTTCTATATGCCTATGTCTCTTTTGCAGTCTCATATACAGGGTTCAGGTTACCATCTTTCTAAATTCCATATATATGTGTTAGTATACTGTGTTGATGTTTTTCTTTCTGGCTTACTTCACTCTGTATAATTGGTTCCAATTTCATCCACCTCATTAAAACTGATTCAAATGCATTCTTTTTGATGGCTGAAAAATACTCCATTGTGTATATGTACCAAAGCTTTCTTATCCATTCATCTGCAGATGGACATCTAGGTTGCTTCCATGTCCTGGCTATTATAAACAGTGCTGCAATGAACATTGGAGTACATGTGTCTCTTTCAATTCTGGTTTCCTCGGTGTGTATGCCCAGGAGTGCGATAAGGTATAAACTTCTAGTTACAAGGTAAATAGGTCCTGAGAATGAAACGGACAGTATGGTGACTATAGTTAACAATACTGCATTGTGTATTGAAAGTTGCTAAAAGAGGAGATCTGAAAGTTCTCATTGTAAGAAAAAAATGTAACTATGTGAGGTGATGGATGTTAACTAAACTGATTACAGTAATCATTTCACAATTTAGACATATATCAAATCATTATGCTGTATACTCAAAACCAAAATAACAATATATATGTTAGTGGCAAAGAACCCAACTGTCAACGCAGGAGACATGAGATGTGGGTTTGACCCCTGGTTGGGGAAGATTCCCTGGAGGAGGGTATGGCAACCCACTCCAGGATTCTTGCCTGGAGAGGCCCATGAAAAGAAAAGCCTGGTAGGCTACAGTCCATAGGGTCGCAAAAGTCAGACATGACTGAAGCGACTTACTATGCAGGCATGCCAGTTATACCTCAATTTTAGAATTTGAAAAAAAAAGAAATAGATCATTAATATTTACCCTTCCATTGAACAAGACTGTATGTCACTTACAAAATCTGGTGGCAAAGTCATGCAGTGAGTATAAAGCAACCAAATATTTACCCCTTAAAATAAATTAGAGAAAAGCAGAGATACAGTTAAAGACAAATTTCCTACTAATGAAATGTTTACCTTGTTAATTATCTATTACATATGTATTATAGGAATTACACTAATAATAATACTAACAACGTTGTTAATCATCAACAATAAACACTCTTAAATGCACCCACTTAGAACCTGGATACTGAACCCAAACATTGATCAACCTTGTCTTGTTTTCTGAGATCTTGACAATTTGTGTAATTTAAAAGAAGACAGCTTTTTCCTACAAAGACTATTTTCTAAATTTATTCTTTTTGAAAAGCATCTCTAGTTAGAACTATCAGAATCTAACAGAACTGACCCATATTACACCTTACAAGAGTGTTTTGCTTGCACATGGAGAGGTAACAGTCCAGGATTTGTCCTTCAGTTCAGTTCAGTTCAGTTGCTCAGTTGTGTCCGACTCTTTGCGACCCTATGAATCTCAGCACGCCCGGCCTCCCTGTCCATCACCAACTCCCGGAGTTTACCCAAACTCATGTTGATCGAGTTGGTGATGCCATCCAGCCATCTCATCCTCTATCTTCCCCTTCTCCTCCCGCCCCCAGTCCCTCCCAGCATCAGGGTCTTTTCCAGTGAGTCAGCTCTTCGCATGATGTCCTTAGTTGCATTCAAAGGTTATAATTTCATTTATTTTATGGCTTCTCATAGCTGTTGTTGTCATTCAGTTGCTAAATCATATCTGACACTACAACTCCATGGAGCGCGGCACACCAGGCTCTGCTGTCCTTCACTGTCTCCCGGAGTTCGCCCAAATTCATGTCCATTGAGTCAGTGAAGCTATCTAACTATCTCATTCTCTGCCACTCCCTTCTCCTCCTGCCCTCAATATATCCCAGCACCAGGGTCTTTTCCAATGAGTTGCTCTTCACATCAGGTGGCCCAAAGTATTGGAGCTTCAGCATCAGTCCTTCCAATGAATATTCAGGGTTGATTTCCTTTAGGATTGACTGTTTTGATCACCTTGCTGTCCAGGGGACTGTCAAGAGTCTTCTCCAACACCACAATTCGAAAGCATCAATTCTTCAGCGCTTCGCCTTCTTTATGGTTCAACTCTCACATCCAACTCGAACATGATTACAGGAAAAACCATAGCTTTGACAATATGGACTGCTGTTAGCAAAGTGATACCTCTGCTTTTTAATATGCTGTCTGGGTTTGTCATAGCTTTCCTTCCAATGAGCAAGCATCTTTTAATTTCATGGCTGCAGTCACCATCTGCAGTTATTTTGGAGCCCAAGAAAATAGAATCTGTCACTGCTTCCAGTTTTTCCACTTCTGTTTGCCATGAAGTGATGGGACCAGATGCCATGATCTTAGTTTTTTGAATGTTGAGTTTTAAGCCAGCTTTTTCACTCTCCTCTTTCTCTCTTATCAAAAGTTCTCATAGTCGATTTACTTAAACCTTCTTATATTTAGATAAAGAACTGACTTTAAAACTACTGGAATATTTAAAAGAGTTATACAGACTTAGAGAAAGAATCATGAAGATTTATTCCACCCAAGAAAGTAAACCTTGAGTAACCACCATCATTTTTCTAAGGCAGCAGGAGTCACTTTCACCATATCAGTACCAACTGCTTGGCTGCACAACCAGTGATCCTGGCTAAAGCTCTAACTTCTGAAAAATTTTCCTTGTCTCAACGTCCCTGGTCATTAATTCCTCCTTTTAAGAGCTGGTCAGGCTATAGTCAAACAGGGTCATTCACCTTCTGTGGTGTTTGGGGCTCTTATGCCCTCTTGCCCTTGCTTCAGTGACCTCATCCTTTATTTTCTGGGTCAGGGGAAAAACTTGCAACAATGCTTTTAATTTTACTTATTTTTAAAAATATTCATTTATCTTAACATAATACAAATTTATTATCATGTAAATCTGGAGGTCAGAAGTCCAAGAATGGATCGAGGGGCAGCGGCGTACGGTGAAGGACACAGGCCATGGAGTTTGAACCCCTGGAAAGATTGAAATCATGGCAGGTCCAGAAGCTGATGCCCAGTTCCATTTCACTGTTATCAAAAAATATTTCAACTCTTACACTCTCACAGGGAGAATGAATTGTGTGCTGGCCACATATGGAAGTATTGCTTTGATAGTCTTATACTTCAAGTTAAGGTCTAAAAAAACTCCAGCTGTGAAAGCAACATAAACAGATTCTGAACTGTACATTATCTGTTAAGTTCCCATGCGTGAAGAAGCTAATGTCAACTCATCATGTGATACTCAATTTGTACAATAAATTATGAATCTGGAAAAAAAAAAAAGAAGTCCAAGAATGGGTCTTTGTGGCTAAAAATCAATGTTTTGGCAGAGCTCTATTTATTCTGCACTCTTGGGGAGCATCTGTTTCCTTGACTTTTCCAGCTTCTAGAGGCTGCCTGCCTTTCTTGGCTTGTGGTCCCTTCCTCCACCTGGAAAGCATATCACTCCAACATCTGACTCCAGCTTCACACCTCTTCTCTGTTCTGACCCTACCACCTCTCTAAGGACTCCTGTGTTTACCTTGGGCTCAACTGGTTAATCCAGAATAATCTATCCAAGATCCTTGATTTAATAACATCTGCAAAGTCTCTTTTACCATGGACCATAGACTGAATGTCTGTGTCCCTTCCCCAAATTCATAGGTTTTTATTTATTTTTGGCTGTGTGGCTTGTGAGATCTTAGGTCCCTCAGTTCAGTTCAGTCGCTCAGTCGTGTCCGACTCTTTGCGACCCCATGAATCACAGCACGCCAGGCCTCCCTGTCCATCACCAATTCCCGGAGTTCACTCAAACTCATGTCCATCGAGTCGGTGATGCCATCCAGCCATCTTATTCTCTGTCGTCCCCTTCTCCTCCCGCCCCCAATCCTTCCCAGCATCAGAGTCTTTTCCAGTGAGTCAACTCGTCGCATGAGGTGGCCAAAGTATTGGAGTTTCAGCTTTAGCATCAGTCCTTCCAATGAACACCCAGGATTGATCTCCTTTAGAATGGACTAGTTGGTCCCTCACTGGGGATCAAACTGAGGCCCTGGCAGTCCTACCCCTGAACTGGCCAGGGAATTCCCTTTCATTCTGCTTTCAAATAAGTATATTGAATTTTTAAAGCTAGTTAATATAGAATTAGGTAAGTATATAAAATTATTTTATACTTAGGAGTCTCTAGAATAGACTACTGTTTCAAATGCAATAGAAACTGCAAATGTTTCTATAAAACAAGGACAAATCACCAAAAGAAATGGGGTAGGTGAGCTGAAAGACAGTAGTACTCTCCATCTTTAGACTGGAAATTTGCTGCTTAATAGTAAGGGGAATAATACAAGTTACTTTAAACAATATCTTTACCTGAATGTCTCAAAGCCACCCAATATCCAAGGTCAGTGGATGTCAGCATTTTATATAACTGAGTGAACAATGCCTAAAAAGAGATTTCCTGTGTTCAAGGTATGCAGATGTCACAATCAATTTGTTGCATCACCGCTCTTTGTAAATGAGCTCATGTGTTTTCAGTGATCTTTTACCCACAGACGTGAAGAAATGGAGGAATAAAAGGTGAGATGGGGGCTAGATAGAGTCTGAGACAATGAAGATGAACAACCAACAACAGCATCCAGGTCAGAGTGCCTACGCCTGACCTAGTAATGGTAGAAAAGGAGTCCTGAATTCTAGTCCTGTCCTCTCAGCTGAAAACTTGCAACAAGTTTCACAAGAAACAAGATGTTTCACAAGAAACATCTGCCTAATTCCTCAGTGGTGGGGACATTCCTGGTGGTCCAGTGACTAAGGCTCCCGCTCCCAATGCAGGGGACCCAGATTTGACCCCAGTCAGGAAACTAGATCCCATTTGCCGCAACTAACAGTTCACGTGCTACAACTCAAGGACCCACATGTTGCAATGAGGATCAAAGATCCCCAGTGCTGAAACTAAGACTCGACACAGCCAACTAAATAAATTAATTAGTTTAGAAAAATTCTCAGCAGTCATTTCTTTACCTGAAAAATATCAGTAACAATGACATACTTGACCTCGGGACACGCTTCACATTTCGTCTGGAGTTCTAAAGTTGACCTGTTAACAAACCATGAAATGGGTGCTGATGAGTGGATATAGAAGCAAAAAACTGCAGAATTCAATGAGTTCTTAACAGGCAGCAGGAAAGTTGGCTACAGCTCACGTGGGGAGGACAGGAAGTGCTACCAAATTCCATCTACCTACATCAGAAAGTAAAGATTCGCAAGGATGAAATTTGATAGATGACCAGGAATGTATAATGCTCTGGATTAACAAATTTATAATTAGCTGCAATTTGAAGATGTGGATTTGAGAGCCAGACACAGGCCTGGGCTTGGCCATTTGGGGTTTGGTGGATCCAAGTTCCCACCCTTGGAAGTTCTGTCTGCCTTTCCTGGCCGGTTGCCCTGAACCACTCTCAGCTGTGGCAGGAAGCTGGCAATGCTTACTCAGATACCCTTAACTGGTAAGTGAGTCTGCAATTCTAGAAAGCCATAAGTAATAAACATATAGATGGTGAGAAAGAGTTTTAATACAAAGTGTGTAAAATCTAGTGTGAAAAACCATATAACTGTTGTGCTTCTTTTGAGAGGCTTTATTCAGTTTTCAGTGGTTTCAACCATTTCAGATAATCTGATTTACTAGACAATTTAAAATCTAATTTTAATCGTGATCCTTAGGAAGATTTAACTAATTTAAGTGTGCTGTCAACATTCAAATGCTGAAGAGTTCTGATTTTCTAAAGGTATATGTTTGATTTTTAACAACTAGAAATGCTTTAAAAATTTTACCTTACTGAATGTATATTTTGATTTACTGGATTTGTAAGAGTTATCTAAATACTTAGCAAGATTCTATTGTTAGATTTGTAAGGCTCTCTTGTAAATGTTTGCAAAATTCTGCCTTAAGGAAAAAGCTTAACTTTCCTACATAAACTGTACAGAAGAGTAAGTTCTTTATAGAATAATGCCAGCCTATGAATGCAGAAGGAATGATAGCCCTGGAAAAAGTATTCTGCAAGCCCTAATAAATTATTCTGGGCAATGATCATTAGTTGCCAAAAATCATCAGGTAAAAAGCTGAGGGGCTGTCTTAACAAGGGATGCATCCAACTGACTATGGTGAGAAATAGCTTTAATATAAACGGTAACATAAGTATGAACCCCTGCGTCATTTCTCACACCACAAAGAAGAGAAACAACTAGATCTTATGTGTCTCCTGATAGAAGTACCCAACACTAAATTGAATGTATTCTTGCCAAAAACCCAAGCCTGAATGTGGTAACTTTAGATTATGGTTATCAAACTTAGCTAATAAAAATACAAGGTGATAAAATATTGCACAAGTGAGCACTTTTACACTAGAAAATATTTAGTTATGGGTAAAGCGTCTGCCTGAAATGCAGGAGATCCGGGTTTGATCCCTGGGTCGGGAAGATACCCTGGAGAAGGAAACAGCAACCCCTTCCAGTATTCTTGCCTAGAGAATCCCATGGACGGAGGAGCCTGGTAAGCTACAGTCCACAGGGTTGCAAAGAGTCGGACATGACTGAGCGGCTTCACTTTCCTGTATTTTATCCGGAAACCCTACTCTAAATCTAACTGCCAGCTCACAAGAAATAGAATGAAAATAGGCAAAATCTAGAATGTAGAAAACTTTCTAGGACATATGTCCTCTACAGATAATTTACAAAGAGACAATACTTCATTTGATGATTGGAAGAAAAAACAATTTGTTCTTTGACAGAAAAATTGCAAGGATGAAAAAGGAAGGAAACCTATATATCCTATCAGATTAAAAGAGACTTAAGAGACATGGCAATACAATAAAGTGTTTGGATCCTGATTTGAATAACCATCTGTGACAAAATTTAGGAAATTTGAAAACTAACTGAATATTTAGGAATCAGTGTTAAAAGTTTTAAGTAACATGGCTGGCTTACACAAGAGAATTTTTATCTTTTAAAGATACATACAGAAGAGTTATTGATGAAACAATACGATGACTGAGATTGGCTTCAAAACAATCCTGTGGCAAGGTGGGAGGGGTAGGTTGTCAAGAACAGAGATAAAAATGGGATAGGTGGGTGTTAACAATTGTGAAAGCTGGTGAGGAGTATGTGAGAGTTCATTATACTATCCTACTTTTGTAAATATTTAAAAAATTTTAAAACATTTTAAAAGGGAGGTATTTAAGAAAAACGGAGGCATGAACATGTAACAAACAGAATATTAATTATGATCCAATAAAATATAAATTTGCATGCATTCATAATAAAATGTTGCCAGTGTAGGTTCATTTTTTTTAATAAATGTGTCACTCTGGTGGGGGCCATTGGTAATGGAGGAGACTTCTATGTACGTGTGGCAAAGGAGGCATATGAGAACTTTCTGTACATCCCACTCAGCTATGCTGTGAACTGGAGACTAAAAATAGTCTCTTTTTTAAAAAGTGAGGTTCCCTTTGATTATCACTGCCAGTCTTGGTCTCCCTGCTATTTCAAGGTAACCGTAGTTATTGGTTTAACATGTGTTCTTCCAGAAAGTTCTCTATGCATTTATAGATATATACACATAACACAGAAAGTGCATAGCATCCAAATGTGTTTTTGTTTGTCTTGTGTTCCTTTATTACTGTCATCTGATTATTATATGACCCTTGATTAAAGGTTAAGGGATCATTAAGATACTGACGGAAAACATTTTGCTCTGTGACCCTTTTATATACCATTAGTTTAAAAAAAAAAACTCTTGAGAATAAGAAAAGCTATGAAATTAAAAGACGCTTACTCCTTGGAAGGAAAGTTATGACCATCCTAGATAGCATATTAAAAAGCAGAGACATTACTTTGTCAACAAAAGTCCATCTAGTCAAGGCTATGGTTTTTCCAGTGGTCATGTATGGATGTGAGAGTTGGACTGTGAAGAAAGCTGATCACCGAAGAATTGATGCTTTTGAACTGTGGTGCTGGAGAAGACTCTTGAGAGTCCCTTGGACTGAAAGGAGATCCAACCAGTCCATTGTAGAGGAGATCAATCCTGGGTGATCACTGGAAGGACGGATGCTAAAGCTGAAACTCCAATATTTTGGCCACCTCATGCGACGACTTGACTCACTGGAAAAGACTCTGATGCTGGGAAAGATTGGGGCAGGAGGAGAAGGGGACGACAGAATGAGATGACTGGATGGCATCACCGACTCTGTGGACATGAGTTTGAGTGAACTCTGGGAGTTGGTGATGGACAGGGAGGCCTGGCGTGCTGTGATTCATGGGGTCGCAAAGAGTCGGACACGACTAAGCGACTGAACTGAACTGAACCAAGTTGCTAAGGATTTGATTGAGTAGATAAAAACTTGGTTACTTTGAAAGTGGCATTAGGAACTTTCTTGCAAGTCCAGTGGTTAAGATTCCACACTTCAAATGCAGGGGACATAGGTTCAACCTTTTTTCAGGGAACTAAGATTCCACATGCTGCACAGCGTACCCAAGAAAAGGATGCTGGGTGGGTGGGGTGGCAGGCATCAGTCTGACAAAATTTATTGTAATTGTGAGTGAGAGAGAGGAAAACAGTTTCTTACAGCCAAAGTTTGGTCTGACTTGATCGAGGTCTTGTTGTTCTCTTGGTGAACACAGACAATGTCACATTAACACTAGACAGGGCCACTCTGCAACCATGTAGAGCAAGACAAAAACAAGATCAGCTGGGAATCGTGTCTGAACACAAATAAAACCTGAACACCATTCAAGCCCCAAAATACCAATCATCACCCTCTCCCAGCCAATATGAGTGATGGCTGCTTCTCTACCAAGTATAGCCTCACTCTGGCCTCTCCTCCCTCTCATTAAGTTTTATTAATGTATCAAATCATAGAATTACCCGTGCTTTTGACAGGAACGAAACATCCATCCAAGAGCAAACCTCCACTTCCATGAACTCACATCAAACTCACCTAACACAAGTGCAAATCCTGTAAGAGGATCCTTGGAGCAGCCTCTCACCAAGACACCCCAGGACCCAGGGGGTAAGAAGTCTCCCTCTCTGCAACAGAAAATAATCCCAACGTGTTCACCTACAAGTGTAGTTTTGACGATCTTCAGCTGAACAGTATAGATAGGGGTTTTCTTTAAAATTTAAAACCAGATATAAGACAAATAAGCTATTGTTGTTTAGCGCTAAGTCATGTCTGACTCTTTGGGACCCCAAGTGATCCCCATAGCCTGCCAGGCTCCTCTGTCCATGGGGTTTCCCAGGCAGGAATACTGAAGTAGGTTGCCATGCTCTTCTCTATAGGATCTTCCCAACCCAAGGACTGAACCTGCGTCCCCTGCAATGGCAGGTGGATTCTTCACCACTGAGCCACCAGAGAAACCCCAAGACAAACAAATACCAGGGATGTAATGTAAACATGAAAAAGAGTCAGACCCAGCTGAGCAACTGAACTGAACTGAAGGTTATACGTGTAACTTAAGAGAGTAAATCCTGAGTTCTCATTACAAGAAAAAATATTTTTTCCTATTATTTGATTCTGTATCTAAATGAGATGACACTCAACTTACCGTGATGATAATTTCATGATGTATGTAAGTCAAATCATTAGGCTGGTCACCTTAAACATATAGAGTGCTATATGTCAATTATATCTCAATATAAAGCTAGGGAAAAAAAAACACCTTTAAAAACAATGGCTCCTGGGACTTCCCTGGTGGTCCAGTGGCTAAGACTCCACACTTCCAATGCAGGGGGCACGGGTTCAGTCCCTGGTTGGGGAGCCGAATCCCACATGTCACAACTAAAGATCCTATATACTGCAACTAAGGTCTGAAAGAAAGAGTCATTCGCTCCATTGTGTCCGACTCTGCGACCCCATGAACTGTAACCCATCAGGCTCCTCTCTTCATGGAATTCTCCAGGCAAGAATACTGGACTAGGTTGCCATTTCATACTCTAGGGACTCTTCCCAACCCACGGTTTGAACCCAAGTCTCCTTCATTGCAGGCAGATTCTTTACCATCTGAGCCACCAAGGAAGTCCAACTAAGGTGGTGCAGCCAAATAGATAAAAATAAATATATTTTTAAAAGAATCACAACTTAAAAACATTTTGTTATTAAAAAAAATAAAAACTATGGATCCTGCCCCCAAATACATACTTGTAGGTCACCCCTCACTAATGACTGCTTCCCACAGTGAGTGGATTTAGTGGTTGCCCCTCCAATCTCTATTTCCCCTTGCTTTTGGTAACCACTGCTAATCGCTCTTTTAGGTAAATGCCCCCACTCAGCTTAGGTGGCGCAGCAGTAAAGAATCTGCCTGCCGATGTAGGAGACTCAAGAGATGTGGGTTTGATCCCTGGGTTGGGAAGATCCCCTGGAGGAGGAAATGGCAACCCACTCCAGTATTCTTGCCTAGAGAATCCCATGAACAGAGGAGCCTGATGGGCTACAGTCCATGGGGACACAAAGTCAGGCACGAGTGAGCGAGCACGCACACCCACCCAGCTTACCTGCTCAACCCCTATCCCCATCCTCTCTCAGGGCCAGGGAGCCTGCGGGGCCACTGCCAAGCACTTCCCCAAGGCTGGAGGCCCAAGTCTTCACTACACACTGCAGCCCAAAGGCAGAGGGACTGGGGTGGGAAGTGGAACTGTAGACCACGATTTTAAATGTGTATATGTGCTTTTTTTGGTTTGTTTTACAAAATTAGAATACTGCAATAAATATAAGCTCTTGATCATGTCTTTTATACTTAACATATTATCATTATTGGCTCCAAATTGCTTCAAACCTCTTGAATTCAAATTTCAGCTAGCCTGTTTGAGAGCAAATCTCTTTCCTCTTTCTCTTTATGATTGCCTTTCGAGACTATTTGGGATGAAGAGTCAAGTTTTCTTCAGCAGCATGATTATTTTAAGAATTGTAACATACATGATGCCAAAGTTCTCTAGGGAAGGACTTTCAAAATCTGACTTTAGTTGTCACTGCCTATTAACAAAGTTATTAACCTTCAAATTAATTACTTCAGGCCAATTACTGAGAACAAACTGATATTGCATCTGAAACATGAAACACACCCATAGAATTTACCAAGTAATAAATCTGCTCAATAGAACGCTTGCAATGTACGCACCTATTCTTTGGGTGTGTACCTTTCTGAGCCGTGTAAACATTTTCCCCCAGATATAGCAATCTTGTTTAAAACAAAATTGAGGAACTGGAGTTGTTTGCTCCCAAATGTCTCCAATACACAAAATTCTTCTCAGTCAAGCATGGAGCTGCCAACGAAAACTTCTCTTTTTATTTTTAAAAAAGTTGCTCATTTAGTTTTTGACAGGGAAGCTTTATAATATTTAACTTGTTTTTTGGTACATTAAAAAGTCAAAGTAACATAAAAAATCAAACAGTCCAGAAAACTAAAAATATAAAGTAAAATTATTTTCCATTCCAAGCCACTCCTGGCCTATTCTCCAGAGAACATTCCTTCTAATAGTGTGTCCTTCCAGATGGGAGGAAAGGATAGTGAGCTTGGGACAGACATGTACACACTGCTATATTTACAACAGACAGCCAGTAAGGACCTGCTGTATAGCACATGGAACTCTTCCCAGTTATGTGGCAGCCTGCATGGGAGGGGAGTTTGGGGGAGAATGCTGCTGCTGCTGCTAAGTCGCTTCAGTCCTGTCCAATTCTTTCTGACCCTATGGACAGTAGCCCACCAGGATCCTCTGTTCATGGGATTCTCCAGGCGAGAATACTGGAGAGGGTTGCCATGCCGTCCTCCAGGGGATCTTCCTGACCCAGGGATTGAACCCACATCTCTTATGTCACCTGCATTGCCAGGCGGGTTCTTTACCATTAACACCACCTGGGAATGGATAAACATATAAGTATGACTGAGTCCCTTTGCCGTTTACCTGAAACTACCACAACATTGTTACTCTGCTATACTCCAATACAAAATAAAAAGTTTAAAAAGAGAGAAAGGAGAAATATGGATCTCATAATCTCAACATACAGGTCTCAGTTCAGTCACTCAGTCCTGTCTGATTCTTTGCGACCCCACGAACTGCAGCACGCCAGGCCTCTCCGTCCATCACCAACTCCCGGAATCATCCAAACCCATGTCCATTGAGTTGGTGATGCCATCCAACCATCTCATCCTCTGTCGTCCCATTCTCCTCCTGCCTTCAATCTTTCCCAGGATCGGGGTCTTTTCAAATGTGTCAGCTCTTTGCATCAGGTGGCTAAAGTACTGGAGTTTCAGCTTCAACATCAGTCCTTCCAATGAACACTCAGGACTGATCTCCTTTAGGATGGACTGGTTGGATCTCCTTGCAGTCCAAGGGACTCTCAAGAGTCTTCTCCAACACCAAAGTTCAAAAGCATCAATTCTTCAGTGCTCAGCTTTCTTTATACTCCAACTCTCACATCCATACATGACCACTGGAAAAAACATAGACGGACCTTTGTTGGCAAAGTAATGTCTCTGCTTTTTAATATGCTGTCTAGGTTGATCATAGTTTTTCTTCCAAGGAGCAAGTGTCTTTTAATTTCATGGCTGCAATCACCATCTACAGTGATTTTGGAGCCCGAAAAAATAAAGTCTGTCACAGTTTCCATTGTTTCCCCATCTATTTGCCATGAAGTGATGAGACCAGATGCCATGATCTTCATTTTCTGAATGTTGAGCTTTAAGCCAACTTTTTCACTCTTCTCTTTCACTTTCATCAAGAGGCTCTTTAGCTCTTCTTCACTTTCTGCCATAAGGGTGGTGTCATCTGCATATCTGAGGTTACTGATATTTCTCCCAGCAATCCTGATTCCAGCTTGTGCTTCTTCCAGCCCAGTGTTCCTCATGATGTACTCTGCATATAAGTTAAATAAGCAGAGTGACAATATACAGCCTTGACGTACTCCTTTTCCTATTTGGAACCAGTCTGTAGTTCCATGTCCAGTTCTAACTGTTATTTCCTGACCTGCATACAGGTTTCTCAAGAGGCAGGTCAGGTGGTCTGGTATTCCCATCTCTTTCAGAATTTTCCACAGTTTATTGTGATCCACACAGTCAAAGGCTTTGGCATAGTCAATGAAGCAGAAATAGATGTTTTTCTGGAACTCTCTGGCTTTTTTGATGATCCAGCGGATGTTGGCAATTTGATCTCTGGTTCCTCTGCCTTTTCTAAAACCTGCTTGAACATCTGGAAGGTCACAGTTCATGTATTGCTGAAGCCTGGCTTGGAGAATTTTGAGCATGACTTTACTAGCGTGTGAGATGAGTGCAATTGTGCGGTAGTTTGAGCATTCTTTGGCATTGCCTTTCTTTGGGATTGGAATGAACACTGACCATTTCCAGTCCTGTGGCCACTCCTGAGTTTTCCAATTTGCTGGCATATTGAGTGCAGCACTTTTATAGCATCATCTTTCAGGATTTGAAATAGCTCAACTGGAATTCCATCACCTCCACTAGCTTTGTTCGTAGTGATGCTTCCTAAGGCCCACTTGACTTCACACTCCAGGATGTCTGGCTCTAGGTGAGTGATCACACCATCTTGATTCTCTGGGTTGTGAAGATCTTTTTTGTACAGTTCTTCTGTGTATTCTTACCACATCTTCTTTATATCTTCTGCTTCTGTTAGGTCCATACCATTTCTGTCCTTTATTGAGCCCATCTTCGCATGAAATGTTCCCTTGGTATCTCTAATTTTCTTGAAGAGATCTCTAGTCTTTACCATTCTATTGTTTTCCTCTATTTCTTTGCATTTATCACTGAGTAAGGCTTTCTTATCTCTCCTTGCTATTCTTTGGAACTCTGCATTCAAATGGGTATATCTTTCCACAGGAATGGAGGCTGCAGGAGTGGCCAAGAGGAGCTACTGCACATCCAAGGTCAGGAGCAGTGGCTGAGCTTTGCTGGAGCAGCCGTGAAGAGATACCCCACATCCAAGGTAAGAGAAACCCAAGTAAGATGGTAGGTACTGAGAGAGGGCATCAGAAGGCAGACAGACTGAAACCACAGACAACTAGTCAATCTGATCACATGGACCACAGCCTTGTCTAACTCAGTGAAACTAAGCCATGCCGTGTGGGGCCACCCAAGACAGACAGGTCACGGTGGAGAGGTCTGACAGAATGTGGTCCACTGGAGAAGGGAATGGCAAACCACTTCAGTATTCTTGCCTTGAGAACCCCATGAACTGTATGAAAAGGCAAAAAGATAGGACACAGAAAGATGAACTCCCCATGTCAGTAGGTGCCCAATATGCTACTGGAGATCAGTAGAGAAATAACTCCAGAAACAATGAAGGGATGGAGCCAAAACAACACCCAGTTGTGGATATGACTGGTGATGGAAGCAAGGTCCGATGCTGTAAAGAGCAATATTGCATAGGAACCTGGAATGTTAGGTCTATGAATCCAGGCAAATTGGAAGTGGTCAAACAGGAGATGGCAAGAGTGAACATAGACATTCTAGGAATCAGCAAACTAAGATGGACTGGAATGGGTGAATTTAACTCAGATGATCATTATATCTACTACTGTGGGCAGGAATCCCTTAGAAGAAATGGAGTAGCCATCACAGTCAACAAAAGAATCCGAAATGCAGTACTTGGATGCAATCTCAAAAACGACAGAATGATCTCTGTTCATTTCCAAGCCAAACCATGCAATATCACAGTAATCCAAGCCTATGCCCCAACCAGTAACACTGAAGAAGCTGAATTTGAATGGTTCTATGAAGACATAAAAGACCTTCTATAACTGACACCCAAAAAAGATGTCCTTTTCATTATAGGGGACTGGAATGCAAAAATAGGAAGTCAAGAAACACTTGGAGTAACAGGCAAATTTGGCCTTGGAATACGGAATGAAGCAGGGCAAAGGCTAATAGAGTTTTGCCAAGAGAATGCACTGGTCCTAGCAAACACTCTCTTTCAACAACACAAGAGAAGACTCTACACATGGACATCACCAGATGGTCAATACTGAAATCAGATTGATTGTATTCTTTGTAGCCAAAGATGGAGAAGCTCTAGACAGTCAGCAAAAACAAGACCGGGAGCTGACTGTGGCTCAGATCATGAACTCCTTATTGCCAAATTCAGACTTAAATTGAAGAAAGTGGGGAAAATCACTAGCCCATTCAGGTATGACCTAAATCAATCCCTTATGATTATACAGTGGAAGTGAGAAATAGATTTAAGGAACTAGATCTGATAGACAGAGTGCCTGATGAACTATGGACGGAGGCTCGTGACATTGTACAGGACATAGGGATCAAGACCATCCCCAAGAAAAAGAGATGCAAAAAAGCAAAATGGCTGTCTGAGGAGACCTTACAAATAGCTGTGAAAAGAAGAGAAGCAAAAAGCAAAGGAGAAAAGGAAAGATATACCCATTTTTCAAGTGGTAGCATAACATTACACTGTATGAACACATCATAATTTAATCAGTCCCCTATTGATGAGTATTTCCGTTCTGTTCCGTTCAGTCGCTCAGTCGTGTCCGACTCTTTGCGACCCCATGGACTGTAGCCTACCAGGCATCTCCGTCCATGGGATTCTCCAGGCAAGAATACTGGAGTGGGTTACCATTTCCTTCTCCAGGGGATCTTCCCAACTCAGGGATCGAACCCGGGTCTCCCGCATTGGAGGCAGACGCTTTAACCTCTGAGCCACCAGGGAAGCCCATTGATGAGTTTTTAGGTTGTCTAATTTCTTTCCACTATAATAAATAATGTGAAAATAAACATTCTCATACAAGCATTTTTGTGCATTTGTGTAATTGGAGCTGTGGAATAAATTCCTAAAAATGAAATTGAGTCTAAGGGTTGGGGAGCAAACAGTTTGAAAGCTACTGACCAATTGTTTTCTAATAAGGTTGCACCAATTACCACTCCCATTCACGTTATATAATGCGGTATGCTCTCTCACATGCTAGCCAACATTGGTTTTTTTTCAACGTTTTTATCTTGGCCAGTATGATAGGTGGAAAAATATTTCCTGTGTGTTTGTGCATATGCCAGCTCACCACGAGTGCATGGTTCTGCCATTTCTGAACACAGTGACTCAGTTAAATAAAATTAAGGGAGTCATAGGGATGGATGCTATTTCAAAAATTTATCCTTATTTCTAAGAGTGATTAACTGGCTTTGCAGCCTATACTGGAAAGACAGTGCTTGGGAGTTCCTTTCTGACTACTCTTTTATTTTTCAATGTGTTTATTTTTTATTTTACTTTTTGGCCATGCCACATAACTTGCAGGATATTAGTTCCCCAACCAGGGATTGAACTTGCCCCTTCAGCAAGGAGTCCTAACTACTGGACCACTAGAGAATTCTCTTCTGATGACTCTTTGATCTTAAAATGTCATACTAAGAATTGAGGGAACTATCAAGATTACTTAAGGAATTAATTCAATTATTTAGAAATGTCAGCACATGTCATTTGAAACCATGAAAATGATGACAATGTGTATTGTATGTGCATGTAAAACAGGCAGTCTTAAGAAGAGGCTAGTAGAAAAGGGAGTACATCTTCAAACTGTGTCTTACATCTTATGAGTAGTTTTGGAGGAAAGTTATTACTCCCGCTAAGAGAAAGGAAATTACTCCCGCTAATTTCGGAGAAGGCAATGGCAAGCCACTCCAGTACTGTTGCCTAGAAAATCCCATGGATGGAGGAGCCTGGTAGGCTGCAGTCCGTGGGGTCGCTAAGGGTCGGACACGACTGAGCGACTTCACTTTCACTTTTCACTTTCCACTTTCACACATTGGAGAAGGAAATGGCAACCCACTCCAGTGTTCTTGCCTGGAGAATCCCAGGGACGGGGGAGCCTGGTGGGCTTCCGTCTATGGGGTCACACAGAGTCGGACACGACTGAAGTGACTTAGCAGTAGCAAGAGAAATTTAAAATTCCTTACTTCAGTTCGGTTCAGTTCAGTTCAGTCGCTCAGTCGTGTCCGACTCTTTGCAACCCCATGAATCACAGCATGCCAGGCCTCCCTGTCCATCACCAACTCCCAGAGTTCACTCAAACTCATGTCCATCGAGTCGGTGATGCCATCCAGCCATCTCATTCTCTGTCGTCCCCTTCTCCTCCCGCCCCCAATCCTTCCCAGCATCAGAGTCTTTTCCAGTGAGTCAACTTGTCGCATGAGGTGGCCAAAGTACTGGAGTTTCAGCTTTAGCATCAGTCCTTCCAATGAACACCCAGGACTGATCTCCTTTAGAATGGACTGGTTGGATCTCCTTGCAGTCCAAGGGACTCTCAAGAGTCTTCTCCAGCACCACATTCCTTACTTAAATCATTTAAATAACTTTTATTTTTTTTAATAATTAATTTATTTTTTATTGGAGGCAAATTATTTTACAATATTATATTGGTTGGTTTTGCCATACATTGACATGAATTCACCCCGGGTTTACATAAGTTCCCCCTCCTGAACCCCCCTCCCACCTCCCTCCTCCCTTTATCCTCCCCTGGGTCATCCCCGCATGCCAGCATCCTATAACATGCATTGACCCTGAACTAGTGATTCGTTTCACATATGACAACATACATGTTTCAGTGCCATTCTCCCAAATCATCCCACCCTCACCCTCTCCCACAGAGTCCCAAAGACTGTTCTATACATCTGTGTCTCTTTTGCTGTCTCGTATACAGGGTTATCATTTGTATCTTTCTAAATTCCATATATATGCGTTAGTATACTGTATTGGTGTTTTTCTTTCTGGCTTACTTCACTCTGTATAATAGGCTCCAGTTTCATCCACCTCATTAGAACTGATTCAAATGTATTCTTTTTAATGGCTGAATAATACTCCATTGTGTATATGTACCAAAGCTTTCTTATCCATTCGTCTGCAGATGGACATCTAGGTTGCTTCCATGTCCTGGCTATTATAAACAGTGCTGCAATGAACATTGGAGTACATGTGTCTCTTTCAATTCTGGTTTCCTCGGTGTGTATGCCCAGGAGTGCAATTGCTGGATCGTATGGCAGTTCTATTTCCAGTTTTTTGAGGAATCTCCACACTGTTCTCCATAGTGGCTGTACTAGTTTGCATTCCCACCAACAGTGTAAGAGGGTTCCTTTCTCTCCACATCCTCTCCAGCATTTATTGCATGTAGACTTTTGGATAGCAGCCATTCTGACTGGTGTGAAATGGTATCTCATTATGGTTTTGATTTGCATCTCTCTGATTATGAGGGATGTTGAGCATTTTTTCATGTGTTTGTTAGCCATGTTCATGTCTTCTTTGGAGAAATGTCTGTTTAGTTCTTTGGCCCATTTTTTGATTGGGTCATTTATTTTTCTGGAATTGAGCTGCAGGAGCTGCTTGTATATTTTGGAGATTAATCCTTTATCCGTTGCTTCATTTGCTATTATTTTCTCCCATTCTGAAGGCTGTCTTTTCACCTTACTTATAGTTTCCTTTGCTGTGCAGAAGCTTTTGATTTTAATTAGGTCCCATTTGTTTATTTTTGCTTTTATTTCCAATATTCTGGGAGGTGGGTCTTGGAAGATCCTGCTGTGATTTATGTCGGAGAGTGTTTTGCCTACGTTCTCCTCTAGGAGTTTTATAGTTTCTGGTCTTACATTTAGCTCTCTAATCCATTTTGAATTTATTTTTGTGTATGGTGTTAGGAAGTGTTCTAGTTTCATTCTTTTACAGGTGGCTGACCAGTTTTCCCAGCACCATTTGTAAATAACTTTTATTTTAGATCATAATTTTTTTTTCTTTTTTGTGGTTACAAAGCACGTGGGATCTTAATTCCCTGACTAGAGACTGAGCCCATATCTCCCACACTGGAAATGCGGAGTGTTAACCAGTGGATGGCCAGGGAAGATCCTAAATAACCTCTCCATTTTAGAAGAGACTTAGACTTACAGAAAAATTGCAAAGTTACTACAGATGGTTCCCATACACCCCACACAGTTTGCTTATTTGCTAACACCACACATTAATATGGTACGTTTGTCACACACTGATTGAGACATTATTATCAACTAAAGTTCATACTTTACTCAGATCTCCTTAGTTTTTCCCAAGTGTCCTTTTTCTGTTTCGATACCCAGAATACCCAGAATACCAAGTCACAGTTACATTTAGCCATCATCTCTCCTTGGGCTTCTCTGGGCTATGACAGTTTTTCAGTTTCCTTGTGTTTGATGACCTTGACGATTTTGAGGAGTCCTGGCCAGGTATTTCATGGGACGCTCCTCAGCTGGGATCTGTCTGATGTTCTTCTCATAACGAGACTGAGATCATAGATTTGGGAGAGGACGGCCACACAGGTACAACTCCACACATTATCATGTCACACTGTCAACACGGCTCATCACTGTTGCTGTGGACCTTGATCATCTGACTGAGTGAAATACATTTATTAACTTTCTGTGTTGATATAAACAAGGCTATAGAATATAACGAATTGAGTCCTGAGAGTTTCAAAATAAACTGTGGTGGGGAGGCTGATTATTAGGGAGCCAGGGGTTCCCTGGTAGCTTAGATAGTAATGAATCCGCCTGCAACGTGAGAGACCTGGGTTCGATTCCTGGGTCGGGAAGATCCCCTGGAGGAGGAATGGCTACGCACTCCAGTATTCTCGCCTGTAGAATCCCCATGGACAGAGAAGCCAGGTGGGCTACAGTCCACAGGGTTCCCAACAGTCGACCACAACTGAGTGACTAAGCACACACAGCACATGAGTCCCCTAGTTCTTCAGGAGATCCTGCCAGGGGAGCAGAGAGAACTCTATGCCAGAGTGTAATGAACTCTGAATCAATACTGGAAGTTTAGAAACACATTGTTCAAAGTAATCCCATTGGGGTAAGTACTGCTACTCATACTCTATGAGCAAGAAGCTGAGGCACAGCGCCAAGGATACAGGAAAGCTGAGATGAAAGCCACGCAGTCTGGCCACAGGGCCCAGGCTCTTACCACTGTGTATCATCTCACCAAATCCATTCTAACTTGGATTTCCCAGATTACTAGTGAGACACTAGGCATCTTTCCTTGGGTATACGGGCTACTGGACTCCAAGACCTCACTGGGGACAGGTGATACAAACAAGAAGCCATGAGGAACAGATTCCAGGTAAGACCCCAGAGCCAGAGCTGGTAGAGATCTGGAAGGATGGCATCCCACGCCCAGAGTGGGGGGCCCACTGGAGCCAGCAGCTGGGATCATCTCAGGGTATAATTTAAGCGTGACCCTAGGCAAGGATCACCAGATTCAGCAAACAAAAATAAAAGATTCACTCATCTCACACGCTAGTAAAGTCATGCTCGAAATTCTCCAAGCCAGGCTTCAGCAGTATGTGAACCGTGAACTCCCAGATGTTCAAGCAGGTTTCAGAAAAGGCAGAGGCACAGAGATCAAATTGCCAACATCCGCTGGATCATGGAGAAAGCAAGAGAGTTCCAGAAAAACATCTATTTCTGCTTCATTGACTATGCCAAAGCCTTTGACTGTGTGGATGACAATAAACTGTGGAAAATTCTGAAAGAGATGGGAATACCAGACCACCTGACCTGCCTCTTGAGAAACCTGTATGCAGGTCAGGAAGCAACAGTCAGAACTGGACATGGAACTACAGACTGGTTCCAAATAGGAAAAGGAGTACGTCAAGGCTGTATATTGTCACCCTGCTTGTTTAACTTATATGCAGAGTACATCATGAGGAACACTGGGCTGGAAGAAGCACAAGCTGGAATCAAGATTGCTGGGAGAAATATCAATAACCTCAGATATGCAGATGACACTACCCTTATGGCAGAAAGTGAAGAGGAACTCAAAAGCCTCTTGATGAAAGTGAAAGAGGAGAGGGAAAAGGTTGGCTTGAAGCTCAACATTCAGAAAACGAAGATCATGGCATCTGGTCCCATCACTTCATGGGAAATAGATGGAAAAACAGTGGAAACCGTGTCAGACTTTATTTTTTTGGGCTCCAAAATCACTGCAGATGCTGATTGCAGCCATGAAATTAAAAGACGCTTACTCCTTGGAAGGAAAGTTATGACCAACCTTGATAATATATTAAAAAGCAGAGACATTACTTTGCCAACAAAGTTCCGTCTAGTCAAGGCTATGGTTTTTCCCGTGGTCATGTATGGATGTGAGAGTTGGACTGTGAAGAAAGCTGATCACCGAAGAATTGATGCTTTTGAACTGTGGTGTTGGAGAAGACTCTGGAGAGTCCCTTGTACCGCAAGGAGATCCAACCAGTCCATTCTAAGGGAGATCGATCCTGGGTGTTCATTGGAAGGACTGATGCTAAAGTTGAAACTGCAATACTTTGGCCACCTCATGCGACGAGTTGACCCACTGGAAAAGACTCTGATGCTGGGAAAGGTTGGGGGCGGGAGGAGAAGGGGACGACCGAGAATGAGATGGCTGGATGGCATCACCAACTCTGTGGACATGAGTTCGGGAGTTGGTGATGGACAGGGAGGCCTGGCGTGCTGTGATTCATGGGGTCGCGGAGAGTCAGACACGACTGAGCGACTGAACTGAACTTAAATTTGAACCTCTGATGAACAACTTGTATGTTCCAAGTGAAGTTCAAATTCACCTGGGCATCTGTATTTTAACACTCCCCCTGGCTGCACAGCCCCCAAGCCCGAATTCCAGCCCTCTTAGAGTCACTGATCACTTCCAGTTGTGGTAGAGTCAGCTGTGACTGAATCAAAACCCCTTACACTGTGACTCTACTGACATGGGAAGATAAATGGAAGCTCGAGAAGGCTGAGGGGTTCAAGAAAAAATAATTGAGAGAGAAGACAATTCTTTGTGTAAGGGAACAGTCCAATATGCTTCATATGCAAAGTATGTTTCTAGAGAATTTCACTGAAATTGTCTTCATAAAGCAAATCATAACTCTCGTTTGCTTCACGTATTTCTGTTATGAGCCTCTTCTGTTAAGGAGAGGCTGTGATGAGTTGAGAGAGTAGCATTGAAACATAGTGAAATTAGATAGACAGTGGAAATTTGCTGTTTGATGCAGGGAACTCAAATCAGGCGCTCTGTGACAATCTAGAGGGCTGGGATGAGGTGGGAAGGCGGTTCAACAGGGAGGGGACATGGGTATACTTATGGCTGATTCATGTTGATGTGTGGCAGAAACCAACATAATATTGTAAAGCAATCATTCTCCCATTAAAAATAATTTTTTTTTAAAGCTACGGTGGGGGAACACAGGTCTTGAGATTCACAGCCGCCATTCCCGCCACTCCAAATTTCTAACCCAGGAAACCCTCATTACAGTAAGCATAGTGCACACTACATGTAAGATCATGAAACAGAAGGAATCACATCTCAAGAACAAGTGTGCTTCTACAGAAGGTGGCACGGTGTCTGAAACCGAACAGATACTTGTGAACTGGATGGATGGAAAAACAGAATCAGTCCTTTAAAAAAATTTGTTATCTAAGTATTAATGTATTGAGAGGTAATGAGCATTTGCCAACCCAAAGTTGATCTTTGAGTGAAAGAAAGGACATATTGAGGCAGGTAGAGAGAGAGCCATGATGTGTGAGAAACATTCATGGTCGAGGAGGTGACGGGCAGGACTTCAAATAGCTGTTCTTTTCCAATGGCATAAGTCTGTTCAGTCCCTGGGTTGATGAATCTAGATGAATGGAGCAAATCTTTCTTTCACAACTGGAGAAATAGGTATAGTCTGGTTTAACCTTTATCCACAAAACTCATATAGAAAGTCTTAGGAAGCGATCAGATTCACCAAATATGGGTCTCTGCTGCCACCTAGTGTTAATTTCTCAGCTTTAAAAAGGTAAAAACAGGAAGCTCTGTACTCAGGAAACTCTGTACTCAAAAAATTTCACCTGGAGCTCCTTTGATTATTTCTATTTCAGGATTTCCAACTCTATCAAAGCCTTTTGTGGGTAAAAAAAAGAGTATATCCTCTATTTGTATTGCAAAAATACTTAAACTCTGTTGCATCTCATGTGTCCAAACCGTTTACAGAAGGAAAACCATTTGATAATGAAACAGATTGGCCCAAGCCTCTTAAAGCCAGCAATCTTTTGCTGGGGATCGTTTTCTGGATACCAATGTTAGATACCTTTTCTCCCTTTCTTTCATTTCTGAACTCTATTAGGAAAAGAAGAAAAAAAGAGAGAGACAGTTTTGGGGTGCTCCCATCAGCGATTCTAAATTAAGTGATATCTGGCCCCAGGCCTTTAAAGTAGGGTTAGTCTCAGCTTGGGCACAGAAGTATTTAGCAGGGAGGGTGACTTGGTGGCAGCCAAACTTTCAATCTTCTGAAAGCACAGAGTGTGCGCTTTCCTGCGTGGGAATCCACAGCCAAGAGACCAAAGAGCTGAGCTCAGTGAGGAAAGAGACATCACTCCTAATTGTCTTCTCATCCTTTATAGTGTACCTGGGTAGCCAAATAAAGGTAGGACTAAGAGGTTGTTATGTGGGACTTCCCTGGTGGTCCAGTGGCTAAGACTTCATGCTCCCAATGTAAGGGACTGGGATTCGATCTCTGGTCAGGGAACTAGATCCCACATGTTGCAACTAAGCCCGAGTACAGCCAAACAAGTCTTTTAAAAAATAATTAAAAAGAGGGAGATTGTTAAAAGAGTTACATTAAGGTAGTGTTAGTCGCTCAGTCATGTCTGACTCTCCGCGACCGCATGGACTATAGCCTGTCAGGTTCCGGGATCCATGGGATTCTCCAGGCAAGAATACTGGAATGGGTTGCCATTTCCTTCTCCCAGGATGTTAATGTAAGAATATTTTTTTATGATAGAAGGAAAAGTGGGATACTCCTGTCTGTACTTTTCTTGCCTTTTTTCTGTTAGTCCAGTCTGAATGAATTTATCCATGGGCTTTCCCATACACGACTTCCCAAACACTAACAGGCATCTCCGCCCTGGTGGCAGCACTGGGGATTTCTGCTGTCTGGTTTAGGAGTCTCCCAGGATACAGTTCAGTTCAGTGCAGTTCAGTCACTCAGTCGTGTCCGACTCTTTGCAACTCCATGAACCGAAGCATGCCAGGCCTCCCTGTCCATCACCAACTCCTGGAGTTTACCCAAACTCATGTCCCTTGTGTCGGTGATGCCATCCAACCATCTCATTCTCTGCCGTCCCCTTCTCCTCCCGCCTTCAATCTTTCCCAGCATCAGGGTCTTCTCAAATGAGTCAGTCCTTTGCATCAGGTGGCCAAAGTATTGGAGTTTCAGCTTCAACATCAGTCCTTCCAATGAACGCTCAGGACTGATCTCCTTTAGGATGGACTGGTTGGATCTCCTTGCAGTCCAAGGGACTCTCAAGAGTCTTTTCCAACACCACAGTTAAAAAGCATCAATTCTTTGGTGCCCAGCTTTTTTTATAGTCCAACTCTCACATCTATACGTGACTACTGGAAAAACCATAGCCTTAATGAGATGGACCTTTGTTGGCAAAGTAATGTCTCTGCCTTTTAATATGCTGTCTAGGTTGGTCATAACTTACCTTCCAAGGAGCAAGCGTCTTTAGTTGTATTTCAAAGTGATGGTCGACTTCACATTCATCATCTAGTCTCGAAAGTTTTAAGTGCTTTTCAATCACAAGTCTTACTGGAAAATACTGATAACCACCATAAGGCAAAGAGTCAAGGGACTAAAACTGGAATGAGAAACTATATTCTGACATTAGTTTGAGCAGAGGGGGAACAGGAACGTGATTCCATTCAGGAACATGACAGAACTTTTATCTTAATACATATTAGCCAAATTACTACAAATCCCGTGGTGCCATTACAGCAGCATTGATAAAACAAGTGAACAGAAGAGGGTGAACAAATTTGGATTTTCTTGGTCTCCTCCTTTATCCGCCTCCACGGACCTACTGCACCTAGTTATTCAGCCCACTCTGTCGAGTGGCTGACAGCTTACCTCGACTCAGAGCCCAGGGTTAAACCTCTGTTTTCACTGCACAGGATCCAGGCTTCTCTTACGTCTTGGTCTTTCATATCCAGTAACAGAGGGATGACCTTCACATAAGCCTCATCTAAAAGTGTTCTGAAAATGTTTTGAACAAAACCCTCAGTAAGAAATGAATTTATACTGTGATCCTTATACACATGTGCAAGTGTGTATGTATATATCTGTAAACAAGTTACACAAAACAATGTTTACCCTAACTGGTACATTCTGATGTCTCTTCCACTTTCATTTTTTTTTAAATTATGGTTTTTATCCACTACGTTGATTTCACAATCTATTAATGAGTCCTGACCTGTAGTTACAGTGATGTACAAGACTGTCTTATTTTGAGACATGGAGTTATATTTCTTAAGCTAATCAACATGGAATTGTAAAATTCTAAGAAAAAAATATAAATATAAATTTCAGCAATATCGACTCTTTGCAACCCCGTGGACTATACAGTTAATGGAATTCTCCAGGCCAGAATACTGGAATGGGTAGCCTTTCCCTTCTCCAGGGGATCTTCCCAACCCAGGGACAGAACCTAGGGCTCCCACATTGCAGGAGGATTCTTTACAAGCTGAGCCACAAGGGAAGCCCAAGAATACTGGAGTGGGGATCTTCTCCAGTGGATCTTCCCCACCCAGGAATTGAACTGGGGTCTCCTCCATTGCAGGCAGTTTCTTTACCAACTGAGCTATCAGAACTGAGAACATTCTGAAGAACTGGTAGATCCAGATAAACATGGGTGGAAGCCTGTGAAGCAGCCCAAAAGAAGAATGAAAGCATTTATGGAAACTCAGCCAACCTGCACAACGGCAACAGGAGCCTCTCACAGCAATGCTGCCATGTAATCTGAGTTTCCTTTTGCTAGAAAAAATGATTAAAAAAAACCAAACTCTTCAAGTTGGAAAGAACCTTAAATGTCAAGTTCTGTTTTCCCCTCCTGGATGACAAAAGCAAGTCAGCGTTCCTTTGAAAATCTGAGCACTGACTTTGGTCCTATCCCAAAGAGTTAATTTCAATTAGAAGTAGAATTTAAAAAAGATTCACTAAAATATCACCTCTTTTTTTCCCCAGATGATTACTAGAATTTTATTAGCCAAGGGAAAGCAGCTGGAAGAGAAACAGCAAACAAAAAAATACATCTTAAGGATCCTTAAGTACATTACATATTTATAATTTAAGTATCGTATTTTAAAAGGCCATAATCCATCAGTTCATTAAATGCACCAACTTATGTCACAGGTCCACTTGTCAACTGAAGTAATGTCCACTGTCCTTTGACTCAACAGACTGTCCTTTGATTCCGACCTTGATCTCTGTGATTGGCATCAGAAAGGATGCTGTCGATGGTTTGAGGTCAACATCTGAAAGGTAAACACAGCTCTGGAGGCAGGTGTTTCCATCTGCCCGAGTCCTCTTCCACCGACATCCATGCCAGCAACAAACAGCCGGGAGTTGAGAAGGCAAAGGCTCAGGAGCAGCCCACGCCGTGTCAGCCTTTGAGGGGACTGCATCCCAGTCTAGGTGCAGGTGGGCTCTGGAGCCTCGCTCCTGGCAGAGAACTTGTCACCCAGCGTTGATGGGTCCTCTAGGACTTCCCACAACTCCCGAGGGCTGTGAGTTCAGAAAGTGCTTTCAAGCAGGCAGTGGCACCCACACCCAGTGGGACACACCTCCTGAGTCCGAAACCACTCCATCATGTGGCTGGTGTGCCCCCCGTGTCCACAGGTCAGACAGAAGTTGGATGACCCTCGCACAGCCACGTGGCAGATGGCACACTGGAACGTGAAGCCTTTGCAGATGGCGCACTGCGTGCCCCGAACCTCACTCCGACAGTGGCTGCAGTACACGCCAAACTCTGGAGAAGGGTGGAGGTGGCCAAAAAAGAGACACGGTGAGTTTAGCTCTGCAAACGAGAACTGGGCATTGTGAGCAATAAAGATGTATTCATTTGGGAGGGCTCTGTAGGATCTTATTAAACCACTGCTGTTCAATTTTTTTTAATGGCAGAACACCCGATGGCCTCTTATTTCCCTTCCCTAAGGAAACAGAAGCCTTTCACTGGGGGCTCCTTTCGTCTCAGTACCCATAGATATTCATATCTCCCTCTTCTTTCACCCCTTACAGTAGAGGAAGGGTCCTGGGTTCTTCCTTCTATCAGAACCAGCTCCTCTGCTTCAAAACAATAGGCAGTCGTAAAAACGAACCAATAGAGAATTACATAAACAGCAATTAAGGGAAATATTTCATGGTAGTTCCTAGTTAAGGTAAATCCTGAGATAAACCAGTCTGAAACCTTGATTAAAAATAGCTATGTTTTCTTAAGCATAACTTAAAATTTTTTATTGAAGTATAGTTATTTTACATGTTGTTAGTTTCAGGTGTACAGCAAAGTGATTCAGTTACACATATATTCATACTTTTTCAGACTCTATTCTCATATGAGTTATCAGAATATTGAGTAGAGTTTCCTGTGCCATACAGTAGGTCATATTTGTTATCTACCTTATATATAGTAGTGTATGTATGTTTCAAGCTCCCGATTTATCCCTGCTCCCCATGCTTCCCCTTTGGTAACCATAAGTTTGTTTCAATAACTGTAAGTTTGTTTCTGCTTGGTAAATAAGTTAATTTGCATCATTTTTTAAAAATTATGTTCCACATGAGTAATATTATATGATATTTGTCTTTCTCTTGTTTGACTGCCTTCATTTAGTATGGTAATCTCTAGGTCCATCTATGATGATACAAAAGTATTATTTCATTCTTTTTTATGGCTGAGTAATATTCCAGTGTGTATGTATACACACACACACTACATCTTCTTTATCCATTCATCTGTCGATGAACACTTAGGTTGCTTCCATGTCCTGGTTACTGTAAACAGCACTGCTATGAACACTGGGGTGTTTTTATCTTTTCAAATTAGGATTTTCTCCAGATATATGCCCAGGAATGGGACTGTTGAATCATATACTAGTTCTATTTTTAGTTTTTTAAGAAACCTCCATATTGTTCTCCACAGCAGCTGCATCAATTTACATTTTCACCAACAGTGTAAGAGGGTTCCCTTTTCCCTACACCCTCTCCAACATTTATTATTTTCATTATGGCCATTCTGACTGATGTGAAGTGATACCTCATTGTGGTTTTGATTTGCATTTCTCTAATAATTAGCAATGTTGAGCATCTTTTCATGTGCCTTCTGGCAATCTGTTTGTCTCCTCTGAGAAATATTTAGATCTTCTGTCCAGTTTTTTGATTGAGTTGTTAGTTTTTTTAATATTGAGCTATATTGAACTCTTTGTAGATTTTGGAGGTTAATCCTTTGTTGGTTGATTTGTTTGAAAATATTTTCTCCCATTCTGAGGGCTACTTTTTCATTTTATTTACAGTTTTCTGTGCTGTACAAAAGCTTTTAAGTTTAATTAGGTCCTATTTGCTTATTTTTGTTTTCATTACTCTAGGATGTGGATCCAAAACGATATTGCTACAATCTATGTCAAGAGTGTTGTGCCTATGTTTTCCTCTAAAGACTTTTATAGCATTCAGTCTCACATTTAGGTTAAAATCCACTTGAGTTTATTTTTGTGTATGCTGTTACAGAATGTTTTAACTTCATTCTTTTACAGGTAGCTGTCCAGTTTACCCAGCACTACTTATTGAAGAGGCTGTCTTTTCTCCACGATATATTCTTGCCTTCTTTGCCACAGATTAACTGGCCATGGGTGCATGGGTTTATTGCTGAGCTTTCTAATCTGTTACATTGATCTATATTTCTATTTTTGTGCCAGAATAAAATACCTAGGAATAAACCTACCCAAGGAGACAAACGACCTGTTCTCTGAAAACTATAAGACACTCATGGAAGAAATCAAAGATCAAACAGATAGAAAGATATAGCATATTCCTGGATTGGAAGAATCAATATTGAAAAAATGACAATACTACCCAAGGCAATCTATACTTTCAATTCAATCCCTATCAAATTACCAATGACATTTTTCACAGAACTAGAACAAAAAATTGTTTAATTTATATGCAAACACAAAAGACCCTGAATATCCAAAGCAACCCTGAGAAAGAAAAAATGGAACTGGAGGGATCAGACACCCTGATTTGTAAATCAAAGGAGTATGGATTAAAGACTTCCTGAACAACTTCAACCCCAAACCAGACTTTAAAGTCCTTTGTCCAGTCCAAGGAACCCAGCACAACCTTTCGAACAGGAGATGTCAAAAGGTCTAGCTGATTGATGGACTGACACATCAGTTACATGCCTCTGTGATTCATTCACCTGAAAACTAATTTAAAAGACAAAGTGCAGGAGGCCATCACTAATCTTTCCCTGCATGCCTGTAGATCCTCTGAAAAATACTATAGATTACCCAAACAGTATTTCGTGTCTGTACTTCATGTACATGCACCAAGATAATCCATATTAAAATAATCCTTTTATTCAACATTTAAATCTATGTATTATTTTGGTTTGTTTTTATTTAACTGAAACTATATTCACACAACTTAAAGAATCAAATTATTCTATACATTGTATTATCAAAACCAGCATTCCCTTCCACTCCCACACCCATCACTCCCTAGAGGAAATTCTTCCAACCCATTTAACTATTCCTTCTGTTTTTATCTCCCTATCTCTACACGTTTATAAAATTTATTTTTTTTAAATTTATTTATTTTCAATTGAAGGATAATTGCTTTACAATATTGTATTGGTTTCTGCCATATATCAACAGGAATTAGCCACAGGTATATATATGTCTCCTCCCTAGTTATTTCCTAATTGTCATATTTAAGCGCTGTCTATTGACCTTCCCCAGTGGAAGTTCTTTCACTCCCCAATTTCCCCAACCAGACTCATGGACCACTTGTTCCTCTTCTTCCCCATGCAGCTCTATTATCATTTGGTTGGATTAACATTGCTTTTACATTATTTCTCTAAGTAAGTATTAATCAAGTCAAACCACACACCATGATGACTTCCTTTTTTCTTGCACATTTTGTTTTTCCTAGAGTTAGTGTTGTTTTTTCATTTGCTTAATTATGTACTTATTGATAATTTATCTCCAAACATCTGAATCTTTTCGAAATACACCGAATACTGAAACACGCTAGGTATTTTTTTCTCTGGGACAACACTCTGAAGCTCCAACCTGGACTGGTGTGTCTCCAGGTCTGTCACGTACATCTCCCTTCATCATCGTCCTGACACCCTGGTTTCCTGGCTTTGCATCTATTTCTCCTCCTTAGATAGGCTAAAGGTTTACTCTAACTCTTAAAGGATGACCTGGGTACAGAACTCTAGGTTAGATTCTAAGGGATTCTAAGAGAATCGTTTTTTCGAGACCAGGGAGGCACTGCTGTACTGTTGTTATCCAGCTTCAGGATCTAGTTCACTGCTCCCAAGAAGTTTGATGCTATTCATATCCCTTTGCAGGCGACTCATCTCTCTCTGGAAACTTCTAGGATCTTCTCTAGACCCCCGGGTCTTTCGCCATTCATATTCTAGCTATGCAGCAGCCCCTTTATCGGGAAATGTGTCCACCTTTGCTAGACAGTGAACTTCCAGTTTTCTGCTAGGGCAGGGGAAGGGTGAAAACTGCTTTGCAAAATAGGACTGGGGATCTGGGGACCCTATAAAGGCCATCATGCAAGGCTCCTGTTTCTGACCTCACCTTCCTGCTACTTGCAGAAGTTCTGGGTACTTGCAATTCCTGAAACATCTGGGGGTTCTGCCATGTGTGTTGGGCTTCCCTGGTGGCTCAGACGGTAAAGAATCTACCAGCAATGCAAGAGACCTGAGTTTGATCCTTAGGTAAGGAAGATCCCCTGGAGAAGGAAATGGCAACCTATTCCAGTATTCTTGCCTGGAGAATTCCATGGACAGAGGAGCCTGATGAGCTACAGTACATGGGATTAGTTACATGGGGTTATCCATGTGTGTTACTGTTTTTCTGCCTGCCAGTTCAGCGTTCAGCTCCCTTTCGGTAAAATCAGCCACCACTATCTGTAACCCAGGTCCCAAATTTTATTGCCAATATTACTTTTCCTTGCACAGCTGTGTCTTTTCATAAAAGCTCTATGTAGACACTTCAGCAGGGTCTGGGGGAGAAAGAAAATCAATATGTGTTCAGTCTATTCTTTATGTTTCTCTCTTATATCACTCTTTAGAAAACATCTCTTCTCTTAGCTTCTTTCATATCAATAGTCTTGCTTTTCCTCAAAACACACTGGTATCTCACTCAAAGTCTGTTTCTGGTTCTTTCTCCAAGACTCAAGCTCCAACTACTGGTTTCTCTCAAGGCCCAGAATCAGTGGGCTCTTTTATTTGACAGCCTATTCCGCCCCACAGTTCCCAGGTAAATGCACTCAATGCTCACAGCATGACTACCATCAACATGTTAAAATATTTCCACATTCCCAGTTTTAGCCCTAAACTCTCCTTTAAGCTCCAGACTCATATCCAACTGTCTACATGATTTCTACAGTTTGAACTTCAACATTTCCTACTATTCCAAACTGAGTTTTCAATTTTCTTCCAATCTTTTCTAATCTTAGAATATGGCATCGCCATTTCCAGTTCAAGCTGGAAACTTAGGATCATTTAAGCTTTGTCTCTTCCTCAAGCCCACATCCAACTTGTTAGTAAGACATACTGATACTGAGCCTACCTCTGAAACGCATTTTTACTTCATCCATCTCTCTCCACCTCCACTGATAACGCCTGAGACCAGGCCGTCCTTCTCTCTCTGATCACCTTAACAGGCTTCAAATGCCTTTTCCGCCTCTACTTCTGTCCTCCTCCAATCCTTTCTTCCTGTACCAGCCAAAGAAATCCTCTTGCAGTGGAAACCAGAACACACCACTTCTTCCAGCTGTCTGTTGCAGGGTGGAGCTATGCTTCCTCCCTGTTAGTTTGGCCTCACTTCTCCTTTTTTTTGGCCGCACCACACAGTTTGCAAGATTAGTTCCCTGACCAGGGATTGAACCCAGACCCACAACAGTGAAAGTACAGAGTCCTGAACACTGGACTGTTAGGAGAGTCATATCACTTACTTCTTAATGTCCCTTGAAACCCATCACTGGACCGAGAATACAGTCCAAGTTCTTTACCATGACTTTCAAGTCCCCGACTAACCTGTGGTCTAGTTTTACAGCACTCTTCTCACTCACTATGTTCCAGCACACTGGTCTTCCTTCGCTTGTTCAAAATAACAAGCTGTTTCCCCTACGGGGCCACTCCTGGGTGGGAGGCCATTCGTGAGACTCTCCTGCTGCAGACCTCGGCTCCTCAGAGAGTCTTCCCAATGCAGCTCAAAATGTGTGCTAAAATTCTCCCTCCCAGCCCCACTGACCCAACATCCTTTTTGCTTGCTCATGAATACTGATCACAGCTTGTAATTATTTTTCTCCCCCACTGGCCGAGGAGTTGCCACACAGGAGGAGTGTGCTAGCACTGAGACCAGGAGGAGTCTGATAAATGTTAGCTGAGTAACTGAACCAATGCCCTACTGCCAACCAATATCTGAGGACTGCACAGACAACGTCTTCCTTTACAGTGAGAGTGTAACTGTCTCATGAAATGCCAGGGTTTTCAATAACAAAACAGACTCAAAATACTTCAGAAATTTCCACTTATAAATGAGACACTCGAACTTCATTCCAAGGATTATGTTATGGACACATTACAGAATCTTTCAGAGAGTGATGAGAACAGAAAGAAATTCATATTTACCAATGCCTTTGTGAGGATCAGGAGGACAGGAAACAAACTTCAGCACTTCAGCTCGTTTCTCCCTCAGACCCCAACGGTAGAGGATTTCTCCATAGCATTTCTTAAAGTCATCAAATTGCTGGGTATTAGCGGGGTCCAGAAGCCTGGATCAAATTCAAAACACATCTGGTCAGTTCCTTTAAGAGAAGCAAGTTTGATGCCAAATGGCACTTAATATACCTCTCTTAGGGCTTCCCTGACAGCTCAGACGGTAAAGAATCCGCCTGCAGTGCGGGAGACCTGGGTTCAATCCCTGGGTTGGGAAGATTCCCTGGAGAAGGGCACGGTAACCCACTCCAGTATTCTTGCCTGGAAAATCCCCACGGACAGAGAAGTCTGGTAAGGTACAGTCCATGGGGTCGCAGATAGTTGGACACGACTGAATGACTAAGCACACCATATACCTTTCTTAAAAGCAAGAGTCCCAATGTGGGAAGAATCTAAACATCACAGACCTACAGCTCCTGGCTGAGAAGGTTATTACCTTTTATTTTTATCATGCTGATCACGTTCTCGCTCACGAGGATCACTGTAGGTCAGACTTCCAAAGCGGATTTCTTCTGGTGAGGACTCACCCCAAGGTGAAGATATGTGTTCTGTTTCTCTTCCCACTGAAGAAAATCAAATAGGAGGGGAAGATGGAAATCAGAGAAGGCATGGGAAATAACCTGAAAACTCTCATGATGCACATGTGTCCCATTTACTTCCTGGAAGGAAAATAAGCTAAGTTGAAGATTCTGAGAAGTCCGAGAACTAAACAGAACACTTTCCTAGCCTTACCTTTCTGTCTAGGTATTTACTATTAACGTAACTTGATAATTAGGTACACATACAACGATTAATCAAATTATAAGAGTGATATAGATTATTAGGTAGGCATTACTTATTTTAAAAAACTCTTTAAATGGCATGAGAAAATGCTCATGATAAAATAAAAAATGAACATAAAATTACAAATATAGAAAGATCTGCCCCCTCCCCCGCCCCCAACACACACACACACACACACAGAGACTGGAAGGAAATGTCCTGGAATGTTAACAGATATTATTTATTTCTAGGTGGGGAAATCAACCATTAGTATTTTCTCCACCAACATTTGTTTTCTTCACTGGGCAAATAGTACTATGTAATCAACAAAATTAAAATCATTTTTAAAAAGAAATCTTAAAAATCCAGAAAACACATATACACCTACTATTAAGTAGACCTTCACGGCCAGCTGGGACTGGGCTCAGCTTTACTTCTCTATCCTGAAGGAGGTTCGTGGGGAGAGGGAGGTAACAGGAAGTGGCAGACTATCGGGGAAGGGGCTTGTACAGCATAAAGGATAAGGGTTGGGGCTTGGCGATGGACAATGGGAAGTCCCACTGTCATTTTCTCAAGGATATAGGGTGGAAAGTAACCAAGCAATGCAGAGAGACAGCAGAAACCAGCCTGCTCAAATACAAAAGCCCATGTTTCAGCCCTTGCTGACTATGGTATCTCCACCATACTCAATTTAAAGATCAATGAGGGGACTTCCCTGGCAGTCCAGGGGTTAGACTTAGCACTTTCACTGCTGGGACCTGGCTGGGAGATTGAGACCCTGTAAGGTGCACAGTACAGCCAAAAATTAAAAAGTAAATAAATACATACAAGGCAATGAGAAACAAGGGAAAATATGAAGAATAGTCATCAGCTAAAGATCACATATTAAATCACACACCACATTGAAAGTATAAAACCTCTGCATCAGCTAAGGCAGTTCCGTACTGACCTATGTTCCAGCCACCAGTGTTGAACCCTGGGTCGGACAAGCTCGAGCAGGAACCTGAGGATGTAAAGCTGGGCTGCAATGAAAGCGGGAGCAGCATGAGAGGCCGCTTCCTCTGACGGCTGACCTTTGCAAAAAGCCAGATTCAGACCAGGAAACCCCCAGCTTACATATCGACTGTGGGACACCACAAGGTTAGCTGAGCGGCTGGGAAAAGGCCCGAAAGGGTTTGGTATCCCCTGCGGTCGAGACTGGGCTTCGAACACGCTGCAGAGCATGGCCAACGTCTGCACGTCCCGGAGCCGGCAGTAATGAGCCAGTCTGGAGAGAAAGGGGCACAAGAGAAGCCGTGAGAAGGCGCGGGGGAATGATGACTGTTGTGACTGTGGCAGGCTGTTCCCATTGGGGAAGGGAGGGAGAACTGTTTTAAAAACTAACTTTATTGAAGTGTAGTTGATTTACAACATTGCGTTAATTTCTACTATACTGCAAAGTGCTTCAGTTATACATATATATACATTCTTTTTCATATGCTTTTCCATTATAATTTATATAGAACAGATAAACAATAAGGTCCTTACTGTACAGTACAGTGAACTATATTCAGTATCCTATGATAAACCATAAAAGAAGGGAGAATTCTTGATTCTGCCTCAAAAGCCCCCATCAGGAACAAGAGCTTTCTACAGATCCAGCAGCTTGATCAACTTGTTTTGGAATAACACATAACAGAGTATATCACACATGACCTAGATAACCCATCTGAAAGCTCCTGGTAGGCATTCAGGCCTGGGCTCAGACTTGAATGAAGTTTCTCCAAGAATCAGGGAGACTCAACTCACATCTGAGTGAAGCCTCCCCAACTCCAAGGAGGCATCACACTGCTTTCTGGGGGTTTCCTAGTCCTCCATTCATAAAACCTAAGGCTACATGAAAGTGCTCAGAGAAATGGGGAGCAGGTCAGACTCCAGAGGTGGCATTATGAGTCTGAGCTATTAAATAAGAACAACAGGGAACAGTTTTATTACCTCTTAGGTCCTCAATTCCCCTTTGCTCCTTTCAGGACAACTGCCCCAGAAGGTGAGGTAGAGATCCCAGGAACTTGGCATTTGCAATGGAATAGTATCGATACTTTCCTAACAAGCAAAGTCTAATAGTTTTAAGGTGTTTTCACACTCTCATGAGCCTAACAGGAAGTGGGTAGAACAAACATCATTATCCTGTGTTACCATGAGGCACTTGAAGAGTGAGCAAGCATCCCAGATCTCACCTCAAGTAGGTAAAGCAAACCTCCACCTGAAGGAAGGAGAGCTTCTCCATCTTTTCAGGACCTGGGCCTCGCTGTTGTGGAGGCTCCAGTGATTTTTCCTGGCTGTAAAATCATTTTGCACGTTGTATTTCCAGTTAGTCATACTTTAGTGCAATAAATCTAAGTATTTTCATAAACTGTCTAGTAGGGTGAACACATTGTGGCCTTTGGAAAACACAAAGCCAACATGCAGTTCTCTAACCTGCTCCCAAAAGCAAGGTTCTACAGCACCCAAAAAAACTTTCTACCTCAGGAGCTCTGTGTTCAGACAGATACGACTTCTGGGACAAAACATAACTCTCTCAAGGATATCTGAGTCTAAAATCCTCGTTATAAATGACAAATATTTTATAGTTCCTCCTGTTCTAAGAAATCAGTTCTACACAGAAGTTACTGCAAATCTCACTTCCTCTTCTCATGCCTCAGGGCTTTGTACTTTAGACAATAACACTGAAAGCGTTTATAGACCTAAAAGTGACACCACTCATTTTCCTCACTTTTAGCTCTCAAAACCTACAGGGACTCCAGCAGTTGTCGCCCAAATGGATGTCGAGCCCAGGGTGTTTCCAAATCTGGGTCAGACTTCGGACCAAGGCAAAGATCCGTAGCCACCATGGCCAGCGACCAAACCTGGACAGATCAAAGAGAAATAGCCACACTCAGACTGGGGAGCAGAGGACCAGAAACCAGGAAAGAACCAGCCCCACCCAACCTCCATACACAGCCTAAAGCCTTGCTACTCTGGGGGCGGCCAAAGTTGGGAGCTTATTGAAATGCAGAGTTTGAGGCTATGCTTCAGACCTACTGAATCAGAATCTGCATTTCTGCAAGATTCTCAGAGGACTTGTATCCCCATCTGAAAAAAACTAGCCTTAAAAACTTTTATGAAGCAGACTTCAGAGAAAGACACTATACAGTAACTTCCATGGGTTGTCTATTGAACCAGTGACTCGTGTGCCTTTTTCTGCTGCTTCATTAGTGAATTGGCAGGGGGAAAAAATGCATTCAATATCACACTGAAGATCTGTCCTTTCTCCAAATAAGAAAAACTTTTCATTATGAAAGTTTCAGTATACTCTCTGAAGCTACAGAAAAATTGGCCAAGACCCAGCTTTCTTTTTGTTGACATCAAATGTGAGGAATATATCCAAATTTGAAATCTCACGGGGCTTGGACTCATTAAGCAGAATCTAAAGTCCATAAGGTATCTATTAAGTCCAAAATTTAGCAGACCCTAAATACAAATACATCACACAATCAACAGAGCCCCCATCCCCTCCATAGCTATAAAAATGGAATATATTTTTGGAAAATTTTTCTTAGTATTATATGCCCACTAACTGGAAAACACTATTAGACTCTGAGAGAAACTCGAAAGGAAAAAGATACAGATTTTCAATCAGGAGTTTAAAACAGAAGAAAAAAAAAATAAGCAAATAAAAAATACTGAAAAACAGGAACAGAAACACATCATATGTGTAAAAAAAAAAAATCAACTAAATCGTGTGGCTCCAATAACACCCATGAGTATTGGTTCAAATGAAAAACATTCATTTTTATGATCAGTGGCCCAGTTGGATAGTTGCTGGAAGAAGTTCAGAGGTTTCTGGGATAAGAAAGGACTTTTACCATTCTGGCTGACAACTTGGGCCCATTATTTCCTCATTTATAATACATGTTTCCTAAGTGCCTTCAACAGAAATAGTTGATACTTAGGTTTATTTCTGCAAATCCTTCTTGCAAAGCAGGTGACACATGATCTTCAACACGTGAATAAAGAATAAAAAAAACTCTCCAAGCATTAGCATTGATGTCATTCTTAGCCCATTAAGCAAGACCATACCACACTGATGATTGGAACTGCAAGAACAGCAGCAATCACTTGCCACATATTGGATATTTACACCTATGAGATACAGGTATGGAAATTGTACATATATTACCTTATTGAGTTCTCATAAGGACCTCAGAAGCAGAAGTACTGTTCCTACTTTAGAGTTGAGGAAATGAAGTTCAAAATGATTAGGCAGCTGCCTAGGATCACACAACATGAAAGGGACAGAGCCCAGATGTAAATCCAGGTGTGTCTGAGCCCCAGGAAAGGGTCTTTTCACTTCACTTCACTTGGACTAGCCTGACCTTCCAAATCAATTCTGCCATAAAAGTACTGAAAATTTAAAAGAGGAAAAAAAAAAAAAAAACACTGTAGGAAGTAATTTTTCCTCAGAGAATGTCTTTCTAGAATGTAAACCAATCTTCTCATCAACACTATGAGGGAATTATTCTTGTGGGTCTCATTTTACAAATACACATAGTGGCTTAGAGAATCTGAAATACTTTGCCCAGGGTTACACCATGAGGGAGCAGAGGTGGGCTGACACTTCCTGTTAGAAATTCCCCACTAGTACCAGTACTTTTTTTGCCTTCTCAATGTTTGCAGAATTTTAGGTGGCTTGGTTCTTAAAGAAAAACATTAAATTCATGACTGTAAGTTTTACTTAAAAGGGTTTGAAGCAGAGACTTGATGGTGTTTAGTAGAAGACAAAAGGAAATCTTAGAGATTTTTCAATTAGCTAAAAATCAAGGGAAAGGGTCTTCCACAGCAGTTTGGTGGTTAGGACTTTGCCTTTCAGTGCAGGGGGTGCTGATTCCATCCTGGTTGTGGAGCTAAGACCCCACATGCCTTGGGGCCAAAAAGCAAAACATAAAACAGAAACAATATTGTAACAAGTTCAATGAAGACTTTAAAAATGGTCCACATCAAAAAAAAAAAGTACTGAAAGGAAAAAAAAAACTTTAAAAAAAAAATCAAGGGAAGGCCTTAGTCCTGGGTCATTTGGAAGGTTACAAGCAAAAAACTAAGCAGACAGGACAACAGCTAGTAGTTTCCACTGCTCAATCTAATCTGCACACTAAAGAATAAAGGGTGGAATAGAACGTAAACTAGTGGGTGGAAAGGGATGGATGGAGGAGTGAGCCTTTATAAGGTAAAGGAAGTGTTCCAAAATTGCTCGTGGTAATGACTGCAAAATGCTGTGAATATACTAAGGCCACTGAATGGTACACCTTAAATGACTGAATTGCATGGTCTCTGGACTACAATCTCAATAAAACTATTTTTTTTCCAATAAAACTATTAAAAAAAAATAATGACACTGAGAATTTCCTTGCGGTCCAGAGGTTAGGACTCTGTACTTTCTGTGCCGAGGGCCTGGGTTCAATCCCTGGCGGGAAACTAAGATCACAAGTTGTACAATGTGGCCAAAAAAAAGAAAGGAAAACCACCACCAACAAAAAAGCCCACCAACATAGGTGCAACATGCTTAATGAACTAATGTGTTCCTGCAGAAATGAAGGAAATTTAAATTTTGTAATATAACATCATATTTTGCGACTGAACATATCTCCATCTTAAGGACTGCCTTTGTAAACCTTGTATGAAACGATGTACTTTTAAAAGTAAAAATGAAACAGAACTGAGGGTGCAAATGGCAAAGATTAAGATATCCAAATTTATTAACCATCACCATGCACTAGAAAAAAGTTGTTACAAAAATACTTAGTAAATGCTTTAGGACTTTCTCAACTAAGCACTAATAAGAGAAATATCCAAGGAATTAAAAAGTTACAATAGCCCTAGAGTTTGGCAAAGAAAATGGGAAAAAATTTACAAAATAGGAGGCACACCTTAAAATGTCACTAAACCACAACCATAAAGTGAATAGAAATTGCTCCAAAAGAAAAATCCAGAATTCCAACAAAAGGGATGGAAAATACCTGGACAAGATCCTTCCTTCCAACAAGCAAGGCAGAAGCAGCATTCTTTTGACACGTTTCTTGAATATCATTCACATTCAATCTGAAATTTAAAAAGAATTAAAAAGCTGCTTTCTAACTGACTTCTAAATCAACTACTTCCAGCTTAACAAATAAACTAAAAATTGTCTCTTTAGGTCGTCACTCAAAATGTTTTATTTGTATTGGCCTTAAGCTCCTTTTCTACATAACATGCAGTAAAAGCTTACCTTACCCAACATCACAGTTGATGTTACACTGTGAGTTCAGGACTGGGAAGGTGAAATTGCTCACCTCTTTGAAGTCAGGAAAAAAGGCCAGACTCAAAGACCAATTTGCCAGCCAGCTTTCCTGGAGAGTTCCCTAGACTTAAGGGTTGAATAAAACTTGATTTAAATGTGTGTAACACCGACTGTAGTTTCCAACACAAGGGGTAATGTGCTCTGTACGTACAACAAAAGAAATATTGTTTGTTATGCATTCAAGTTCTGGAAGAAGGGAAACCACAGGCCAGCAGCCTCTGTGTGCCTGTCACTCACCTCCTACCTCCATTCAGTGGCTCTGCTATTAAATGTTTTACATACTGAGTGCAGGAGGCAGAATTCTAAGACTGTACCCAAGATTGCTGTATGTGCCTTGTATAAAGCAGATCTCTCATCTCTTTAAATGTGAGACCAGTAAATACTGATGGGATATCACTCCCACAACTGTGAAAAGGGAGATTCTCTTGGATGGGCCTGACCTAAACAGATGAGACCTTAGAAAGAAGCTGAAGCATCAGTGAGACACTCTTGCTGGTCTCTGAGAAGATGAAATTCCCTGAGTTCTTTGGCTGCAAGGAACTGAATTCTGCTAACAACCTCCATGGGTTTGGAAGAGGACCCAGAGCACTGGCTAAAACTGCCACCCGGCAACTTCGTGACTTTAGTCTGGGGAGATCAGAGCAAGGACTGAGGTAAGCCAAGCCCAGACTCCTGACCCAGGGGAACTGTGAGATAATAAATGCATCTTATTTAAATACTAGGTCTGTGGTAATTTCACTATCCAGCAGAAGAAAGTTAATGCACTGGACTTCTCCTAAAACTGCTTTTGAAGAAAAGATTTTAATACCTCAAAAAATAAACAGGGAGCTCCCTGGCAGCCTAATGGTTAGGATTCTGGGCTTTCACTGTGGTGGCCTGGGTTCAATCCCTGGTCAGAGAACCGAGATCCCACAAGCTGCAGAGCAGCCAAAAAATAAAATGAACAACTCTGATACTCATGTCTAAGTGAGAAGCACGGCATAGCTGAAATTCTGAACTTACATGTATAGTTCTCCCAATGACTTGTGAACTGGAAGAAGGCAAGCAATATCCTGAATGATCACTTTCCCAGCAGCCTTGATTGGTCGATTGCCAGAGTCCGATCCTTCACGCTTACTTTTCCATCTCCTTGATTTCTGGGGGAGATGACAAGATATAACTAATGGGGACTTTGATGAATGGAAACCTACACTTGCAGAGCACATCATTGTTGGGTCATTGGTAATTTGCAGAGACTGTGCATTACATCATGCCCACAATTAAATGAATCAGCATCTGTAAGAAATAAAAAGGATGACAAAGGGCATTGAGCTCATGGTCCAAAATCCTAACAGTAAAATAAGCACCTACTGCAATGCTATATACATTCTGCAGGTGCTCAAAAATAAATACCTTGAAGCCAAAATTTAAAAAAGAAAGAAAGAACAGCAGGTAAATACGTTAGTATAAGACCACAAAAATGTGGGAGAAGAGCAACTTTTAAGGTTGGGTTCAGTCATAGGTTCAAAATTCTTGCTTTAAATTAATCAAAGTTTTTTTTTTTCCTTTTCAGATAGCTTTAATCAAGTTTGTTGAAATTTAATTCAGACACAGTAGTGTAGGATCTGCAAACCTTCATCTATGGGAGGCAGACACAGAAACAGTGGTTCAAGGAGAATTACCCTGTTTTTCCTAGCAGATCTGAGTTATTTCTAAAAGCGATCATTTAGAATTTCAAAAATACCTGAGCAGAGGGACCTGGGTAATGAACATGGAAGATCAGGAGCAATTATCCTATTTCCCCAGAGCCTTCCCTACAAAGGTCTACAGAGAAGTCTGTATGTGGGAAATGAGAGATGTCTTAGAGAATGAAAATTATGAGAGTGTAGCCCCATCTGGTATCTTCAAAATGACGACCAGCCAAGGGAGCAATATTCTATTTTATTTCCAGAAGTTAGAAAGGGGGTCAACTAAGTGATCCAACTCAGGAGGGAAGTGACATATTTATTAATGAAGGAGGCAAAAGGAGCTCATGAAAGGGCCTGGTTATATTACCAGGGCAAGGTTTACTGGTCTTATTGCCACATGCCCTGGCTCGGTGTGACCCCCAGCACGTTTCTTTTTTGCGGTGAATGCAGGCTCTGGTCACTCTCTCTTCTCTCACTTGGTAACTTTGGCCTCAGGACAAGTTCTGTGGTTCCAATCTCACAAGGTTAACCAAAAGACAATGAAAAGGTGAGAGTGCAAACTGTCACCTGGAAAGGTGCAATTTAAAAATCTCTAATTTTTATAATGTCCATAAACTCTCAGGCATGTAGGTTAGATAATTACTTAGATGACTCACAGATAAATTCCTTTTCCATCAGTGATTTTGATACAATCACTCTCCCATAAATCAGTCATGGTCTATATTCAGGCATTTCTAACCATTGATGTCCCATCTAACCCCTAAAGTTGTCCAATGCGTGTAATTTTCTATAGGATCAGTAAGTGGTATGGAACCTACTAAATCTAGGAAACCTAGAGTCAGTGCATGACAGACCTTTAGCTGAAGTATCTGAATTGTTCACAGTAATTTGTAAACATATATGCTATCAATTTGGATATATATATATATATATATAAAAACATATATGCTATCAACCTCAACCCATTTGGTTTTAGAAGCAGTTCAGTTATTAATACTATGTATCCATACACAAGTCACTATTCTGCAATACAAGAAGCTACAACTATCATTAGCAGGTAGCCCTTCAATTCTTTGCTGGCCCAGCTTATTTTCTAAAGAATCCTGATGTGGGTGACTGTGCTAATGACCAAAGAGCTTGTCAGGATGGGCTGGAGTCAGGCAGCATTCACTGACACAAGACCATGCAGTCGCGAGTGCCCTGAGCACTAGGACTGGTTTTCGGGAGGGATACTAGATGTCCACCAACCCAGCAATGACAGGACAAAACAATGCGGTTAACTAGAATGGGTAGGGCCTAAGTCCACAAACTCACTTCACTGTGACTTTTATCCAGGTTTCTAGGAGTTTAAAAATCCCAAGAAATGACACACCCACAAGATCCTCATCTCCAGTGAGATTTAGGGTACTGGATTTTTTTAAGGCAGAAAAAAAAACAAAAAACATTTACACTCAACAGTTTCCATCTGGAGCCAAATAGGATCCATTTAATTGGGTCTTCTGGGTTGGTCGAAAGGCTTCTAACACTGCTTTCCAGGCACTGACTCTGGCTCCTTATTACAAAGAGCAAAGTGAAGCCCTTCAACAACTGAGAATTTCATGCCAGCTCTGTTTAACTGAACAGTGGAAGTCAATGGAAGATTCATGAGGGATGGGGTCTGCAGCACTCAGACCACACTGAAACATCCACAATTTCTTGACTTTTTAAGCAAACCTAATGAAAGCATAATAATAATTAAGGTCCATGTGTCCAAAGTGGTTCATTTGCAAATAGACTAGTTCATGTAAGAATGTTTTCTTAGCAAAGTATCAATTTCAGAATGTCAAAAATATTTGAGCAGAGGGACCTGAGTGATGGACGTGTAAGAAGACCACAAGCAACTGTCCTGTTTCCCCAGAGCCTTCCCTACAACGGACACACAGGACCCGGTACCTGGGAAATGAGAGAGTCCCGGACTTGACCAATGAGGACATGAGCTTACCCAAGGCTGTACTCCTAGAGCTGAGATTTAAACACAGGCATCAGGCTGCTAAGCCCATACTTGTTAACCATTTTTAAAAGTATGATTTTAAAAGGGGGAAAATTAAGTCCTAAGCTACCTGTTAATACATAAACAGTTTTGGTCCATATAAAAATAGATCCATTTCTGCATATAAGGAGATCAGTAACTGATTCCAGTGAGTCCTGTTCAACACACTGTCTTCTCGTGTGAAGACAATTCTCTGCCAAGCACTGGGTTGAGCCCTGTGGAGTCAGAGCAGTGTGCTGGAGACGGGCAGAGGCAAACTGCTCCTGAGGCTATCGGGCTTCACACATCGGGCTCAGACAAAGTTGCTGTGTTCCAGGCTGGGCTCATAAGCCCAAGCTGTTTTATTTCCTTTTGGGATTTGTTAGGATTGGACACATTCAGAGAGGAAAACTCAGGGTCCAAAGAGATGCTTCAGGGCTCTTCTCCCATTTGCAGTCTTGGATAAAACAGGTAGAAACAGATCCATGTGAGTCATCAATTAGTCCTTGATGAAAATGCAGACAGTGGTCTGGGCAACTTTCTGCAACTACCCTTAACTGAATTATAGAAATCACAGTGTGCATTTTCTGGGACTTCCTTATCAATTTCTTGAGAGGCTTCCAGGTGCTTCTCTGTTTGATCTATATTAATGTACAGGGAATGCTTTACATAAGATGCCTTTGAGCCTATAATAGAAGGAGAGTCCCTAACATAGGATCACCCTAATGACAGTTGCCACCAAGAATCAAACTGCAGAGACAATAAAGGGACAGCTCTTTTTGTTCATTTAATCCAGCAAGAATACCCAGAAAACATTATTGAAAAATCTTTAAAGGGGAGGTGTCACAAAATTTTTTTGTTTTAATTTTGGGTGGGGTTGATGGTTTTTAAATATGAGCTATCTCCCATTAAGGCTACGAGACCACTCAGTAATCCTGTCTTGCGCCAGTTATTCTAGGGATTCAAATCCAACAAGGCTGCCTAAATGAAGATGCAGTAGATCTCTAATCGGGTGGCAGGGCCTAGATCCTGGTTGCTCCCTAACAAGCATGGACAGTGTTTCAGGGTGTTCCCTCCAGTGCTTTGGCAACAAAAATAGTTCATATCTTATCCACACCTCCCCATGACTTCTTTGCCCTAGTATCTTGCTGGTGATTTTAGGATAATCTATCTGGTCTGAGTCACTATCAGGTGATGACAACCATGACACACTGGGATGAGGTGTGGCTGACCTTTCCAAGTGAGATAAGGGTACTGGGGCCCCAAAGCCCCCTAAACCTCCTGCATTGCTCCAGTCCCACTCTGATGGGCTTAAATGTGGATACTTTTCTGTGCAGTAAAATTGGTACCTCTGGGAGGCAAAGGACTCTGCACTTCTCTTAGGTCATCTCAATGCCCCATCAATAGAAAACACCCCTTCCCCACAGATTCCATGAGCAGGGATCAAGGGAGGAGAGACAAAGCAAGACAAACAAGTTATCACACAATGAGACCGGAATGCTCCTCTGAACAGACCAAGAAGGCGTTCATGGAATTAGAGGAAAGAGGACAGCGAGGACTGGGGTGGGGAGAGAGGGGCGAGGAGGGAGGCACTGGTGCAGAGAGCACTGAATGACAACCAACAGCCAGCTTGCGACTGAACCACCAGTGTTACTGCTACAATCCGAGGCAACATTGATGCCAATAAATGGGTTAAATGTAAAACAGCCCAAGAATAAGCCACCAACTGCTTCGCAGCAACCCCATCAACAATGCATAATAATCAGCAGAGTGGAAAATGAGTCAAAATGAGTTTCTATTTAAATAGCAGCGGGAGCACGGGACTCCTGGAAAATCAGTGGAAACACAGCAGTTGGGTTGGTAGGACAGGCTCTCTGAGGAAAGGTGGCCAGAGAGGCGGCTCCACCTCCAAGGTATTGGGCAGCAGTGGTACTTGCTAATCAGGGTTCCTGATTTCAACTGGCTGTTATATGAAAAGGCTACGGGATGATCCCCCATAAGGAAATTTACACAAAAGCCTCAAGACTGCTGCCTTGCACAGCCTGAGGTCACTATGGCACGACTGAAACATGAAGCGGGTGGGAGAGGAAGACAGAAGAGGAGAGAGTCAGCAAGAGAAAAGAAAAGAAGATGTCCATTGCAGAAGTTCTACTGTCAATGCAAAATACTGATGGCAAGGAAAAAAATTTGTTCCAGGAAATTCCCCAAGGATTAAAATCTAGCTTCAGTGTCACGCCAAGGAAGCAGGTGGGCACTTCCCTCTTTGAACTCGATAAGCAAGATGATAAAAACAGAGACAGAATGGCAGAAGCCTCTTACATCTTCCTCTGCTGCCCCGCCATGCCAAACGTGGGCTTTTGAAAGCTCTATGAAATTATACAAATACTCCAAGTGAAATCAGGTGAACTAAAGGCTTATCATCAGGGTTCTTTCCAAGAAATCTAGCATTTAGCTTCATTTTCAAAGAAGTCTATTCACAATCCTTAGTGATATCAGTACTCAACTATTTGAAACTGATAGAACCAGGAGACAGTCCCTGGGGCCTGACTCCTAAGAGTGAGAAATTGATTATGCTGGTCCTAAAGACCAGCCAGCCTGTCATTTCAGGTTCCTCAAAGCCAGGCAGGTGGCATTTTATTCTTGGGCCTTTGGGCAGAGACAAGATTAGTTAAGAAGAGCATTTGACAGCGCACAGTACCGGGAAGTCGTTAATTGCTTGTATGGACCAACGTCGCCGGGCAGAGCGAGGAGACATCTGTGCGTGAAAACGTTACACCCAGGAGGAGGGAAGAAAAACACCAAGAAAATTAAAAGGGAAAAAATATAGAACAAAATGAAAGCTTCCCACACATCTGATGGAATCAAAGGTACCATAATATACTGCAAACTTCGGCTGGGAACGACTGAAAAACCTGAACCTCAGCACAGCAGTACCTGAAGCCCTCAACCACCCCCCAACCCATCACACTCCACACACAGCTTCAATGTCATAGTCCTTTAGTCCGAAACATGTTTCAAGATATCAGGAGGCTGATGTCCACACACCTCTGAGAGAGGAACTACAATGGAGACCTGTGGTTCTCCTATAAGAATTAAGATCATAAGAAACAGGTGGAGAACTCTGCTTCCCCTTCAAGAGCACATGTATGTATGAGAAGACTCTCATTCCTAAACAGGAAGAAGCTCCTCAACAGGCTCAACACTGAACTGTTTCTGGTGTGGCTGGGGTCCGCTGGGGAGACTGGAGTTTCAATCTTTGGACTCCAGGTCCATCCTCAGAGGGGTGCCACGAGGAAACGAGAGCCTGTGGGAAAGGAAGGCTCTTGCTAACAACTCAAGCATCAGTATGAAACTGGGAGCACACAACACTGTTTCAGGAAATCAGAAATTATTCTATTAACCAGGACCTTCTCAGTTGTTTACATTAAAGCTATTTTAGTGACATCATCTGAAGAAAATGTTCAGTTCAGTTCAGTCGCTCAGTCGTGTCCGACTCTCCGCGACCCCATGAATCACAGCACGCCAGCCCTCCCTGTCCATCACCAACTCCCGGAGTTCACTCAAACTCATGTCCATAGAGTCGGTGATGCCATCCAGTCATCTCATTCTCTGTCGTTCCAGTGTAGGAGACTGCAAATTTTTTTACTGTTTACAGGGCAATGCCTAATGTTTATCTTAGGTTCTGGGCCTTCTGATTTACTCTAAGAATAAACAGCAATTCATCAGCTACTAATAGATGGTCCAGTTACCAAATGAAAGTTAGTATCTCTCTGTGCTGTCTAACTTCTTATGAAATTTAATGTGTCCTTTTTTTAAACTTCTCTCACATTTAAAAAAATTTTAAGAGTGAACATTGGAATTCCATCTGGAGAACCTTTGGGTGATAAAACAAGATGACCTAAGTAGGGAAGGCTAAAAACACACAAAAACAAGTGAAATGAATACTAGTCCCCGACAGCTTTAAGATATTTTTTTTTCTTCAATCTCCAAAATACTCTATAATTCCTTCAATGCTATACTTTAATGCAGTTATATTCCTTTCCTTTATTCTTACTCACTTAAAGCTCTCAGGTGTAGAGATCTAAATAAAAATAAAAGTATGTATGAGATAAAATTTGGGCTAAAAATGAAGACAAGCACAGAAAAATTTAGCAAACTGGGATCATTTCCAGGACGAAAGTAATAAAAGTGCTATAATTTGACATTTGAAACTAGATACTGAGAATCAGAAAATACTCCCTGAGGGATAAAACCATTATCATTCTCTGTGAGGACGATAAGATGGTCTATGCATGATATTGTGGCATATTTCATACCTTTAATTCCTCCCCTATGCCCCATGTAAATGGGATGGACGTGAACAAGCTCAAAAGGAGAATTTATGAATTTATTTCAGATTCATCACAAAAAAACTGCCTGACCAGTTATTACTGATTTTAACTCACTAAGTGGAACGACATGAAACCTTTTCTTAAGGTCAAAAATGCTTAAATATCAGAAGTTTCCTAATAATTACTATATGTCATCCACTAAAATGTGCCTTCCTCCCCCAGGGCTTCTAGAATTCCTACTTCGTCTATTTCTTGGCCTGTATGATTGTTAATTCACTGAAACATATACCAATGATTTGCAAACTTTTCTGTACATGTTATACATCAATACAATAGTTTCATATGAAATTATAATAAAACTATTTCTCCCTATTTTATTTGGCCACTGTCTGAAATATAATTCAGAGACCACTTACTATGTCATCCTAGAAGACTACAATGGCCCATTTTCTAGGGAGAAGTAGCACACTGGGAATCACCCCAATCTGAAATGTCACAATCCAAATCCTGTCTGATAAGAGGTAATTAGTTATCTATAGGCCTTTATTCCCTCTTCATGATTATGGTTTTTGTCGTAAAAGAGGCCAGACCATCAAAAACACATATGGAGGCTTTACAAATGCTTCTGCATTAGGAGAGGCCCCTTCTTGGAACTGGAGTTATCTTGATGAAACACAACCTTTACATACTATCACGGGTCAAAAGTGCTGGTCCATCTGTGCTGCCCAATTTGAACCCAAGCATGGTGTGATTTGAAAGGGGATTCAGAACTGCCTTTATGACTGAAAGATCTCCTCAACCTGGCTCTGACACTAAAGAAAATTCCCACACTTATCCAACCGTGAGTTTGGCCATTACATCGATAATAAAATGCCTTAGTTCAAATCCATTTATTAAAGCATCTCACCAGTTACCTGCTAGCTTGCAGAAAAAGAAAAAAAATTTTTTTGAATGTAAAACCTGGGAAGCTAAAAGTGTTCTAAGAAGGTCTGTGAACAGTTGTAGGGGTTGGATTGTGGGGGGAGGGTAGAGAACTCCATCAGTGATACAAAGAAGGGGACTATGGAGTTGGCCAGAAAGGCAACAAAAAATCATTTTCCCTATTGGACTAAAGGTTTTGCCCAATTCTAGTAATGTCTCAAGGCATCAGTTCCTGCCACTCCTTTGTCACATACAACCTTAAGACCTGACCAAGTCAGAGACAGTCAACTATCCTGCAAACCAAGAAGGTGAGACACTACATTGCAATTGAAGTGAAGACACCTCTAACACTTGCTGGAAATTGGGGTTTATTTTAAATAATTCAAAAAACACAAATTTTAATTATACTCAATCTATCCTTTCTCAATTAGCAGGAGAGCAACAAAGTATTACTAAGGACTGAGTTTGTGAGTAACTCAGTGGTAACCAATTAATACATCATGTCAGCTAAAAGCCGGTTTAAGCCAGACTTAACCTGACAACACAAAAAGTCCTCAGAATCATTCCCACGCTCTGCTGACATTCTCTACACTCTCGTCACCAAAGGTTTCTGACAGCTTAATAGCTACTTTAGGGACAATGAGTTCCTTAAGAAGTCAGGAACAGAAAGACAGTTTCAGGTGATTTTTGTATAAAGTGGTCCATTCAAAAGGGCACTTCAGTGCAGACTTAATAAAAATATAAAATCTCTTAGAGGCCAACTTTAAAATTTCCCACAACTATGAATTTCCAAATATATTAGGATACCAAGCCTGTTGAAGCATCCCGAAATCTGCTAACAAACATCAGAATACCCAGAAAGACCTGAAGCTACGTGATTCTGAGAGGATGGGAATCAACTTCATGAACAGGGATCACAAAGACAAGGTTAAAGGGAGGCAAGAGTATGGATTATAACAACCAGTCACCCACTCTCCCACACCCATATAATTTACAGTAGCTAAAACCAACTGAAAGGAAGAAGGCAATGGTCTTTCTCTAACACACTAAGTATGAAAGGGAAAGACCACAGGGGGAATCACTATTTTATTAATAGGTGCTGCGCGTGGTAGGTAGGGAGGCCAAGAACAAGAGTCTAGGGAAGGGATAAGTATCAAAGGCCATGACTCAGCCGCTTACCCGCTCCTTGTAGTAGAAGGAGCTGATGGAGACCTGCTCCTTCTCACTGCGCGTGGGGCTCCCACTGTATAAACGGAGGTTCCCAGGGGCCTCTGTGCGGATCTTCATAGGCGCAATCAAGCCAGTGTGATAGGCAGACAAGGCTGAGAGAGATCTGTGGTTGAAAAGGCAAGGTTATCCATACTGGCTTCTTCAATCTTTTCATTGGTTCTAAGTGATGCCATTCTTAGCACTTGAGGAAATTAGGAGGAAAAGATGGATATAACAGGGCGGGGATGATGGAAACTCCAAAAAGGAGCCAAATAGCAATTTTAGAGCTGAAAAATGCTTTATATGCAGAAGCAGAGAATATTCCTATGATTATATACACAGAAAAGTCAAAGAAGTCTGTAAACTACTTAAACTAGTAAGTGTATTTAAATACAAGGTCAATCTACAAAAATCTGTAGTATTTCTTTGTATCAAACATTTGGAAAATAAACATTTTTAAAATTGCATTTACAATAGCATCAAAACACACTAAATGCCTAGGGACACACTTAAAGATGTGCATTGAAAATACAAATATTGATGAGAGAAATTAAAGAAGATTGAAAACAACAGAGAAATACATTGTGTTAATAGATCAGAAGATTTCATGTTGTTAAAGTGTTGATTTTCTCCAAATTGATCTACAGAATTAATGCAATTTCAAGCAAAACATGAGCAGACTTTTTTTGTAGAAACCAGTAAGCTGATTCCTATTTTAACAGAAGTTATACAATCCCATACAAGAATAATAAAGTTAGGGGACCTAGCTACCAAATTTGAAGACTTACTATACAAACCTACATAAGGAGAAACCAACAAATCAAAGAGAAAATACAGTCCAGAAATAGATTCAAAACATATGGTCAACTGATTTTCAACAAAGGTATCAATGAAAATTCGACAAGAGCAAAATGTCTTCCATAAATGGTGCTCTATATATATATAAAACAACTATCTATCTCTACGGAAGACAAAAAAAATCCTTTGACTCCCCCCCACCTCACATCATACACAAAAATTAATTCGAGATTAATTACAGACCTTAAATAAGGAATTTAAATCTATAAATTTTTAAGAGGGAACACACAATATTTCTATGACCTTGGGGTAGGCAGACATTTTTCTTTTTAGACAAGACACAGAAGCACCAACCCTAACACTTAAAAAGTGATAAACTGAATTGTAGTAAAATTAAACGCTGCTAATAAATGAAAATCACTAAAGAGGGAGAAAGACAAGTCACAGATTAGGAAAAAATCAATATATACACCCAGCAAAGGATTTGCAATCAGAATGGATAAAGAACTACCACAAACAGATAACAAGAAACATAATCTGAAAAAACTAGACGAAATACTAGAACAGGCACATCACAAAAGAAGATAATCAAGTGGTCGATTAGCACACGAAAGTTGTTCACCATCATTATGTTGGCTTCCCGGGTGGTTCAGTGGTAAAGAATCTGCCTCCCAATGCAGGAGATATGGGTTTGATTCCTGGGTTGGGAAGATCCCCTGGAGAAGGAAATGGCAACCTACTCTAGTATTCTTGCCTAGAAAATCCCATGGACAGAGGAGCCTGGTGGGCTACAGTCTATAGGATCGTAAAGCATCAGACACAACTTGGCAACTAAACAACAACAAACCATTATGTTATTGAAATGCAAGTCCATGTGCCCAATGCACAGCAAGGTCAAGCAATATCAAAATGTCAGAGTTTGGAACAGAGAAAGGTTTGCTGAGGGTCCTGCAAGGAGATGGATGGCTCGTCCCTTAAAAGCCCCAAACTCCCCAAGAGTTCTCAGCAAAACACTTTCACAGGAAAAGTGAGGGAGGGGAGGGGTCAGTTGCTAGAAACTTCTTGGTATCAGATCCTGTGTTCTTGAGGTCGGGTAACAACATTCCTGTAAATCTCTACTGCTGCTGCTGCTGCTAAGTTGCTTCAGTCGTGTCCGACTCTGTGCGACCCCATAGACGGCAGTGGACCAGGCTCCGCCATCCCTGGGATTCTCCAGGCAAGAACACTGGAGTGGGTTGCCATTTCCTTCTCCAATGTGTGAAAGTGAAAAGTGAAAGTGAAGTCGCTCAGTCGTGTCCGACTAGTAGCGACCCCATGGACTGCAGCTCACCAGGCTCCTCTGTCCATGTGATTTTCTAGGCAAGAGTACTGGAGTGGCTTGCCATTGCCTTCTCCAAAATCTCTACTAGACAAATGTTCTTCTCTGTTCTGACAAGAAAGAGCACAGTCTCTCCGCAAAACTTTCACTCTCTGAGGTCCAGGTCCTGGCTAAGAGGAGGTATATTCAGTTGGTGGCTCCCTCAGGGCCAGGTCCCCAGCTGTCATTGCTGAGAGAGTCAGGTGCCCAGGGCCCAACGGGCCCTCAGGTTCATCAGGCCGCCCAAATGGTGGCGGCCAGGTTACGCGGACTGTGGCTGACATTAGGTCCCAGAGGCAGGTATGGTGGACAGGTTCACTGCTACCTCAAGGCCTGGGCCGGAGGCCAGTAGGTGAGCTGAAGGGCTCTGGGGAGAAGACTGGAATCTCTTACCTCACTCAGCCTGAGGACCACCACTCCACTGACTGTTGGCTGAATGAACCAACTGACAGTTGCTCACTGACAGTTGGTCGCTTGAGGGAGGGGCCCACTGCGCACCAACCAATGGCTGAGCAGGACCACCAACGGTCACTCACTGACGGTTGGTCGCTTGGGGGAGGGGCCCACTGCGCACCAACCAATGGCTGAGCAGGACCACCAACGGTCACTCACTGACGGTCACTTGGCGGAGGGGCCCAATATGACACCAACCAACGGCTCAGCAGGGCTCTTAAAGGGCCCACAGGAACCTTCACAAGGTAACCAAAGAGGCGGGTTACAGCTTGCACCAAGGCAGCATATTAAGAGCTGCCACTCTGTTACAATTAGTCATTATCATGGAAGCACAAGTTAAAGGTATAATGAGATACTACTACACACCACCACAATGGTTAAAGTTGAAAAGGCTAAAAACACCAAGTTTTACAAAGGATGTGAACAGCCAGAATTCTGAAACACTGCTTGAAGAGTATAAAATGGCACAACCACTAGGGACAGACTTTTTGGCAATTAAACAGGCACGTATCCTATGACCTATAGATCTACTTCTTGGATAGAGAAATTATTACACATGCACATTAAAAGACTTGTATGTGTAGGTCTACATACAATAAAAATAAAAACTGGAAATAATCCAAATGTCCATCAACAGGAGTATGAATAAACAACTTATATTACTTTCATACAATGGAACAACTGATACAATAATGTGGAAATCAATTTTTAAAACATTAAGTTGAGCAAAAGCCAGACATAAAATATTATATGCTGCATGATTCTATATAGATGAAGTTCAAGCACAGGCAAAACTAAACTTCAGTGATGGAAGCAGAAGAGTCGTTTCCTATAGGTAAAGGGACTAGGAGACTTTTGGGGAGAGGTGAGGGCAATGCTGTATACTGATCTGGATGCTGGTCATCAAGGCACAGACTTCACATTTGTGTACCCTAAATTATACCCCAGCAAAAAATTGTTAGTAGGTAAAAACGTTCTAATTGGAACATTTTCCTGCTGACCCAAAGTTCAGATACAGATATTTGTGGTTTCCCTTTAAGAGTAGGTGATTGTTTTCCAGTCCAACCTTTGGAATAACGAACCTGGTGTCATGAAAGGGCTTCTCTGGCATTTAACTCCCAGTTCTTGTGGGGCCAATTTCTCATCTGCCTGAGTTACTGCAGAGACAGGCAAACTCCCAGGACAGCAGTAGCATCTGCTCATGAACTTCCTTTCTTGTTAGATCAGCTATTCATTATTAAGTTTGCTAATTATATCATATACAATATAACCAGGTGTTTGTAGCAATAGTGTTTCCAGGTTATTCTGGCCATCAGACTGCAGAACCAAAAGACTTCAGCATAATATTTAAGTTAAAAAACCACTAGTATGGGGGTGGTTGTAAATGCATGGGGTCAGGGGTATGTGTTCTCTTCATTCAACTTTGCTATGAACCTAAAACTGCTCTAAAGTGTATTAATTAAGAAAAAAATTTACAATATGATACAGTCATTCAACTCTGAAGTATATATCTAAGAAAAATGAAAAAATACATATCCACACAAAAATCTGTACAGAATGTTCATAGCAGCATTATTTGTAATGGCCAAACAGTGGAAACAATACCAATGTCTGCTGACTGGTCTGAGTGAATAAATAAAATGTTGTATATACACATGTGATGGAATATTATTTGGCAATAAAAAGAAATAACTGATACAGGCTACAACATGTATGATCCTTAAAAATATACTAAGTGAAAAGAGTCAGTAACAAAGGAACATATATATAATGCCATATATATGAACTGTCCAGAATTAGGCAAATTTATAGAGAGAAAGTAGATAAGCGTTTGCCCAGGGCTAGAGGAATGGGGGACTTGGGAACTAGGGTGACCCTCTAAGGAATTCAAAGTTTCTTTCTGGTATAATGACAAGATTATAGATTGATTTTAGGGATGGCTGGCTGCATATCCACTACACATGTGTGATAATGTTAGGAATGATCAATTAGTGTTGAAAAGAAAAATGTGAAAGTGTTAGTTGCTCAGTCATGTACAATTCTTTGCGACCCAATGGACTATATCCACCAGGCTCCTCTGTCCACAGAATTCTCCAGGCAAGAATACTGGAGTAAGTAACCATTCATTCCTTTCTTCAGGTGATCTTCCCAGTCCAGGGATTGACCCGGGTCTCCTGCACTGCAGGCAGATTCTTTACCATCTGAGCCACCAGATGCTACACTTTACCCTATTAGTGTTATGGGATTATAAATAATCTCTTTTGCTATTTTTCTAGTTTTATTTAACGTTCAGATAATACTTTAGCAATACGGGGACAGCACATTAAAATAGCGTTTGCCTTGTTTTGACAAGCACACTTTTATCAGCTTTTATCAAGCCCAGTAGTAACTTAATAGTAGAAATCTCAGCTTGCTGCTGCTGCTAAGTCGCTTCAGTCATGTCTGACTCTGTGCTACCCCATAGACGGCAGCCCACCAGGCTCCCCCGTCCCTGGGATTCTCCAGGCAAGAACAATGGAGTGGGTTGCCATGTCCTTCTCCAACGCATGAGAGTGAAAAGTGAAAGTGAAGTCACTCAGTCGTGTCCAACTCTTAGCGACCCCATGGACTGCAGCCTACCAAGCTCCTCCGTCCATGGGATTTTCCAGGCAAGAGTACTGGAGTGGGGTGCCATTGCCTTCTCCAAGAAATCTCAGCTTAGGTGCAGTTTAATGAACCTTAATCTTTTGGGAATAAATTTTATAATGAGCACTTGCTGATAACTAACACAAACTGTCCAAAAGCAAATTCCCACATGTCTGCTCACTTCTGGCCCATGAATGTAGCTTATGCCTGCATCTCCCACTCACCTTGGAGTAGGCTCAGTAGGAGAGACTGCTCGGTGCATCGTCATGGGCCTTGTGAAATACACCAGGTACCCTGTCAAAGGAGACATCACACATGCACATCAAGGTCACTGAGCTGATCATGGGAAATCCTAAGACAGTACTGGTTAATCTTTTTCCTACTTCAACATACTTGAAGGATAAGACATAGTATTTTAAGTTGCATGGGCTCATGACTGCAGCCATACTTAAGACAAAGATCAGAATCTCCAGGATCAGGACTTTCCTAGTGCTCCAGTAGTTAGAATCTGCATTCCAATGCAGGGGATGTGGGTGGCTGGGGAACTAAGATCCCACATGCCGTGGGGCAACTAAGCCCAGGCACCATAACCAGAGCACCAGTGCACTGCAATGAAAACCCAGTGCAGCACCCACCTCCCCCACACACACATAAAAGAATCTCTAGGATCCAGGAGAGACAAGGATGTATGTGGTTTGGAAGTCTTCACGGGTGCTTTATATTTCCTACATACATTCTCAACATTCTGAGTCAAGACTCAAATTCACACTCATCAGAATGAAAAAAGTTAAGACCATAATTCTGCTAAACATTCTTAGAATATGTCTGCAAATGCCAATCCAGCTCAGATAACACTATGATGGAAATCTTTTGAGTTCTCAGGAAATTAAGAAAAGTTTTCTGATGGAAATTTTTATACAGACATTCTTTCTCTCAATATCTAGAATCAGAGAACCAAAAAAGACCTACCTGCCCCACAGAACCTGGCTCCCGACGTCCTGGGAAAGGGAATATTGGCATCCTGGTAGGACCCGTAGGCGGTAGTCACCCGGGCGAACGACGGCAGGGGCGGCGTGACGGAGTTCGGGAGCGCGAAGGGGTTGCTGGAAGCACTATCTTCTTGGTTCTGAAATTTTAAAGTCAAAGAGACTAAAACCAGTAATCGGTCTTCAAGATGAATTACAAAATAGGATGCATTATTACAAGATCAGGGAGCCCAGGACTTTAGGAAAGAGAAAGGAAACAAAAGCCCCAGGCAGAGGTAGGTAACAAGGATCCCACCACAAAAGACTCGAGGCAGGAGACGAGCTGGCGCAGGCAGGGCTCCAAACAGCTCTGGTTGCGTTTCACTTTTTGCAGGGAAGTGTCTTTCAGGATCTAGAAAAGGCACAAAACACGGTCAAGAAGAGCAACATTCTTCCTCCTGATTTACGCTTATTGTGAGAAGCACTGGAAGCAGCGATAATGCTCAGACAATACCAGAGTGTGGCTGTGTCTGAGGCTGCCAACACAACACGCTGCTTTCCACCTGTCCAAGAGGCTCAGAGAGAAGACTCCTTTGTGAGTGCTCTTCCAGAAGCCCTTTCCTTTGCAGGGCACACACACACACTGGCTTTGAGATGGCACATTTCTTGTATTAGAATGACCATTCTTCCTTAATAGTGAATTCTACTCCTTGGCTCTCCCCCAGCCCCACCCTCCTCCATGAGAAATCTCAGTACCACTTAGAAGTAACATCCTTCAGTCTGAACTGAAAATGGTTCAAAGTGATACATACATGACAGAGGGAATCAGTTCAGTTCAGTCGCTCAGTCGTGTTCGACTCTCCACGACCCCATGAATCACAGCACGCCAGGCCTCCCTGTCTATCACCAACTCCCAGAGTTCACTCAAACTCATGTCCACAGAGTCGGTGATGCCATCCAGCCATCTCATTCTCGGTCGTCGCCTTCTCCTCCCGCCCCCAACCTTTCCTAGCATCAGAGTCTTTTCCAGTGAGTCAACTCGTCGCATGAGGTGGCCAAAGTATTGCAGTTTCAGCTTTAGCATCAGTCCCTCCAATGAACACCCAGGATCGATCTCCCTTAGAATGGACTGGTTGGATCTCCTTGCGGTACAAGGGACTCTCAAGAGTCTTCTCCAACACCACAGAGGGAATAGATTCCATATTTTTTGGTTTTTTTTGGCTGCGCTTGCGGGTTGTGGGATTTAGTTCCCCAACCAGGGACTGAACCCAGGCCTTTGGCAGTGATAGCATGGAGTCCTAACCATTCGATTGCCAGGGAATTCCCAGATGTCACTTTAGTGAAAATTAGAAAGTATCTTTTTTTTTTTGATCCTTTAAAAATATAAAATCTGACTTTTTAAAGTATATGCTATAGGTATCGGAGAAGGCAATGGCAACCCACTCCAGTACTCTTGCCTGGAAAATCCCATGGACAGAGGAGCCTGGTAGGCTGCAGTCCATGGGGTCGCTAAGAGTCAGACACGACTGAGCGACTTCACTTTCACTTTTCACTTTCATGTATTGGAGAAGGACATGGCACCCCACTCCAGTGTTCTTGCCCGGAGAATCCCAGGGACGGGGGAGCCTGCTGGGCTGCCGTCCATGGGGTCACACAGAGTCGGACACGACTGAAGCAACTTAGCAGCAGCAGCTATAGGTATAAATTGACAAACACATACTGAAGACAGGCATGTAAATCGGACCTGGGCTGTCTAACATGGAAGTCATTACCCACATGGGGCTACCAAGCACATGAAGTGTGCTTGGCCAGTCTGGATCAAGATGTGTCATAAACACAAAACTTACACCAAAAGTTGCAGACTTAGTATAAGAAAGAAAGAAAAAAAAGAAAGCTATCTCAATAATTTTTATATTGCTTACATGTTGATATGATAACCCTTTGGATATACTAAATAAAAATATTATTGAAATTAATTTACCTATTTTTTTTTAGGATGGCTACTAGAAAATTGAAAGTTACATGCAGTCTACATTTCATTTCTATTAGATACCACTGAACTAGACCTTTAAAACACTTCCTTATCCTATCATTTTTATACCAATAGAAAAATCTCTTTTTTATATGTTCAAATGAGGCAACAAAATGTTCAGATTCCAAGGACAAGATGTGAAGTATCACGAAGCTTAAAAAGTTTCCTGGTTACCTATCATACCCTGAGAAGATGGAACAATCAAGTGAGTATAATACAAACTAGGCAAAAAATGAACAGCAATCAGGTCAAACTGGGGTCATTAGGACATTTTCACTGATTTCACATATGACGCTGCTCAGATCAAAGAAGGCATATCATCCTAGCTTGAGGGGCATTTTTATGAGGATTCCACCTGGTCAGCTCTGTGTGAACTGACACATCAAGTTTCCGAACCTATCCGGGTCAAGATGAAACGCCAAGCTGTTAGGGGAAGCACACAGACTGAAACCGCCCACCCTGGCCAGGCACCATAGTAACTATTTGCATGAGCTGTTTTATAACAGGAGGTCCTGGTAAGGAACACAGAACTAATAAGCCACCGGCAACCGGAAGAGTGCAGGAAAGGTCAAAAGGAGACACCACATGTCTGACCACCTCCCAGAATCCTCCTCACTGCATCCATCTTGGCTGAACAAGGCGGGCACCACCAGGAAGGACTCTTGAGTCAGAATGATTGGCTAAAGACAACCCAGAAATGAATCCCATCACCATAAAACCAAGAGTGCAAGTCATGTGGCAGAGCAGTTCTCCTGGGTTCCCTTACCCTCCTGCTCTCCGCCTGGGTGCCCCTTCCCAACAAAATCTCTTGCTTTGTCAGCACGTGTCTCCTCGGACAATTCATTTCCGAGTGTTAGACAAGAGCCCAGTTTCAGGCCCTGGAAGGGGTCCCCCCTACTGCAACAAGGCTATTCCCCTTCATTCAGGCATCACGGTCATATCATAAACCCCACCTAACTTGTCCCAACTTGTTCAGCAAGCCAGCCTCACTCTACGTGACAACATCTTCTCTTATGGGACAGATTTTTTTAATGACCTTAAATACTTTTTTTTCTGATTAGAAATTATCTTGTAGCTTCAGAATACATTTTGCCTATAGTTTCCAAATAAATGAAGTTGTACTGTATTAACCTGGGATCTCACAGCTTTAATGAGATCTGTGAGCAGATGACACGCAATTACAGAGCTGCCTATTATTTACATGCACTATTTCTGAAGTTACATGCAACATCTGTGCCAGTTTTTCTGCAAAAGGGTCTATAATTTTCATTAGACTTTCAAAAGGGGGTAGGTCCATGACCCAAAGAGATTAAGAAACAGCACTCGGCATTTTCTACACAAAAAGAATATAACTGTTAACACTGACATGAGGAAGGACAGATGACATCCAAATATTAACAAAGGTGTTTTCATTCAACTTTAGTACTCAACTCAGACCCTGAGGGCATCAAGGAGAACTTGCAAACACAGGGGCCCACCTTGAGCAGCTTCGCTTTCATGGTGGACGTGATGGTGGTGGGGTTGATGAACTGGAAGGAGGGGGCCGCGTGGTTTGGGTACTGCGCGGGGAACTTCACCAGCATCTTGACGCGGTGGCTGCTGCAGTGCACGGACACTGTGCAGCTCCTGTCTGCCGCGTCCATCTGCGGGGGACAAATCAAGAGCTGCTTTAGAGAGGAACTGCAGAGGGTCTTCAGAGGCAAACAGGTTTAAATGAGGTAACGGAATGCTCTAGGTTACTGGTAACAGAGTCAAGGGAGAGAGTCTCCCAAGACAAATGAATAGCAAAGATGTGGACAGCTCATTTTCAAAACGGATTTTTAACTTTAGCACTGATTTAATAAGCTCAAAGTGTGCTGACTTAGAAAAGCTTTATCTCGAAGCTGTGAGATAGGCTGAAACTTGTTATATTTATTTTGAGATGGGAAAATAAAGCAGGAAGATGTTAAAAACCTGACTCAAGTTAAAAGCACTCCTGGGAAAATCCACAGAGACTGAAAAAAGATGACTGTCTATCAGGCAGGCGCTGGAGAGAAAACAGGAAGATGCTGCTAAGGGATGTAAGATTTCTTTAGCGATGATGAAAAATGCTCTCAAAGTAGCAGTGGTGATGATCTGTAAATCATGGGTTTGTAAATGTACTAAGAACCACTAAATTATACACTTTAAAAGGGTGAATTTTGTGATATGTGATTTTATTGTTTTATTTTATATTCTTTTATGGCTGTGCCTCACAGCATGTGGGATCTTAGTTCCCCAACTGGGAATCGAACTGGTGACCATCACAGCAGAAGCATGGAGTCTTAACCACTGGACCACCAGGGAAGTCCCTTTCAGTAATTTTTAAAAAGGAGTCCTGGGAAAGGAATCAAAATCTCCTTCTTGGACTAGATCACAGGATAGCCCAACTGTTCTCAACTGGAACAGAGGGAACAGAAACTGAGTTGACAGAGATAACCAATCAACCAAAGAGTCCATTATCTCTTTCAATTTCTTGTAGTGCCAACTAGAGACAGCAGCTGGGGGACGGTGAAAAGAGCCACACGTGCGGGGAACCTGGAGACTCGGATTCAAATACCTGCTCAACTCGGACAAGTTATTTCATTTCTTAGTGTCTCTGTTTCATCGTCTGTAAAGTGCAGATAAGACCACTTACTTCAGAGCTGTTTTAAAGGCCAAAGGAGACAACTATGTAAGTGCGTAGACCCAGTCCTACTGTTAATGAAATCTGGGCAAAAGCAAAACTAATCAAGTTTTAAAACTCCTTCACAGAGACTCAATTCTCTGAAGCCAAGTGTTTCAATACCTGCCCTAAAGGAAAAATGTAAATAAACCTCTCCAAGTTAAATGAACAAAGAGGCTGGGTCACGTTCTTACTATGAATCTAAACCACCAAGAAAATAACCAACTGATAAGGCAAGCACAAAGAATCTTGGAGAATAAGGAGGATGGTTTCCAAACTCAGCCCTGCATTAACTTCACCAGCAGCCTCCGCCAAAACACTAAACCTTCCCAGATCTGAGCACCTTCACATAGGGTCAAATGAAGTGTTGGAACATCTAAGGAGATTTTAAGACATACGAGCATCCGTTTATCCCTTAGTTCATCTTATGAGAGAACAATAGCGTAAAAGGGAAAAAAAACTTGTATTTGTAAAACATTTCTTTCTTTAGAATAGATGGGAATGGCTTTCCTGGTGGCGCAAGTGGTAAAGAATCCACCTGCCAATGCAGCAGACAGAAGAGACGGGGGGTTTGATCCCTGGCTTGGGAAGATCCCCTGGACTAGGAAATGGCAACCCACTCCAGTATTCTTGCCTGGAAAATTCCATGGACAGAGAAGTCTGGCGAGCTACAGTCCATGGTGTTGCTAAGAGTCGGACACAACTGAACAACTAACAGTTAACAGTTAATTATTTCTTTACAAAACCTAGGAAACAAGAAAGCAAGGACAGAGACTTCCCTGTTAAAGCAGAAAAGCCTTTTGCTAGCCCAAATCATGGCTGAAATAGTCCCCTCGGCCACCAACTGCAAGTGCGAGAGACAGAAAACCTGAGCACCTCCACGTTCACGTTGCGGATCTGCACGTTGATCAGAGAGAACTCCTGCTGCAGAGTCTGAGGCAGGCCCAGCTGCTCTGATTTCTTCTCCTCCAGGAGACTGCTTGGGGGATCTTCCTTTAAGACTAGCAGGAGAGACAGGGTCACTTGTTGGAAAACATTTCTGAAATGCATTCAGAGAGCAGTTCTGGGGTATCTACCACAACTCAGAGATGCAGAGAGGGGCATCATACCTAGAACATCATTGTCACCAATTACCTTCTTCCTCCCCATGGCTGGAGTTGTGCTGGTGATCTGTTTCCTGGGTGTGAAGGATCTTCTCTGGTTCCGGGAGAAGGGCAATGCTCTCAATGAACTCATCAACACCATCTAAGATGTCATTTGCACAAAGCTGCAACAGAGGGGAGAGGATCTGGGTCTAGAGAAGTCAACGTAAAGGACCGTTGTGTTTGGCTGAGTTCTGACTTCAAAAAATGGAAATCACAAAGGAGAGAAATGTTAGCCCCAAACCAATACAATCAAAACGGGTTTTGCCCATTCCCAACTCTCCCTGGTTAAACACGCAAGAAAACAGACTATTATTCTACCCCAGAAAACGTTTTATTAGGTTCATAGTTTTTGAAAATCTCAGAAAACCTTTTAAACTTCAAGCTTTGATGGAGTTATCGAGCCAGCCAAGAGCAAAAATATAACTTAAAAGCATTTGGAGCAAATGGTACTTTCTGGAGGAAAAAAAATTAAACAGCAGTAAGATGATCAGAGAAGGCAATGGCACCCCACTCCAGTACTCTTGCCTGGAAAATCCCATGGATGGAGGAGCCTGGTGGGCTGCCATCTATGGGGTCGCTAAGAGTAGGACACGACTGAGCAACTTCACTTTCACTTTTCACTTTCATGCATTGGAGAAGGAAATGACAACCCACTCCAGTGTTCTTGCCTGGAGAATCCCAGGGACGGGGGAGCCTTGTGGGCTGCCGTCTATGGGGTCACACAGAGTCGGACACGACTGACGTGACTTAGCAGCAGTAGCAGCAGCAGCAAGATGATAATGTTTGACCAAAATGCTCCAGAGTGACTTGGTACTAGGCAGTTTAGCAAATCTGTCTCAGCATTTTCTATCCACTGTGTACAGAGCACTCTGTGGGATGCAATATGAGTGAGACACCATTCCCGCCTTCAAGGAGCTTTGCCACTGGATGAGAAGACAGAACTCCATAACGGGGCACAGCAAAGTGAGGGCCACGAAAGCAGTTTACACCTGGGACCATGGTGCTTCAGATAAGCACAGATACAATTTATGGGGCACAAACTGGGAAGGGCTTCACAGAACAGGTGTTGCTGATGAACGTGGAGGACTCTGCCCTGTGCCGGGGTAGATTTCTTAGCCCATTTGTGAGAGAAAGAAACGATGCCCCTGGGCCACCTTCTTAGACCAGGGCAAGAGGGAAAAAAGACATTCAGAGGCTTTGCATCCTTGAAGTTCTGATACTGAAGCTGGCTCCTGAAGACCTCAAAGCTTCAGTGTAGCAAACCCAAGTCACTTGGCCAACCAGCCGTTCCGTTCGTTCCGTCGCTCAGTCGTGTCCGACTCTTTGCGACCCCGTGGACTGTAGCCTACCAGGCTTCTCCGTCCATGGGATTCTCCAGGCAAGAATACTGGAGTGGGTTACCGTTTTACGTATTAAACGTCTATCATGTATCCTCTAACTTCTGCTACTACCAAATCTTTTAAGTTTCTGGTGTATCCAATTAACGTTCTTCCAAAACAACACTGAATACATACCCTTTGCATCTGGGAATCCACCCGCCACATTCTCAAGGTCTGATCCCGTGACCATGTAACCAGTTGGTAGTCCTTGGACCCTGGAAATCACCAGATAAGAATCCTGATGTTTTCTGGATTCAACATCAAATTTGTTACCGGTTGAGATGGAGGGAGATTCATTCATTCATTTGTCCATTTAACAAATATTTATGGAACACCTCCTATATGCCAGGCACTGTTCTAAGTACTAGGACTACAATATGAATCCTTGTCTCTACAGATCTCACATTCAAATGGTGGAAGTAAACAAACATACAATAGCATGTCCGGTAGTGATAGTGTTGTTAAAAAAACACTGTGGGATAAATGGATAGAGACTGACAGGGGAGCTATTTTTAGACAGGACTTCTCCTAGGAAGTCACATTTGAGTAGAACCTTAAATGAAGTCAAATAAAACCTGGCAAATTAGCAGGTGAAGGGTGATGCTAGAATTTAAGGTCTCACTGAACTTTCACCTCCACAAATGTTCTTCCTTTTCTGTTCCAGAGGAGCTGGGGATGAATAGGCTGTCTGTAAAATTTACTGCTTTAAATGGAACATGACATCTTACTGTTTAAAAGAATTTTTTGGTAAAGAGACACATCTCATTATAAAAGGAATAATCGATCTTTAATAGTCTTAACTGAATTGTATTTCCACACAACAGGGCTAGTCAAAGGGAAATTACTCTAACAAGGTTCAAGGTGGTTTCGGAAAGAGCTTTATGAAAGATCAGGACATTTCAGGGTAATTCTGTAGTTTCCAGAATCTTCTTTATGGTCATCTTCAGAGAGTAAACAACCTAGAAATAATTTTATCTGAATCCCTCATTTTATGCATGGGGAAACAGAGGCAACAGAGAACAGTGAGGAGTACAAGTTCCTTCTCTGGGATGGGGGAAGGGATGGTTAGGGAGTTTGGGATGGACATGTACACACTGCTATATTTAAGATGAATGACCAACAAGGACCTGCTGTATAGCACAGGGAACTCTGCTCAAATCCAGCCTGGATGGGAGAGGAGTTTAATGGAGAATAGATACTTGTATATGTATAGTTGAGTCCCTTTGCTGTCCACCTGAAACTGTCACAACATTGTTAGTCAGGTATACTTCAATACAAAAATAAAAGTTTACCAAAAAAAGTTCCTTCTCTTTGTCACTGCCTTCAGCCAAGCCTTTACTCAATGTTTTAATACATTCCTGTGCACAGCAAGCAAGACAGCAAGTATTCTGAGCTACTGCCTGTCATGAGTCCCACCATCCAGCCCATGTTCTTAGCAACAATTTTCTGACTCTACATCCAGCCTCCTTTTTTTTTTGGGGGGCAAGCCGTGAGGCATGTGGGATCTTACTTCCCTGACCAGGGATTGAACTTGCGCCCCCTGCTTTGGAAGCACAGTCTTAACTACTGGAGCACCAGGGAAGTCCCCCCCAGCCTCTTTTCACGTCTCTAATTTTGAAGAAAAGTTATGCCTAATTCCTTTCTAAACCCAATTCCTCGACTTGGGCCTTTGGCCCTATTCCCTCCCATTTTCAAAAGACCTTTGCTTTCCTAGATACTCCCTTTTTCATCTTCTCCTTGCCTTCAAATCGAGAGGGAAGCAGCCTCTGCCAGTGAACTCAGTCTCCACCTTGCCTCTGAAGGCAACCTCATTCACAAAACCAGTTCCCGCTGCCTCTGTTTCTGCTGTCTTATAATCAGGCTTCCCTGCTCAATGTGCCTTTGGAACTGTTCTCATAATGATCACGTGGCTTCCTATTTATACCTACTTACACAGTTCAGTGTTTCTCTCTTACTCTGCATGGAGATCCTTCAGCAAAACCTGAAACCAATGACCTCTGCTTCCTTCACGAAGCATCCTTTTCCGTGGACCACAACATCCTGATTCTCTTCCTAGCTCTGAGAGTTCCTTCACCACAGTGAAAACCAACATCAAAGCCTGAGGTGGGCCAATAAAAAATGACTAAGAGGACATGGCAGTAAAAATAAAATGGAACGTCATTAGGTTGAGAAAGAAATAAAATATAGGAATGCATGAAGGATGATTACATTTATAAAAGGTTCAAAACCAAATAAACCTAAACTATTTTTAGGGATGCAGAAATGGGTAGTAAAACTATAAACAAGATAACAGAAGTCATATTGCAAATGTTAGGACAGTGTTTACCTCTAGGGAAGGGAAAGAACTGTGATCAGGAGTTCTAGCAATGTTCTCTTTCTTGACCTTGGTGGTAGTTACCCAGATTTTCACTTTATAAACTGTACATATTTTATGTAATTTTTTACATGATGTATCTGACAATGAAAGGAGTTTAAAAAAAACACACCTATAATTTGTACTCAAAATTTCACTACTGGCTAGAAGAGCCCCAATTTATACAATTCACCCTGCTAGCTCACAGATGACGCAGACAACTGACAATGGGCTGTTAAATACTTTTTATTGCAATCCAAAACTATAGGCCACCTGCTCCCTGTCAGATCATGGGGAAACTCTGTCATCTCTTTTCTATGGCAAAGGGCAAGAGAATGTGTTGAAAGCTGAAGTCAAGCATGGAAATTGATGGGATAGAGACCAAGCAGCCTCACGGTTCTAGAAGCAGGAGAGATTATAGAAATGAAGATGGGAAAATCAAGAGGATCATCAAAAGAGTCCTTTCAAAAACAATCCTGGAAGAGGCTCATGAGGGTCACAAACAAGTTGGGATAAGATGTCTGGTCTAACCCCGGGTCCACTAAAGACCTCTCCTGGACTCTGGGCAAGTCACACCACTCTACTGCCTGGGGCTTTCCTTCTGTGATATAGAAAAGGCCACGAAATTTACTTGTGGTCTGGAGAACATTTAGAGAGCATGGCAGTAAGATCTCAAGACAAGGGAGGCTGCAGCTAAACTCACCACACGGCTCGGTAGAGTCAGAAGAGAGTAACTGCTCACTGGCCGTTACCGCTTCTACCCAGAAGAGATTGCATCACTTCTGTTCATGTTTCAGGAGCCAAGTGGGTTACGTGGCCAAACCTGTCTTCAAGATGATGGGAGGTGAACAGCCTTCTGTGTTTGTGAAGAGAACTGGGAATATGTGGTGGGTGGTACTGATGATGACTTTGCATCTCCCTCAGTAACACAGGGGGAAGGTGCAAGAGCCAGAGTTTTCAGAGTGTGGTGACCCCAGAGTTTTTCAGCTCTGGAAGTGACCCAACAGCAAAGCTACCAACCTCTTAGAAGCCCGTTCCAGGCAGGAAAGAGACTGCACAGAACACAAGAAAAGAAGATGGACCTGGGGTAGAACCGTAGCCACACACTCTATCACCCATCTACATTTAAAGACAGGGGAACCCTGACTCCCGCTCTGAAGCCAGCCCTGTTTCCACCCTAACCCTAACCCTAACCCTAACCCTAACCCTAACCCTAACCCTTCGATCATGTACCCTGACGGGAGCTGGAGGAAACTGGTCAGCGGTCTCCAACCCACCTTCCTTCTGTTTCCTCCACTGGAACTCCAGCACCACGTCATCGTGGCCCACGAAGGTATGGACTGGGGTGTTCAAGTCAAAGACATTCCACAGGAGCAGGCTGTTCTCCCTCCGCAGCTGGGGAACCATCACAGTCACCAACCCATTGCTGAAAGGCTGCGGCGAGAAAGGGAAGAGCAGGCATCATTCATTGAGTTACCCAGGTTGGCGTTCTCGCCTAACTTAAACTAGATGATGGCAGGCCCCAACCCACCTGCGGAACATGTTTCCAAACACCGTAAGTTAATGTCTACTTTTCATTTGCTTTTCTTCTCTTTTCTTTCTTTACTGAAGGAAAGGACCACAGCAAGTAAAAGATAAAAGTTAAGCAAAATGATTGGAGAATAAAGTTTTTTAATGTAAAATAAGCAAATGGCTCTGGAGGTTGCACCCTGGAACACACTGTTTCACACCCTAGCTCCTCTCACAAGACCACCTGAGAGTTACTTTCCTGGAATGAGGGTACAAGGCACACTGCAGGTGACTCCGGACAGCAAACAGCCCTGCCTTGTGGAAATGTACCAGAAGCACTCCGTCCATGTGAAGCAGCACCTTCCCACGGCCCCCAAGACCACAGCTTTTCAAAAAATTGAGTGTCAGTGGCTCGGTCATGTCTGGCTCTTCGCAGCCCATGGACTGGAGCCCGCCAGGCTCCTCTGTCCATGGAATTCTCCAGGCAAGAACACTGGAGTGGGTTGCCATTCCCTTCTCCAGGGGATCTTCCTGACCCAGGGATCGAACCCTGGTCTCCTGCATTGCAGGCGGCTTCTTTACCGTCAGAGCCACCAGGAAACCCATTTCAAAGGAAAACCTTCCAATTTCAGGACTAACACATCCCACTTATCAACACCCAATCTGTGCAGAAGCGATGAGGCCCATTTGGTTGACACGCAGACTCTGTTCTTTAAGCAATAAACCACAGCAGCCTAAAGGCATATTTATCTTCGCCTGCTCTCCTGGCAACACTCTGAACTTTTCTGTTTATTTTTTAAAGCAAACGTATTAATCCAGAGAAGTGTTTCAATTCACAAGACCAACGTCTGACTTCTTCCCAAGTGCTCCCAGATGTGAAAGCCAGTTAGTATCTCAATTACCTTCTGCACTCCACGACGCCCCAGGGAACAGCCTGATGTATAAAGGAAACTTTACTCACCCATGGGCTCCCTTTCAAGTTGACACTGAAGGAAATATATCATCTCTGATCAGCAGCAATCAAGGTGGCAAAAAGATGGAAGTTTGATAAGAGCCTACCCACTATATTTGCAGCATTTTATGGTTTATACTTTTTCATACATGGCTTTTTTTCAAAGAGAGTACATACCATACTGGTAGCGCATACTGTACTGTTTAGTGTCCACCGAACTAGACACTAAACAATAGTGAAATTTATCACAATTTAGAAAAAAAGAGCAAGGCATATTAAAAACTATTCATATGTGACACAGGAGGAAGTTATTACTCAAAAAACATCAAGTGGCTTGTCCAAGGCCACACAAATATTAAACGGCTCATTGCAGCATTATTCACAAAAGCCAAGATATAGAAACAACAACATATTGTCTGTCGGTGGATAAAAGCATGGAATGTACACAATGAAATATTATTCAGCCATGGGAAAGAAGGAAATCCTGCCATTTGTCACAACACAGACAAAAGGATAGACCTTGAGGGCATTATGCTAAGTTAAATGAGTCAGAAAGAAAAAGACAAATACTACATGGTATTATTCATGTGGAGAATCTAAAAAGCAGAACTCAGAGAGATGGAGAGTAGAATGGTGGTTACCAGGGGCTGGGAAGTGGAAGAAACAAGGAGATGCTGGTCAAAGGGTACAAACTTCTGGTTGTAAGATGAATGAGCTCTGGGGATCTAATGTACAGCGTGATGATTATGGTCAATAATACCACATGGTATACTTGAGAGGTACAAGAGAATATGACCTTAAATGCTCTTATCACAGAAAAGAAAGGGTAATTATGTTAAGTGATAGAAGTGTTAATAAATGCTATAATGGTACAGCATTTATAGTAGTATAAATGCTATATTACAGTATATTATATACAGTGGTATTGTAATGATAACTGACAATACACAAATGTAACATGTCAACATGTTGCATAACTTGAACTTACATCATGTGATATTGTCAATTATATCTCAATAAAGCTAGAAAAAAATTAAATGGGATTCCTGGGCCCTACTGATGCTTTTGAACTGTGGTGCTGGAGAAGACTCTTGAGAGTCCCTTGGACTGCAAGGAGATCCAACCAGTCCATTCTAAAGGAGATCAATCCTGGGTGTTCACTGGAGGGACTGATGCTAAAGCTGAAACTCCACTTTGGTCACCTCATGCGACGAGCTGACTCACTGGAAAAGAGTCTGATGCTGGGCGGGATTGGGGGTGGGAGGAGACGGGGACGACAGAGAATGAGATGGCTGGATGGCATCACCGACTCGATGGACATGAGTTTGAGTGAACTCTGGGAGTTGGTGATGGACAGGGAGGCCTGGCGTGCTGTGATTCATGGGGTCGCGGAGAGTCAGACACGACTGAGCAACTGAACTGAACTGAACTGAACTGAAACTCAGGTCTTCTGGATCTAAAGCCAGAGTTTCTTCCAGCACAATTCACTGACCTCCAGCCTCTCAGCCCTCCACCTCACCCTCCTCTTCGCCCTGCTGACCACCTTTACCCTGCCCAGCACCCAGCCCAGCTAGTCCATTGCTGCTAGCACAGAGTCTCACCCAACGTTCCAAGGCAAAATTTCAAATAGATAACAGCTTTTATGCTGTCACTACCACCTTTGTCCCACTCCTAAACCAAGACAGAAGGAGAAAACCACCTCACAAAGAAAATAAAATTGTCACTGGCCCCTCACGTGCAGAACACCGAGGTAATTTTTCCAGGCAAGAAGAAGGGAATCTCACTCACAGTGTATCTGGCCTTCCAGACAGGCACCTGGCAAGGGAGAATGTTGAGGTACTTCCGAGGCTGGCGGTAATCCCAGAACTGAAAAAAAGAAAGCAGGATAATTTGTGAAATAAATACCATTAAAAAACAACAAAAATAAACCTCAACTATTGAAAAAAGCATAGCTTTTGAACTCGTTGCCTTCTGTGCTCTTAGATTCAGCAGTGCATCTGAGTCAGCCCCCAGGGCCATAGCTCTTGTGACAGACATGCAAAGAAACGCCCCCTTCACACTTAGAAACATTACAGGTAAAACATAGACTTCATGAGGATCAGTCCTCGAGAGAGATCACTGCCAGTCTGCCTATTAAACCCCCTTCACAGTCGGAAGGTAAAAGAAACAACTGTTCATCCTGCATCACTGTACACCACTTGGAGGAATTTAATTATTGGGTTGGCAAAAAAAGGTTATTCAAGTTTTTCTATAACATTATGGAAAAACCTGAACAAACTTTTAGGCCAACCCAATACTAATGGGCTTCCCTGGTGGCTCAGACAGTAAAGATTCTGCCTGCAATGCAGGAGACCCACATTCAATCCCTGGATTGGGAAGATTCCCTGCAGAAGGGAATGGCAACCCACTACAATCTCCTTGCCTGGAGAATCCCATGGACAGTGAAGCCTGGCAGGCTGCAGTCTACGGGGTCACAAAGAGGTGGACACAACTGAGTGGCTAACACTACACTAATACTAACAGGAGCTGAAATGTAGTGACCGCTGACTGCTTATAAGTTGAGGGAGCAAGTATAGCTTCCCCGTGGCCATGTGAGAAAGCCAAAAACAGTTTAGACAAAAATGACATCTTAGCAATATTATTTTGAATATGACCCTTAATTTTGGCAAAAAGGGTTGTCAGAAGAAACAAGAATTACCTCCTACCATCCCTTTCTAATTCCATCCTCTCCAACCCCCTTTTTTTCCTTCTTGGCCTAGCTCTAACCCTCAATTTAACAGTTTTACTGTTTACAGTCTATAAAGTGAGGTGAAACTCATTCAATAGTATCTTGTTCCAACAGACTCCTTAGAATGCACAACAAAAAAAATAGAATAAAAATTCATATAAATTAGAAACTAATAAACTGTCGGGTAAACTAAGTAAATGATTATGTAAGAAAAAATGGCATGCATTCAGCCTTAACAACAAAATACTAAAAACAGTGGTTGACTATTACAAGCACTTCTAAATTGCTTCACTTTTTATAATTATGTTATTTATTCACATTCAGTAAAAACTGTCTTTCTACCAGGATATATGGAAAAAAATCAAATAACTATGCCAAAAATCTCATTTAATTCATAAGCTAAAGGCAAATAGAAGGGGGAAAAGTTGAAACAGTGACAGATTTTATTTCCCTGAGCTCAAAAATCACTGCGGACAGTGACTGCAGTCATGAAATTAAAAGATACTTGCTCCTTGGAAGGAAAGCTACAACAAACCTAGACAGTGTATTAAAAAGCAGAAACATCACAAAAGTCTCTATAATCAAAGCTATGGCTTTTCCAGTAGTTATGTGTTGATGTGAGAGTTGGACTATAAAGAAAGCTGAGCACCAAAGAATTGATGCTTTCAAATTGTGGTGCTGGAGTAGACTCTTAAGAGTCCCTTGGACTGCAAGGAGATCCAACCAGTTCACCCTAAGGGAAATCAACCCTGAATATTCACTGGAAGGAGTGATGCTGAAGCTGAAGATCCAATACTTTGGCCATCTGATGCAAAGAGCCAACTCATTGGTGAAGACCCTGATGCTGGGATGAGATTGAGGGCAGGAGGGGAAGGGGTGACAGAGGATGAGATGGTTGGATACCATCACTGACTCAGTGGACATGAGTTTGAGCAAACTCCAGGAGATAGTGAAGGACAGGGAAGCCTGGCGTGCTGTAGTCCATGGGGTTGCAAAGAGTCAGTCGGACACAACTGAGTGACTGAACAACAACAGGCCCACTAGTAAGGAACAAGGACTGTGTTTCACACGTGGAAAGTGGCCTGTTACTTGCTTTATTACCTATGGCATCCCAGCCTCAAGGGTAATAAAGCTGTCAGTGAATACTGACAAATTTGGAGACCTCAAAGAAAGAGGAGGAGTAGAATCGGATGGTTTCTGGTTCCTGAACTTGGGAAACAAGCCGATCAGGTTATGGGGACAAAAACTTAAGCCCAAAACAAAGAGAAAAACTACTCTGGGCACATAAATGTAAATTACAAGTCCAGGGGATTTACAAACCTCCAGACGGAAGCTAACTTTTAAGGCTGAGTGTATGATTTTAGCTTTGCTAACCATACCAAAAAGCTGTACATGCCTGTGTAAATAAAGTGAAGAATTACACTGCTGAAGCGAATCACAAAATTGCTAAGCAAACATCTGTGGTCAAATCTTTGTCCTTCCAGGCAGAGACCTGACCACAGGGAGAAAATCCATGCCCTGCATCCTTTTGAACAAGGGTGCATATCACATTCCAAAGTCAGAGAACAAACAAGAAACACTGCACTCTGAGAGAAACCAAGAATAATAGGTTTATTGACACACAAGTCCTTGAGCATTTCCTGCAAGTTAGAGCAGCAGTCCCCAAACTTTTTGGCACCAGGGACCAGTTTCGTGGAAGACAATTTTTCCATGGACCTGGTGGTGGTGGTTTTGGAATGATTCTAGTGCATTACATTTATTGCGCACTTTATATCTATTATTATTACATTAGCTCCACCTCAAATCATCAGGCATTAGATCCCAGAGGCTGGGGACCCCTGAGTTAGAGAATCTCTAATAAAATAACTCTGTCCCTGACTTGTGCAATGCGGATGACCAAAAACATCCTAACTTTTGCAGATATGACAATCTTGTGTAAAAACTGCTGTTTTTCCACCCAGACTAATGGTCAACTTGGTAACTTTAATGACTGTGTGGGTTTTTCTCCTTTACTTGGGTATCTGTTGTGTTATTTTGACGAGCCAATCCTTCAGAAATGGAACTTCCTGGTCACGTCTTGGAGAGTAAACTTCTAGTCCTTTCTAAATATTTCTAGTCCTTTCTAAATGTTTTTGTCTCTGACTTCCTTTCACAAACAGAAAGACGACCCTCCAAACAAACATAGGCACCAAGTCAGACATGTGCTACTACATCACTCCATTGGTCCACATCACCAGTGGACCTGCACAGCTCCCCAAGAAGCACATGTGCCCCTGAAACACACGCCATGCTAACCGGCGGCAGCCTTCCTTCTGAAGGAAATGCTCACGGACCCCTGATGTCCCCCAAACATGCTCCCCACCCCGCCCCAGGGGCGCCACTCACCTTGACGGAGTTGTCTTGACTGGAGGTAGCAAGGATGTGCTCGCTGTCCGGGTGCCAGTCCAGGCCGTGGATCTTCGAGAGGTGGGCCGCAAGATACTCCACTGCTGTGCTGGGTTTCTGCAACAGGACCATCAACCAGAGCTAGCGCTTTACAGAGAACTCAGCACGTCCACCTGAGCTGGACATAGCCTATCCCAGTCTGCTGGGTGGGGATACAAAAACGCCCCCAGAGGAACTCCCGGCTGGCCCAGGGCTTAGGGCGCCACGCCTCCACGGCAGGAAGGAGGGGTTCGAACCCTGGTCAGGGAACTAAGATCCCACATGCAGCGCAGCACAGCCAAAAAAAGACAATTCTCAGAGGCCGTCTCTGTTCTTCAGAAACTCCATTTTGTTTTGTCTAAAACAAAACAACAAGACTTCGCCAGCTCTCCCTCACGCATGCTCAGAACACCGGCCTGTGCATCTAATCTTCTGCTCCGGGCCCAGGCACAGTCCTAAGGCAGTGGGTGCATCTCCCCTTTGGGACCACAGTCTGCAGTTCCTGCTTCCCTTCTCACAATCACCCACAGAGCAAGACTGTGACATCCAAACAGACCCACTCCAATCCTGGGGTAAAACCATCAACCTTTTTTTGTTTAATTGAAGTATAGCTGATGTACAATATTATACAAGTTACAGGTATACAATATAGTGATGCACAATTTTTAAAGCCTATAGTCCATTTTCAGCTATTATAAAATATTGACTACATTTCCCATGTTGTAATAACACAGTGTTATAGCTGATTTTATACATCATAGTTTGTATCTCTTAATTCCTGCCCCTAAGTTGCCCCTCGGCTCCTACCCTCTCCCAGTGGTAACCGCTAGCTTGTCATAGAGAATAAACTCGATCTGAAAACCAAGCTCAAAGTGATCAAGCCCCAAGACTCCCAAAGAGAATGAGTATACATCACAAAAGAAAACAATACATGATTACCAAGTACATATAAAAGAAATTCAGAAGGAAACTTCAGAAATATACATTAAAACATTAAAAGATTTTTTTAAGCAATCAAATTAGGAGATACTTGGAAATGATATTCAACGTAGTGAGGCAGCATTTGTCACTGCTGGTATACATATGAAACAGTATAATCTTTTCTTGGGGAAAAAAATTTGACAATTTTCATCAAGATGCTTAAAATTTTTCCTTTCTTAAGGGACTATTCTAAATTCACAAAAAGTTTTAGGTACAAAAGATGTTCATCTTGGTGCTATGTGGAACACCTAGGAAACCAGGAACATAACGAATGATAAGGGGGGATTGATTAAATGTTACAATCAATTATTGTACGGCTATCTGATACAATATCATACAGCCACTAAAGTTATACTTAGAAAAAGCTTATTATAATAGAGGAAATGAATTTATTTTAAAGCTAAATGAAAAAAGTATGCATTACTATCTGTAAGATATGATAAACCATGTTTTTAAAAAAGCATAAGAAAATAAAATACCAAAACGTTAGCATATGACGCTAGGTAATCTATAAATGACTTTTATGTGCTCTTTTGTATTACTTTCTGTCATCAGCAATAGTCTATAAGGTTAAGAGTACAATCTCCAGAACCAGCCTCCCTGAGTTTAAATCTTGGCAACAAACTCAATTTACTCAGCTGCAGAATGGGGGTAATAATTGTAACCACTTTAAAGGCAATTTATAAAGAGAAATGAATCAATACACATAAGTTCTTAGAACAATGCCTGCGCATTATAAACAGTAAGAAACAGCAGTGTTACTAAGCATTCATGAGTCTGAGTGAAAATCCAACATCACCACTGATACTGCACTTTTTAAAGCCTATGATGCTCACTGCCAACAGTCCTGTTTTGATACTAGAAAAGTGCCAGAGAAGTGAAATTACAATGAACAAGGTTTACAATCCATATGGACAGAAATCCTGAGTATTAATAAACCCAAAAAAAAAAGCTAAATCTCTTAAAACAAAATAGGTAACAGACTTGCTGAGGGAAGTCAGGGTTATGAGTGGACCAAAGAGAAGCCTATAAAGGAACAGCTCAGCAGTGTATTTTTACAAGATAAGGAACATAGCCACTGTTTTGGAAAACCAGTCCTGGATTCATGGCTAAATACCACATTGTTTATTTTGCCTATGGTTCTGAAAACAGTCTAAGGCAAATAAATATGCATGTACTACAAATTAATCAAACATTTTATTTAAACCATTTTTTATATTCAAATATTACTTTCGTTGTGGTTGTTCAGTCGCTAAGTCGTATCTGACTCTGCAACCCCATGGGCTGTAGCCAGGCTCCTCTGTCCAGGGGATTTCCCAGGCAAAAAATACTGGAGTGGGTTGCCATTTCCTCCTCCAGGGGATCTTCCTGACCCTGGGATCGAACCTGCATCTCCAGCATTACAGGCAGATTCTTTACCACTGAGCCACTGGGGAAGCCCTTAAATGTTATACCAGCGACAAACATGAATAAAACTAATTGCCAATTGAAGAAATAAAGAGGGATGTAGCACGGCTATTACCAGACTGAAGTAAAGAGACGGATATAAAAGTAACACGCATGTATGGCAAAACCAATACAATAATGTAAAGTAATTAGCCTCCAATTAAAATAAATTTTTTAAAAAAAGTAACACACAGACGATGCGCCGCCCTTCTCCTCATAAAATCACCTCGTCACCAAAGAGCCACCCAAGGAGCGGGCTTTACCAGCACACCACCTCCCCAGCAAGCCCTACAACAACCCCACAGCCTCCCCATCTCTGCTTCACTCCCCTCTCCTCTCCCATGATCTGACTTTATTCCCTGCTGGCAGGGGAAGGGAGCAGGGCAGCAAAAAGCAACGCTGAGACTGGACGCTCAGCATCCCAGCTGGGACAGTCGCAGAACAAGTTTTGGGAAAAATGACAGTCAGCCCTCACCACAAAGGCAGGAGCTCTAGCCTCCCATTTCACAGAGCAGGAAGCAGAATCTACATCCCAGATCGTGTGTAAATCAACTACCTTCTGCATTCTTACCCCACCATCTGGGAGTTATGCAGGCAAGAGGCCCTCTCCCTGATGCCAGCACAACAGGCTTGCCATGACAGCAGATGCCCAGGGCCCTTCACCTCTTTCATGCCTCTCAGGACTGTGGACTGCAGAAGGGAGATTATACGACCTGCAGGCTCTCTTCTGAGACTGACAGGACAGCTAGACTTCTTTTTTAATTTTTGGCCACAGCACTGTAGCATGTGGGATCTTAGTTCCCTGACCAGGGATTGAACCTGTGTCCCTGCAGTGGAAGTGCAGAGTCTTAACCACTGGACTGCCAGGGAAGTCCCAACAGCTAGACTTCTAAGGAAGATTTGAGCATACTGAATACCCACCCCAGTGGTTCAGATTCTGGATGGTGTATGTTCTAAAACAATGCATTTTTCCTCTGCCATCTGGGGCTGGGATAAGAAGCCCAATGACCATTCTAGAACGGTGTCTGGTTCCCCAGGCTTGACTTCCTCAGTGATACACCCACTATTACCACCTTTATTCCAAAGATAAGGAAACTGGGGCTTGGAAAAGTTTGTGGTTCACCTGATAGCATAATCAGGAGGTAGCAAAATGCGACTGTAGCTTAGGTCAGGCCAAGTTCATTTTCTTTACCTGTGATCACAATGCCTCACTCCCCTATGTTCTTCAGCACCAATTTGGTCGGGAAGCAAATGTCATCTGGTACTAGGATCTTAACATGGCAATTAACTATGCTGCCCAAGGTACCCTGGACTCTCAAGACAAGTCCTGCTGCTCACAACATCCTCTTGATATCCTCCTGGGGTAAAAAGAGATCACTTACCCGCTTGTCCCATATCCGTACATCCCCGTCATGACTGGTGGCAAGGCAATTAGCGTTTTTCTTATTCCATTTGACCTGTGAGGCACCCGCTGCAAAGCAAAATCAAGGGAAGAAAGCTGTTGCCCTCGACGCCTTCAGAACAGAGTGGAGCTTATCCAGGGGAGCTGGATAATGAGTTCCGCATGAGTAAGAACACTCTTCAAGCATCTATGTCTGCATCAACTCCACAATGAGAGAGAAAATGAAGCCAAAAAATTAAATGAATTAACACATGGGAACAGGATCACAGTCACCTAATTGAGGAAATAATCTCACTAACGGAAAAAAAAAACTTCAGGCTACCTCTGAGTAGAATCAATAGGGAAATGTAGTTCCTTTTTTTAGTAGAATCAATAGGGAAATGCAGTTCTTTTTTTTAAACTTCCTTTTATATATTCATTTTAAAATGTTATTTATTTTTATTTTTGGCTACGCTGGGGGCTTCCCAGGTGTCACTAGTGGTAAAGAACCCACCTCCCAGTGCAGGAGACCTAAGAGACGTGAGTTCAATCACTGGGTCAGGAAGATCCCCTGGAGGAGGAAATGGCAACCCATTCCAATTTTCCTGCCTGGAGAATCCCATGGACAGAAAAGCCTGGAGGCTTATAGGGTTGAAGAGAGTCAGACACAATTGAAGCGACTTAGCACAAGGTTGGGTCTCCGTTGCTGCGTGGGCTTCTCATGGCAGTGGCTTCTCTTACTGCAGAGCGCAGGTGCTGGGACGCCCAGGCTCCAGTAGTTGTAGCACAGGGCCTCAGAAGCTGTGGCTCTTGGTCCCTAGAGCACAGGCTCAATAGTTGCAGTGCAAAGGCTTAGTTGCTCCATGACATACAGGATCTTCCCAGAGCAGGGATCAATCCTGTGTCTCCTGGGTTGGCAGGCAGATTCTTTACCACTGAGCCACCAGGGAAGCCCAGAAAATGTAGCTGCTTAAGCAGTTCAGCCCAGCTTTGCTGGATGGTAACTGACTCATCACACAGACCGCCCTTCATCCTCTCCGACACCAAGCTTGCGATCACAAAAGCCTCAGATCAAAGCCTGCACCTTCCCACTCTGTTTTTGTTTTGGGAGGAGGGATAGTCTTGGAAAAACACAGCCTCCAGCTGAAGCTCAGCTGAAGACTGAGCCCCAGTGTTACCCAATTCTGCCCTCAGAAAGTTACGGGCTCCCCACCCCTTCCCAGTCTCCCCATCAGCAATTACACGTGGCCCTGCGTGGGGACAGAAACTCAGTCCTTTGCCAATACACGGAGGGAACAATAATGACAAAAGAGCTACTTAAGCGAGGGGGTGTACTGGAACTGGAAGATGCCAGAAGAGGCTGAGACAGGTGGAAAACTGGGACATAGCAGCACTTCTAGCTGACTCTTAAAATAATTACGTTAATTACATTAAACCAGAACAACATGGTGACTCTCTTTCCACCTCTTCTTGTTGTTGCTCAGACAACACATGACATTTCTGCTTTGACACCCTCTCTCTTCGGGTGGGTGTTTATCACTTGGGGACACCACAGTGGATCCAGGGCTTTAGAGGGCAACCTGACCCAAGAATCTGGAAAGGATGAGAGAGAAAACAAGGGCTTGGTACCCAACAGGAAACAGAGTAAGGCCCAGACTTTAGCCTTGCTTGGCTTTGGTGAGAGTATTTGTTGGTTTGCTTCTTTGTTTGTTGTGTTTTTTCCCTGAGACACAAGGAAACTTAAGTCACCTAAGAATGAATGGTGGACACCCCTGAAATTGGAAGAAGGTGGTATATTACTCAGGAGACCCAGTTTCTTTGCAAGAAAGTATATCAGCTAGAGGAGGAAGTGTAAGAAAAGACTGCTCCATTTCTGTGTGACAGAGTTACCGAAGAGTTCGAAGACACAAGGAAAAAAATTTTTCCTTTCCTTTAATGTTGTGCCTACATGAGATAATGAATGTTCATGAAATTATTGTGATCATTATTTGGTAAGCCAAATCATTATGCTGGACACCTTAAATTTATAAACTGTGTATATAGTTGACACACAGCAGTGTATAAATTTAAGGTGTCCAGCATAATGATTTGGCTTACCAAATAATGATCACAATAATTTCATGAACATTCATTATGTAAACCCGGGGCGAATTCATGTCAATATATGGCAAAACCAACCAATATAATATTGTAAAATAATTTGCTTCCAATAAAAAATAAATTACTTAAAAAAAAAACTGGAAGAAAAGAAAGAAGAAAATTTTTAAAAAGAAAAAAAATATAAACAAGTTTCAAGAAAATATACCTTTCCCAGTAGGTGGTCTATCAGAACATGAAGCCTCCCAAAGGATTCTGGGAACCTCCTAATTCAACCTGTAGGATCATGACATCAAGATCAAATGAAGGCCCCAGAATTCTCAGAATCAGAGGACGTTCTGGAGGACACACAGATGTGCTCTTACTGACTTCCTGCCCCATGGTAGAAACAATTCACTCACAGAGAGATGGGGACCACAGACTCTGGGGAACAGCAGCCTCTGGCTCCACCTTTCAGGAAATGTTAGCCAGAGCGCCTTTATGTAAAGGTCCAAAGGCTTGGCATTTGCCTCTTCCCCCTAGGGCAGCTCTGCCACCACTGAGAAATCTCACTGAGGTACAAAAAGTAAAGACGTCTCCTACCTCTGCTTCTTAAGAAGGACTTAGAAAAGAAAGCAATTAGAATAACCTTCCTTTTTAGCGGTCCTCTACAATCCAATTAACTTAGAAACCTGTCAGGAGAACTAACGAATTCAGGGATGGGTGACTGAACATTCACAGACCCCTGGTACTTTCTTTCAGCTGGATGTCCTCTGCGACCACATCTGCAGGTCATTATACGCCTCAGATCAGAAGTGTATGCATGGGGGCGGGGCCAGATCAATTAAACTGTTAAGCACAGAGGCACCAGCACTTCAGTCCTACATCTATGGAACAAACCCTCACAGAGCACCTCCTCGGAGCAGGCACTTAGGTTGACCCTGGTCTGCAGCCCTGAACAACGTGGTCCCTAACCTCACAAAGCAAACAAACCAACTGCTTAATCCATTTGTGATGTTTAATGCCTTCAAATGATGAGATGCAGGGATGCAGGAGAAAAAAAAAAGAATCATGCAATCATTTTGGAGCAAATATCAAATGTAAATTGAAATGACCCAAGAAGATTCAAAATAAGGAGGATTTAAGAGACAGATAATATGATCTGTTTTGATCAAGGATGTCAAAATAGAAGCCTGATAACTGGGCTTCATCATAGGGGGAAAGGTAAAACATTTCTATGCCCAAGTTCAACTCTCAGTGGTTGAACTGGAAGGGGAGAGAACCTTCTGTAACAAGCCCAGTGCAGAAATGCAAGAGCAGTCAACTCCAAAAGGGTGACGGAAACAGGCAGACCAGAAGGCAACTTCAAAGTTTCAGTGTGTCCATATTAAATGATACCGTCAGGACACAACCTAGACCGTGCAGAAACCACAGGACAAACTACCTGGTTTCCTCCATAAAGAAACTGCAGGAAAGGAAAAACAAACCAAAAAAGGGGAAGGGAGAAGAAACCTACCAACTGAAAGAGATGGGAAATATATCAACCACTTTACCAACAGCAGTTTTATTTGGATTCTGATTCAAAAATTTTGTAAAAGAACAAAAAAACCAAACATCTACTGAAACTACTGAGAAAATCTGCATACTGCTTAAATATTTGAGGATGTTAAAGAACTATTGTTAATATTTTTAGGTATGCTAATGGTATTGTGGCTATGTGTTTTTTTAAAGGGGTCCTCTTGTAAAAAACACTTACTGAAATATTTGTTGATGAAATGATATGACACCTGGGATTTGCTTCAAAAATAATCCCAAAGGGGATGGGGGTGGAGGTAAAAGATGACAGAAGACTGTACACTGACAGTTGTTCAAGCTGGATGACAAACACAAGGCAATTCATTCTCTTCTTGTTTCACACACTTTTGAAAGTTTCCACAATAAAAAGTTTGAAAAGCAATGTGGCTCCTACCCTTGAACTCTGACATAAGCTCCTGACCACATTCTACAGGGTCAAGGTCCATGCAGCTTGGACTGAGCTCAGGGCACAGGGCATGGGTAGGAGGGAGCCGGGTTGGTGCAAGCGGAGCGGTGGGAGGAGGTGAATGAAGGCTGCCGGGGAGGGAGGTGGGCAGTCACTCACCTACAGCAGACAGCGCGACAGTGGGCTTCCGTGTGTCTCTGAAACGTGAGAGTCAGAAGTCAAACAGCCATCCACCCGCCACCACCCGCCTGGGGCCTCTCTCCCTCTGCTTGCGTTTCTTCACGTTCCTTTCAGCGGGTGCTGGGGCTTCACTGGGAATGTGAGGACCTTAATAAGTGGCGTAAAGAGAATCCTGTCTCCCTCCAGGGAGATGAACTTTCTCAACCTCTTCAACTGAGGCAGAATCTGAACTTCAAATCACATAGCTGTCTCCACAGAGAACAAATTATAGTATTCAATAGTGCGGACTAAGTGACTAAAGTGAACATGCAGGGAGCCAAAAGGCCCCTTCCTGGGTCATTTCTCCTATGGAACAAGGGGACACTTGTAGAGACGCAACTATGCAAGAACCTTCCAACAGCACAGCCAGGGTGGCGTGAAAAACCACTCTGGATGTCCCCAACAGCCCAGAGGTGGAAGCCACTCAAGTGTCCACTGCTGAACACATAAACCAACTATGGTCTATACAGACAATGGATCGTCACAGGCCTTAAAAAGGAAGGAAAGGGGGGAGCTTCTCCAATGGTCCAGTGGTTGAGACTCTGCCTTCCAATGCAGGGGGTGTGGGTTCGGTCCCTGGTCAGGGAACTAAGATCCCACATGCTGCACTAAGGGATGCAGGAACAAACCAAGTAAGAAAATCCTGTCACATGCTACCACACGGCTGCACCTTGAGAATATTATATTAAGTGAAAGAAGTCAGTCACAAAAGGATGGACACTGTATGATTCCACTTACACATGGTACCTGGAATAGTCAAATTCACAGCAAGTACAGTGGTAGCTGCCAGGGGCTGAAAGGAGTAGGAACTGGGGGTGGGGAGTAGGGGGTGGTGTTTAATGGGTACAGAGTTTCAGTTTTGCAGGATGAAAAAGTTCTGGAGCTTCATTGCCATTGCACAACAATGTGAATATACTTGACACAGCTCATCTGCACAGTTAAAAACGATTAAGATAGTAAATTTCATTTTGTGGCTTTTTACTACAGTTAAAAAAAAAACACAAACTATTCCTGGATACAGTGGGAGACTCAAATGGTCAATGGTTCATTGCAAATGGTCAGTGGGCAGCCGCGTAGGGCTGGGAGGACCAGACAAGGCAAAGTTGCACTCCTGGCTTATTGAGAAGGCAAATCAGTTCAGTGTCTTTCCATCTTTAAATTATGAAAACGACTGTTCCATATAAACAAGTGATCCTTGCCCCAGAGCTCCCAGGGGACTGCTTGTTTGCTAAGAGCCCCTCTTGGTCCACTTCCCCTGGATTTTCTGCTCCTTCTCCCTCTGGCGCTGCCTTTAGACCCATCACCTCGGAGGTGCAGACCTGCACAGCACACTGGTGAAGTTCCCTGTGCGCACCTTTACTCCCTGAGCATCCCTTCCGCTGGCCTGTCTGCTCCAGCAAACCTCAACACCGGGCCTGTCCTTTGCCTGCAGTTCACCTTTCAGTGTAAAGTGGCACAAAATCACTGTCATTTGGAACAGTGGTGGGGGAGAGGGTGTCCTGTCCTAGAAACTCCGCAGGCCACGCAGCCCCTAGCTGGGGGTTACGAGGAAGGGAACCTGCTCTACAAAGAGAAAGTGGAACAGCCATGTACTAAGAACTCAGAATGCACAGACTCCGAGGCTGGGCGCTCCTCCACGCTTAGCTCCATGGAGACCTGGCCTACGTGCTGGCTCCTGGACCCCTTTCCAGGGGGTGGTAGAGCGGCACCAAGAGCTGAGCAGCTGTCTGGGGGCACTGCCCGCTGCAGACCCATGTGTGCCCAGCGAGATGCCCCCGCGGTCACCTGCCACTTCAGCAAACTCCAGCCTGCCTTCCTGTTGCCAGAACCTGGGTTTCTTTGCCAATTGGACTTTCCCGGGCTGCTGGAGCCCGTTTTGCAAACCTCTGTGATGGGCCTGAACTGCCAGGGAACCAGACCCCTGTGGACAGCCTTCAACCAGGGACCGACAGCAGACAGCAGCCCACTTCTTCAGGCCCTGGGTGGGTCACCTCTGAGGATGGAGTGGGGTGCTGGCACCCAGTTCCCCCGGAGGACTAGGCTCCACCGACTCGCAGAGGTCCCCAGGAGGACGACGCGGCCTCTCGCTCACCTTCCTGAGCCTGTCTCTCCCCCCCGCCCCCACTAGCAGTTCTGTCCCCTCCTAAACAAGGCACCTGCAGGGTCTCCCTGTCTCAGGGTCTGCAGTGAGGGGGAACCAAGGTCCTGTAGCAGCTGAGCGGTTATGCCCTTTCACTATTCTTACTTGATGTCCCAAATGTAGATGTAGGTGTCCACAGAGCTGGTGACCAGGAGATCAGGCTCAAACACTGCCCAGTCCAAGTCACTGGAAACACAAGGAAGAGACAGCAATGACGAGAAAGCATTGAGTGAAGTTCCAGAGCACGACCAGATTTCACTTCTGGTGGCTTCAAAAAGTCACCCTGAAGGGGCCCCTGAACACAGTTTAGGCTGGGTGTCTCCCAAGTTCCTCAGGAAAGAAGCCTTAATTGAGCTCTGAAGGGAGCTTTCAGTTCTTTCCCTGGTTACCACCTGCTCCCCCAAAAGAAACGGAGCACTTCAACTTAAAACACGCACACACACAAATGCACACAGACACACGTGTGTGCGCGTAAGACAAAACAAAGGGAACAAAAAACATAGAATTTTTGACTTACTGCTTTTTAAGTCAGACTTAACCACAGGTACCCTGAGTAAACCCAACATCTTCAAAGCAGTGGCAAAGTGCCATGTTGCCACACAGCTTCCAAGGAGGGCAAGAGGCCTCTGGCGCTCCCTACCAACGTCGTCCCTCCTCAAAAGGCACTTACTACACACAGAATTAACACAGCCAGGGGTCCGGCCTTCCCCACCACCTCCCACGTCACCTTCACCGCTTCCAGCCGCTGCTTCCCGCAACAAAATGTCCCCACCCAGAGACAGTGACCCCAGGAAATCCCAGAAGCCAGCTGGAAGGCCCTCAGAGAGAGGGTAACGGACTGTGAGGCAGGAGCTCCACGAGGTGCCCACAGCAGCTGGACACAGAGCTGAGGGCTGGGCCCCGAGGTCTCCGTGCGCCTGGGGACCGCTGACCGGGAGCCCCGGGGAGTTCCTCAGGTGTAGCTGCCTCTCCTCCTGCAGCAAAGGAGCAGGCTGTACCCATCTGGGTATCTCCGGGGATCGGGGTTAATAGCTACAGGGATGCGGGTTCCCAAATTCCAGCTGTTCCTCGCCACGAAAGCCATCACTTCAGGACTGCTAAGGACCCAGCAGACACCCAGGGTCAACGCAAACCCAGAGGGTCAAGCCCGGAGCGGGATGGTGTCTTTGCTTCATCTCCCCCAGGATGGGACCAAACAACAGAGGCCCGGAGCGGAGGGCGATGCCTACCTGATAACGCGAGTGTGGCCTTGTAAGGTCGTGCCGACCTCCCCACTGCCATCTTTCCACTTATAAAGGTCGACCCTTTGGTTGCTCTGCAAAGAAACAAGGGGAACGCCATCTTAAACGTCACAGCTGAACCGAAGCTACAGATTCGCTCCTGAGCACCAGAGCTACGGGTCACGGAGCCCTCCTCCACTGTCAGAGGAACCACCCCCCACTCTGAAGGTCACACGCCCATCTCCCCAGTCGCTGTCACACTCTGCGTTCTCAGCTCATCCTTCCTGCCGTCAAACACCTGGAGGCCACCTATCGCACTCTGAAAAAATGCCTGCATAAGAAAGAAAACAGAACCACCACCGAAAGGGTGTCCTAGAAGGCAAAATTATTCAAAACTCCTTGACACGTGAACCGCTTTAACGTTAAGCAGAAAGACACAGGGCAAACGGATCAGAAGGAACCACAACTACAATAAAAAAAGGAAGAAAAGAAAAAGCTTCCATCAAACTACATTTCACTTGAAGAACCAACAGGCCAGCAAACGCTCCCCAAGTATCATGAGTTCATGAAACACACTGACAGTCGATAAAGATTACTAATACAGTAACTACTATTAGTACTATTAGTAATCTAATCATTTCTGAAGACTGGTTTTCATTTTAGCTCAGAGACACTTGTACAGAGCTCTTAGATTTTTACCCAGAAATGCCAGTTTCCAATTCTAAATAGGTAAGGTTCTTGCTTTTGAACTGTGGTGCTGGATAAGACTCTTGAGAGTCCCTTGGACTGCAAGGAGATCCAACAAGTCCATTCTAAAGGAGATCAATCCTGGGTGTTCATTGGAAGGACTGATGCTAAAGCTGAAACTCCAATACTTTGCCCACCTCATGCGACGAGTTGACTCACTGGAAAAGAGTCTGATGCTGGGAAGGATTGGGGGCGGGAGGAGAAGGGGACGACAGAGAATGAGATGGTTGGATGGCATCACCGACTCGATGGACATAAGTTTGAGTGAACTCCGGGAGTTGGTGATGGACAGGGAGGCCTGGCGTGCTGTGATTCATGGGGTCGCAAGGAGTTGGACACGACTGAGCGACTGAACTGAACTGAACTGAAGGTTCTTGTCAAAAGGTTAGAATTTAGAATGCTTCCAGTGGGAACAGGAGTGAAAAGAAAGGCCTTCCTGATCTTATAATAACATTCCCTGCCATTTCCAGGGTCTATTAGGGCCAGTTTATGAAACAGGAACTTTAAGAAACCTACCCTCTGCTTTTTCCTATCACACTGCACACTAGATGTCATCACCCACATCCCAGATGAGGCAACTAAGACTCCAAAAGCTGGGTGGGTGCTCAAGAAAAAACAGTGAGCATTAAAACTGGGAGCTGACCAGATTTCCTAACTCCAAAGCACTTTCTCCTGTACCTGTCTGCCTTCCAACCAAGACCAATGAAGGAAAGAAAAAAAAATGAGTAAAACTGAATTTCATCAAAATGAAATGTCACAAACAACATTATCAAGGAATTAAAAAGATAATCTACAGAACTGGAGATCCTGCATATCCAATCACTGATAAGGGTCTAGAGTCTTACAACTAAATAGTAAAAAAAAGACAAATAACCCAATTCAAAAACAGGCAAAGGAAGTGAATAGACAAATCTCCAAAACATGACATGAAAATGGCCAACCAACACACAAAAATATGTTCAACATCATTAGTCATGAGGGAAATGCAAATTAAAACCACGGTAAGGTACCACTGGTGTGACACCTACTAACAGGACTAGAATTTTTAAATTACAAAAACAAAAACAGGAAATAACAAATTTTGGTGAGGTTCTGGAGAAACTGGAATCCTTGTGCAGTGCTGACGGGACTGCAAAATGGTCCAGCGATTGTAGAAAACAGATTGATGGTTCCACAAAAAGCAAACACAGACTTACCAAGTGGCCCTCCCATCATTCCTAGGAACATACCCAAAAGAAGAGAAAATGAGTACTCAAAAAAGTGCACGTACACACATGTGCTTATCAACACTACTCCTTATAGCCAGATCAAATGTCCACTGGTGGCTGAACAAACATGTGATGTATACAAACGAAGGAATATTATTCAACCATAAAAAGGAAAGAAGTACCGATACATGCTACAACAGGGACAAAGAAGCCAGACACAGAAGGTCATGGATCGTTTGACGGCATTTATATAAAATGTCAAGAAGAGCTAAATCCAGAGCCAGAACACAGAGAGGTCACCAGGGGCTGTGGGTGGAGGGAATAACTGCTTAATCGTAGTGGGGTTTCCTGTGGAGCAGTAGAAATGTTCGGGAATGAGATAGAGGTGGCGATTACATAACACAGTGAATGTAGTAAAGGACACTGAACTGTTCACTATAAATGACTGAAAAAAATCAACAAGGCTCTGTCTTGCCCCCCCTAAACACAAGCAGTGTTAGTCCACTTGGGTTGAGTACTAAGGCCTCAGCCTAAATCTGTGGTTCCCAATCAGGAGAGATTTTGCTTCCCAGGGGACACCTGACAATGTCCAGAGACATTTGTGGTTGTCGCGATGGGGTTGGGGGGATGCTACTGAGATCTAGTAGGGGAGGGGCCAGGGGTGCTCCTGGTTTCCTGCAAAGCCCAGGACAGACCCCGCCACGAAGAATGATCCGGCCTGACCCTTCAACAGTCCCTGGAACCAGTGCCAATCTAGTCACTGTCCCTCGTTAAAGGCAGACAGTCAGATTCTATTTTGGAAACGACAGGGAAAAGCAGCTTTTTGTTCCTTCTAAAGCTGAAAACACTGCTCTTCTTTCTTTTATAAAATGCTTTCCTCTCACAGACTGTCATTCCTGATAAGAACAGACCCAGACGTCACATTCCCTGGAGGATGAAGACTCCTTCAAATACTGCCCTCCCTGCCCAGTGCAAAAGAAGCCAGAGGTTTAGATCTCTAATTGTCCTAGGAGAACAAATCCTGATAAAAAATCTGGCCAGGGATACTAGAAATGATCTAAGCCCAGGTCTATTTTTGAGTATGAAATCCCTTGGAAAATCTAATAATTTGTATGCATCTTTTCCCTGGAAGAATTCACATATAAATAGGTACATAAAATTTCAGGGGGTTAAACAAATCTAACGAATCCTAGTCAAGAAAAGGATCCCTTCCTTTGAGTGGAAAGGTGCCTGGAATCTTCTGATCACTCTGAAAGCAACAACAATCCCCCTGAGACCAGTTCACCAGGTCCCTCCTTAGAAGGTCTTCCTGAGTTCCTGGCTAGTTATACTCCTGAAGTGAAAATGGGTTCTTATCATAAACATACATGGAGGTATCTACCTGTTTCCCCTTCCAAATCTGGATTCAATCCTTAGAAATACTGATGGGCCCCCAGATTCTTTTCATATATAACTTAAATCTGTAATTTGCTTCCATCTCCCTTTAAGAAGCATGCACACCTCTTTCCCATTTGAGAAAGGATGATTGCATTCTCTTCTCTACATAGAACACAGACCTACCAGCCCAGATCTCACATTTAAAAGCCTTTTCCAGTACACATTAAATGAGCTCACCGAGGCTGCAAAATAGTGCGCGAAGCTGTCATGGGGATTCCACTGCACAGCTCCAATGTCCCACTTGCTCTGGCGTGAGATCTTCCGGTGACCTTCGAAGGGGGCATCTAGATTGACGATGTATAGGAATCGGCGGCTAGGAAAACAACATCAACATTTTAACAACAGAACAGCATTTGCATGAAGATAGAAAAGCACATTTGGAATGACATACAGTGTGCAAAAAAAACATCCCCAGATGCACATGATGTTTATTGACTCTGAAAGGCATACAAGTGACCAGAGTAACTTGTGGCTGCTGTACCCCTGCAAGGTCTGCCTCTAGAGATGGCCCTCCCTCCTGTGTCCCCGGAATCCTGACCTCCTCCACCAGATTCAGCTCCTCAGGCTTTCCCATTCCCCCAGCTAGGATCATAGCTGATTCCACAAGACCCCCTACACAGTCTGCATTTCGACCACAGCACCTATCTCCACAGCAGAACTGCTCTTGTAAAGGCTCTTGTCCCAAAGCAGCTGAACGTTTTGAGGCATGGACCACCTCTTGAATATTTTTGTATTCCCTCGTCGTTAGCCAGTGCTTTGCATTCAGTAAGTGTGGGTAAAACCAAACACATCGCTTATCACTTAGCCAAACATTCTGTAGAAAACCTCAGAGTCCCATGCAAGGTGACGACCTGGTGATAGGAACCAAATTAACACTATTGGAAGGGGAAGAGCAACCAAAAAATAATGATGATGAAAACAATAATCATATTAAGTGCCAATAACGTTCATGGTGCCAATCAAAAAGAAGGCTCTGAAAACGGGGAGGTCCTTTGTTCGCCTATTTTCCTTCTAAGGAAAAAATCCTTGGTGGGTGGATCAACCTCTCAGCAGCCATCAGCAGCTCTTTGCTGGGGAGTGCTCTGAGCGCCCAGGTATCAGCAAGGACAGGTGGGCTAGACAACGAAGACAGAGAGGAGCTGTGACTGCTCAGAAGAGACAGGAATTCGATCTGGCAGATCGAACTCGAGCAGAAGCCCCAGGAGCACTAGGTTAAGAGAGAAGGAAAGCACAGGTTAAGACACAAATCCAGAGAGTCTGTGGGGCTTCTGAGAAAGCTGGTGCAGAACAAAGGCCTAGAACCTCTGACCTCTTCCTAAGGAATCACCTGATCGTATGGCAGGCAGGCCAGCATCTTCTCATTAGAACGAAAACAGGGCAAAGGCCCGACACTATATAAATGACGCGGGTATCAACAGGAGAACCCAGGGAAAATGCAGACTGGCAGAAGGTGGGTACCTCCGGATAAACATGCCTGACTGAACATACTGGTTGCCTTCATTCCCACACTGAAGATCCACTAGAATAAGGGTGAAAATATAAAAGACAGAAATCCACAAAGACACAAAAAATGAGAGAGGAAAAGATGGAAAGTGGGCAGCACAATGGTAACTGATCTAGAGGAAAAGCAGCCAGCACCCAAGGGCCTGCAGGGCGAGGTGATTCACACTGCAGAATCCAGGCTGGCAGGGTATGGAAGGGGAGATAAACTACTTCAGAGGAGCCGGGGCTGGGACAGGAGGGGTGGGTGTGAGGTGCTGCGCCCAGAACAGGGCAGGAAGCGGGGGTGGGACCCTCAGGCCTCCTCCCCTGTGCAGCACTCACCAAGCATGGCTTTCAGTCTCCAGACAGGGATGGTGTCAGCAGGATTCTTCTCAGGAGGAAATGACCAGCCCAAGAAAGAACAAAAGCAAACAAACAAAAAACAAAAACAAAGCCCTGAAGATGATGTCCAGCTGAGCTATTTAAAATCCTTAAAGATGATGCTCGGAAAGTGCTGCACTCAATGTGCCAGCAAATTTAGAAAACTCAGCAGTGGCCACAGGACTGGAAAAGGTCACTTTTCATTCCAATCCCAAAGAAGGGCAATGCCAAAGAATGCTCAAACTACCGCACAATTGTACTCTTCTCACATGCTAGCAAGGTAATGCTCAAAGCCCTTCAAGCTAGGCTTCAACAGTATGTGAACCAAGAACTTCCAGACACCTCGGCACACTCCAACAAAAGGGCCAGGTTTCCGACTGCTTTCCCTAGTGAACTCCACCATCACACAGTAACCGGAGACTGCACTTACTCTTTAAGATTAACGCAGAGCCCATGAGCATCAGTCACGGCAGGAAACTGGAAAGACAGAGACCAAAACCACCAAAAGGATAAAAAAAGGAAGCGGGCAGCACAGAGGAAAGAAGAAAGCCTACCCTTAATAGTCTCAGAGACATGAAGACAAGGTAAGGAACAGAGAGCAAGAGCTCCGAGAGATTAAAATAACAGCTGAGATTTCTAAATCTGATAGAAGGGTTGGAAGTTAAAGTTGACGAAAACTCCAAGAACGCAGGACTTCGCTTGTGGTCCAGTGGTCCACTTCCCATGCAAGGGACAGGGGTTCGAATCCCTGGTTGGGGAACTAAGATCTCACATGCTGTACGGTGTGGCCAAAAAAATAAACAAATAAACTCTCAATACGATTCAACACAACAATGGTTATATGACTATACCAGCAGGAGGGGGAAAACCAGGTGTTTATAAAAGGGACTCACAGACCAAATAAAAATGCTCAATACTCATCTTCCATTGTAAGAAGTCAATTTGCATATTTATGATGGATAAATCAAGATACAGCAGTATATGGAGTATGTGTGTATTAGTCGCTTAATTATGTCCAATTCTTTGTGATCCCATGGACTGTAACTCGCCAGGCTCCTCTGTATATGGAATTCTCAACGCAAGAATACGGGAGTGGGTTGCCATCTCCTTCTCCAATATGTAGTATACCACTTGGAAAACTGGAGGCAATCCAAAAAAGACAATAGCTAAAAAGAGTCTCAAGTGGACAGAGAAGGACATTATTCAGTGGTAAAGGGACCAACCCAACAAGAAGGTATAACAATTGTTAGGTATATATGCACTGAATACAGGAGCACCTAAATACATAAAGGAGATATTAACAGACATAAAAAGAGAGATAAACAGTAAAACAATAATAGTAGGGGACATTGACACTCCACTTTCTCAATGCGCTTGCCAGCATTTGACATTTTCAGACTTTCAAATCTTAGACATTCCAGTGGATGTATAGTGCGATCTTATTATTCCCAGTGACTAGAGATATTCATCATCTTTATGTACTTGTTGGCCATTGATACTTTTTCTTTCATGAAATGTCTATTCAAATGTTTGGCTATTTTAAAAATTAGGTTGAAACAGACATTCATATATTATCAATACAGTGTCAAATAAATTATTTTTCAAATAAAGAAAAAGTCTCAAGTAGTTGCCTCTGGGGAGAGAGACTGGGGTAGGGAAAGGGTGAAGTGGAATTCTGCTGACAATATAAGCTTTATAATGCTACTTGACTTTTTAAACATGTATCAGTTCAGTTCAGTCGCTCAGTCGTGTCCGACTCTTTGTGACCCCATGAATCACAGCACGCCAGGCCTCCCTGTCCATCACCAACTCCTGGAGCTCACTCAAACTCATGTCCACAGAGTCGGTGATGCCATCCAGCCATCTCATTCTCTGTCGTCCCCTTCTCCTCCCACCCCCAACCTTTCCCAGCATCAGAGTCTTTTCCAGTGAGTCAACTCGTCGCATGAGGTGGCCAAAGTACTGGAGTTTCAGCTTTAGCATCAGTCCTTCCAATGAACACCCAGGCTTGATCTCCTTTAGAATGGACTGGTTGGATCTCCTTGCAGTACAAGGGACTCTCAAGAGTCTTCTCCAACACCACAGTTCAAAAGCATCAATTCTTCGGCGATCAGCTTTCTTCACAGTCCAACTCTCACATCCATACATGACCACAGGAAAAACCATAGCCTTGACTAGACGGACCTTCGTTGGCAAAGTAATGTCTCTGCTTTTTAATATACTATCAAGGTTGGTCATAACTTTCCTTCCAAGGAGTAAGCGTCTTTAAATTTCATGGCTAGGCATTAAAAAAAAAAGAGGTTTAAAAACTGATTAGGAGCAACTACTCTAGTAGTCCAGTGGTTAAGACTCCGTGCTTCCAAAGCTGGAGGTGCAGGTTCAATCCCTGGTCAGGAAACTAAGATCCCACATGCTGCATGGCACAGCCAAAAAACAAAAAATAAATTTTTAATAAAAAATTTAAAATAACTGATTCAGAAATTAATAATATACACCAAAACCACTGAATTGTACACTGAAATGGGTGAACTGTATGGGTATGTAAATTATATCTCAATACAGCTCTTTTTTTAAACAGTGATTGAGGGACGGGATAAAGAGACATAGCAAATGTTCTTCATCTGTGCATCTAGTGTGGTACAAGACAGTGGTATCTGAGGGGATCAGAGGGAAAAGGGAAACTTACTCTCTACGATACGTCCTTTTGAGTTACTTAATGTTTGCAACCGTCTTATTTAAAAGTAAATTAAAACATGACTTCAAAATTAATAAATAGAAAGCAACTTCATTTTATAAATGGGTCCACAAACCACAAAGTTAATGAAAATATAGCTGAATTTGAGAGGTAGCAATCTAGAGCAGCATGAAAGGGAAAGGGGTCCCTGACCATTAAATGCTATCACACCGGAACAAAGTTGGGGTGACTGGCAAACGCAGGGATGGACTTCCTTTGCCAGAATCTTAATTTTGAAACAGAAGACACTACAGAGATTATGTAATTCAATTTCTTCATGATGAAATCCATTTCCTTTATGAGGAAACCGAAGTCCAAGGAGGCCAACTGAATAAACATCGGGGGGCTCATAATCAATGGAACCCAGATCCTCTCAAACCTAGGACCCAACTACCTGTTAGACTGTACCAGAGAGCATCTTTCCGAAGAGTTCACGCATTAAACAGAAAATGGTGATTTCAAGACCACACTGCCAGTGACGAACTAACATCTCAAAGCAATTTTATTGCTCACCTATTAGGGCAGAGATGCAAATAATCCCCGTGAGGACCTCTGAGGTCACTAGGAGAGTGGAACTACACCCAATGACTAATCCTTACATTAAAGAAGCACTCTCCAATTGCCCAGAAGCCTCTGGATTTGCAACTTACTCCCGGAAACCGTGGCAGATGAACTCCGCCAGCTCACTTACCCGGAAAGCACTGCATGCTGCCCCACGCAGTCCACGGACATGGCGGTCGCCTGGGAGAGAGAAGAAGCGTTCAGTCCTGCCAGCGAGACCAGCTCAGGTCGGGGAGGACAGGCAGGTAGGCACCTGCGGGTCTTCCTCTTCCCATGGTCCAGGCAGTTCCCTACAGTGGACTCTTTAACCCCCTTCTAGTTCCCATCCAAATCTCACATTCATCTTCCACAACAGGGCAGCTGCGATCTGTTCCACCAAGGGTACACACAACCAAGCGGGTAGAGTCTAAATTGGGGGAACAAGTCCTGGAATTGTCAGAGAATCCAACTAGCTCACAGTAAACTGAGTTACTAAGAGCTCCCTCGAAACACACACACACACACACACACACACCACACCACACCCAATCCACGCCTTTCCACAAACACACACACACACACACACACCACACCACACCACACACAATCCACGCCTTTCCAAAGGGCATGGACTTCTCCAAGCTAAATGGCAATTGAATATTTTCAAACACCACTTCTGCTGACTCTACAATCATATTCTTAAGATGCTCAGTTCCTATTTAATCTGACATTTCCAGCACATTTTACTGGTTTCCATTTCCCAGGTCTCCCAACTTCTAGGGAGCACCATCTTTTCCGGAGCCAATGTCCAATTTCCAAAAGACCACACTGAATCAAGGAGATCTGCATGCAGGCTGGAGCACGAGAATAATTTTAATCATGGCAGTTACAGCCCTAAATTCTCTTATTTGGACAAATTCAAGTCCTGTTGCATTCCCAGGGCATTATCTGAAACAGTCTGTGCTGCTGTTTGCTTATTAAGTGCTCTAAGCTCTTTCCAAGAGATAGTCCAGAAAGAATGCATTTTGTACATCCTGCTTCACTCGCAAAATCACAAATGGTAAACAGAAATTCTCTTCCTCACTTTCATTGGTCTTAATGGATTTCTCACTCATATACCCCCAAGAAACTTGTAATATTAGGGACAAGATGTCAGAGTGTTTTCACTGGAGGCTGAGAAGGGGATTATTATGCATTCTTCATTTCACTGGAGTCGTGAGCAGAGAAATGCCCAGCTGCAAAGATAGGCTCTGAAATTAAATGCCATTTCCAGAACTCTTCTGGACAATTTATACACTAAGGATATGAAAGAGGGCAAGAGGTAGGAGCAGTACCATCTATCTAAAGGGTGTGTGATAGCAAGAATCCTAAGGTGGCTCCAAGATTCTGGGCCCTTGCTATTCACACACATTGTACCCATCAGTCTAGGTACTAATCTAGTAAAAGCACTTTTAGGTGTATTAAGGTCCCACATCAGTTCACCCTAAGGTAAAAGAGACCTGAAACAATGCCGGTAACCCAAATGCTCACCAGCTGATGAATGGACAGAGAATGGTACACACAATGGTAGGCACACTACAGTGTGAATGAACCTTGAAAACATTACACTAAGTGACACAAGTCATGATTCCACTTACATGAGGTGTCCAGAGAGTACAAAAGAGGTAACCAGGGACTAGGGGGCTGGGGGTGAGGTGATTCAGTTTAGTGAGTACACAGTTTCCATCTGGGATGATGAAACAGTTATAGGAGGAGTGGATAGAGCCAGAGAGACCTCCACATCAGCCCTTTAAAGGCAGGTCCAGAGGTCAGAACCAGAGGAAGTCAGAGATCTGGAGAGTGAGGGATTTAACATGGAGAAGACTCTCCTGACGGCTGTGAGGATGGGCAGACCACATGGCAGAAGCCAAGAGTGATCCCTAAATAACAATTGACAAAAAACAGGGACCTCCCATAACCCCCAGGAACTGAATTCTTCCAACAACATGAATGAGCTTGTTAGCAGATTCTTCCCTAAGTCAACAGAGCCCCCAGATGAGGACACAGTAAAGTGATGCCTGGCTTTCAGCCTATGAGACACCAAACAGAGAAAGCAGCCTGGACTTCTGACCTACAGAGTGTGTGTGTGTGTGTGTGTGTGTGTGAAGCCCTGCACACACACGTGAGCTCAGTCATGTCCAACTCTTTGTGACTTACAGTTCAGTTCAGTTCAGTCGCTCAGTCGTGTCCGACTCACCGCGACCCCATGAATCACAGCACGCCAGGCCTCCCTGTCCATCACCAACTCCCGGAGTTCACGCAAACTCATGTCCACAGAGTCGGTGATGCCATCCAGCCATCTCATTCTCGGTCGTCCCCTTCTCCTCCCGCCCCCAACCTTTCCCAGCATCAGAGTCTTTTCCAGTGAGTCAACTCATCGCATGAGGTGGCCAAAGTATCGCAGTTTCAGCTTTAGCATCAGTCCTTCCAGTGAACACTCAGGATTGATCTCCTTTAGAATGGACTGGTTGGATCTCCTTGCAGTACAAGGGACTCTCAAGAGTCTTCTCTAGCACCACAGTTCAAAAGCATCAAGCTAATAAATGGATGCCACTTCAAGCTGCTAAGCTTGTGGTACAGAGACAATAAAGGATGATTTGGCAATAATACAAAAAAAAAAAAAAAAGTCATGTCCTCTGACTCAGTAATTTCACCTCCAGGATTTATTCAAAATATAGCAAAACTTTTATAGCCAGAGTTGTTGGATTCATGTTATCTATACATAAATTACAGATATCTATACTATGGAATATTCTAGAAGCATTAAGGGGTGGCACAGAAAAATGCAGGCACCCAGTCTACAATTAGAATATCATAACTCACCATATCTCCTCATCAAGGGTAAGTTATTTTTTAAGAAGTAAAGCAAAAAAACCCCCCACACCTAACTTACACTTCCCTACCCCTACCCACCCCCACAAAAAAGAGGCCAACATTATGTTTGCAGGAGCACGTGAAGGAGGGTTATGCTAGGGTTATGTCCAAAGGGGGGAATGGAGACAGAGAAGTGCTTTAAGACAGGATGCAAAATAAACTGAGGAGAGTAAAAGGTGGTATTCGTCCAGCACAGGAATCCCCCGCAAGGTCTCAGCACCCTCAGTTTCCTCGATGAGGAACGGCTAAGAGATGCTAAGTCCAGATATCAGAGAGTGAAGAGCCATGGGGCTCTTGCACAATGCCACTGCAAGAGAGGACGGGAGTCCCACAAGGAGGAGAGAGAACTCCCACCAGCCTGTGAACAGGGCTTGCTGTAACGTAAGCCCCGCGAGTAAAGGCTTGCACTTTACTTACAGAGGGAAAGTGATATTTCATTCCCTACTATGAACTAAAATTTAAATCGGCTACTTAGCCTGAATAACACTGGAAAAAAGTATATGAAAATGTTTAGATGGTAGAGATTTTTATTCCTCTAAATGAGCCTACATTCTTACATTATTTACGTGCAGTATTTTACAATAAAAAGCCCTCCTATCTTTTCAAGGCCCCCTTCCAAGCCTCTTCTCTGTCCACTCCGCTCACAGTCTGGGTATGACATTAAAGGTCACTTCAGGCCACTCTTCTGCTCCTCCTTCAGCCCATCTCACACCTCTCCCTCCCAGCCCCATCCCAGCGCTCCAGCCATCCGCTCCAGGGAATTCCTGTGTATGAGATGCTGACAGGAGGACAAAGCGAATTCTTCAGAATGCTTTCCAGGTCCTCAAACTCAGGCAAGCACACCCTCCTCTTTGGCCTCACACCAGCTGCCTCCTCTGCCTTGAAGACCCTCCTCTCCAGCCTTCACCTGGCTCATTCCTTCCTGTTCTGGCTCTTTTAACGTATTCCGAACCCTCTCCACTTGCACACGTTCAATGCCCCGCCTATGCTCTCACGGTACCAAGGCTCACCTTTATATGGCATTTACTCTTTGGTATTGCTTTGGGCTGTGTCACGTGTCATGTGGGATCTTAGCTTCCTGACCAGGGATCGAACCCGCACCCCCTGCAGTGGAAGCTCGGAGTCCTAACCACTGGACTGCCAGGAAGTCCTATACAGCACTTATCATACTTTAAAATAATTATCTACTTACTGATAGGTCTCCACCATTACACTGCAATTTCTTGAAGGTAAAAATCAATTTGCTAGCCCAATGCCTGGTCCATGGTATACACTCCATAAATGCTAGCTACTATAGACAATACAGGTCTTATAAAAGCTTATGCTATACAAAAACATGTACATAAATGTTCATGGCAGCATTCTTCATAATAGCCAAAAAATGGAAACAACCCCAATGTCCAACAACTGATGAATGGATAAATAAAATCTGGTACATCTATACAATGGCCTGTCACAAAGGCCATATATTATATAATTCCATTTGCATGAAATCCTCAGAATAGGCAAATCTATACAAACAAATTAGATTAGTAGCTGCTGCCTAGAGCTGGGGTATCAGGGTACTTGGGGGCTGGGCTAAAGGGTACAGGGTTTCTTCTTGGGGTGACAAAAATGTTCCAAAAATTACTGTGGTCAAAGAAAATTTTTTTTAATTACTGTGGTCAGAGTTACACACTTTTTGAATATACTAGAACCCACTGAATTGTATACATTTTAAACAGGTAAATCATATGATATGTGAAAAATATTTCAATAAAACTGCTACCCAAAAAATGCTATGGTAAAACACTTTCATCTTTTAAAAAATAACAGGTATGAGACTTTGTAATAGTCAAATGACACTGAATTTGGAGATGAATTGCATTACACATCCACTTTGGGTTTACAGTTAAATTTAGGTACAAACACAAGGTTGGGTTAGAAAGTTGATCTCCGGGAAGAATCTGTAACACAGATTCTTAGGATTATCTTTCTGCCTTGACTGGATGCAAAGGAAAGCCTCCCTAGAGGCCTCTGCTACCTGTAGAACAAAAGCTAGGGTTGGTTTCTTGGGACTAGGAAAGAAATCAGCTCTTCCTCTTTAGACCCCAGCTGAATTAGAAAAAGCTGTCCAAAAAACAGAAATGCTTTGCCTGCCATCCTTCTAAATGATGCAAAGTGGAAACATTCAGTCAATGCAAATCAGAGCCAGGTCAGTTGCCCTAAGATCAGGGTGTCACGTGCCTGAGCACAGACTGTAATGTATGTAATGTATGCATACCAGACTGCATAGAATAATTCCACAAACTGAAACCCACTGATAGAAAAGGATCAGAATATTTAACATGACAAGATCCGATCGCTTTAAATTAGAGCAGACACTGTTGCCAAGCCTGCTTTCAAACCACCCTTGCCTAAGGCTCATGAGAGGTCTGCTTACACACTGAGCACAATGAGCCTTTCTTGGGAAGTCTTCCTCTTTATTTATTATTTCTTACTGGAGTATAATTGCTTCACAATGTTGTGTTAGCCGCCACTGCACAACAAAGTGAATCAGCTATTATGTATGTGCATGTGGGCTAGGTCACTTCAATCTTGTCTGACTCTTTGCAACCTTATGGACGGTAGCCCACCAGGCTCCTCTGTCCATGGGATTTTCCAGGCAAGCATACTGGAGTGGGCTGCCATGCCCTCCTGCAGAGGATCTTCTCAACCCACCAATGGAACTCGAGTCTCCTGCACTGCAAGCGGATTCTTTACCCAATGAGACACCTGGGAAGCCCCGGCTACATGTACACATATATATGGGAGAAGGAAATGGCAACCCATTCCAGTATTCGTGCCTGAAGAATTCCGTGGACAGAGGAGCCTCGTGGGCTGCTGTCCATGGGGTCGCACAGAGTCGGACACGACTGAAGCGATTTAGCAGCAGCAGCATACACATATATCTTCTCCCTCTTGGACTTCCTCCCACCACCATCCCCATCCCACCCATCTAAGTCACCACAAAGCACTAAGCTGAGCTCCCTGTGCTTTACAGCAGTTCCCACTAGCTATCTATTTTACCCATTAATGTACATAAGTTAATTTCTAATCCCCCAATTCATTCCACCCTCCCCTTCCCTGTGTCCCCATGTCCACTTGACATCTGTGTCTCTATTCCTGCCCTCAATGTAGTTGTATCTGTACCATTTTTCAAGATTCCACATATATGCATTAATATACCATGTTTGCTTTTCTCTGCCTTACTTCACTCTGTATGAGACTCTAGGTCCATCCAAGTCTCTACACATGACCCAACTACACTCCTTTTTATGGCTGAGTAATGTTCCATTGTATAGACGCACCACGAATTCTCTACCCCGTCATCTGTTGTTGGGCACTTAGGTTGTTGAAGTCTCTCCCTTTACAATGAGAACATCCTCACTTCCCCACAAACTCAAATGGTACAAACTGGTTTCACAAGGAAAATCACCTAAACTTTCTGAGTCTCAGGCTCCTCATTTGTAAAATAAGAAGAGAGATGAGGTGACTCCCAAAGGTCTTCTCAGTTCCATGAGTCTCGCCAAGTTTGCTGCTTCCTCAGGCAAGTTTTCTAATATCAACATTGTAATAAATATGCATCAAACGTTTAATGGACACTGACCCCTGCTGAGGGCTCTGTGTACATTATCTCATTTAATGCACACGGAAATCAGTAGTTGGAGAAAAGAGTTACCAGCAGGCATGAGACTGCTAACCTTACAAAGGCTGGCTCACAAGGCTGACTCCTGACTGATATCTCAGACCTGAGGCGGCGGGGTTGGGGGGGGGCAGTGCCATATTCCCTGACTGATAAGAGGAGCTCGCTGTGTCTAAACTGTACATGCAAACAACATGGTTTATGCAGAGCCACGGTTGCGCTTCAGGGAATGCAGAATCTTGGCCTGTGCTAGCCAGAAGGCTCCTACACGACCAGCTCCAAAGAAAAACCTCAGCCACTGTGTCCCAAGGGAGCTTCCCTGGTAGATATCATTACATGGGTGTCAAAATTTGATGCTGGAGGAGTTAAGCATGTCCTGAGCAACCCCACGGGGAGATGACCCAAAAGCTTGAGCCCAGGTTTCTCCAGGCTTCACTCCTCTTCCCTGAGATGTTGCTTTGTGTCTTTTGCTCCGATAAATCATAACTGAAAATAAAAGTGTGAATCCTCCCAGTGAAACTTGGGACTGGTCTGGGGAATCCTGGACATAGGTAGGTACTGTTACAGCAGTTTAATGCACAAAGAAATTGAAGCCTAGAAAGGAAATAAGTTGCCTAAGATCACACAGCAAATAAGTGACCTAACCTGGATCCTAACGCCGAGCCTCTAGCTCCAAACCCTCTCTGCTCTACTATGCTCTTCCCTCTTCCCTCACAGAATTTTAAAAATATTTATGTATTTATTTTGGGCTGGGCTAGGTCTCACTGCTGCGTGCAGGCTTTCTCTAGTTGCGGTGAGCGGGGACTCCTCTCAGCGGCGGTGCTCAGTCTTCTCATCGGGGTAGCTTCTCTCGCTGCAGAGCACAGGCTCTAGGGCGCACAGGCTTCAGTAGTCGCCGCACACAAGCTCAGCAGTTGTGACTTGCAGGCTCTGGAGCACAGGCTCAAAGTTGTTGCACACAGGCTTAGCTGCTCCACGGCATGTGGAATCTTCCCAGACCAGAGATTGAACCCATATCCCCTGCACTGGCAGGCAGACTCTTATCCACTGCATTTTTATATCAACTTTTCTAGAAAACAACCTGCAGCATTCACATCATAATAGTCACTTCCACCAAAACTACCATTTCCCTCCACCTCTGTAGTTCTCAAAATGTAAATCTAGAAAAGCAGGGATCAAAGCTGGATTGCTCGACAGAAATGTATGGACTATAAACTATTCATAATTTTCTCCTTAGCTGAAGAATTTGCTGAATTCTTTTTCGTTTTTTTTAGAGCAAAAACCAGTCCTCAGTCTTCATCTGTCTAGAACAGTTATAGTAATGCTGAGACTAATAAGTCATCAACCACCAGGGGCAGCAGAGAGCAAGCTTTCTCCTGAGATGCCTCCTCAATTTCAAAAGTAGCAAGAAAAGAAAAAAATGAAAAATTATGAAGAAAATCTGTATGAACCTAGGATATGGATTTTTCTTAAGAAGACTGAAAAGGGACAATCCATAAATTCAATTGCACTAAGCTTAAACTTCTGTCCATCTAAAAATATTATTCAGTTGAGCCGCTCAGTCATGTCTGACTCTTTGCGACCCCATGAATCACAGCACACCAGGCCTCCCTGTCCATCACCAACTCCCGGAGTTCACTCAGACTCATGTCCATCGAGTCGGTGATGCCATCCAGCCATCTCATTCTCTGTCGTCCCCTTCTCCTCCTGCCCCTAATCCCTCCCAGCATCAGAGTCTTTTCTAGTGAGTCAACTCTCCGCATGAGGTGGCCAAATTATTGGAGTTTCAGCTTTAGCATCAATCCTTCCAATGAACACCCAGGACTGATCTCCTTTAGAATGGACTGGTTGGATCTCCTTGCAGTCCAACGGACTCTCAAGAATCTTCTCCAACACCACAGTTCAAAAGCATCAATTCTTTGGCGATCAGTTTTCTTCACAGTCCAACTCTCACATCCATACATGACTACTGGAAAAACCATAGCCTTGACTATACGGACCTTTGTTGGCAAAGTAATGTCTCTGCTTTTTAATATGCTATCTAGGTTGGTCATAACTTTCCTTCCAAGGAGTAAGCGTCTTTTAATTTCATGGCTGCAATCAGCATCTGCAGTGATTTTGGAGCCCAAAAAAATAAAGTCTGACACGGTTTCCACTGTTTCCCCATCTATTTCCCATGAAGTGATGGGACCAGATGCCATGATCTTTGTTTTCTGAATGTTGAGCTTCAAGCCAACTTTTTCACTCTCCTCCTTCACTTTCATCAAGAGGCTTTTGAGTTCCTCTTCACTTTCTGCCACAAGGGTGGTGTCATTTGCATATCTGAGGTTATTGATATTTCTCCTGGCAATCTTGATTCCAGCTTGTGCTTCTTCCAGCCCAGCATTCCTCATGAGGTACTCTGCATATAAGTTAAACAAGCAGGGTGACAATATACAGCCTTGACGTACTCCTTTTCCTATTTGGAACCAGTCTGTTGTTCCATGTCCAGTTCTAACTGTTGCTTCCTGACCTGCATACAGGTTTCTCAAGAGGCAGGTCAGGTGGTCTGGTATTCCCATCTCTTTCAGAATTTTCCACAGTTTATTGTGATCCACGCAGTCAAAGGCTTTGGCATAGTCAATGAAGCAGAAATAGATGTTTTTCTGGAACTAGGTTCTTCTTGCTTTTTCCATGATCCAGCAGATGCTGGCAGTTTGATCTCTGGTTCCTCTGCCTTTTCTAAAACCAATACCATTAGAACAATGAAAAGGCCAGCCACAACCTGGAAGAACATATCTGCAACTTACGTAACTAAATACAGGATTAGAATTCAGAAAAATTTTTACATTCAATCTATGAGAAAGAGACAACTCAATTTTAAAAAAGGGGTATAAGACATAAGCAAGCATTTGACAGGAAAAAAAATGTGAAAAGATATTAATCTTCACTGTAATCAGGGAAATACAAATTAAACCCCCAAATAATGGGCCATTTCATATGCACTGGATAAGTGAAAATCAGATGCAGAGATGAAAGCATGATGTGGGTGGGGATTTTTTTGCTTGTTTTGTTCTCTGATTATCAGTCCATTCAAGCTGCTATGACAAAACACCATAGACAGCGAATTTTTTTTTTAAGATGCTGCTGGGTCTTCGTTGCTTTGCACGGGCTTTCTCTATTTGTGATGCTAGGGCTTCTCATTGCAGTGGCTTCTCTTGTTGCCAAGCACAGGCCCTAGGGCACGCTGGCTTCAGTGGTTGCGTTGCACTAGCTTAGTTGCTCCAAGGCACGTGGAATCTTCAAGGACCAGCGATTGAATCACATCCCCTCCATCAGCAGGCAGATTCTTATCCACTGCACTACCAGGAAAGTTCAAAAGGGTGAATTTTTATTGAACATTAAGTGTACCTTAATAAACCCGTACTTCTTTTAAATCACTTTGTGTGGAGGGTGGACTGGAAGGGGGCAAGAAGCTGGGGTGCAGGGAAAGTTTGAGCATTTTGCAAATGCCCAAGTGGAGACATGACAGGTGCTATGAGTCTGCCCTTCTTATCTTCATCACAAAAGTCATGTTCTTTGGTATTTTTGTACTTAACTGTTGGATTAAGAGATCCTTACCTGCACAGTCCACCAACTCCCCCTCTTTGAGAGTAGAAACTAATCTCCATCTTCCTAGTTCCCTGAACTGCACCTTCCCATACCAGACCCACTAGCCACAATCGCTATTTAATGGCAATTAGTTAAAATCTAATTAAATTTTAAAATATGATATCTCTGTCACACTAGACCCATTTAAATTGTTGAAGAGCCATATGTCCATCATCTCAGAAAGTTCTAGTGGATGGTGTTGCTCTAGAAAACTATCACTAAGTCTTCTTAGTGTTCACACTCATTGATCTCATTGATTCTAGCGACCACTTCAGAGTGGATGCCAAGCAGCACAGGTTCCTCACTAGTAATCAATGAAGTAACATCTGTTTTATCAAGTGAACAAGACACATAAAATGCAAAAAGAGTTTCACCTTTCAAACTAGGGTTTTTCTCTGAAAAATCTAAAAGCTTCCCATTTTTTAAAATTATTTATTTGGCTGCATCCAGTCTCAGTTGCCACATGCTGGCTCTCCACTGGCTTTGGGTTGTGGGACGCAGATTTAGTTACCCCATGACATGGGGATCCCAGTTCCCAGACCAGGGATTGAACCCATGTCCCCTGAATTATAAGGCAGATTCTTAACCAGTGGACCACCAGCAAAGTCCTTAAGAGCTTTAACTCTTTTTAATGATTTTTTAAAGTGGTGGGGTGTTTGGAAAAGTTTATTGTTCCACTCTTCAGAAAAGTGATATGAAGAGTTTTAACTTTTTATTTTCTACATTAATGAAATAGTTAATAAAATGGGTCCCAGTAGGTCCCTATCCCTCCCAAAGATCACCAAAATCAATCACAAAACCATGCTAATTCACACCAAGACATACCCTTCCAAATGAACAGAAAAATCAAATAGAAAAACAGAAACTCCCGCAAGGCAGTTAGATTACTCAATTTACTTTGTTCTCTGACTATGACAACTGCTGTTTAGGTTTAATTATTCGATACAACTTCATAGCATCCTAATATCTGTGTCAGCACCCTCTCTGCAGGTCTTTCCAATTACATCTCTGCAGAGAAGTAGGGGTGAGACTACCTGGGTTTCTGCGAAAATTAAAGGGTTTGCAGATTAGTAGCTTCCAAATTAGCAGGCTCAGAGGTAGGACATATGACTCTGTTCTTAGTCCCCAGCGAAAGCAATTAACAAGAAGGGTAACAGGAATACGGCTCTTTTTCCCTGGGAGTCTGGCACCTTCCTTCCTTCCAGAGACATCATGCTGACAGTGCAAAGTGTTTTTAGGATCCTTTAATCCAAATTCAGTTGCTCAAATTCCCCACGGGTGCTGCGTATCAAGGGCTGCTGCTGCTGCTAAGTCGCTTCAGTCATGTCCGACTCTGTGTGACCCGATAGACGGCAGCCTACCAGGCTCCCCCATCCCTGGGATTCTCCAGGCAAGAACACTGGAGTGGGTTGCCATTTCCTTCTCCAATGCGTGAAAGTGAAAAGTGAAAGTGAGGTCGCTCAGTCGTGTCCGACTTAGTGACCCCATGGACTGTAGCCTACCAGACTCCTCCGTCCATGGGATTTTCTAGGCAAGAGTACTAGAGTGGCTTGCCATTGCCTTCTCCGGTATCAAGGGCACCATAGAGCAAACTGGTGGGAGGTTCTTCAATCCTTCGTCTTACGGCAAAAGAAGGAGCAGGTTTTAGAAAGAAGGAACCACATCATCCCCTTATCATAAATCCAGATCACCCTTCAGTAAAGACCACCTCGGCACCAAGACAGTGTCTGGCACAGCATGCACCGGGCAAAAGTTCAGTAAACCTCTACTGAACAAGTGAGTGCATGAAAGCCAGGCACAGAGAAGGTATTCAGTACATATGTGTGCCATGAATGAAGAGAAACACCGAGACAGTGTCCTAGCTGCTGGGGCCTTGGGGGGTGGGGGGCGGTAGGCATGATATTTCTCCTGAAATGACTGTATGATGGACTCATACAGTATGAAGCAGGGTGGTGTAATGAGCCCAGCAAGGCCCTGGGGCCAGATGCCTGCGCTCAAATCCCTATGGGATCACATAATGAGAGACCGTGGCCAAGTCACTTGGAATCAGCCAAATGGGGAACAGCTTCCCCAATGGGAAAAAAAAGGAGTAAGATCTACTTACCTTGCATGATTTTTCATGCATTATTAAAACAAAATGTAGATAAATCACTTAGCACAAGGTCCGACATATGGAAGGAATGAAATAGAAAGCAGGTAAAAATTTCTAGTAACTAGGAGCTTTCCTTTAGGTTCACCATGTGTCCATCACTGTGCCACACATTCTAAATGTATGACCTCGTAAAATTCTCAAACCAACCCTAGGAGGTAGGCATGATTTGTACCTCTTACAGGTAAGAAAACATGAGCAGAGGGTGAGGATAGGCTAACAGCTGAGGCGGGATTCAAACTCGGGTTAATACATGCAGTGCAGACTCCTATTCGCTGTACGATATTTTACACTACTCTAAAATCAGTGAACACTTAGAAGGTTAGACGCTGAAACAGGCACTTTGTATGCAGTTTTGTTTTGTTCTTAATCGAAAACACTCCAAAGTCCCGTGAGGCAGGGAAATCCATGCATCTGAGGCTCAGAGAAGTTCTGTGAGAAGCCCAAAATCACCAGGCGCGGGGACTGCAAACGACCCCTCGCTCACCACCCTGGTCCTGGGAAGCCTCCGCTCATCGCTCACAAACCCGCAATCTCTGCACTTAGATGTCCCCAGGCAGACCCCACTCCCTGTATCCACAAGGGGAACCCCGAAACCTCGCCAATGGCAGCCCCGACCACCCACAACGGTCATCGAAGCTCCCCTCGCCCGCTCTGTTCTGACAGCTCCCGTCCACCCTCTTGCCCACCTCCCCAGCCAGGCTAGGGGTCGCCCCGACGCCCCCGAGACAGACCCGGCCGCGGGGGGAGGGGAACCAGGAAGGGCGCATGCTCGGAAGGCCCCGTTGGCCCCCAGCTCACCTGGGAATCGCGGAATTCCACCACCACATTCTCGCTGCTCCATCGCGCCGCCATCGCCCGCGCCCAGCCGCAGGGGGCCGCAGGACTACGCGCTCCCACCCCCTGCACTCGCGTTCCCGGGCTCTGCAAGCCCCACGCAGCCCTCAGGTCCGCCCCGCCACGCCCCGCCCGTCTGACCACACGCCACTGGTTCACACATCACTGCCTCTTCTCGGTTCCTCCAATTGCGGCACCACGCCGGCCTCGAGACGGGCACGCCCCCCGATTCCGTCACTCCGCTCCAGCCACCCTCGCTCCCCGGGGCGGTGAAGACATGCCCCCTGCCGCAAGCTCTGCCGGGAGTTGTAGTCCAAGGTTGAGACTCAACCCGGGCAGAGATTGCAGGTCAGGGTTTGGCGCGGGGGAGGGAGATGTTCTCCTCTGGCCGGGGTCCTTCGCAAGGCCCAGGCCGTGGATAAGCAAAGCTGGACACTCAGTTCAGTTCAGTTCAGTCGCTCAGTCGTGTCTGACTCTTTGCGACCCCATGAATCACAGCACACCAGGCCTCCCTGTCCATCACCAACTCCTGGAGTTCACTCAAACTCATGTCCATCGAGTCGGTGATGCCATCCAGCCACCTCATTCTCTGTCGTCCCCTTCTCCTCCTGCCCCCAATCCCTCCCAGCATCAGGGTCTTTTCCAGTGAGACAACTCTTTGCATGAGGTGGCCAAAATATTGGAGTTTCAGCTTCAGCATCAGCCCTTTCAATGAACACCCAGGATTGATCTCCTTTAGGATGGACTGGTTGGATCTCCTTGCAGTCCAAGGGACTCTCAAGAGTCTTCTCCAACACCACAGTTCAAAAGCATCAGTTCTTCAGCACTCAATCTTTTTCACAGTCCAACTCTCACATCCATACATGACCACGGGAAAAACCATAGCCTTGACTACAGGGACCTTTGTTGGCAAAGTAATGGGTGTGCTTTTTAATATGCTATCCAGGTTGGTCACAACTTTCCTTCCAAAGAATAAGCATCTTTTAATTTCATGGCTGCAATCACCATCTGCAGTGATTTTGAAGCCCCAAAAAAATAAAGTCGGACACTGTTTCTTTTGCAGGAAAGGGGACCCCTTCCAGGGCCCGAAACTGGGCTCTTGTCTAACACTCGGAAAAGAATTGTCCAAGGAGACACACGCTGACAAAGCAAGAGATTTTATGGGGAAGGGCACCCGGGTGGAGAGCAGTAGGGTAAGGGAACCCAGGAGAACAGCTCTGCCTCGAGGCTTCCAGTTTTATGGTGATGGGATTAGTTTCTGGGTGGTCTTTGGCCAATCATTCTAATTCAGAGTCTTTCCTCGTGGTCTTTCCCAGTATTTCCCTGGTGGTTCAGATGGTAAAGCGTCTGCCTACAATGTGGGAGACCCAGGTTCGATCCCTGGGTCAGGAAGATCCCCTGGAAAAGGAAATGGCAACCCACTCCAGTACTCTTTCCTGGAAAATCCCATGGATGGAGGAGTGTGGTAGGCTACAGCCCATGGGGTCACAAAGAGTCGGACACGACTGAGCAACTTCACCCCTTCACCCCTGGTGGCACACGCATTGCTCAGCCAAGATGGATGTTAGCGAGAGGGATTCTGGGAAGTGGAGGGACACCCAGGGTCTCCTTTGGAACTTTCCAGAACTCTTTTGATTGGTGGTGGTTTATTAGTTCCCTATTCCTAATCAGGGGCTTCCCTGGTGGCTCAGAGGTAAAAGCATCTGCCTCCAATGCGGGAGACCCGGGTTCGATCCCTGGGTCGGGAAGATCCCCTGGAGAAGGAAATGGTAACCCACTCCAGTATTCTTGCCTGGAGAATCCCATGGACGGAGAAGCCTGGTAGGCTACAGTCCACGGGGTCGCAAAGAGTCGGACACGACTGAGCGACGGAACGGAACGGATCCCTAATCAGGATCTCCTGTCATAAAACAACTCATGCAAATGGTTACTATGGTGCCTGGCCAGGGTGGGCGGTTTCAATCACTGTGCTTCCCCTAACATTTCCACTGTTTCCCCATCTATTTCCCATGAAGTGATGGGACCAGATGCCATGATCTTAGTTTTCTGAATGTTGAGCTTTAAACCAACTTTTTCACTCACCTCTTTCACTTTCATCCAGAGGCTTTTTAGTTCCTCTTCACTTGCTGCCATAAGGGTGGTGTCATCTGCATATCTGAGGTTATTGATAGTTCTCAATCATTAGTACAGACCAATGGTTACAGACCCAGCTGCAGGGAACGACTGAGGGAGCAAGGGAAGGGGGCGACGAAGGATGAGCTGGTTGGGAGGCATCATCAACACAAAGGACAAGAGTTCGAGCAAACTGAGAGAGAATGAAATACAGGGAAGCCTGGCATGCTGCCATCCAGGGGGTCGCAAAGAGTCCAAAGAGAGGCACACTACTTAGCCACTGAATAGCGACAATGGTTGCGTCTTCCCCAGAGGCCTGCCACAAAGGCATTGAAAAGCGCCAACACGTGAGTCGTTTCTGGAATGAGTAGCTGTTGCCTTCTCCAGGGAATCTTCCCAACCCAGGGACTGGACCCAAGTCTCCCGCACTGCAGGCAAATTCTTTACGGTTCGAGCCACCAGGGAAGCCCATACAGTACAGCAGTGCCTGCTAAAGTATCCAAGGACAGAGGGGGAGTGTGCTTTCGAAGGCAAAACAATTTTCATAGCGATCCTGAGAAGTTATTTGTCTTTTCTCCTGTGTTTCAGCAGTGTACAGTGGAATTTTCCAGAAGGTACATCAGACATATTTGTAACACACTGAACGAAGCAGATGTGAAAATACAGAGGTTTTCTATTAAGCCAGCTACTAAGGAGATCTGCCACTCTTCTCACTAAAGCTTTTTTGTTTTGAAAAATAAAGTTATTTTTCACCTATAAAATGTGTTAGTAATGTTAATATTTTATATTAACTGAGCGACTGAACAACAGAAACGTTAATATGCATTGATGTTTAAATGAAATAATTTTTTTGTAATTTTCAGTTTTAATTTCTGATATGCTAAACACAGCCCACATAAAAGTTTTGGGGGGTCATTAGTAATTTTTAGGAGTCTAAAGGAGTCTTGGGGGCTTCCTTGGTGGCTTAGAGGTTAAAGCGTCTTCCTGGAATGAAGGAGACCTGGGTTCGATCCCTGGGTTAGGAAGATCCCCTGGAGAAGGAAATGGCAACCCACTCCAGTACTCTTGCCTGGGGAATCCCATGGAGGGAGGAACCTGGTAGGCTACAGTCATGGGGTCGCAGAGTCGGACACAACTGAGCGACTTCACCACGACAATGACGAAAGGGGTCTTGAGATCCAAAAGTTGGAGAACTGCTGTGCTAACATGGGGAATAGTTATTAAGTTCTCTTTTTCAGCCTCAGCCTTTCAAATCCTGGACTTCACTGACTTAGCCTCAATTTCTCCATCAGTTCAATTTAGTTGCTCAGTCATGTCCAAGTCTTTGTGACCCCCATGGACTAAAGCACACCATGCCTCCCTGTCCATCACCAACTCCCGGAGTTCACCCAAACTCATGTCCATTGAGTCAGTGATGCCATCCAACCATCTCACCTCTGTCGTCCCCTTCTCCTCCTGCCTTCAATCTTTCCCAGGATCAGGGTCTTTCAAATGAGTCAGCTCTTTGAATCAGGTGGCCAAAGTATTGGAGTTTCAGCCTCAGCATCAGCCCTTCCAGTGAACATTCAGGACTGATTTCCTTTAGGATGGACTGGTTGGATCTCCTTGCAGTCCAAGGGACTCTCAAGAGTCTTCTCCAACACCACAGTTCAAAAACATCAATTCTTCAGTGATCAGCTTTCTTCACAGTCCAGCTCTCACATCTATACATGACTACTGGAAAAACCATAGCCTTAATGAGATGGACCTTGGTTGACAAAGTAATATCTCTGCTTTTTAATATACTATCTAGGTTGGTCATAACTTTCCTTCCAAGGAGTAAGCATCTTTTAATTTCATGGCTGCAGTCACCATCTGCAGTGATTTTGGAGCCCAAAAAATAAAGTCTGACACTGTTTCCACTGTTTCTCCATCTATTTGCCATGAAGTGATGGGACCAGATGCCATGATCTTAGTTTTCTGAATATTGAGCTTTAAGACAACCTTTTCACTCTCCTCTTTCACTTTCATCAAGAGGCTCTTTAGTTCTTCTTCACTTTCTGCCATAAGGGTGTTGACATCTGCATATCTGAGGTTATTGATATTTCTCCCAGCAATCTTGATCCCAGCTTGTGCTTCATCCAGCCCAGCGTTTCTCATGATGTACTCTGCATATAAGTTAAATAAGCAGGGTGACAATATACAGCCTTGATAAACTCCTTTTCCTATTTCTAACTGTTGCTTTCTGACCTGCATACAGACTTCTCAAGAAGCAGGTTAGGTGGTCTGGTATTCCCATCTCTTGAAGAATTTTCCACAGTTTATTGTGATCCACACAGTCAAAGGCTTTGGCATAATCAATAAAACAGAAATAGATGATTTTCTGGAACTTTCTTGCTTTTTCAATGATCCAGAGGATGTTGGCAATTTGATCTCTGGTTCCTCTGCCTTTTCTAAAACCAGCTTGAACATCTGGAAGTTCATGGTTCACGTACTGTTGAAGCCTGGCTTGGAGAATTTTGAGCATTACTTTGCTAGCATGAGATGAATGCAATTGTGGTAGCTTGAGCATTCTTTGGCATTGCCTTTCTTTGGGACAGTTTCTCTATAGAAGGAAGAAATTCATTTCTTTGTGGTAAGGAGTTAAGCAAGCACAGGGCCTGAAATATAGTGAATACTCAAGTGTAAGCTATCATTATTATTGTTAAAATTATAGGTATTTCTACATGCAAGTTGTGACATGAATAGAGATGAGAAGGCTTCCTTTCCCTCTTGGAGTGTAGATTTAATGGGAAGATGGACTTGTCAGTGGGTTAGGAAGACCAACTCATGCCTGTAAACTGCTCAGTGCGGGGAAACAGGGACACAACAGTATACACTTAGCAGAACTGTGTTTTATGAATGCAATGTGCCAGAAGAAAGCAGCTTAAATGGGAGACCTGATGTAACATCCTAAAGACAGTAACAGTTGAACTTTACAGGATAATTTTAGGATTTTTGATAGAGTCCTATATTTTAAAAGGTACTTCAGCATGATAAAGTGTGAAGAGCAGGATGTGTTCCAAAGACATAAAACAGTTCCCCAATTAACACACACAGCACTGTGGCTTCTTCCTTTCCTTCAACATACAAATCAATTTGTAACTCAATATTTATCTGTTTATTGAATATTTTCAAGCTTTGGAATGTCAGGGACCAGGCCTGTTTTGTTCAGCCTTGCATGGTAACAGCAAGTACATGGCACTCCATGAATACTGGTCCAATGAATAAAGGCAAAAAGTGTATGTCATGCACCCCCGTGCTGTCTACATCAAAAGGATGTCTTCTGTGAAAGCAAAAACAGTTCCTGAAACAATTCAAGGTCCTTACTTGTAATTCCTTACACCCAGAAAGTAACACAGAATCACCAATAGTGCTCCCTAAAATCACTTGCTTGCTTTCTCGTTCACCTATCAGACATACTCACACAATCGAGTCTTTAAACATCTCCTCCAGCCCTGGCCTCCAAACTCCTGCACTGGACTTTCTTCCTACCTTATAGTTTCTTCCCAATTCACCATCAAAAAAGACCACTCTGGAGAGAAGGGTATCAGCTCAAAGAGCCAGAAAGGGGGAAAACTGCAAGCCAGAGTCAGGGGCAGGAGACTGAAAGATAACCCAGGAATGGGTTCCCATTTCCTTCTCCAGGGAATCTTCCCAACCAGGGATCAAACCTGTATCTCCTGCTTGGCAGGCAGGTTCTTTACCACTGAGCCACCATCTGAGAAGCCCTAGGATGTAGTTGTTCAGTTACTCAGTCATGTCCCACTCTTTTCGACCCCACGGACTGCCGCATGCCAGGCCTCCCTGTCCTTCACCATCTCCTGGAAGCTGCTCAAACTAATGTCCATTGAGTCAGTGATGCCATGCAACTAAAACCATTTACCAGGGTTTGGGATTCAAACCCATGTGGCCAGGACTCAAAGCCAGCCAAAATCCAGTTTGGGACTTAAACCCACATGGCTGGGACTCAAATCCAGCCAAAATCCACAGTACTTTGTTTCAGGACCTCATAAAGCTCAGGTTCTTGACGTCTTATGGCAGAAAGAATTCAGTGAGAGATTTACAAAGTGATAGGTAAGAAGTGGATTTATTCAGATACAGAGAGAAGCACACTCCACAGACAGAGTTTGGGCCATCACAGAGGGTGAGTGCCATGAAATGTGACGTGGTTAGTTTTTATAGGCTGGGTAAGTTCTTATGCTAATGAGTGGGAGGATTATTCCAACTATGTTGGGGAAAGGGTGGAGATTTCCGGGATTTGGGCCGCTGCCAGGGAACTGTCATGGCACCTCTGGGTGTCTCATTTCACTTGCTGATTCAGGATTGATTGTCTGCCATCTTGGTTCCATTTGATTCCAATCAGTTTATGTTGTGTCCTTAGGCTACATCATTCTTTCAAAAGTTGTGCCCTGCCCCTTTCCTTCCTGTTACATTCACCCCTCAGAGATTTTACTTCCATAATCTTCTGGGAAAAAGAAGGGCAAAGGTCCATTTTCTGTAATTGCCTCGAGGCTGAGTAGGGGCTTTGACCCTGCCTATCAGGGAGTGAAACTCTCTGTATACCTAATCTAGGGGCCCCAGGGGCAGGGCAGTTCCTTGTTTTAGTCCACTTGGGCTGAAATCCATACATAGCCAGCATCTGGATGTAGAACTGTTGTAACTGGTTCTTTAGTCTTCCTATGTATCTTTTTGATGATGAAGCATTTTTGTATCAGCACCAGTGTAAAGAAATATCTATAAATGACAAAAAACTCAAAAGACATGGTCAAACATCTGATTACAGTGTACAATAGACTTTGGTTACAATAACCAGAATTAGAAATGATCACATTTAACATAACATACCAAATAACCCTAGTTAAATACTTCTCTTTGAGATACCTTAGGAGCCCAAAGTTAGTTTTTAGTCAGATAAGATCATAAATCACTGGAAGACAATACTTATCCCCTAACCTAAAGATTTTTTCCCTAAAGATCTCAAAAGCAAATATAAATCACTTACAGGCTAAGAAACTCATCTCAATTTGTTTGTCAAAAGTAGCATTTGAAGAATACTTCTGAGAAACAAACCAAATCCACTCTCATCTTAGCCTATTCCTAACAAAATCCATTTACCCAACTAAATTTAATCCAATCTTAGAAAATCATGATCATGTGTAACTCTTTGCCTATATTCAGTTCAGTTCAGTTTAGTTGCTCAGTCCTGTCCGACTCTTTGTGACCCCATGAATCGCAGTACACCAGGCCTCCCTGTCCATCACCAACTTCTGGAGTTCACCCAAACTCATGTGCGTCGAGTCGGTGATGTGATGCCATCCAACCATCTCATTCTCTGTCGTCCCTTTCTCCTCCTGTCCTCAATCCTTCCCAGCATCAGAGTCTTTTCCAGTGAGATAACACTTCGCATGAGGTGGACAAAGTATTGGAGTTTCAGCATCAGCCCTTCCAATGAACACCCAGGACTAATCTCCTTTAGGATAGACTGGTTGGATCTCCTTGCAATCCAAGGGACTCTCAAGAGTCTTCTCCAACACCACAGTTCAAAAGCATCAATTCTTCGGTGCTCGGCTTTCTTCACAGTCCAACTCTCACATCCATACATGACCACGGGAAAAACCATAGTCTTGACTAGACGGACCTTGGTTGGCAAAGTAATGTCTCTGCTTTTTAATATGCTATCTAGGTTGATCATAACTTTCCTTCCAAGGAGTAAGCGTCCTTTAATTTCATGGCTGCAGTCAGCATCTGCAGTGATTTTGGAACCCAAAAAATAAAGTCTGCCACTGTTTTCCACTGTTTCCCCATCTATTTCCCATGAAGTGATGGGACCAGATGCCATGATCTTTGTTTTCTAAATGTTGAGCTTCAAGCCAACTTTTTCACTCTCCTCTTTCACTTTCATCAAGAGGCTTTTTAGTTCCTCTTCACTTTCAGCCATAAGGGTGGTGTCATCTGCATATCTGAGGTTATGATTCCAGCTTGTGCTTCCTCTTATATTAAATGCCTATATTACTCACACCAAAATGATTAGACCACTTTCAATACCAGATATCAGTTTTGTCCTGAACATTTTTCAGATAACATGAGCCTGAAACTCATTCTGGCCAGATTATTTTGTATTTTTGAGTATTTATATGAGTATTTAATTTCCTTAAAGTCAATTAAATAGAGTGCTTTTATGAATTTTTGGAAACATCACACGCATAAGCTGGAATCAAGATTGCCCGGGAGAAATATCAATAACCTCAGATATGCAGGTGACACCACCCTTATGGCAGAAAGTGAAGAGGAACTAAAAAGCCTCTTGATGAAAGTGAAAGAGGAGAGTGAAAAAGTTGGCCTGAAGCTTAACATTCAGAAAACAAAGCTCATGGCATGGGAAACAGATGGGGAAACAGTGGAAACAGTGTCAGACTTTATATTTTGGGGCTCCAAAATCACTGCGGATGCTGATTGCAGCCATGAAATTAAAAGACGCTTACTCCTTGGAAGGAAAGTTATGATCAACCTAGATAGTATATTAAAAAGCAGAGACATTACTTTGCCAACCAAAATCCGTCTAGTCAAGGCTATGGTTTTCCCCGTGGTCATGTATGGATGTGAGAGTTGGACTGTGAAGAAAGCTGATCACTGAAGAATTGATGCTCACTGTGGTGTTGGAGAAGACTCTTGAGAGTCCCTTGGATTGCAAGGAGATCCAACCAGTCCTTTCTAAAGGAGATCAATCCTGGGTGTTCATTGGAAGGACTGATGCTAAAGCTGAAGCTCCAGTACTTTGGCCACCTCATGCGGAGAGTTGACTCACTAGAAAAGACTCTGATGCTGGGAGGGATTAGGGGCAGGGGGAGGAGGGGACGATAGAGAATGAGATGGCTGGATGGCATCACTGACTCGATGGACATGAGTTTGAGTGAACTCCAGAAGTTGGTGATGGACAGGGAGGCCTGGCGTGCTGTGATTCATGGGGTCGCAAAGAGTCGGACACGACTGAGCAACTGAACTGAACTGAACCCTATGGGGACATCCAAAGGTTAAATCCTCTGCAAGGAGGGGCCAGAGCTGCTTCTGGCCTACTGGGAGGAACCATTGACTGAGGGGAAGACACATCTAGGGATGAAAAGAGGCCCCACCCATATTCAGGAACCCCTTCTTTGTACCTTGAGTTACCCAAGGGGCCCATTCTTAGCTCAGCTAGCACAGTCAGTGATACAGGTTACCAATCAACTGCCCCTACAGTTTTGCCTCTGAGAGAAGTTCCTGATGGAAATTGAGAAACAGTAAGAGTCTCTGTACCTTTCTCAATGTCTGACCTAAGTTTGGCAGAGAACAAGTTGGGAAGTTTTTCCTGAGTATCCTGAAGGTTTTATGAAACAATTTACCTGAGGAGTGAGATCTTTTGATCTCATCTAGGAGGACTTACAGATTTTACTATCCCATTGCTTCATCAAGGAAAAGCAGTGTGTAATACTGGCATGCAGGCATCTTGGGGGTAATGAAGCTGTCCCTGAGGCAAACCCACAATGGAATCACCAGCTGAATTCCACTGATAGAGATAGATGGGATCATATGATTAACTGTTTAATAAAGGGTATGAAGGAAGTTACAGTAAAACCTGTTAATTATGAAAAGGTGAAAGAGCTCCAACAGGGACAGGATTAAAATCCTGCAGTCTTCCAAAGGAGATTAGTGGAGGCTTTTAGGAAGTATACAAATGTGGATTTCTCCTCCCCAGAGGGACAGGCCCTCTTGGCTCACATTTCATGGTCCAGTCTGCCCCAGTTGTAAGGTACAAAATTCAGAGAGCAACTGCTGACTCTCAGACTCCAATGAACGATTTGCTCCAATTGGCTTATTCAGTTTTCGATAATAGGGATATGGCCAAAAAGGCTGAACACACCCAGAGAAATATGCAAGAGACCCAAATGATTGCAATGGCTTTGTCTGCTCAGAGATGACCAATTAGGAGGCTGCCCTTTCTGGGCCAATCTGGTCCTGGCAGACCACACGGCCCATGGGTACCCCTACAAGGCCAGTGTACCCTGTGCGGACAAAAGGCACTGGAGGAAGGCCTCTGGTCAAAGTGTCCTTTGTAAACAGCCAGGGCATTGGCAGACAGAATGCCCCAGACGCCAGAAAGTGACAGGGCCCCTCAGCTATTGATGGTTTTGCAATCAAAAGACTGTTGGGACCCAAGGGCAAAAGTGACTCTGCCTAGAGACACTGTCTACATAACCAATGTCCAGCCTTGGGTGACGTTGATGTGGCTGGCCGCTTGGTAGAATTTCTTATAGACACTTGTGCAACCTTCTCAATCTTAACCCAAAGTATTGGAAACCTTAGCAATCATAAGGAATATGTAATGGGGTTGTTAGGGAAGAAACAGGGTTACACTTTCCTAGAGCCCATTTGTGCAATGCTACAACCAGTCCATTCTAAAGGAGATCAGTCCTAGGTGTTCATTGGAAGGACTGATGCTAAAGCTGAAACTCCAATACTTTGGCCACCTCATGCAAAGAGTTGACTCCCTGGAAAAGACTCTGATGCTGGGAGGGATTGGGGGTGGGAGGAGACGGAGACGACAGAATGAGATGGCTGGATGGCATCACTGACTCGATGGACATGAGTTTGAGTGAACTCTGGGAGTTGGTGATGGACAGGGAGGCCTGGCCTGGCGTGCTGTGATTCATGGGGTCGCAAAGAGTCGGACACGACTGAGCGACTGAACTGAACTAAATGGCCAGTTGTTTTTACACTCATTTCTGCTTGTGCCTAACTGTCCCATCCCTTTAACGGGGAGAGATCTGTTAACTAAGTTAGGGGCCACTCTGTTTCTGGAAGGGCAAAGGGACCACCCTCACCGCCAAATGATTTTAACAAAAACCAGAAAGGGACGGATTGAATCTGAAGTTGAGACAGAAAACTTACTAGGCCCTGGACTGCAAAATATCGAGGTTCCAGATCTGGCCAAAGATGTCCAGCCAGTAGTTACTACACACGATCATCAAGAAATGGCTGTTCACTGGAGAGGACATCAGTCTCAGATTCCCAGGTCTGAAATTGGAAAAGGAAATCACCGAGGTGACCAAGAAGCAAAGAAAGCAACTTATATACCAACAGATAAAAACACAGGCAGTTTCAAAAGTCTTAGGCTTGATAGAGGAAATGCCACAGCCTTGCTAAACCAAGGGAGAAAAGTGAAAGTGAAGTTGCTCAGTCGTTTCCAACTCTTTTCAACCCCATGGACTGTAGCCCACCAGGCTCCTCCATCCAGGCAAGAGTACTAGAGTGGGTTGCCATTTCCTTCTCCAAGGAATCTTCCTAACCCAGGGATAGAACCTGGGTCTCCCGCACTGCAGGCAGACGCTTTACTGTCTGAGCACCAAGGAAGAAAACTGGGCTAAAAATAGGGGGTTAATAAGTCTGAAGGGATGGTATATGTTAGATGAAAAGAGTATGATTTCACAAGTTCAGCAATGGAAAGTAATCAAGGCTTTATATGAAACTACCCACTGTGGATGTGAAGCTCTTTGGAAAGCTCTTTAGAATTTACTATAATGATTGTTTGTGGGTAAAGGAATGAAAATGGTGGTGGCCCAGATTACCAAATCATGTGACACTTGTTTACAAAATAATCCTAGAACAATGCCATGCCCTCATCCATTATTTAGTCCCATTCAGCACCAAGAAAATGTGGAAAACTGGCAAACTGATGTTACTCAGATGCCTAAGTCCAGAGGACACAAATATTTATTGGTAAAGGTAGATACATTCATTGGATGGGTAGAGACTTTTCCCACATGAACAGAAAAGGAGTAACAAAGAACTTGATTAAGAAGATAATCCCATCTTTAAGATTACATCAATATATACAAAATGATATTGTACCTCTCCTGGATTTAGGAAATATTTTGGAAAAATTGTTTGGGTTCTCAAGATCTTGGCTGAAATTCTGGAACAGGTACTATGAAGTCTCTGTGTTTGTGTGTTCATATGTGCCTATATGTGTTATCAGTTCAGTTCAGTCGCTCAGTCGTGTCTGACTCTTTGCGACCCCATGAATCACAGCACGCCAGGCCTCCCTGTCCATCACCAACTCCCCGAGTTCACTCAAACTCACCTCCATCGAGCTGGTGATGCCATCCAGCCATCTCATTCTCTGTCGTCACATCTCCTTCTGCCCCCAATCCCTCCCAGCATCAGAGTCTTTGTCAGTGAGTCAACTCGTTGCATGAGATGGCCAAAGTATTGGAGTTTCAGCTTTAGCATCAGTCCTTCCAATGAACACCCAGGATTGATCTCCTTTAGAATGGACTGGTTGAATCTCTTTGCAGTCCAAGGGACTCTCAAGAGTCTTCTCCAGCACCACAGTTCAAAAGCATCAATTCTTCGGCGATCAGCTTTCTTCACAGTCCAACTCTCACATCCATACATGACCACGGGAAAAACCATAGCCTTGACTAGACGGACCTTGGTTGGCAAAGTAATGTCTCTGCTTTTTAATATGCTATCTAGGTTGATCATAACTTTCCTTCCAAGGAGTAAGCGTCTTTTAATTTCATGGCTGCAATCAGCATCTGCAGTGATTTTGGAGCCCAAAAATATAAAGTCTGACACTGTTTCCACTGTTTCCCCATCTAATTCCCATGAAGTGATGGGACCAGATGCCATGATCTTTGTTTTCTGAATGTTGAGCTTCAAGCCAACCTTTTCACTCTCCTCTTTTACTTTCATCAAGAGGCTTTTTAGTTCCTCTTCACTGGAAGATCAGTGAAAATGTCTTTTGTGTCCTGACTGGAATTATTCCTCTGAGCTACTCACACCTTAAATCCTTTGTGGGCTCTCACTGTCTAAATACAAGGCAATGAAAATTTGAACATATGGAAGCTCACTCCATTTAAATTTCCTTCTATAATATAAATCTAGCTGCAATATAGTATCATGACACTGGGACTCACTTAGTGGCCAATTTTCTTGGCTTCCTAGCTCATATTGTGGCCCATCGTGATTACAAAGCCTAATAAGTTTCTTTGGTTTTAATCCCAGTCGTCCAAATCTTTCCCAATCCTGGAGGATAATACCCAGGGGGAGTATTAGTTGGGACTGATGCCTCCAGACCCATTTCAGACCCAAACCAGAGATGATGTCTCTAACTCCTGTTCTATTCAAAATTTTACCCTTAAGTCAGAATCCCCCACACAATTTGGTCAAGATTTGCACTTAGGATTTTAGATGCTATCCTTTCCAAGGGAGTCTCCCAGCCGGTTGTTAGTGCTCAAAAGTTGTCATAAAGAAATGGCATGAAGACTTCCCCAAAGGTGTTGATGATGAGCTGGAGGTTGTTTATAAGTTGGGAATAAAGGGTCAACACTTGTAAGGGTTACAGGGAGGGAATAAAAGCAATCTTCTGGAGTTAAGAGAAGAAACAGAGAAGAAATCGGCAAGAAGAACAAAATGTAGGAGAAAAACCTCAGAGTCAAAGAAAGCAGTATAATTCTATCTTGGACCTGCTGTTGGACATGTATAAGCATACAGGATTGACCTGCCAGTCACAAATAGGCAGACAACAGCAGAGCGTTTTCCTCAGTATACCCGACTCACAGTGTCCCAGGGACCTCTTCGGACCAAGATCTGACTCTAAACCTTTTCTTACCTTATCACTGCCCCATCTGGGTCACCAGCTGTAACCGTTTACCTCAGATTGGTACTCGAACCCTGCCCAAACCTAGTTTGAGACTTAAACCCATGTGGCTGGACCTCAAACCCAACCAAAACCCACAGCACCTGGTTTCAGGACCTAATGAAGCTCAAGTTCTTGATGTCTCATCACAGAAAGAATTCAGTGAGTGACAAAGTGATCGGGAAGAAGTGGATTTATTCAGATACAGAGAGTGGGCCATCGCAGAGGGTGAATGTGGCCGTGAAATTTGGTGTGGTTAGTTTTTATACCCTGGGTAATTTCATATGCTAAAGAGCGGGAGGATTATTCCAACTATTTTGGGGAAGGGGTGGAGATTTCCAAAGAAAGGCAATACCAAAGAATGTTCAAACTACCAGCAGATGACACCACCCTTATGGCAGAAAGTGAAGAAGAACCAAAGAGCCTCTTGATGAAAGTGAAAAAGGAGAGTGAAAAGTGGGCTTAAAGCTCAACATTCAGAAAACAAAGATCATGGCATCTGGTCCCAGCACTTCATTGCAAATAGATGGGGAAACAGTGGAAACAATGACAGACTTTATCTTTGGGGGTTCCAAAATCACGGCAGATGGTGACTGCAGCCATGAAATTAAAAGACGCTTACTCCTTCGAAGGAAAGTTATGATCAACCTAGATAGCATATTAAAAAGCAAAGACATTACTTTGCCAACAAAGGTCCATCTCGTTAAGGCTATGATTTTTTCAGTAGTCATGTATGGATGTGAGAGTTGGACTATAAAAAATGCTGAGCGCTGAATAATTGATGCTTTTGAACTGTGGTATTGGAGAAAACTCTTGAGAGTCCCTTGGACTGCAAGGAGATCCAACCAGTCCATCCTAAAGGAAATCAGTCCTGAATGTTCACTGGAAGGACTGATGCTGAAGCTGAAACTCCAATACTTTGGTCACCTCCATGAATTGACTCATTTGAAAAGACCCTGATGCTGGGATAGATTGAAGGCAGGAGGAGAAGACAGAGGATGAGATGGTTGGGTAGCATCACTGACGTGATGGGCATGAGTTTGAGTAGGCTCCGGGAATTGATGATGGACAGGGAGACCTGGCATGGTCCATGGGGTAGCAAAGAGTTGGACATGACTGAGTGACTAAACTGACTGAAATGGAGATGTCCAGGATTTGTGCCACCGCCCACTCTTTGGTGTTTTAACAGTGCCAGGGAACTGTCATGGCACCTCTGGGTGTGTCATTTCACTTGTTTATTGAGGATTAAGTTCTAGTCTTATCTGCCATCTTGGTCCCATTTGATTCTAATCGGTTTATGTAGGCTGTGTCATCCCTTCAGAAGTTGTGTCCTGCCCCTTTCCCTCCTGTTACACAACCATCTCACCCTTTGTTGTCCCGTTCTCCTCCTGCCTTCAATCTTTCCCAGCATCAGTGTCTTTTCTAATGCTGTTCCCATCAGGTGGCCAAAGTATTGAAGCTTCAGTTTCAGCATCAATACTTCCAATGAATATTCAGGGTTGATTTTCTTTAGGATTGACTGGCTTGTTCTCCTTACTGTCCAAGGGACTCTCAAGAGTCTTCTCCAACACCACAGTTCAAAAGCATCAATTCTTCTGTGTTCAGCCTTCTTTACGGTCCAACTTTCACACCCATAACATGACTGCTGGAAAAACCAAAGCTTTGACTGTACAGACCCTTTTGGCAGTTATGTCTCTACTTTTTAATATACTGTCTAGGTTTGTCATAGCTTTTCTTCCAAGGAGCAAGTGTCTTTTAATTTCATGGCTGCAGTCACCATCTGCAGTGATTTTGAAGCCCGAGAAGATAAAATCTGTCGCTGCTTCCATTTTTTCTACTTCTATTTGCCATGAATTGATGCCATGATCTTTGTTTTTTGAATGTTGAATTTTAAACTAGCTTTATCACTCTCCTCTTTCACTTTAATCAACAAGCTCTTTAGTTCTTCGCTTTCTGCCATAAGGGTGGTGTCATCTTACTGATATTTCTCCTAGCAATCTTGATTCCAGTTTGTGCTTCATCCAGCTGGGCATTTCACGTGATGTACTGGGCATATAAGTTTAAGTAAGCAGGATGACAATATATAGCTTTGACGTACTACTCTCCTGATTTGAAACTAGTCCGTTGTTCCCTGTCTGGTTCTAACTGTTGCTTCCTGACCTGCATACAGATTTCTCAGGAGGCAGGTCAGGTGGTCTGGTATTCCCATCTCTTTTAGAATTTTCCACAGTTTGTTGTGATCTACACAGTCAAAAGCTTTAGCATAGTCAATGAAGCAGAAGTAGATGTCCACTGAACGAGTGATTAGCAAATAATCTGGTATAACTTAGGGAAGATGGCAGTATGTAACAAAAAGTACAGGTAGAAAAGCTGGAAAGGGCTCATTAGGAAGGGACCTGCTTAGACTTTGAAGTTTTATTTTGGATAGAGAAAGAGATTCCGAACTTCTCTGTCTGTCAACATGTAACTTGGTAATTCCTTTCCCACTAAAACCAATAGGACTGCCCCCGCCCAAGCATTTCTGAAACGCTCCCCAACTCCCACCTCTTTAGTTTATTTTTGTCTAGTTCTCAAAATCTGCTTGTCATAGGTATTAGGTACAGAAAGTACTTTGGGTTTCAAGTCCTCATTGCTCTCTGTTTTCCCAATGTTTTCTTTCCTGAACATGAAAAAGGCCAAGGGAGAATTTTTAGAGAGGGACCGTGAGCCCCTTTCTAGCTACCTCCTCAAGCCTTCTTTCAACCTCCCATCCACGGTGTCACCAGGAAAGAGTAGGGACTCTGGAGAGAACTCCAGAGCTCTCCGCTTGCTTCTTCACTACTGTGCTCCCCCGAGATGTGCATTTGAAGGTCCAGTCTGGTTTAGAGACCGAAGAGCACTGGGGGTCCCTTGTCAGGCAGATTCCAACTTGCTAACCAGGCTGCAAGGCTCTTATCACCAAACAATGTCTTTTCAGAAGGTCACTTGCTAGCCATGCCACAGGAAGGCAGGGTATGATGTGGCCAACCCTGAAACCCAGGACTCTGGCTGGCTCTTATCAGCAACTCGCCTTGCAAGTTTGAGCACAATCCTTTATCTTTCCAGTCCCCGGCTTCTTCTTCTGCAGAATGTGGAGTTAGCTGACCCCTTAGTCTCTCTATATCCGGGAAGCTTGGAACCCTGCCCTGAAGTCTACCAGTAATTTTCCTCTCTTCATCAATCAACAAATATTTGTGGATATGCCCACATGCTCTGGCTCCTAACTACATACATTTGGCTGATCATTAGCCTGGTTTTCTCTCTTTATGTTTTCTCTTTTCAAGTAAAACAATTCAAAAACTAAAGAACTATGCTGCTGCTGCTAAGTCGCTTCAGTTGTGTCCAACTCTGTGTGACCCCATAGACAGCCCACCAGGCTCCCCCGTTCCCGGGATTCTCCAGGCAAGAACACTGGAGTGGGTTGCCATTTCCTTCTCCAATGCATGAAAGTGAAAAGTGAAAGTGAAGTCGCTCAGTCATTTCCGACTCTTAGTAACCCCATGGACTGCAGCCTACCAGGCTCCTCCTGGGAGGAGGAGATGCAAGGACACACTTGCATCAAGTGTGTCCGGAATGACTTGCCTGTCACCTCTCCCCAAATCTGTTAACTTTAAACCAAGAACCCACAGGAGAGACTTGGAGCAAAACACATACTGGATTCTTGTCCATGGGATTTTCCAGGCAAGAGTACTGGAATGGGGTGCCTTTGCCTTCTCCAAAGAGGTATGAGAGGGGACTTAACTGGCAGTCTAGTGGTTAGGTCTCCAGGCTTCCACTGCAAGGGATGTGGATTCCATCCCTGGTTGGGGAACTAAGATCCTGCATGCTTCAGGGTGGGGCCAAAAAACAAACAACAAAACAAACAATGCCAATAACAAGCAAACAAATAAAACCAAGAGCTATGAGAGGGCTGAGAGGACATTTCTTACTTGGAAATACTTGTCAACTCCTAGAAGCCATGGGAGGTCATTCCCAGCCTGGCTACTTCCCAGGAATAGTCCCTAACAAGTCTTTTCCTTCATTTTCTGAACCCTTCAGGTCCCAGACTTACATTCTTCCAGGTGATGTTCCAAACTGGGGTTTTGCATCACTGTCACACACTCACATTGCAAAGGTAAATGGCTTTGGCAATGCTGATTTGTAAAAAAAAATTGAGATACGGTTTATTTAAATAGTATAAAAGTTTTAGGTGTACAGCATAGTGATTCACAATTTTTAAGGATTATACTCTATTTATAGTTATTATAAAATATTGATTATAGGCAGTGCTGATTGTCAGCTCTTTTTCCTGACTATTCCGGTAGGTGGGTCAGTGATTTATTAATCCTAGTTCACAGCTGGCAGAGAACCAGGAAACAGTTCTTCCAGGGTCAGTGAGAGCATGAAGATAAAAAATAAAATAAAGGGTTCTTGTCTAGCTGGAGTCATTTTTGCATATGATATCCTTGCATCAGGTGTGTCCGGAGTGACTTGCCTGTCACCTCTCCCCAAATCTGTTAACTTTAAACCAAGAACCCACAGGAGAGACTTGGAGCAAAATACATACTGGATTCTTGATGCAACAAATGACAAAATGAAGCTAATCTGAGCCTGCAGGTTTCGGTGGCTGCCTGTTGCTATGGCATGAGTCACTCTCTCTAAGATGTAAAGGACAGAATCAAGCTACTGAATGAAGAACTTTCCTTGCTCTATATCTTAATATTTTTATTTCAGGGGGAAATTCGTCATCTGAATAACTGTGCAAGGAGATAACAAGGACAATGCCTGAGAAAGACTGCCATTCAAGGTCCCACAGGCCACTTAAGCTCAGTGTCATCACACTGCAGAAAGCAGGGGCTTCACCTTTGCAGATTAAACTTTCAGCCATTCAGTGGTGCCAGATGTGAGAGAGACAGGACAGCCAGTAGACTGGAATATATTCCTCAAGGGCAAATTATTAATATACACAAAGAAATACAGTTACTAGGCAGATCTAATCTTTTTCACCCCATTGGGAAGCATAGAGAAAAAATGAAATTGTCATCCAAAGAGGTCTTAATGAGCATGTTCACTGTAAAGCTTAGAAGTCCAGCTTTGCTTCTTCCAGTAGTTTATACTTTCCATATGCCCCCCTCTCTATCTAGGCTCTCTGTTCAAACACTAAAACACAAAAAAGTATATAATAAAATGAAACATTTCCCATCCATCACCCCAGCTCTCCAGTTCCTACTTCCCACCCCCCAGAGGATTACATTATGTTGTTTCATGTTTCCATCCAGTCTTCCATTCATATCTTTATGCATATGTAAGCTAAGAAAAATGTAGAAAACTTTACGGAGAGCATAAGTTTCTTAATTTTTCAAGTTGGTTATCTTCAGTGCTTGGGGCTTCCCTGGTGGCTCACCAGTAAAGAATCCGCCTGCCAATGCAGGAAGCGTGGGTTCAATCCCTGGGTCAGGAAGATCTCCTGGAGAAGGAAATGGCAACCCATTCCAGTATTCTTGTCTGGAATATCCCATGGACAAAGGAGCCTGGTGGGCTACAGTCCATGGAGTTGCAAAGAGTTGTACATGACTTACGGACTAAACAGCAGCAGCAGCATCTTCAGGGCTCATTAATCATTTGGCCTTATTAATCGTTACTATTTTTAACAATGATGATGTTGATAAATCGTTCCACAGCTCCCCATCCCCTCAGGATACAGTTCACAGCTACCCTGGACCCTTTGTCAGCTCTGAGGACCAACTTCATGTCTGGTTCCCACTTCCTCTCTTTGCAGCTCTACTGCATCTTTCAGTTCCTTTGAATATGCTGTTCCCTTTGCTTGGAACATTCTTCTCTTCCTGAAACACAGCTAATTCCCCACCCCCACCCTGCTTTCCCTGGCTAATCTTCAACTCATCTTTTAGGTCTTGGCTTAGAATCACTATGTCTGTGCCCATCTCCTTCCATCAGCACACGGTCTTGAATTCTCACAGCAATTACTCATTCATTCATTTCATAAACACATATTGAGTGTTGCTTACTTGCCAGGCACTGCTTTAGGCTTATCTACCACACTGGAGTGTCACTGTCTGCGTTGATACCTCATATATATGTGTGTGTGTTATTGCACTGTAATTCACATATCATCAAATTTACCCTTTTAAGTGTATAATTCAGTGCTTTTTTTTTGTATATGCACAAGGTTGTACAACCATCACCATTATCTAATCCAGAACATTTTCATCACTCCAAAAATAAACCCAGCAGCAGTCATTCTCCATTCTCCCCTCCCTTCCTCCCGCCCCTCCCCCTCACCTTTCTTTCTGTCAATAAATTTGTCTATTCTGGACATTTCATACTTCTTTTACTTAGTGTTTTCAAGATTCATTCATGTGGTAGCATGTATCAGCACTTGGTTCTTTTAATGACTGACTAACAGTCCACTGTATGAATATATCACATTTGCTTTACCCATTCACCAGTTAATGAACATTTAGGTTAGTGTTTCTTCTGAAGCCCTGTGAGAACAAGACTTAATTTGTCTTGCTCACTATCATATCCCAGAACCTAGTGCAATACCTGGCACTTATTAGAAATTCATATTTTGGGAATTCCCTGGCTGTCCAGTGGTTAGGACTCTGTGCTTTCACTGTTGGGGGCCCAGGATGGATTCCTGATCAAGGAACTAAGATTCCACAAGCCTCCCAGTGCAGCCAAAAAAAAAAAAAAAAGTTCATATTTTGTTCAACATTAAAAAAAAGTGTTGAATGAATAGGTAAATCAAAAGCTAATTAGATGGTTAAAATACTTATGGATTATATATTTATCGCCTAAGTAGAGATCTATTGAGGCTCTTTTCTGTACAGTACTGAACTACCCCTCTTCTTTCTTCAGGGAGGAAATTGGGTTAAATTTAACCTTTCTTGTTTTTCTTCAAATCACTCATTTGGATGTTAGCTGTATACAAATTCCCCATTTGGAAACTTACAGATAACTTTTTGGGTATTAAAACATTCTGTTTTTCCTTCATCATTTCTCATACAGAAATCTCAACTAACTTCTGCAGGGCTTTTTGCTGCTTGCAAAGGCCTCCTATTCTTTCCAAGCTGGTCACACTGGGACAATCAAAACCGATGACAAACCAACCTTTCTTTCTTCAGTTTTAATATTTCTTTACACCCTGTTTTGGCTCCTTGATTTGGAAGTATCTGACATTTAGAACAAGGAAGTCAGTTAGACCAGGGACTGAGTGATAGTCCTAGCCAGCACTCAGCACTTAAAAAACATAGCTGTTGAACAAATGAATGAACGAAAGAATGAATGAGTGAATGTGAATATGTGAGGGAGACATTGCAAAACGCAGACTCGGTGAGCAAATATTGGGTATATTGCTGTGTCCCAGTTCCTGCGATGCATACCTGGATAAACAGGAAACAAAACAGGAGTCCTTCCCTGAACCAGGGATGTTCTAAAATCACTAGTTCTAGCTGCATTATTAGATTTCCACGTCTGTTACCTTTTTTTTTATCGTACACCTGATGATCTTCAGAATCTCATTTTATCTAAGGATCTACCCATTTGCTTAAGTCCAAAACTGGAAGTTCTGATCTATTGGCAGCAAAATCTGGAATCACAAGCAACGCCCCCGCCCGCCACCCCAGCCCTGTTTAATCCCGGAAAAACTATCGAGTCCCCAAACGCTAAGCTTGCTGCTGTTGGGGATTCCAGGACGTTGAACCTCAGAACGGACCGCAAGTCCACCAGAGGGTGCTGCGGGGGCAAATTCGTGCCGGGAGGGGAGCGTGACCAGTGACCCTCGGGGCTAGGTAGGCGTCTGGAGTCCTTGCCCTTCTTCCCCGGGTTTCCTTCCCACGCCTCGGACCACTGCCGCCCCTCCGCCCACGGGGGGATTCCCCTTGAATGACCAGCTGCTCTCGGGGGCTTGAAGGTGCCGCGTCCCCGCTGGTCCTGCGCCCCAGAGGCTCGGGCCGCTCCTGCCCCGAGGCGGCCGGGGCGGGGCGGGCGGGGCGGGCGGGGCGGGCGGGGCGTCCCCACCCGGCGCCGCGCGGGCCGCGAAGGGGTTAACGCGGGGGGCGGGGGCGGGGGCGCCGCCGCGCCTGCGCGCTGCCGCCCTCCATTGTCTCCGCGGCGGCGAGGAGCGCCGGCGAGCGCAGCCCGTGAGCGAGCGGCGCGGCCGGCGGGGCCCGCGCGGCAGGGCCGAGAGCGCGACGCGAGCGCGGCTTCGCGAGCTCCGCGGGCCGCCGGCGCCGCAGCCCGCCCGGGCCTCGGGGGTCCGGGCCGCCGTCGCGGCCGCGGCGTCCTGAGGCGGCACGCGCCGGCGCCCCCGCCCGCCTCCTCCGGCGGCCGCTGCCGGGCGGGCGGCCTCCTCCCCGCGGCGGCCGGCCCTCGCGAGCCCGGGGGCGGCCTGGGGCGCGCCGAGCCCGCGCGCCGCCCCTCTCCGGACCGTGAGGGGAAACATGCGCCGCGCTTGGGACGCCTGCAGCCCGTAGTCTGGGTCCCGCCCGGGGCCTCTCTTTTTCCTTCTTTTCCCTTTCCCCTCCGGTCTCCTTTCCGCCCTCCCCGTATGCCCGCCCAGCCCTGCCCCCGCCGCTGAGGACAGGGGGAGGGTCTCGGCCTGCAGGCTCCCGCCCCGCCGGGGCCCGGGCGAGCATGGGCGGCAAGCAGAGCACGGCGGCCCGCTCGCGCGGCCCCTTCCCGGGGGTCTCCACCGACGACAGCGCCGTGCCCCCGCCGGGAGGGGCGCCCCACTTCGGGCACTACCGGGCGGGCGGCGGGGCCATGGGGCTCCGCAGCCGCTCGGTCAGCTCCGTGGCGGGCATGGGCATGGACCCCAGCACGGCCGGCGGGGTGCCCTTTGGCCTCTACACCCCCGCCTCCCGGGGGGCCGGCGACGCCGAGAGGGCGCCCGGCAGCGGAGGGTCGGCGTCCGACTCCACCTATGCCCACGGCAATGGTTACCAGGAGACGGGTGGCGGTCACCATAGAGACGGGATGCTGTACCTGGGCTCCCGAGCCTCGCTGGCGGATGCTCTACCTCTGCACATCGCACCCCGGTGGTTCAGCTCGCACAGTGGTGAGTCCGCGGGCGCCCGAGGCCTCGGAGGGTGGGGTGCCCCGCACCTTCGCACGCGTGCACGCAAAAGGTCTGGAGGTAGAGCGACCTGGATCTTGGTTCCCGAAGCCAAGGGATGAATGGAACACCCACCCTCTAGAAATGAGGCTTTCTGAGAGGCCTAGGAGAGCCAGGTGTGTGAGGACTTAAGGCGTTGGTTCACTTGTGGATGCCTGTTGAAGTCTCATTCATTGGCCTCCCGGTCCTCAGAGAAGTCTGGCTGGTCGCAGGTCGGCCTCCGTGCTTCCTTTCTGTTACTGCTGCATTGTGCTGGGTGCACCGGTAACACAGAAGAATTCTATTTGACCGAGCATCTCAGACAAAGGATATGAAAAGAAGATTGGGGCCAAGTGGGGTTTGGATGAGGGCACTTGCTTTTGCTGGAGAAGTGGCTGCCCAGTTTTGCGGCTGTGCTGGAAATTTGAATTGTTTAAATGGAGCGGCCGCCAGGCTGCTGCCATAGGCAGGTGTGGCCTGCTGGTCGGAGGGCCCAGCCAGGGAGCCTCCCTGGGAGGCTTTGCGGGACCGGGGCTCTAGTTACCCGTGCTGCATGCAGTAGCAGCCTTGGCTCAGTGACTGTTGGATTCCTCCATCTTTTTTGTTCTTCTCCATGCTAAAGTGATTGGGTATTCTGCATCTTTTTGTGACCAAGACATGGCAGTTCTCTTGCCCGGCTGTTGGCACATCTCAGGGGGAAAGGAGGAGTCAAAGGACCTGGATGAATTCATTTTGTGAACTTCTGGTGACAGGTCAGCAAAAAGCTGGAGGAGGATTTCCTAGACTCTGGCAGGGCAAAAAAGACACTGGCAGGAGCATCTGGAGGAAAACAGGTCTGTCTGCTTAGCTAACCTGAGAAACCAGGTTAAGGCCTCTAGAAAATTGGTCAGAAGGGGTGTGGGGCCGCTATTTACTAATTGGCGAGTTGGAGTGAAGAAGTTAGCGTTTTCAGACTCCTTTGGGCGACTTCAGAAAATTTAGATACTGTGTAGAAGAAAGATTGCTCTATGGGGGATTTATCTGTTGGATACACTTTGGATCTCTATTTCTGGAAATAATGTTAATTTTTTTTCAATTCTTTAAACTGATTGTGAAATGGGGAGGAATAGTGACTAATTTAGGATAATCCTTGAAAGTGGCTTTTAATTGCTAGGATAGAATTTTAATCCCTGAACAGACTTCTAGATAGCATGGACTCTGCCCTGAAGAGATGTAGGGTGTGATTACCTCTGGCACTTTCTGACATCATTTGATCAGCTTTACACATCTTGAACTTAGTAATCTTCCTTATAAAATTTGGTCCAGAAAGGGTCAGGTGTATTTTTGAGGTGATTGTAGGTAAATTTTTAAGAGAACTGTCCTTAGTGTCTGAGTTTAAACAGAAAAGCACTATAAGACAGTTCTCAAAAGTCACAGGTAGAATTTTGTGTGTTGCAGGAATGTAATCTTAGAGTAGGAGTTCCTTTTTTCTGCTCAAATTTCTTTTCTTTTACCAGAAAGTTCTTTTTCCTTATTCCGCCACCAGGTTCCATGCCAGAGTTATGAGCTTGCATTTGGATTCTAAAATTCAGACTCCTCAACTGTAAAACCTTAATTTTTTTTCTTTTTCCAGCTAGAGGTTAGGAAGAGCCGCTGAACCAGGGACTATAGGAAAAGTTGAAGCATATTAATCCCTTGAGGGATTGACATTAAAGTGTGTGTATGGGGGGCTGCTGTTAATATTTCAGGTAATATGGTCCTCATAGGGCCATCCTGGTCTTTGGCAGGACACTGAACATACCTGGCTCTGCCCATTCAGCGCCTCCACAAATTTCAGAGCGCTCTTGGTCGGGGCTGGGTGTCACCTGATTGAGAAGCACTGCCTTAGGGATTTGTTGTCTTATTCAAGTGAAATAATTAGTTTTTCCTGTGCAGCTCATTTGAGAGGAACTTTGATGCTTCCGCTCTTCTGCAGTGGTGGCTCTCTCTCGCCTTCTGACACGGGCCACAGGCCCTTCCTTCCAGGACATCCTTTTCCTCTCTTGTTCGCTGCTCTCTTGCTGTAAGACAAGAAACTTGTTTCCATTATGCGGCCTTTGGGTGAGGTCCCCGCAGTTCTCACTCTTGTGTCTGAGGAGCAGAGGAGTAAGGATTTCAGGGCACGGTTGATTGGGTGTCTGGAAGTCGTTGTGATGTCGTTGTTTGTTTCCAGGGTGCTTTTGGATCTCTTCATGGGCACAGAAAACAGTTGTCTGTGAAATAGGCAGGGGAGGTCAGTGAGCACGAGGCTTCCTCAGAGGGAATGAGCTGACACTGTGTCAAGGGGCAGAATGCTAGGGTCCCAGGAGCTGTGACCTTGGACGAGACGCCTCACCTCTTTTGAGTCTTAGCCTTGTTATTTTTAAAATACAGATACAGCCTGTAAAGGTTGTTTCGCCAAATCCTGTGAGGATACATGGCAGTCACATTTGCCTTTGCCAGGGTTGTGACCTTAGCTTGCACACTCTGTTCCCTTTGCCTGGAATGCTTTTCCTTCCATTCCGCACATGGATAACCTTTTATGATCTCTTTAAGCTTAACTTAAATTTCTCCTCAGGGACCACTCTTAAAAATTGCCTCCCTCCTGTCAGTCTCTCCCATCACGCACCTGTTACCTTAATAGCACTTAACACACTTTATTTATCTGTTTACTGTTGCTGTTTACTTCGGCTGAGTTTTTACTCCATGAGGGCAAGACTGCCTCTTGATCACTGTTGTAACTTCTACACTCTGTGTGCCAGGGACAAATATTTGTTGAGTGAATTAATTTGAATGCTGTATGTCCATCATATCATTACTCGTCACTGTAACAGTAGGAGGTAAAATGTTTTTATTCCCATTTTACAGATGAGGAAACGGATGTAGAGGGAGGTTAAGGAACCCCTACAGGCCAGGCAGCTAATGGGAGGCAGAGCTGGGATTGCAGTGCAGGCCTGCCAGTATCAGAATCCACTTGATCTCTTAGCCATTACCCTCTGCCTCCTGTCATCCTAAAACACAAGGAAGCTGGGGAACCTTGTGGAAATCTCACTGGCCCACTTGTCAGAGGCTGGGCTCCTCTCCTGCTTGGGCTGCTCCTTAACTGCCTGACTTGTGACCTTGTGCAAGTGAGTCATTTCACCTCAAAGTCAACCATTTCTCCACCTGTTAAAATGGAGATAGTACCTGCTCTGCTTACTTTGCCAGGTCACTGTTGTGGTCTCAGGAGAGGGTGTTTACAAAAGCCAAGTAACATACAATGGGAAGTGGTTATCTCACAGGGGTCACTTATATAGTTCTCTGCCTTCTTTCACCTCCTCAGAATGTTCTGGGCAGAGAGACTTAGAATCATGTGAACTCTTTGTCCAGAATGAAAGCAAGTGCTCTCTGCTGAAATCTGACCTGTACTGAGGGGGCCATCCATAATAACAAATGCCATTTGAGAAGAGCCACCTAATAGAGTCTGAGTCCCTTCTTTTCCACATTAAAATGTGTTTTGCTGTAAGGTTTTTTACTCCTCTAATGGTTGTCTGGGAGGTATTCTGGAGGTCTGGTCATCCTTTTATAGTCCTTTTTAATTCAGAATGCAAATTGCCAAATGGGGGGAAATATAGAGACCCAGCATGTTGGAAGGAAGAGGTTGCCCATGTCCTGGGCCTGAATATAAAATGGCTGGTCATTGAGATTGACCTCTGCCTTCTTAGTCATATATGTGTGTATACACGTGCATGTTCAGGAAACTAAACTGTTCTCTCTTGTCACCGGGCCATCAAAGGGGCCAGTAGAAGGTGACTTTTGGTAAGTCTTTGAACCTGCTAGCAGGATATCTCATGGGTTCTGTTTTGCTGGCACTCTAGGGTTCTCAAGTGATTTGATCTTCTCTATTCTTAACTAGTTAGAGAGAGTTGCCAGTCCCATTGGAGTAGATCAGAAAGCTGCTTTGTGCCTCACTAGGTGTGCTGGACGTAATGGTCCTTTCCAAGGATTCTGGAGAAGGAGAGCCATTCCGTGGCCTCCAAGTAGCAGGATGAGTCCTTGCCCTACAAAAGTTCTATTCTTAATGAAGATTAGGTTTGTTTTTTTTTTTTCGGAAGACTTTTTCCAAAGCAGAATTTTTAGTTCTCTGTTACCATGAGGGCTTGTTTGCTATAAAAGAAAAATAGGGTTCCCTTGAGGAGAAGGTCATTTCTTGAAGGTCACAGTTACTTCTTCCTCATTGGGGTTTAAAAGGTGTTGCAAAAAAACAGTGGTTTCACTCTTAAAGTGTGTGTTTTATGGGATGTGTACATTTTACCATTAAACAGACACACCCCAAATAGGTCACAAGGAATACTCTGAGCCAAAGCCACTCTTTACCAGAAATGCAACTCTAGTTGCTTTTGGGAAAAGGAACATGCTTTGTATTTTACAGATGTGATATTCAACCCAAGTTTATTGGGCACTTATATTTTGGCAAATCCAATTTTAAAACTAAACTTCAATTTTGACAGTTTCAAAATTGGAGGAAATGTCATAGGGAAGTGTTGGTAACTTAAATGGGCTCTTGGTCTTGCACTTACAAACCCTTAAGTAGGGGGTGTTTTTAATGACTGGGTCACTGAGGTTGTGGTACCAAAATCTAGAAGTTAGTCCAAAACTTAAATCCTGTTCCTAGTCTTGTAATGAATGCTTACAAATTTTCGTCTGTCTCTTTTCCAAGCTTTGTCATGGCCTGTCTCAATCAGATGGTTCCTAGTGATGACGGTGGGTGTAGGCTTGAGTATGAGACCTGGCAGTTTTCACCTCTGAATCTTTATTTCCTCATAAGGTGAAACCAACAGTTGGGTTCCTGATTTTGATAGGCTGAATGGATGAGGGGTGAGTTGCAGGTGTAAGTGAATAACCTGAAGAGCAACCCTCAAGTGTTGAATCTTAAAGCTGCAGCTGGGGTACTGTATAGACGGGTGAGTTTGTTTGCCTTGAGCTCTCCCTGGAGTTGCTGGAATTGAGAGTACAGCCTTGCTCTGCTGAGAGTAAAGAGGAAGGAGGAGTTGGCTGTGCCCTGTAAAGTTAGAGGAGGCACAGTAAGAATTTATAGTGCACTCCCAAATCTGTAGTGAGAAGAAGGCAGATGCAAACACTGAGCTCTCCTGATTTCTGTGAATGGTTCACAGGGTTTTCAAACTTGACTCTGCCCAGTATTCTCCAGAACCTCGTTAACAGATGCAGATGGCAGGACCCCACTCCCAGAGTTCAGTAGAACCTGAATTTGTCACAAATGATTCTAAAAATGTAGTCAGAATACCCTCTATAAATGAAAGGCACCCCTACCATAGATTTAACTTTTCTTTCCCCAGAGAACTCCGAATGCTTTTCTTATGCATTCATCCCTTTCAACATCTCTAAACTAGATTCCCAAGTGGAATCCACACAGATCTTGTCTTCTGTTGCTCCCAGAGGGTATATCCACCCAGCAAGAGCACTGTTCAGTCTTTGGCCGTTTTCTTTCGCATGGTACAAAGCGTTTTTCTCCTATAGGCAGGCCTGAGCCAGTCTGCCCTGGTCCTTAGTCGCTCTGAACAGGAGGTAGCTGGGGCAGGGTCCCCGCCTCCTGTGCTTCTCCTCCCCTGGTTTTTCTCCTGAGGCGTGTTTGCCGTTAGCTGCTTGTGCTGCAGGAGGGCTTCCTGAGTTACATCCTCTTTCTTCTATCTCCAGCCGGAAAGCTAGACAAGTCAAAATCTTAAGATAAATCCAGACTTTAACGTGGACAAAATATCTTTTTCATTTTATTTTTTAATTGACAAAGGATGAAACTGTATGTGTAGATCTGTTGAACTAAGACATTGATTTATTCAACTGAGACTGATTGCTTCCAGTATACCTAGGTACCGGGCATATGTACTTACGGTGAAGGTGATTAGCATTAGTTTGTTCTTTCTAAGAATCTTTTTTTCCTCGCTGCTCTGAGAGTCTGAATACTGAAGCCTGTGAGATTTGACCTTCCTTGTTACTCTGTTGAACACACAGACAGATTCACGCGCTTGTCCATGAGGCTGCTACAGGGCTGGTCTCCTCCCTGCTCTTGGCTTACGCTCTCCGTTCTTTCCTCGGCCCTCTGTCTGGGCTGGGGCAGGTCATCTGTTCTTTGAGTTTCCAGTCAAGAGCCTGCTAAGAAGCAATGCCTCATATGTGCCAACACGAGCGGTCCTCTTCTCAATGGAAATTGCAAAAGAAAAACATTTTTTGAAATTATCTTTGCCCTTCAGTATCTTTGTCATCCCTAGAGCCTCTTTTCTTTCTGGTCACTGAACACTGTTCTGGAAGCCTTATTCACCACTCTTATAACCCATGTCTGTGAAATTTATCCTAAGCCAAAATGTACTTAAGGAAATGTGAGTAAGAGTTTTTCCTTCTTGGTCTTGTGTTTGTCTCTGAGCTCCACGACATTGACACTTTAGTGCTGTTTTAAGTAATTTTTGAAGGCAACACTGGTGACTGAAATGTTATTTCTCCCCCAGAAATTTTTAAATGTGTTGTATTTGAGTTTTTTTTTTTTTTTAACCCAAAGTAAAGACTATAGAAGAGTGTTCGATGCTGGAAGACTTGCTGTGGACTGTGGCTGTTGCAGTGATGCCTGGGTCGCTGAAGCATGCTTTTTGCAGAAGCCTCTCCCTGCACTGCTGTGTATGTGGCCTCTTGGTCTTGGAGTACATTCGGCTTACCATGGCTCCAGATTGCTTACTGGCTGTGCCTTCAGCCCTCTACAGAGTGTAATTAAACAAGCCATGCTTCAAAAAGAGTTATTCTGTAATTAGTCACCTCTGTATTGTACAGTGTCTTTTAAGGTGGAAGTTGATTTTTAGCATGTGGAGAAACTTAAATCTGGAGTCGCCCACACGATCTGAGACAGAGGTAGGAGGAGAATGCAAAACTGAGACCCCCCCAAGATCTTAGCCAGCTTGGTCATTTTGCCCACATTTCTCCAGTGTTTGGAGAACACCCCTATTCCCCCACCCCTGCTGAGATGGTGGTTTTCCTAAGAGAAAGCTCTTAGGGTTCTTTATGTTGATTCCCACCTTGGTACTCCAGGAGTCCTGCAAGGATTTGAGGAAGCCCTAGGGATTCCAGTCTAAACCGATGGAGCATTTGGTCTACCATAAATACAAATGAGTTTTCTCTAATATTGTTTTATTCTCTTTAGATCATATGCACTTCTAATGCCCTCAAAGGTACAGCACCATCTAAGTCAGCTTTTCAAAGAAACTTTGTGACAACATTGCCCACTACTGTAATAAGCATTACGAAATATAACGTTACATTTCCTCTATCCTGGTGAGAAATGGCTGAAAGATTCATACCATTGCATCCAGTTGCCCTGGTGGACTCTGGTTAAATTCAAGGCCTGTGTTCAGGACTGACTTGCAAGCTAGCTGCCTTCCATCTTAATATCTGAACAAGTCCAGTCATGTTGACTGTGTTTAATCCATCCATTTCCTACCTCCTCTCAAATGCAGAGGCCAAATGCCATGTAAAAGAATAGTGAATCTAAGCATCTCCAGTATTTTGAGGTATAGGAATCTCCTATGAAGTGGCAGACCTTTGAGAAATAGTACCATGAGCTGTTCTGTTTTTGCTGTGGCTTTGGAAAACCTTTTGGATTCTTCTACTGAACATTTGTTTGGAAAAAAAAAACTTTTTAATGAAACAGTGTGAGTCACAAAGCAGCCACTCCTTCTCATAATAGCATTTCTCACCAGGGGAATTTTTGGTAGCTGTTGGGGGAGGATTTGAGTAGGTTGTGGAAGATAAATCCCTTGGTCGAACATAGCCAAAGGGCTGCCATATCAGAACTCTGGTGCTTTCTGTGCTGACAGCAAGCCCTGAATTCAAAGTTCAGGACAGCAGAATAGAAGGGGAAGGCCTGTGCTCAGAGAACTGTCACAGTGTCCTGACCAAGGAGATTGGCTTTTCAGCATTCAGACTCTACATTAAGACAGCATTGTAGTGTAAAAGGATCATGAAACAGAGTCCTTGGGTTAGAGGGCCTGAGGCTGTGTACTAGAACAATATTTCTGGATTCAGGGATGACTGTGGTCCTAATGATGAGACTCATAAGAGCCTCGTTGTGAAATGGTGGCATGGCGCCTGGCGCTGACCACCTCACACAGAGAGGATTCACACAGAGTCTGTGCTCTTAAGACTTCAGGTCTAATAAAGCACTTAGAATAACACTCAAAATGAACCCTTGACCCAGTGTCTTTGTGGGATGGTGAAGAGGGGATGCTAGAGACACCGAGACTTAGAACAAGCCACAGTTATACTACCAACATCCAGAATGCCTGTCTTCAGCCTCTCTGCCCACCAGAACCTAAGTTTTCACCGTTTCCAACTTCAGTGACTTAACAGTACTTCATCGGTCCTCGTGTCTGAACCACGTCTTACGTAAGCTACAGACGAAGGAAAGTCTGAAAGGTTATTACAACTGTTGAGATTTGCTTTCCTTTGGAAAGTCAGAGCTGTCTCCATTCCGTGTTTTCCTGGCTTTGTACTTTTCTTCAAAGCCTTTTACCAGTTCCAAGTCTCCAGAGCTCAGTGAGGGGGAACAGGAAGCCAGCGTTTGATGCCTAAGAGCCAGCAATAACTAAGAGAAAAGGGCAGAAGCAGGGAACTGGGAGGGGGAGTTGTGGGCCTTGAAGGTATCCAGGCCTCTAGGATTATAGATACATCCTGCAGAGATGACTTTAACCAACTTGCTCAAACAAAGCCCTCTGTTCTGAGAATTCAAATTTCTCTTAGATGGTATAGTGGGTCTCAGTATTTTTAATTGATAGCATGATTACAAAATACCTTTTGCCTAAGGAGTTCAAAACAATTTCTAAAAAATGATTATCACTTTTATAAAATGGCGGAATAACTTTCTTCTCCTGGAGGGTCCCCAGGGTACATCTTGTCATGGGATCCAGGCTGGAGCCTGACCCTTCCTTTTCCTGTCCATTCACATTAGATGAACTCTGTGAAGCCCCAGTCCTATGACTGCAAGATGGAAGGGTCACAGGGGTTTGTGCTATTTCAGTTTTGGTTTCACTTGCACATTTTAGGAAATCAAATAGTGGTGTGACTCTGAATAGGAATTCTTGTCTCTTGAAATCTTTTCAAAAATGAGCTGTTTCAGGCATTCAAGAGAGAATGTGCTTACCTACCAAGCAGATAAGTAAATAGAACATTATAGATGTAATTGTATGGACCTCACGCGATTCATGTTTCTCCTCTCCCAAAGGTAACCTTTGCCCTGATTCTCCTGTTGATCATCCTGTATATGTTCCTACTTTTTACTCCCTGTTTCTATCCAAAATAGTATTTACAGTATTCAATTTAAACTTCATAATGTCTCATCTTTTTATATCTCTGTCTGTAGATATACCTCAAAATTGGATTTGGGTTCTGTAAATCCACTGTACTGTTTGCTGCTCTAACACATTCATTTTTGCTGCTCTTCTCTATTGTATGAATGTAGCACAAATATCAGCATATATCCATCGATTCTCTTGGATATCAGTGGATATTAAAGTTATTTTCGGTTACTTTGAGAATATTTTGCTGTTTCCTTGCATATTTGAGTGAGAGTTTTTCTGGAGTACATTCTTAGTCATGAGACTGCTGGGTCATAGGCTCATCAAGAGGCTCCAACTCTTGATTAAATACTGCACAGTAGATGACCAGTGTGCTGGTACCAATTTTATACTCCCCAGATAGCATATATTCACTTGTTCCATGTTCTTGCCAAAACTTGATACTGTTATACTTGAATTTTTGGCGAGCTCTAGTAAGTGTGAGATGGTGTATCATTGTGATTTTTGTTATTTATATACTTGATATAATAATATTTACATATAATTAATATGCTAACGTATTTTTAATCATCATGCTTGTTCATGTCTTTTATCCATATTTATATTGGATGGTTCATCCTTTTCTTACTAGTCCATATATTATGAATTTGTATTTTTGTTTCATTTGTTTCCAGATACACATCTGAAGCATATGATATACAGATGTATATCTCCCAGTTTGTGGGTTATCTCTTTATTCTCTTTGCAATTTCTTATGGTTAATCTATCTTTAATATAATATTCCAGTGTTTTCCCTCATGGCTTATGCATTTTGTGTCTTAAGAAAGGTTGTCTTTCCCTGAGGCCAGAAGAGATATATTGTCTTCTGAAAGTTTCTGAATTTTGTCTTTCATATTTAAGTCCTTAAGCTATGGAGAATTAAGTTGTTTGGGATAAGATAAGGATATCTTTTCCTTCTTCTGTATGAATAGCCAGCTCTCCCAACAGCAAGTGAAGAATGGTAAAGTCTTTTCCTACTGATTTGCAAAGCTACCTTTATCAAGTTTCAAAATACCTCTATCAAAATAATCAAGTTTCTTTCCAGGCCTAGGTTTGTTCCTGGGCTTTTTGTTCTGTTCCATTGGCCAAGTTGTCTATCCTTGTGCTAATACTTTCTTAATTACTGTAGTTTTGTCTTGCTGTGTGGAAGGGCAAATCCTTTCAACTAGTTATTCTCTTTCAAAGCTGTGTTGTCTAAATAAAGCTTTCTAGGGGACAAAGAAGGGAATCCGGATAGAATCAGCAAAATGAAGTGCAGAGTACCAGGAACTGCTCCGTTTATAGCTGTTTTTCTTAATGACAGGACATCTGGCAAACTGACCCTAGTGGGCAGTTTCAGATTTTTTCCGCTACTATATTGCACAAACAGTAACATTTCCCTATGTCTTTGTATTGCAAGCAGCAGAATAAACATTTCTGTATGCTACAGACAACAACAATAAAAACAACACAAACTGGTTAGTTATTTTTGGTGCTTTTTGCTTCCATATAGAATTTAAAATCAACTTTGTCAGCTTCTGTGGGGATATTTTTATTTATTATAAATAACTGTTACGATATTTGTTGGAGTTTTACATTGCGTTTATCAGTTGCCGTCTTTATAAAATTGGGTCTACCCATGAACCTGATGGGAATGGACCTAACAGATATAAGAAACGAATTTTCTTTTTTTACTTTTTTTAAACTTTGAAATAATTTCAGACTTATAGAAGGAGAAGGCAGTGGCAACCCACTTCAGTAGTCTTGCCTGGAAGATCCCACGGATGGAGGAGGTTGGTAGGCTGAGGTCCATGGGATCTTGAAGAGTGGGACATGACTGAGCCACTTCACTTTCACTTTTCACTTTCATGCATTGGAGAAGGAAATGGCAACCCACTCCAGTGTTCTTGCCTGGAGAATCCCAGGGACAGGGGAGCCTGGTGGGCTGCCGTCTATGGGGTCGTACAGAGTCGGGCATGACTGAAGCGACTTAGCAGTAGCAGCAGCATCAGACTTATAGAAAAGTTGCAAAATGCAAAATCAATATTGCATTTCCATTAGCCAGAATTTTCAAGTGTTACTAAAAAGTCTTAAGTAATTGAATATCCACCAAGTTCTTGACTTTGCAAAGTCCTAATACATGAAGCATCTCAAGTCTGAGGAATCTACATTGATCTGTTGCTAGGAATGGGAAAACTACATGATGTTACAATGACATGGTGTCTGAAGGGGTGGCTAGGCCTCACCTGGAGATGTGCTTTCTTCAGAGTTGGTCTGTGTCCTTATGTGATTTGATGTAGATCAGGTCCCAGTCTCTGCCCTGCAGGTGTGTGCTGTTCTGTGATCTCATCTGGTAAAAGAGGGGCTTCTTGCTTTCAGTTGAGAGTCTTCGACAGCTGGAGGCTGGATAATTCCAGTCAAGTCTGCCTCAGTATCACCTGAGAATGTCTTTTGGAGCCTTGACTTGTCCTAGTCAGAGGTTCCTGTATGGGTGATGCCTGCAGTGAGACACCCCTTCATGGAAGAAAGCTGTGCTTACCACTGTATCACTAGTGCCCATGAGACACCCCTTCTTGGGAGAGGCAGTGTGGGGTGATGGTTAAGGTTCAGTGAGGCTGGTAATAATTATAAGTCAAGTGGGCCTTAGACAGCATCACTACAAACAAAGCTAGTGGAGGTGGTGGAATTCCAGTTGAGCTATTTCAAATCCCGAAAGATGATGCTGTGAAAGTGCTACACTCAATATGCCAGCAAATCTGGAAAACTCAGCAGTGGCCACAGAACTGGAAAAGGTCAGTTTTCATTCCAATCCCAAAGAAAGGGAATGCCAAAGAATTCTCAAACTACCGCACAATTGCACTCATCTCACACGCTAGTAAAGTCATGCTCAAAATTCTCCAACCCAGGCTTCAGAAATACGTGAACCGTGAACTTCCAGATGTTCAAGCTGGTTTTAGGAAAGGCAGAAGCACCAGAGATCAAATTGCCAACATCCGCTGGATCATGGAAAAAGCAAGAGAGTTCCAGAAAAACATCTATTTCTGCTTTTTTGACTATGCCAAAGCCTTGACTGTGTGGATCACAATAAACTGTGGGAAATTCTGAAAGAGATGGGAATCCCAGACCACCTGACCTGCCTCTTGAGAAACCTGTATGCAGGTCAGAAAGCAACAGTTAGAACTGGACATGGAACAACAGACTGGTTCCAAATAGGAAAAGGAGTACGTCAAGGCTGTATATTGTCACTCTGCTTATTTAACTTATATGCAGAGTACATCATGAGAAATGCAGGGCTGGAAGAAGCACAAACTGGAATCAAGATTGCCGGGAGAAATATCAATAACCTCAGATATGCAGATAACGCCATCCTTATGGCAGAAAGTGAAGAGGAACTAAAAAGCCTCTTGATGAAAGTGAGAAGAGAGGGAAAAGGTTGGCTTAAAGCTCAACATTCAGAAAACAAAGATCATGGCATCTGGTCCCATCACTTCATGGGAAATAGATGAGGAAACAGTGGAAACAGGGGCAGACTTTATTTTGGGGGGCTCCAAAATCACTGCAGATCGTGATTGCAGCCATGAAATTAAAAGACACTTACTCCTTGGAAGGAAAGTTATGACCAACCTAGATAGCGTATTAAAAAGCAGAGACATTACTTTGCCAACCAAGGTCCGTCTAGTTAAGGCTGTGGTTTTTCCAGTGGTCATGTGTGGATGTAAGAGTTAGACTGTGAAGAAAGCTGATCACCGAAGAATTGATGCTTTTGAACTGTGGTGCTGGAGAAGACTCTTGAGAGTCCCTTGGACTGCAAGGAGATCCAACCAGTCCATTCTAAAGGAGATCAATCCTGGGTGTTCATTGGAAGGACTGATGCTGAAGCTGAAACTCCAATACTTTGGCCACCTCATGCGAAGAGTTGACTCATTGGAAAAGACTCTGATGCTGGGAGGGATTGGGGGCAGGAGTAGAAGGGGACGACAGAGGATGAGATGGCTGGATGGCATCACTGACTCGATGGACATGAGTTTGAGTGAACTCCGGGAGTTGGTGATGGACAGGGAGGCCTGGCGTGCTGTGATTCATGGGGTTGCAAAGAATCGGACATGACTGAGCGACTGAACTGATAATAATTATATCTTTCATATGTACTTTGTATCAATTAAATGAGCTTATTGACATATCCACCTCTCTCAAAACAGTGCCCATCAGATAGTAAGTGATCAGTAGAAGTAAATACTTAATGTCTCTGGGTGAAGCTGAGTAATTATCTAAAGATCTCGAATCTTTTTTCGTTCGATTTATCCGTAGGTACCTTATATTTTTTTGTTATTGCTGTAAGTAGTATTTTAAATTTTTTTTGTGACTATTTCAGGTTTCTGGTATATTCAGCAGACTTGATGAACTCGTGTAGGTCTAATAGTTTTAATGGAAAGCATCTACAGAGAAAATCCAAGCGAATTACATTGGTAAATAATAACTGTTTTGTTTCTTCTTTTCTAATTCTCTTGTGTGTCACACCTCTTTCCTACTTTAGGATTGCTGACAACTTCCTGTGTTAAAGAGTTTATTTGAATCTATATAACCATGGGCATTCTTGTTTTCCTGCTAGTGAAGAAAGTGCTTCTTGCATTAAAAGCATTGTCTCTGTTTTTGTTGGATAGCCTTCATTCCCTCAAAGGTGAATTCCCTTCTGTTCTTAATTTGTTAAATATTACAGATGGCTATTTTATCTGATTTTCCCCTTGCATTTATTCAGATTGTTTTTCTTTATTATTTTACATACTTTTTCTTTTGATCTATTTTGTTTGGTATTAATGTCAGTATTCTTTTTGTACTGTTTGCTGGTATCTTTTCCTGTCCTTTTATTTTCAGTCCCTGTGTCCTAATGTCTTAGATGTATCTTCTGTAAATGACAGATAGTTGGTTTTTTTCAAGCTAATCTGAGACTTTTAATTGGCAGATTTAATTCATTTAAAAAATACTGTGAATACAATTATATGTTAATTTAATATCTTACTATATATATATTATTATTTTGTGTTATATATCATGTATTTGTTTGGGTTTTTCTGCTTTCCTTCCTTCTACTATATAAGTTGTTTTCTTTATCACCATTTGGGAACTTTCAGTTCTTTTAGAGGCTACTCTTAAATTTTTGGCCTGCGTGTTTGAAAATAATCTAAAGTTAATATCACTACTCTCTTCCCAAATAATAAGGAACCCAGTTTGTCTTACACATTGTTGAGATTGACTGTTCTAATTCCACTTCATTTCTGTTTCTATACTCTAGAATTAGCCTCTTATTTTATAATGTCTGCTAGGTTGGAGTCACCCACCTGCTTAGCAGATTTTTTGCCTGGTGTTCCTTCTTTCATCATACTTTATCCTTCTGAGTTAATTTCCTTCTTGTAGAGGTAGGCATTACATTTTTTCGGTGAGAATATGTTAAACATAAACACTAAAACATTTTTATTTATTTATTTTTGGCTATGCTGGGTCCTCATTGTGGCACATGGGCTTTCTTTCATTGCAGTGAACATGGGCTGCTCTCTGCTTGCGGTGCATGGGCTTCTTGTGGTAACTTCTTTCATTGCAGAGTGTGGGCTTTTGGGCACTGTCTGGCTTCAGGAGTTGTGGTGTGCGGGCTCAGTGGGTATGGCTCACGGGTTCCAGAGCACAGGGTCAGTAGCTGTGGTCAATACCCATCACATGTGAGGTCTTAGCTCCTGGACCAGGGATCGAACCCACGTCTCCTGCGTTATAGGAGGATTGTTTTTTTTTTTAATTGTTTATATGACTGTGCCAGGTTTTAGTTTCGGTATGTAGGATCTTTTTAGTTGTGGTATATAGGATCTAGTTTCCTGACCAGATCGAACCCAGGCCCCTTGCATTGGGAGCAGAGTCTTAGCCACTGGAATACCAGGGAAGTCCTGGCAGGTGGATTCTTAACTGCTAGACCACCAGGGAAGTTCCTAAACACTTTTATTTTTGCTTGCAAATAGAAAAAAATGTTTTTATTTGCTGTAACTATTGAGTGATGATTTAGCAGAGTATAAAAATCTGTTGGCAGTAATTTTTTTCTCAGCAATTGGGCAATGTTATTCCATTTCATTATCTTCTAGCTTTTGATATTGCAGTTGAGAATTCTGATTCTCAGCTCTAAACAGTTAATTTGTATTTTCTCTTAACTGCTTTATAATTTTTGTTCCTGGTATTCTGCACATTTACTGTTGTGTGTCCAGGGTTTGATGTATCTCTGTATTTCTTGCTTGCTATTTGTCCTTGAATATGAGAGTTCATGTCTTTCAGAGTGTCCAAGAAGTTCTCAGCCATGTATCCCTTCATATTTTGCTTTTGTTTTGTCTCCCATCTTTCCTTTTGAGAATCTTAGAAGTCATGTATTGGACCTTTTTCTTCTGTCCTTTGTGTTTCTTAAGCAGTTCCATATTTTCCAACTATTTATTTCTGTATGCTGCACTCTTGGTAATTTCTTAATGCTTCCCTGGTGGCTCAGACAGTAAAGCATCCGCCTGCAATGATGGAGACCTGGGTTTGATCCCTGCGTCATGAAGACCCCCTGGAGGAGGGCATGGCAACCCACTCCAGTGTTCTTGCCTGGAGAATCCCCATGGACAGAGGAGCCTGGAGGGCTGCAGTTCATGGTGTCGCAGAGTCAAACATAATTAAGCACTGACTGACTGACCTTTCAGTACAGTAATTCTTTCTTACCTACTTTTTAACCTGCTCATTGAGTTTTATGTTTAATTGAACTACATTTTAAATTCCTTGTAGGTTGTTTATTTTTTTTCCTTCAGTTGTGTGAAAAGACTTTTGCATGAGTAAATCGTCTTTTATGTTTCTAGTTTTTCTCTTTGGGAAAATCAGTGGGGTGAGCTAGCTGTGTTCTGTTCTCTTCCTGCTCAGAAATTCCATAAAGCCCTTGTCAGTGGCATCATACTGTTGAGTGAACACTGTGAACAGGGAAGCAGGAAACTGGAAGCCCATCATCATTTTGTTCTCTGCTCCCAGAGGAAGAGTACCTCCTCAGTCATACAGGGCAGACTTTCAGCACTGTACCTCTTGGGGGCTCACAGCTGTGGTGGGGGTCTGTTTCTATGGCAGTAGAGGACCTAACTCTTCCTCTGTCCTTGGGATATGCAGAGGGAAGTTAAAGGGAAAACTTTTAGAGCTTTCCATTTTTTTTTTGTCATGAGGCTCTTTCTTCTGTCCAGTGTAGTAGCCTCTAGACACGTATGGCTGTTTAAATTACTGTCAGTTAAAGTTCGGAATTTCCTTTGAGTCCCACTAGCCATATTTCAGGTGCCCAGCAGCCACGAATTTGCTAGTGATGACTACAGTTGGACAGCACAGATACAGAACATTTTCATTGTAGCAGAAAGTTGTCTCGGACAGGGCTGTTCTGAACTCTTCCATAGTATTCTTACGGTAGACAGAATGGGTAAATATAGTCTCATAAAGTGAACTTGTTGATAACCAGAACCTGGAAGTCTTTCTTTTGAGTTATCCCCATTCTGAACTGTCAGTATGTGGGAAGAATACAGAAAGGGTGCTGCACTCTGAGAATGATTTACGGGGTGAAGTGGTAAACCCAAGCTTACTTGTCTTACCTGTAATTTGATGGGGAGAGGGTAAGTAGAGAAGTGAATGAACCTAATGTTGAATAAACTTTGGGGAATATGGAAAAGGATTACTGCATGGGTCTATTGATTTTATGCAATTGTGATTAAACTGAGAATAGGGGAGATGGATTGTGAGTGGAGAAAACCAGCCCAGGGTCTTATTACTTGAAGTTTGACTCAGATTGGAAATTCCTTGTAATGAAATCATCTTTCTCCACCCCCTTAAATTGCCATCTCATTTTCCTTTGAGTTGCAGTATAGAACCTTCAGGATTCTCAAGGAAAGGGGCACCACCTTTCTCCACCCCCTCTCCCCACCACATACACACACCCACACCTTCTTCAAATTTAGCAACATTTCACAGCGAATGGACTCAAGATAGACCAAAAATAAGAACAGTGTGGGTCATACTAGCCTGGCCCCAGCAGGTTGTAAAGAGAGGGAAAGAGCCAGTGACCCTAACCTTGTTTTTCGCCTGTGAAAAAGAACTGCTGAAAACATACTTCACGGGACTTCCCTGGTGGTTCAGTGGCCAAGACTGCATTCCCAGTGCAGACGGGGTTTGATCCCTCGTCAGGGAACTAGATCCCACATGCTATCACTAAGACCTGGCACAGCCAAATAAATATTTTTAAAAAACCCAGAAACATACTTCAGTCTATATTATGGAGGCTGCAAGGGCTTAGCATCCTCAACACAGTGCTCAGGTGCCCAATTCAGACTAACTAGCTGGAGTTGGCATGTGAGACTAAGCCTGTTGTTTGCTAGGATTTGAAGTTTGCTATTCTGAGAAGGAGCATTGTTCTGGTTGATTGCAGAGTACCTATTATGAGCCAGATATGGTAGTTGAGAAATTTTTTAAATTCTGTCTGGAGTATGCATGGCTCATGGTATAGAGTAGGTACCTAAATAAAAGTTGTTCAGTGAAAATACATATGAAAAAAGGATGTTAATTTTAGGGGTGAAGATAAAGGTAATTTTATGGGAAAGAATCCATTACTTATTAATTCATCCTGGTGGATTTTGTAGGGTTGGCAAAACTAGCTTAGAGGTGACTTTTTGAAAGAAATTAATCTGAAAGAAAAAGATAGCTTGTAAGATGACTGGGAGGGGTTTAGAAAGAATTCAGAGACAGCATTTCAGAAAGAAAAAATGTTGTAAAAGAGGGAAACATCCTAGAACAGGCTGGAAAGGAAAAGGTTGGAAGAAGCTGCAAAGGATGAACTAATAGGCGCTTGGCAGAAACAGAAGTTAACAGACCTTTGTGGTTTCTAGATGAGCAGTTTTTTGTTTTTCAAGCAAATCTGGAAGCATAGGTTCTTCCTAGGTTTTTTTCCCCTGTCACGGAAATAATCAGAATATTCACTGTCAAGATTTCAATCATTGATACAGAAAGTGAAAGTTCTCTATGATCTCTTTGGTATGTGTTTCTCCAGAGTTTTGCTTGCCCCTGTGGACTAATATGTTTAAAACGGTAGAAATCACATTCTGCTTATCTCATTTCACAACCTCTGTCTTTCATTTAATCTTTTCTTCATTGTTGCGTGTCACTCCTTGATTTTGTTTTGCTTTTGCCTCTGGTGTAATTTCCAGAAACTTGTGCCTGTGGGGGAACCTGTTCAAAGTGGGTCTCTCCCCGTCACCTTCCAGCTGTTGTGCCTTTTTGAGTGAACTCATAATGTCACAGGTTGATGCCCAGGAGGTTTGCCCCCAAAACGCTTTCACCTCTTTGCTAGAGAGACCATGCCTCTCATTTGGTCAGACTTCCTTAACTGTACGTTGTTAAAAGGATGTCACAGGGAAAGATCACATAGCCCTTCCTGTAAATTTAGTTTGTTTAGGTAGAGCAGTTAAATTATAAACTAGAAAGAACCCAGAGCTCAGCCCCAGACACCGAGAGCATTTGGTGAGTAGACGGCTCCAGGCAGCAGGCTTCACAGGGCCCCACCCTCTCCCAGCCTTCAGTCCTGAAATAATCCGAGTATGGCCAGCTTGTTCCCAAGTTCACGGCTTCTGCCCATTTTTACTTCTGATGCGATAACTGGTTCTGCCAGTAGCTGGACTTAGAGCATAAGAAATTTTTACCTTGGATGCACAACCTGAGCTGCCCTAAAAGGAAACAACAGGTGGGGGCTGCGGTGGAAACATTTCAAGCCAGGCCTGTGTGAGGCAGCTAATTTCAGGGCTCTGCACTCGGCGGGTGCTTTTGCTTCTTCGGGGTTCTGCAAACAAACTGTCAAACAGGCAGCATGCCAGTGGTGCCTGCAGCAACCCACTGGGACCCGACACTGCGGTGGGATCCACAGAGGATTCTGTCAGGTGACAGGCAGGTGAATAACTGATTCTCCTCTTCCTTCCAGTGACCTGTGGAGCAATAAAATGACCAGTAACCAGGCATCTTATTTGAACTGTAGAAGAAGTCTGGTCTCTTTTAAATGGACATGTGAAATGTTCCTAAATTAAAAAGACACCCTTTCCTAGGGTGTTGTTTTTTTTTAAAGATGTTGCTATTCCATGTGACTATCAAGGCCACCTATGTGGGCCGGAAGCTGGCATAGAACTTAGAAACTGAGTTTCGGTTGAAGTTGAACCCATTACCCAACAGCACAGGTAATGTTTATGGAGTTCCTGTGAGCTCGGAGCCCTGTTGGAGGGCACGTGTTATTTCTCCCATGCCCCCAGGAAGTGGAGAAGCAGGAGCAGAGTGGGAAAAGGGCCTGGAAGGGTTCTGTAATGACTTGAGCCCAAGCCAGGCTTCGTGCTTGGGTCTTTGAACGCTTCCCTGCTGAGTCGACTGTTCCTTTTAGAACAGTCTGGTTTTTCTTGGTTATTGCAGCTTTTAAGCACAGTTCTTAAACAGTAGTGTGTAAAGCAGTATTACTAATGGCAGACATTTATTTATGGCTCACTAAGAGCTAGGCAGAGCTGCATGGGGCACAGGTTTGATCGCTGGTCCGGGAAGATCCCGTGTGGGCACGGCCAAAACACAAACAAGAAAAACCTGTCTTTCCTTGATTCTCTGATTTTTCTCCTTCTAGTCTCCTTGAACCCACTCTAATCTGGTGTTTGTCCTTTCTTCTCTGTCAGAACTGTTCTTCTCAAGGTCACTGAAAACCTTCATGTCTGCTCAGGCAGTGGTTGCTTCTCAGTGCTCAGCTTGGGAAAGCCAGGTGCCTATGACAGATTGAGAAACACTTGGTTCACTTGCTTCTAGGATACCACACTCATCTAATTTTCTTGTTGCCTCTCATTGATCACTCTACCTCTAGTGTTGAAGAAAATGGGGGCTTAGTCCTTGGCCCACTTCTCATTTTTTTGTATAGCAAAACCCTGGAGAAGTCTTCAAGAATACTGGTTATAAATTCTGTATGTATGTTGGTAACTCCAAAATTTACCTCTCTAGCTCAGTTTCTCCTTTGACCTATTTTTTTAACTGCTTTATTGAGATGTAATTCACATGCCACACCAATTACAGATTTTCAATGTACAATTCAGTGGTTTTTAACGTATTGAGAGTTGTGCACTTATCACCACAATAAATTTTAGAACATTTTCATTACCCCAGAAGAATCCACATAACCATTAACAGTAACTCAATTTCTCTCAATCTACCTCAATCCTGGACAATTACTGATCTGCTTTCCACTGTGTGTGTCTGCCTATTCTGGACGTGTAATGAAAGTGGAACTGTACAGTATGTGCCTTTGTACATGTCATTCTTTCACTCAGCCTAGTGTTTTTATGGTGCATCCACATTGTGTGTATCAGTACTGCATTCCATTGTATGCGTATATTACATTTTGTCTGTCCATTCATCTGTTGATGGATGGTTTGCATTGTTTCCACTTTGGGGGCATTAAAAGCAATACTACTAAGGACATTCAAGTGCAACTTTTTGTGTGGATATGTCTTTTCATTTCACCAGTGTATATACCTTGGAGTGAAATTGCTGGGTCATATCATTACTGTGTTTGATGTTTTTGAGAAACTCCAGATTATTTAGGAAATATACCATTTTATATTTTCCCCCACAGTTTATGAGGGCTCTAATTTCTTTGCATCTTGTCCAGTACTTGTTATTATATGTTTTCTTGATAATAGCCATCCTGGTGGTTGTGAAGTGGTATCTCACTGTGGTTTTGATTTGCATTTCCCCAAGGGTGTTGGGGGATGTCCCTGGTGGCTCAGCTGGTAAAGACTCTGTCTACAGTGCAGGGGACCTGGGTTGGGAAGATCCCCTGGAGAAGGGAACTGGCTACCCACTCCAGTATTGTGTCATAGAGGATTCTGTGGACTGTATAGTCCATGGTGTCACAAAGAGTCGGGCATGACTGCGTGACTTTCTTCATTTCCACTTTCAGTTCCAAGAATGTTGGGCATCTTTTTTCTCTTTGTTGCCTCTTCGTGTATCTTATTTGGAGAAATGTCCATTCACGTCCTTAGACAACTTTTTATTTGGATTGTTTGGTTTTTGTTATTGTTGTTGAACTGTAAGTTTTCTGTATGTATTTTGGATCCTAGTCTCTTGTCAGATACATGATTTGCAAAAATTTACCCGTTCTGTTGGTTTTTCATTTTCTTGATAGTGTCCTTGGAGGCACACAAGTTTTTTATTTTGATGAAACCCGATTTTTTTTTTTCATTTGTTTCCTATACTTTTAAAAAAGTGTTGCCTAATTTTGGATCAGAAAGATTTACCTGTGTTTACTTCTAAGAGTTTTATAGTTTTAGGTCTTTGATCTCTTGATTTTTATCTGTAGTGTGAGGTGGAGGTCCACCTTCATTCTTTTTGCATGGAGATACCCAGTTGTCCCCACATCATTTATTGAAAACACTAATCTTTCCCAGTTGAATGGTCTTAGCACCCTTGTCAATTGACCATAGATATATGCGTTTATTTCTGTACTCTCTATTCTGTTGGTCTGTGTGTTTCTCCTATGCCAATGCTGTTTTGATTACTATAGCTTTGTAGTTAATTTTGAAGTTGGGAAGTATGAATCCTTCAGCTTTGTTCTTTTTCAAGATTGTGGTTGCTTGCAGTTTCATTTGAATTTTAGACTCATTTTATCCATTTCTGTGAAAAAGGCAATTGAGATTTTGTTAGGGATTGCATTGAATCTTTAGATCAATTTGGGGAGTATTAACATCTAAATAGAACTAAAGTATTCTAATGTATGAACTTGAATGGGATGTCTTTCTGTTTTTTAGGTCTTCCTTGATTTCTTTCAGCTGTTTTGTAGTTTTCCATGTACAAGCCTTATCTTTGCTTTCATAGTTCATTTTCCATCCTAGTTGTTTCAGCACCAGGTGTTGAAAAGACTATGCTTTCCCCTATTGAATTGTTGATTCTATTTACAGATAAAGAAAATGTGTATATACAGTGGACTACTACTCAGCCATTTGCTACAATATAGATGGACTCCAGAGTATTACGCTCAGAGAAACATAAATACCACATGATCTCACTCATAATGTGGAAAATAAAGAACAAACAGATGAAGTGAACACACCAGATGAGAATCAGTGCATAGATGAAGAGCACAGAGCAGGGGTTATCAGAGAAGAGGTGGCGTGAGGGGGAGGGTGCAGCTGGTCAGAGTGATCAGCTGTCCGGTGGTGGGTGGGGACTAGGTTTCTGGTGGTGAGCGTGCTGCAGCAGCGCACACAGAAGTAGAAATACAAAGCTGCACACGTGAAGCTTGCACAGTGTTGCAAACCAGTGTTACTGCAGAAGAAGAAACTGTTCACCACCATTTGTATGGTGGGCCTGCTTTGGACTGTGCTGTTCTGCTCTGTGTGTCTGTCCCTATGCCAGTTCCACACTCTTTTTATTATACTGGTGGTATAGTAAGTCTTGAAATCAAAACATTGTAACTCTTCTACCTTCTTCTAAATTATTTTTTAGAGTATTCGCTATCCTTTGAATTTCTGTATACATTTTGGAATCGGCTTGTAAGTTTCCAGGAAAAAAGCCTACAGGAATTTTGATTGAGATCAAGTGAAATTTATGAATAAATTTAAATATTGCAACCTCAAATCTGTGAAAATAGTATTTCTCTGCATTTATGTAAGTGATCTTTAATCCCTCTCAGCAGTGTTTTACAGTTTTAGAGTAAAGATCTTGCACACATTTCTAAACATTTATCTCTAAGAATTTCACTCTAAAATTAAAAAATTGTGGTAAACAGACACATAAAATTTACCATCATAATCATTTTTAAGGGTTCAATTCAGTAGTGTTAAGTGTATTAGCCAGAACTTTGACACCTTGAGAAACTGAAACTGCCCTTTAAACAGCAACTCCCCATTTTCCCTCCCCTCACCCTTGGCAACCACCATTATGTTTCTGTTTCTCTGAGTTTTGACGACTTTTGCTACCTCATGTAAGTAAAATCATGTGTTAATTGTCTTTCTGTAACTGGCTTATTTCACCTAACATGATTTCCTCAAAGTTTATCCATTTATATCAAGTACCAGAGTTTGTTTCCATTTTAAGGCTGGTTAATATTCTGTTGCATATGTATCACATTTTGTTTAACCATTCATTCATTGATAGACGCTTGGGTCGCTCCCATCTATTGACTATTGTGAATAAGGCTAATATGAACATAGGTATACATACATCTCTTTGAAACCTTGTTTTCAGTTTATGTATACCCAGAAGTGGTACTGCTGGACCATATGGTAATTTTTAATGTTTTGAGAAATTGCCATACAATTTCCCATAGTGACTGTACCAATTTACATTCCCTCTGACGGTGTAGGATTCCCTTTTCTCCACAGTTACCAGCATTTGTTATTTCTTTTGTTATGGATAATAGACGTCCTGACAGGTATAAGGTGACAACTCGCTGTGGTTTTGATTTGTATTTCCCTCATGATTAATGACGTTAAGCATCTTTTTGTGTGCCTGTTGACTATTTATATATCTTCTTTGGAGAAATTCTGTTCAAATCATCTGTCCATTTTAAAATTTGGGCTGTTTGTTTTTTGTGGTTGTAGAAGTTCTTTATATATTCTGGCATTTTTTTTATTATTCTATCTTCACTGTGGGCTGTTTGGGATTCGCAGGTGGCTCAGTGATAAAGAATCTGCCTGCCAATGCAGGAGACATGGGTTCAATCTCTGGGTCAGGAAGATCCCCCGGAGGAGGAAATGGCACCCCACTCCAGTATTCTTTGCAGGAAAATCCTTCAGACAGAGGACCCTGGTGGGCTACAGTCCATGGGATCACAGAGAGCCTGACACAAGTGAGTGACTGAGCACAGTCACCTCAGCACACGGGCTCGTCAGCTTTGTACATATTGGCGTACTTTTTAGTGGTTAGCCTAGGTTTTACGTTATACATCTTTAACTCATCATAGTGTGCCTTCAGTCTCTTTCATAGTATTTAATGTATGGGCTTCTCTAGTGGCTCAGATGGTAAAGGATTCGCCTGCAATGCAGGAGACCTGGGCTTAATCCCCTGGAGGAGAGCATGGTAACCCACTCCAGTATTCCTGCCTGGAGAATCCTGTGGACAGAAGAGTCTGGCAGGCTACAGTGCGTGGGATTGCAGAGAGTCAGACACGACTGGGTGACAAGCACAGCACAGCACGTTTAGTGCACAGGGTAAGACCCTCCCAGCGGTACTCTTCCATTCGTTTGCCTGCAGCAGAAGGTTTCTAAGTCCTTTACTGCTGCCTCAAGGTCTCAAGTTCAACCACTGTACCTGAGAGGAGGGGTGAGTGAGTGGGCCCTAAATAATAAAACTGCGATTTCACAGTTCATATAGCAGAAGTATAAGATTTGAGCAAATCGTATTGAGACCTGAAAAGCACATGTAGTCTTATTTTTCTGGTTCTGTGGTTCAAGTGGATAAAAGAGTGAGGGAGATTTGAGTATAAAAGAAACCGTGATTTTTTGGGGGGCTATAATTAGTAGGAGGCTGCCAGTATCAATTTAATGTCAGTGATGAGAAGATTCAAGTTACTATCTTATGTAAAAATCAGGAAGGATCCTACTGGAAATCTTCGGTCTCCTAAACCCTAGCAGAACTAAGCTCTGTACCTGCTGGCATTCTTCTGAATATGAAGACTTTGTCCTGTTTCAACCAAAGCCTTCTTCTCTCTTAAGACACTACTTCCCAGCACTGAAGTGTTCACTAGCCAGCTTTGAGTCAGGATCATTAAGACTTGCATAGCTGCTTTAGGCTCAGAGTGCATCTCTGCACTTCTCCTTTTAAGGGTCTATCTCTGGACAAGCATGGCCTGTTCTCTGGCAGCTAAGTTATCTTCTCTGTTGTCTAAAGAATTTTGGGCAACCTGTTCAGAAATGACTTCACTAATTTTCTTTCTCAGATGTTGAAATTATAAACACTTAAAAGGGATGGTAATACCTGTATGGTACTTGGATGAGTAAGATTTTTTCAGTGTACTTGGATACTTATGTTTAATCTCCCTGAGCGCTATGAACTGAGATGTATGTGATTCAGTTTCTTTATTGTGTTTGCTTAGAGTACCTTCAAGAAAACCCTTGGGCTGTGCGATACTTTACAGGTTTAGTTGCATTGATTTGGGAGGGAAGAGAGAAAGTAAACATGAACCTGACATTTCCTGAGTGCTTGTTCAGTGCAAACTTCCCATCTCATAGATGGGAAATGACAAAGCCAGACTTTGAACCCACATGACTCAGCGTCCGCTTTCGCATCTTTGTGCTCGGTCACATCTTAGATATAATCAGATTTAAACTCTCTTCCCTGTTGTAAGATTGACAGGGGGTTCTGGTATAAAGGGGTTTTCCAGGTGGCACTAGTGGTAAAGAACCTGCCTGCCAATGCAGGAGATGAGGGTTTGATCCCTGGGTCAGGAAGATCCCCTGAAGAAGGGCACAGCAACCCACTGCAGTATTCTTGCCTGGAGAATCCCATGGACAAAGGAGCCTGGAGGGCTACAGTCCATGGGGTCACAAAGAGTCGGACACAGCTGAAGTGACTTAGCACACACGCATCCTTGTATATAGAAGGATGAGACTATAGAAGGCTACATCTTTAGGATCTTTTGTTTCTTCTGTTTCAGTAAACTCTTAAGTGAATCACATTGATAGGTTGGTGTGTAATGGCAGTTCTGTGCCTGATTTCCCCTTTAGAAAAGCACAAAACTCATGTAACCTGATTCTTCAATACAAAAACTGGGAAGCAACAAAATCTTTTGCCAACAGATGTGGAAAAGTCTTTGAAGCAGATTGAGTCTTGCTTATGATCGCTTATTTTCTTTCCCTGGTAACTGGCTTTCAGGCTTTTCCCACCCCTGAGGTGTAGAGACCAAGTCTGTACATGTTGACTAATGTCTGCCCGTCATTTACCAAGAACATTTGAGAGCAAACTTGAAACCTATATTTGTTTTCTCTTGTTAGGTAGCAAGAGCTACCCCAAAATGTGATGGCTTAAGACCACAGCCATTTCATCTTTGCTCATAATTCTGTGGCGCAGGAATTGAGGCAGGGCCCAGCTGGGTGGTTCTTATCTGTGTGGCCACAGGCGGGGCATCTCACGAGGTGGTAGTTAGTGACGGGGTTTGGGGTGGAACATGACATCCCTTCACCCACACCTCAGGGACACTGGTTGGCGTGGCTGGGAAGCAAGGATGTTTCCCTTTCCGTGGGGCTTTCTCGCTTCTTATCTAGCTTGGGTTTCATCACATGGCAGTTGGATTCCAAGAGCAAGCCTTCCAGGCGGGGAAAACACAGCTGTAGCTCTTATGTGACTTGCTGTCATTCCCTCCATATTCTGTGGGTCAGTAGCAGGAGTCAGGGCTAGGAGAGGGGCCGTTGCAGAGAAGCCTGTGGGATGGACAGTATTGTTGTGACTGTCTTTAGAAACATCGAATCCTTGCCCTGGAGAGCTTGAGCCCCACCCCAGGCCATTTCAGTCAGAATCTGAAAAAACAGTGAGGTGAGGTGCTCTTAGGGAAGTCCCACGTGTGCTCTCCTCAGCACTCAGTCTGGCTGTTTCTGGCCCGTGTGACATGGCATCCAGTGTGCAAGGCCACTGCCACTCTTTTGAGCCATACTGATAACAGAAATTGAAAATAAGTGGTTTTTTTTTCCCCTAGAACACAGACTTCTGCAAAAATGTCCCGTTTCTCCACTCACTGATGTTGGGTGCTATTGTGTTTATGATACTAAAACGTATGGTTAGTCCCCGTTGTGAGCCAGGTCTTCTGTGTCTTCTTTGACAGCAGAGCATTAGACTCCAGTAGTTACTGAGCTGAACCATTAAAAATGGCACCAGTGCTGTTGAATGTTATCCATGGCAGTCAGAATTGTATAGATCAATTACACATCCTTGTTAAGAATTCAGAAAAACATGTGATCGTGCACCTAAATAGATTTAAAACAGATTCAACCTGAAAAGTAGCCTAAACATTTTTAAAGGAGAAATTTTTTAAAAATGTGGAGCCATATTTAGAATACCTTGAATGAATATAGTTTGCTGCTCTGCAAATTATTTTATTTAGAAAGGCCTAAGGCAGAACCCCATCTGATTTTGAACCACGTAAAAATATAGGACATTTACTTCATCATTTTCAAAATAAGAGCACACAGATTTTATTCTTGGAACTACTTCAAGTCATTGGAATTAATTGTGTATAAGAGTGTTATAGCTCATGAAGTGCTGAACCATGAGATTGAGCATGAGATTCTCCCATACAGTTGGTTCTCTTTGTCCACAGGTTCCCAATCCATGGATTCAACCAACTATGGATTGAAAATATCTGGGAAAAACATTCCAGAAAGTTCCAAAAGCAAAATTTGAGTTTGCCACTCCCTGGCAACTCTCTGCATAGCATTTAGATAGTATTAAGTATTAAGATATTATAGATGATTTGAAGTGTATGGGTGTGGCTGTGTTTAGTTTTGTGCATCTTCTATGAGGGACTGGAGCATCCGTGGATTTGGGTATCCATGGGGTGGTGTGTCCTGGAACTAGTCCCTGTGGACGGGTACTGAGGGACGGCTATACCTGTAAGAGGTGGAGATATCCCAGGGCTTCCTTTCCTAAAGATTCTATGTAGTAGTTCTCTGGTGGGACTTTGGAATCTATTTTTACTGCCGCATGTTCCAGGAGCTTCTTAGAATTGCGTATTCATGGGCCCCATCCCAGACCTGCTGAATCCATATCTGGGATGGGAGGATATCTGGGTTATCTGGGTTTTAACAGGTTTCCAGGTGATTCTTACATGTTTCTTGCTAAAGCTTACAAATTTTATGCCATAAAGTTCATCTGTTGTGTACAATTTTGGGATTTTTTTAGTAAACTGACAGAGTTGTGCAACTATCACCGAAATCCAATTTTATAACATTTCCATCCCCCCAAACATTATACCTGCTTACAGTCAGTCCCTGCTCAGTCCCGCTGCCCTGCTGCCCTGGACTGGTGTCTCCTGGAAATTTCCTTCATGTGCAGTCTTTTGCATTTGGCTCCCTTCTTTTAGGTTTACCCATGTTGAGGGTGGTGTTCCTTCTTGTTGCTCAGTGGCATTCCACTGTGTGAATTTACGACATCCTGTTGATTGATCAGTGGGTAGACACTTGGATTGATTTTACTTTAAGGCATATGAATGGTGCTACTGTGGACATTTATGTATAGGCTCTTGTGTGGACATGCATTTCCACATGGCAGTTCTTTATTTAACCTTTCAAGAAACTGACAGACTTTTCCAAAGTACATTTCAGCCAAAGGATTGGGGAGGGGGGTATGCCAATTTTGTCACATCCTCAAAACCCCTGGTATTGTCAGCCTTACGAATTTATAGCTCTTCTAGTAGATGGATAGTGACATCTTATTGTGGTTTTAATTTGCACTTTCCCAATGACTGATGGTGCTGAGCCTCTTCTCATGTGCTTCATATCAATTCACATATGTTCTTTGGTGAAATGTCTACTCATTTCTTTTCCCACTTGTTTCTCTCTCTTTTCAGTGGGGTTGTCTGTTGTCTTATTGAGTTGTACCTTGAATTCCCTGTGTATTCTGGATATGTGATTTGATATTTTCTCCCAATATGTGAATTGTCCTTTCATTTTCTTATGGTGTTTTTTAAGGAGCAAGTATTCAGATTTTGATTGAATCCAGTTTATCAAGGTTTTTCTTTTATTGACCATGCTTTTGAATCATATGTAAAAAGATCTTTGCCTAGTTCAGGGTCACCGAGATTTTCTCCTGTTTTCACCTAGAAGTCTTACAGTCTTAGCTCGCACCTGTGTCTCTACCCCATTCTGAGTCAATATCGGGGTGCAGTGCAAGGTACAGGTGCAAGCTCCACTGTTGTTTCAAGAGCCACTTGTACACTCAGTTATCTCGGCACCATTTGTTGAAAAGGCCGTTCCTTCTCCCCACTGAACTCCCTTGGCAAAATCAACTGGCTGTAAATATAAAGGTTTATTTCTAGATTCAGTTTTGTTCCATGGATTTATAGATCTGTCATTATCCTAGTTACTTACAGCTTTATGGTTAAGTTTTGAAATCTGGTATTGTATGTTCTTCTAATTTGTTCTTTTTCAAAATCATTTTGGCAATAGCAGGTCCTTGTATTTCCATCCACATTTTTAGGATCAGCTTGTCGATTTCTGCAAAACAGTTCTTTGTTTTTGAATCCTGTTATTTTTTGTTCAGGAGTCTTTGTGACTTCTCGGAGAGAAAGTGAAACTGACTCTGCTCTTTGGTAGGTTATAATAAATGATTCCTGAGAGACACTTGCTGTACTGTCCTCTTTCCAGCTTAGGCGTACGGCAGGTTGAACAGCTAATGAGAACACAAGCCAAGGCCAGCTCCAGAGCAGTGATAGCTGGGGTGTCTCCCTTCACCTGGATGTCTCACCAGTAGCTGGCACTCCATAAATGCTTAATAGGAGTAAGAGAGCATCTGCAATAAAGGACAAGTTGAGGATAATGGATTTATGTTCTCTGTTCTTTTTGAGCCTTCCTTATTTTAAAGCCACCCTGTGTAGCCATGAGTTGTGAAGCGGCGTGGCCAATCCCGGTTCCCCCTTCATTGAGTTACCAGCAGCTTCATGGTTTTATCAGATTTTTTTTTTCCCACCTGTTCTTGCCTAAGTCTGTAACACATTATCACTCAAAGCACACATGCTTTTATCTTTTCAGAAGCTTGCCAGAGGAAACTGGTATTTCCCTTCCTCAATTTAACTTAGAGGAACATTTTATCTGTGTCTTGCAGAGGATGGCTGTTCATCTTTTAACATTTTAAATGTGTAGTTCTTTTGAACAGGCTGCCTTCCAGACTATAGTTTTTATCTTCCTTCTCTTTCACCAGGCCTCTTTGGGCCAGATTTGCTTAAACCCAGCTTAGTTTGTTTGAGCATTTGACTATAGGCAGAGTATCATTCTAGGCCCTAACAGATCTTCAAAAATGGATAGAACATGGTTCTGGCCCTCACGGAGTTTATACTCTAGTCAGAGAAACAGTGTGTGGTGCAAGTGCACAATAGCTAGAGAATATCTGTAGAATGGAGCAGATAGGAGAGAGGAGGATCTCGGGGTCGAATGGAATACTGGTTCCCTAAGAATCTGCATGAATCAGAAGCCACCGTTGCATATTTTAAAACCCAGATCTTGACTTTCAGAATTTAATCCTTGGAAATCTCTTGCATGGTTTAACCATCAGCCTTGCTGGGTAAAGAACAGGCCCCTTATCCTGTTGACTCAGTTTGCTGCCATTGATTTTGCAAGGATCAAATTGCTTGATGGACGTTCTGTTTCCCTTGGAAAAAAGGGCTGTATATGTAATGAATGAACCAAGAGTGACATATGGATATTTTAAGCACGTTATCTGCTATTTCATATTTTATTCTTCAAGGGGAGCTTAACATGGTTCTCTGTCATCCACTGGTCTGTTTTTTCCTCCAACATTGTGAGATTTCTTTTCTCCAGCTTTGCTTAATACTTCCATCTGAAGGAGGCAGTGGCGGAGGATTTGAAATAGTGATTCTGTTAGCTGTCTCCTTTGTCCTTTTCTGTATCATGGGAAACCCTTGTCTTTAGCAGAATCTCTGGCAGATGACGTGGTTGGCTTAGTGGGCAGTGTTTGTCTGGTGGCCTCAGGGACTGCATGAGGGATGTGTAGTTGAGCGCCTGTTGTGAGACTTTTGTTTGTTTCTTTGTTTTTAATCTAACCCGCACCCATGCAAAATAGGTTTCCCCATGCCACTACCAGAATAACCCTGGCCAGAGCTCAAGAAAAACCTGGTTACTGACCTAAAATTAAATGCATGAACTCTTTCTGCCCTTTGCATTACAGATTTTTATTAGGTATTCTTGATTTCCCACCGCACCCCCCCTCCCCCCGCCGCCGCCTTAGGAAAAGGCTGGGAAGTAGGAACTGAAGTCATTATCCTAGGCATAGACAGAGGATGGATGAGTGGGGAAAGGTGACTGCTAATAAGCAGAGGAGGGGCCAGTGCAGGTTTTACTGGATCCAAGATTTCTTTTTTAACCTAGCTATAAAGATTCCTTGACATTATCAGTCCCTGACTTTATCCAAGGTATCCCAATTATGGTCCTAATTTGACATGAACCTGGTGCCTGTAATCCTTTGATTTGGCTGAAAATCCTCTTTAATGACCTCAGTGAGTGCTCCCAGGTGGAGAATGTGGTATATTTATATCCCTGGCACCTATCAGATTATAGGCGATCACACAAGTCATGAGAAAGGCACTACCCAAAGTTGGTTTTTATTCTGACTTAAAAATTAGATGTCTTGAAACCTAAATTGTTTTCTCTGCTGGTTTTATCTTCCTGCTGGGGTAGGAATAGTATGGGAGTGAACTTAAGAGTCCCCTAAAAAAGCATATGTGTACAGATAATAGAGAAGAGTACTGTGGGGCTTTTAAAATCGTGAACCCCTTAGAATTTTAAGTTTGCATTTATCTAGACCTCAAAGAGTCTTCTATTTTTATCCAAAAAATGAAGCATTTCAAATATGTAAAACAGTACAGAAAATGATATGGCAAACATCTGTGTGCCTATCACCAAGATGAAATGTTTAACATAAACACCCTGCCTGTGGGTTTATCTGCACTTGTGCTTATATGCATCTCCATGATTTGTGTGTGTACTGAAAATGAATAGATAGAATGTATCTATTTCTTTGTAACTTGCTTTTTTGTTTGTTTGTTTGTAATTCAGTGTTGTGTTTTTGAGATATATCTGTGCAGATCCAGCCTGTTTATTTTAGAAATAACTGCTTTGTCCTGTTCCCTTGATCTGTGGGTGAATAGAGTTCAATTTCTCTATCCATTTGCACAGTGAGGGACAGTTAATTAAAGTATCTGTTTGTTCTCTAATTGTTGTTAGTGTTCTGGGCGGAGTGCTGTTGACTTTCTTGTGTGAGAATCTCACGTCTGGCAGTTTTACTGAGCATTTACTAGTTCTGGCAGTTTGTAGATTCTCCCGCCTTTCCTCATGCGGATAATCATGCCACCGTGGTGTTTCTTCCCTTCTTGTCCTTGTATCTTTTGTCTCTCTTTCTTACTATGTTAGATTGCTAGGGTTGCCATAGCAAGGTACCACAAACTGAGCAGCTTAGACAGCAGAAATTTTTTATAGTTCTAGAGGCTGGAAGTTTACCATCAAGATGTCCACAGGGTTGATTTCTTCTGACCCTCACTCCTTGGCTAATGGACGGTCTGTGTCTTTACATGGTCTTCCCTGTGTGTGTGTGCTGATCTCCACTTGGAATATGGACACTAGTCATATTGGACTAGGGCCCATCCTAATGACCTACTTTTACTAGTGACCTCCTTAACCGCCCTGTCTCCAAATACAGTCATATTAAGGGTTACTGGGCATTAAGACTGCAACATGGGAATTAGGAGGGACGCGCTCCAGCCTTTAACGCTGTGCTGTCTCAGCTTGCTCACACACCACTGAACGGAAGTACTTACTGGGGGGTATCCTTGATTTGTTCCTGACCACAGAGGGGTTTTAAAGGGAATGTTCTTAAACTTTCGCTTCTGAAAGTGCTCGTTGCTGTGACTTGTAGATGCTTTCCCTGGGCTCGAGAAGGTCCTGTCAGCGTTCTTTGCTCTCAGGAGTGGAGGCTGGAGACTTTCCAAACCAATGAGGGCCTGCTTTCATCAGTTAGAGCTCAGAAAACTTGAATACCTGGCTCTCCTCACAGCAGGGTCCAGAGAGATGACCTGGACCCCGTCCAAGGGCTAATTTGGAAAGAGCAACTTGAGGCCATGGAGGCTGTTTATGGTCGGGTCAGATTCCAGCATGGAAATGGCATCAGGGTCGGCTGTGGGTGGTGTGGTGGTGGTGCTTTTCTCAAGCCTCCCGAGGTGGGCGGCTCCTTGTCGGTCCGCTTGTGGCGTGGTGTGTGTGGCCTTGTGCTCAGAAGCTTAGCTTCTCTCCAAGTTACTCTGCCACCATTAACTTTTTTTCTGCCTAAACACCATGGTTGTTTTCTGCCGAGTGCTTTGCTTTTTTTGGCCCGTTTGCCCTCCCTTTCCTTATATTTGGGTTTACTCTATAGTTCTTTCCTAGGTTTTTAAGTTGGACACTTTTGCTAATGATTTTCCATTATTTTTGTTTTCTAGTATATGCATTTTCACAACTTTATTGAGATACAGTTTATATATAGTTCATCTATTTGAAGTATACAATTCTTTTAGTATTTTCAGAATTATGCAGCCATCATCACCCTCAGCTTAACCCCCAAAAGAAGCCCCACACCTCCCACCGGCCATGTCTCCTAGCATTAAGCAGTCTACTTCCTGTATAGATTTGCCTGTTGTAGGTTCTGCTTTGCTGTCCCACAAACGTCTTTTAATCCATAGAGGAAATTTTTTTTTTTTAATCCTCTTATATTGTTTCTTTCTAAAAAATCACTTTCACATTCACATAAGAAGCCTTTTCCTTATTTAGTATTCGGGATTCATGGCTGTAGAATATCTAGTGAAAACATTATTCTTAGATCTTTTGGTGAAGTTGGCAATTACATTTCCTTAGATGATCCAATACAAATGCATACTATTATCAGCTCTGTTTTAAGTAGTATGGAAATGAGATCTCCTGAAGTAAATGAACTAACTCTCCCTCAAATGATCTCCTGGGGACTTCTTTTTTTCTATAAGTTAGTTGGATTGAAACCACATTAAATCATTCATTAATTGCTTCTAGTTCTTCCATTCTTTTTTAATCCCCACACTCATTACCATATTTAATTGCCTTGATACGTACATTGGTTTTTATGTTTATAAATGTATAAGATAATGCTTTTCTTTTCCCCAACTTGTTATTTTGAAACATTTCAGTCCTACAGAAGACTTAAAGAACAGGACTACCAACACCTATATTCGTCCCCCTCACCTGGATCCAGCCAATTAATGTTTTGTCATATTTGAATTCTCTTCCTTCTCACTCCCTTACCTCTCATGTATAATTTTTTCTGAGCAATTTAAAAGTTAAGGTGTAGACATTGTACGTATCTGCAGTGTCTGTCGGATTGTACTGTTGGAACCCTGCCCTTGGTGGGTGGTTTTCCCGTGTGTTTTGTAATTTTTGGCTGCAAGCTCATGGGCACCAGAGTAGGAGGTGCAAGCCGGCGGCTACGGTGCTCGGGAGAGGCCTTTTTTCTCTGTGGCACAAGCAGCCCAGCCTCCTCCCCACCCTCGCTTTCTCTTTTCAGTTCTCTCAGTTTCTGGTTCTTGGGGATTTCCAGTTCTTTCTTTTGTTCTCCAGTAGTATTAGGTATTTGCAGCAACAGGGTTTTCTGGGCTATCATATTACTGTAACTGGAAGTTCCCCTGGTTTTGATTTTCACAATTGAGAGACTCGGCACTTCAAATCATTTTTAAGGCTTAGGTTTATTCTGTGAACTTTTAGCAAGTGACTCAAGTTGTTACCTTTCTCACAATTTAACAAGTCCTGGAATCTTCCCTTCCAGTTTATTGTTAATCTCGATTACAAAGCTCTTACGGGTTATTTTTTCTTAATGGTTGAGGGTTGGAGAAGGGATGGAGTGCTGAAAAGCAGCAGGAAGGACAGTGAAGTTGTTAAGCTGTAGAAGCTCCAAGTGTGTCCTGTTTTGCTTAATCTTCCAGTTCTTAAGGGCATCAGCACATCAGCATTTAAACGTGTCAGAATGGTTTCCTTTTCAGTGTGATCAAGCAGGAGCAAAGTTATCACATTTTAAAAGATGAAAAGAATCATGGTTCACTCCTCTGCTGAGGTTGTAGTTTGAAGGATTTGTGACTTTTTTAACATTTTCTTTTTTTAGGCAGGATCTTACTTTCAACAGCAGATGGAAACAGCTGTGTCTGGAGCGTGTCCGCCTCTGCTTCTCGTGGAATTCACTAGCAGATGACGGCGTGGAAGCTCTGAGAGCTGAGAGAGACCCCTTTGACAGGCCTTGGCTTGGTTGTGAAACACTGGGTTTTTTAAAAACTTCCCTGTAATTGTTAGTTTGCACATTTGCAGCTGCTCCTTTGTAACATAGCATCTTTTTTTCCCTCTTCTTTTGGCCCACTTGACCTACCTCTTTTCCCTCAGATTACCCCTGTGGACGATTTCAATCCTGATATTTCATGTAATGCCAAGAATGCCTGTCCCAGGGAAGGAAGGGGATGTGTTTAGACACAGTTGGCTTAGAAATATCGACGAACATTTCTGTGGTACCTGATCAAGTTTAGTTTTTGAATCAGAAGGTAAACTTTTTTGTGATTGAGAGAACTCTATAGAATTTTGATTTTTCTTCTCTATAGTCAGTGATTAGACTAAAATGAGTTGTCCTTCACTAAGGAAATTTGGAATTGTCTGAGGAACTTTTGTTTAGCTTTTTACTTTAAGATAATTATAGGTTTACAGGAAGTTGTAAAAATAGTAGTGACCCCATATACCTTCATACAGTTTCCCACAGTGGTGTATATCTTATGTGGCTGTGGCGTTATGTCATAATGAGGACATTGGCATTGGCACCTTTGGGACGACCCACAGACCTTATTCACAGGTCACCGTTTGACATGCACGTGGGTGTGTGTGTATGGTTTGTGTAGTTGTGTCACATGTGTCAGCTGGAGCACCCATCACCACAATCAATCTGCAGAATGTTCCATCACCACTGAGTTCACGCCACCACCACCCCGCCCCATTCCTTAGTGTCTGGCAACTGTGCCAGTTGTTCTCTGTCTCTATAATTTTGTGATTTTGTTAATGCTCTGGAAATGAATCACACTGGTATATAACTTTCAGGATTAACTTTTTTTCATTCAGCATAATTCCCTTTCCAGGTTCTGTTTATCAATAATTCATTCCTGTTGTTGTTGTTGTTGTTACTAAGTAGTATTCTACTGCAATTTAACACACTTGAGGAACTTCCAAAAAAATGCTTGTTTTGCTGGTCATATCACTGCAACCACCGCTGCCGACCCCAAATACATCTTTGTTACTCTGCTTGTTTATCACCACATTTCTTTTCTTTTCATCTTGCCACGCAGTCTTATTTTTTGATGCATTTCAAAGTAAATGAATATCTGTATGCTTTCCTCTGAATATTTGAACATGCATACCATTAACTGGTTTTTAGTGTTTGTTTATAGTTTCCCTTGGCATGAAATTTACATACAGTGAAATGCACACATTTGAAGTATATGTTCACTGAGTTTTGACAGTGTATACAGAGAAACAACACAAACCTCCACCAAGATAGAAAGATTATACCACTCTGCCAGCTTGTGGGTCAGGAGACTTACAGTGGGGCCCAAGCATTAGCGTCTGCAAAGGTCCCAAACTTTGAGGAGGCTGATTCTGATATATGCCTCTGTAAAGAGTCCTTGGTGACCTCAGAAGCCGCCTTCAGGCCAGCAAACATGTTTAAGGTGAGGCCTGGTCTTCTGATCTCACATAATGTGAGCAATTTCCTCATTCCTGCAAGGCCACCTCCATCCTCAAGCAGTCGGATCCACCAGAGCCGGCACAGTTGAGAGAACTGTGCAGTGAACATCCGTATAGCCGCCACCCAGCCGCCACGGTCAGCACCTCCCTGCATTTGCTGCATCATGAACTCCTCATCAGTGCAGCCCATTCTACTGTTTTATTGTTTCATTTCACCAAATGCACGTTGTTTGGTTTTGTTTTTATTGGAGTATAGTTGATTTATAATGTGCTAGTTTTAAGTATACAGCAGTGAATCAGTTATACATATACCTATACATATATGCACCTGTTTTTTCCACGTATAGGCCATTACAGGGTATTGAGTGGAGTTCCCTCTGCTACAGCAGGTTCTTACTAGTTATCTCTCTCGTGTATAGCAGTGTGTATGTGTCAGTCCCAATCTCCCAATTTATCCCTCCCGTTCCCATTCCGTGCAAACCACAGGTTTGTTTTCTGCATCCGTGACTCTGTTTCTAGTTTGTAAATAAGGTCAAATGCAGTTTTAATCTCTCCATGATTCTGCCCCTTTGTGGCTGCTGCTGCTGCTGCTAAGTTGCTTCAGTCACGCGGGGACTCTCTGTGACCCCATAGACGGCAGCCCACCAAGCTCCCCCGTCTCTGGGATCCTCCAGGCAAGTACACTGAAGTGGGTTGCCATTTCCTTCTCCAATGCATGAAAGTGAAAAGTGAAAGTGAAGTCGCTCAGCGTATCCAACTCTTAGCGACCCCATGGACCTCAGCCTACCAGGCTCCTCCATCCATGGGATTTTCCAGGCAAGAGTACTGGAGTGGGGTGCCATTGCCTTCTCCGTCCTTTGTGGCACCAGCTTTTAAAATTAAGGCAGAATTGGTGACGCATGTGAAAATGAGGAGAATCTGAGCCTGCAGATGGGAAAGCATTTTCATTTGCTGCGGAGAAGGCGATGGCTCCCCACTCCAGTACTCTTGCCTGGAAAATCCCATGGACAGAGGAGCCCAGTAGGCTGCAGTTCATGGGGTCGCAATTCGGACACGGCTGAGCGACTTCACTTTCACTTTTCACTTTCATGCCTTGGAGAAGGAAATGGCAGCCCGCTCCAGTGATCCTGACTGGAGAATCCCAGGAACGGGGGAGCCTGGTGGGCTGCCGTCTATGGGGTTGCACAGAATCGGACACGACTGAAGTGACTTAGCAGCAGCAACCGTCAGGGCTAAGACACACGTGTTCCCAAGGCCAGACATCCCGCCACTGCTCCACGAGGCATGTGTGCTGGGGATGAAGGAGGAATCTCCTTCCCAAGGAAACACACTTCTCCTTACAGCCCCACCCCGGGTAGGCCAGATGCCTTCCTGAACCTGTGTTCACAGATCCTGGAGGAAATCTCGAGGGTTTTCTCTCACTACCCATCCCATCTTTTAAAATTAAATTAGTTCAGGTGGGTGGCTAGAACCTTAACATTAAACACCGATTATCTAAATATACATGTAAAATGGGAACCAAGGGTCAGAAAAGAATTATATTCTCCAACTTGAGGATTCCAGCTGGAGAGAGGAAAACTGTAGTCGTCAAGGGCTACCTTTGGGCCTGGAGGTCTTCCTCTTCTTTGCATCTGTAATTCCCGTCACAGGGGTGCCTCATGCAAAACGCAAGGGACATATTGAATAAGCAGATTTGACTCACAGAAATAGAGGTTTTCCTCATGCCCTCAGATGATATATTTTCATTTCTTGCATTGAGATGACCCATTATATTTTCAGGAAAATCTGGACTTCAGAGTTATTTCTTCTGGGTTTCCGGATCCATCTGCGGCTCCTGGGCTCCCTGTTCAGGCCGTAGCCTCTGCTTAGCATCGTCCACTGGCTCATCTGGCTCGTCCTGGTTCTTCACAATCTTCTGTTATGTTCCTTTCAGTGGCCAGCGTCTTCTCAAGCCCAGGGCAAAACTTCGCTTTACTTGAATTGAGTCAGAGTCTCCTCCTTCCTCTTACAGGTTTGCTCCACTCTTCTCTCCTGGTTGACAGCCCCTTTGTGCTCGTCTCCACCCAGCAGGACCACTTAGTTCCCCTCTGGGTTTGGGGTTCCTGGTGGAGATGGCAGTGCCCATGTGGAGAATAAAAGGCCTGCTGTGTGTTTCAGAGGCATGGTATTTTCATGGGCGCGTTTTGCCTTCCAGAGCATGAGGGGTCTTGTTAACCGTATTGATCCAAAAACTGATCCAACTGTTGTGAGTGGCAGGGGACTTTCAGGTCTGGTTCTGGACTTCCAGCCACGGTCCTGCTGGGGGAAGCTGACTCCCCATTGCCTTCCTGATACCCTGGCTGTCCTTCTGCCTTGCTGGCCTCCGTGGGTCTGGGGACAAGCTAGGTACTGGCTTGTGGGCCTGGGTAGAGAGAAGGTGTGCGGAGGACACAGTGGAGCTGGCATGGAGATCCCTGGGGGCTTCTCGGGTCTTATGCTGGGTTTTCAGCCCTGACTCTGACCTCTGAATCACGCATGTCTAATTAAAGGTCTAGAGTCATTGCTTTCTACTTTAAGAAATACTTCAGGACTCTACTGGTCGGTTGTAGCAGCGTCCTGCGCCTCCCTGACCGTCCTCTCCGTCCATGTCCTGTGACGGCACTGGCGCGTCGCGCCATGGTTCCTCTCCTGATGGAAGTCCATGGGGCACTGGCCTCGCCTCCCGTGTGGACCGTTAGGTCTCCTGGAGCGGGACACCAGCTCTTGGCAGTGGTCCTTGACTTTCACTGCTGCATCTACTGGACAGTCTCAGCCCTCCTGGCCTCTCATACGTGGCCTTTCGTAGTGGTCAAGTCCGAACAAGAGAGTCCGAGTCTCTTCCCGGTCTGTTCTGTGTAGCTCTCATTTTAGAAGGGTAATAAAGGAGCAGGGCGTCTGGATGAGCCTGCTCCTCTGATCTTTCCCACTTCCCAGAGCAAAGGCAGCAAGAAGGCTGTGGAGGTGGCAGGGCAGGGTCCTCACTCATTTGCGGGGCTGGCGTCCCTCTCCCGCCAGCAGGGCCAGGAGGGGCCCCGGGCTGCGGTGGTGCGAGGAGAGAGTGGACAAGTGTGGGACCATCACTTGGGCTTTTCCCCGCTGCCTCCACTTCAGTGTTTTCTAAAGGAGCTGTTTCTCTGGTTTGAATTAGTGGCAGCGCTGGCTAACTAGAGCAAAGGACCTCGGCGTGTGTTCAGTCTGCTCTCCCGGCCCCTCACCTGGGGTTGAAGAACTTCCCCCTTTGTGTGCAGAACCAGGGTCCTGATTTCAGGCTCTTGGTGTTTCTTGTGGAAGAACTTGGTCCTCACACTTGCCATGCCCTGGGCCCGCTGCAGGCCCACTTTCCTTTCGGAAACACTGTGGGCTTCATGACGGCGCGGCTGCTCCCGCTGTGGGGAGAGCCTTTCCTCTGCCACCTGGAGCCAGAAAGCCCTTGCTTCTGGTCTGTGGGGAGTCACTTCTGTTGGAAAGGCATTGAAATGACGCCCATGACCTCTTCAAGTGAGCTTGGAGACAAAGGACCTGGATTTTACAGAAGAAAAGCAGCATAAACACGATGTCTGTAGGGGTGACTATTGCCCTTCCTACTGAACTGAGCTTGCCCCAGGAGAGTCAGCCTCGTCTCTTAACTGCACGTGTCCTCGAAGGACCCAGACGGGGTCTCTCGCATCACAAGCTTTGGAGAAATCAAAAGTTTCTGCCCCGGTCTTTCCTCAGTACAGACATTTTTCTTGCGGTTGACCCAGAGCCATTCTGGAGCTGCTCAGAATCTAGATCCATCGTTGCCGAGCTGGCAGGTTATATTTATGTGTAATCAGGGCTATTTGTTGCTTTAGAAAATTCTGAGGGCTGCAGCCATTTTAGCTACTAATAGCTGGTGGTTATTTTTATAGGTCCCCCTTACCATTTCACTTCAAAAGTTTTTTTTTTTTAATATCTTTTTTAAATAGAAGGATCCATAGGAACCCTCCTGGCTGTCGCACTGTCAGTGCAGGGAGCGCAGGTTCAGCCCCTGATCAGGGAACTAAGACCCCGTGTGCCACATGGCCAGTAACAGAGAAGGATCCGTAAAGATGAGTCAGCATCTTCCTCTTCAGAGGTCAGCACATTTGGAGGTTGACTGTGAAAAGACCATCTGCTTCCGTAGGTCACAGCGACTGTAGTGGTAGTTTACGTTTCAGAGGCCTTGGAAAGGAGGTACTGGGCTGAGCAGTCCTTCCTTTCTGATGACAGACTGCTCATCAATTCTAGTTGTGATGGTTGTGGCCAGAACAGATTTGAAAGTCAGGTGACAGTTCTTTCCAATGTTGGTGTTAACCTTTCCAGGTTAAAGAATAAAGACAGCGTGGGCACTCTAATGAGAATGGGAACTGTGTCCCTGTACAGACTTAAAGGGACTGGAGTTCACAAGTAGCGCATGGGAGGAGGAATCACCATGTTCTTATCTCATGGAAGAGACCTTTAATACCAGTAAGTTCAACTGTCCACTTTGGGGATTCCCTTGAGAAGCAACTATAAAACCCAGAGCTCTCTGGCTCTGGCCATTCTGTTGCTAGAAAAAGAAGGCCAACTTTACTTCCCCAGTGCATTTATTCAGTCCCATGGCTTCTTCTGGTTTAGTTATTTGGCTTGTTGGAACTCAAGACACAGGGTTCTTGTTATGATGGCGTTTCTCCTTACAGAGTCAACACTGTATTTTCTTTCAGATTTGTTCAGAGTCTCCTGGTGTTTTCCTTCATTCAGAATCCGATGGCTCCAGGGTCTCTTTGAAAACTTCTATTTTGCCAGCTTCCTCCTCCATCTCCCACTCCTCTGACTCCTGTTTAACCCAAATGCTTATGTTTTTTTCATGCCAAGCAGATTTCTGATCTAAACAGATTTTAGTGGGTTATTCTAGTACAACTAGAGTTGGCAATAGAGTTTTGTTTGCTCAGCAAGAATCACCAGGTTTGATTAATACCTTGAGATTCTTTTAAAAAGGTTTTTGTTTGGGGAAGTGTCGATTTTATTTTTTAATTTTTTGACTCTGCCACACAGCTTGTGGGATCTTAGTTCTCCACCCAGGGATTGAACCTGGGCCCTCAGCAATGAAAGCATGGAGTCCTGACCACTGGACCACCAGAGAGAATCCCCTTTTAAATGATTTAATTTGGTCCTTGACTGAGAGAGCCCTGAGACTAGAAGCCTTCCCTTAGCCCAGAGGTTGGGTGTTTCAAGGCATTGAGGTGGCCTGATTCCTTATCGTTCCTCTGGATCTCTGTCAGTTTTTAACCTTCTAGTTCAAGTTCCAGAGTCAGAAGTCTTAGGAAGCAGGATTGAAAATAACTTTACAGGAGCAAATGAAAACTTCATAAATAAGGGATTCATCACTCCGTGCCTCAGGACGGTCATCCACAGCTGCTCTGTGAGGAAGGCAGTGCTGTCTGCCTGCCTTGGGAACTGAGGTCTTAGCCTTGCGCTGAGTGTTGGGGTGGGGGCTGGCAGAGCCATTGTCAGCGCCTCAGCACGTGTGGGGTCCGAGAGAGCAGAGCCTCTGTTCATGTGTCTGGTTCTGTAAATACTCTGATACTTGACCAGCCCGCTTTCCTTTTCTTTCTCTGCAGGAGTGTATAGACCTGATGGTAGCCTGGGGCCGTCCCGTTAGGTGGGCTGTTCTCATCAGTGGTGGGCAGCTTATTCCTTTTTTGGCTTCTCAGTGGCCATGTTGCACTCTGAGAATAACACCGCAGAAACAGTGAAGTCCAGGGATTATTTCTCCATACCTGCTGGCCCAGCAGCGCCGCAAGCAGGAGAGGCTATGGGGAAGGAAAGCAGCCAAGGCCTCATGGAAGAGTGAGAGAAGTGGTTACAGTTAGGGCAGCTTGGAGGGGAGTCGGAGCCCTGTTGGACAATGGGTGTCCCAGCCCTTCGTGTTGCACTTGGGCACAAAACCAGTAGTACTTCTCATCACGCTGCTTTGGACAGAAATGTTTAGACTGAGTTTGATAATTGGCTAAGACGTTGAAAGTGACAGTGCTCAGTGTCTGACTCTTAGTGACCCCATGGGCTGTACTTTTCATGGAATTCTCCAGGCCAGAATACTGGGGTGGGTAGCCGTTCCCTTCTCCAGGGGATCTTTCCAGCCCAAGGATCGAACCCAGGTCTCCCACATTGCAGGCAGATTCTTGACCAACTGAGCCATGGGAGAAGCCCAAGAATGCTAAGATGTTAGCAGTAACTCTCAGCACTTAGGCTTGCTTTGGGTACAGCTTTTGCTGGTTGGATCCAGAAGTGTTTCCTTTCCTTTTCTCCTTTAAATAAATCAAGTCTGTACTTACCACTGCCCAGTTGGTTTTCCCCATTTGAGTATAAATAACTGGATCCCGGCTTTGATCTCCAGCTGTGTAGTGTTTGGGATCTGTGAAGAGAGCCCTCAAAACGTCCCTGACCTGGCCCTGCTGGAAGGTCCAACTCTCGGCTGTCTTGGGCTCAGACGCTGGACTCATTAGACACTTGGTGGTTACCTTCTCATTTGCAGGCTTGGCATCAGATATCTGTGGGATTCGAGAAAGAACATCATCATAAATCAAGATGGAGCACAATAAACCTCTGGTATCAGAAAAAAACAGTTTTTCTGCCATCAAAAGACTCTGGTTCTTGATGTTTGTCCTTAGGTCTTATTTGATCCTCCCAGTTGTGAGCAGAGAAGTATTTGGAACCCAAAGCTTGAGTTTTTTTACTCTGCCTGTGGTGATTAGAAGTTGCCTTAATCAGTTTTAAAATGGACTGAAGATCTTAGACTGATAGATTTCAGAGCTCCCCCCTTCTCCTTTAGGCTGGCTTTGTTTCATCTGACCCTTGAAAGTCATGTTGTTTTATCTTCCTTCCTCTCCGCCCCGCCCCCTGCCCCATTTCTCCCACTCTCCTTTGTACTTACAGAGTCCAGTGATGAAGAGAGTTGGGGAAGGTCTGTTTGACTAGATAGCTGGGTAAGTTAGGCTGATCCTACCTGGACCAAAACAAGAGGGATAAACTCTATTAATATCTACTCATTTGAGCACCAGGGCCCTGAAACCCGCCCTAGCACAGCAGTCTCAGGAGAGCTGAGGAGCCCAGACCCCTGGGCCTTGGTCTTGGCTGCCCTCTTGATGGGGGAGACTTCTGAAGTTCTCTCTCCATTTCCACTCTGTACTCTGAGGGTGCTGCAGCTTCTTAACTACGCGCAGGAGGAGGCTCAGAAAGTGAGGCAAGGTCTCAGGAAGACTGCCCTAGGGTGACGACCTTTCAGGGGGACAGGGTGAATTCAGACCTGCAGTGATGGTTCTGGTGATCACACTGAGGGCTTTGTGATGGATTTAGTCAGAAGTAATCGGGGAACGAGGACATGGAGAATATCCCTGTACCGAGTATAACTTTCACTCCCCCAACTTTCTTTTACAGAATTAATCATCTTGTCACCGGCTTGGTTTAAAGTATTAATTCAAGGAATTCGTTTTGTCACAGCTTCTGACCTGGCTGAGGCCTTTTAATGAAAAATTAGCCTAAGTGCAGTATTACCATGAGAGACTGCCCTTCTGAAAGCCTGGCTGCTGAGACGCTGGAAGACACTGGTTTATATTGTATCTCCTCTCAAGTTAATCTGTGAAACATAAAATTATACTTTTCACTTGAGAGAGTATCAGTGTTCTCGCTGCTACCCTGCTCAGAAGGATCTAAGCAAATGTCTGTTCAGCTGCTTCAAAAGAATCGAGACAGTTTAAAGAAGCTGCTTTGACAGCCTTGTTACATCTCATTTATAATAACACGCTTGGAACCTTGTTTGTTTAAGAGCGTCTCAGAAGAAGGTAATGCCTTGTAGTTGTTCCTAAGCAGTTGGGAGGTTCGGGTGACAGAGGCAGACACCCCATGTCTCTTCAGAAAAATGCATTTCTTAGTCATGTGGGAAATACTGCTCTCTCCTCAGAACCTCTCTAGGCCTCTCCGAAGGCAGCCCAAGGGTAATGCTTTGACCTTCTACTGAAGTTGACAGTTGCCAAGGTGAGGTGAATTATTTATCAGAGAGGGTCAATTAAAAGAGCTTAAGTAGAAGGGAGTGCTAATATGGAATACGTCTTTACCTTTTCCCAACAGCTTTGGCCGCACACACCTGAGTTCTTTATGAGTGTCTCTCAGGTCCCTGTAGGTGTTGGAGGTTTTGTAAGGGAGGGCTGGGGGAAGGTCCATGGAGAGCTCTCAGAGGAGAATCTTCTGAGGTTTAACAGTCAGCATGTGAATAACAAGTATCTCCTTGCCTCTCTTTTTTAAACAGGAATATCAATTCTGAAAATATTTTAGAATATTCACCCTGTGTGAGGCCTGAGGCTTTCTAACTCTTTTAGCTCACCTGAAAATAATACTGCGTTTCTTCAGGGGCAGTAGAAACCAAGAGTGTTGGGAAATCCCTGGAAGTCCAGCTTTTAGGACTCTGTGCTTTCACTGCCTGGTCAGGGAACTAAGATCTGATCCCACGAGAAAAAGAAAACTGTACTGAAGAGGACCCACGGTCGTCAGTAATTTCAAATTCGTAAGCCTTAGAATTGGAATCTTAGAGACAGAAGCCAGTCTCCTCACTTTACAGGTGAAAAAGTGGAAACTCAGAAACATCAGGATTTATAACCTTGATAAGAATTCACGTATTTTAGCTTCCTGCTTAGTCCCTTTCCCACTGCAGAGGCTGCAGGCTGGGCCCTTGGAGCCAGGAGATACACAGGCGTGCCTTTAGGGAGGGCGGAAGGAGCCTCCAGCCTGGTGGTGCTGAGGGGTATTCACATTCCTGGAGGCTGGGGGTAGATCCCAGCCTATCTTGGAACAGGCATTGACAGCCAGGCTCCACGTGGATGTACTTTTACCTTATCCCCTTCATCTCCAGGTCTCCTCCCACCCAACCCCGCTGGCCTCACCATTTGCCTTGGATAGATGTCCTTGTTCTGTTACTTTAAAAAATATGTATGGAGGAATCTTGTATGTATATTTTAAATCTCAGCCCAAAGATCTTGATCTCTTCTTGAATGTTAATGAACCCTTGAGTGGAGACAATGCACTGGTGGTTTTGAGAGTGGACACTGAAGTCTGTGAGGCCCCTTTGTGAGCTCTGAAGTTGTGTGGCTGTCAGCAAGGTGGTTCTCCTGCCACCAGCTCTGGAGATGAGGGAGGGCCCTGTTCCTATCAGAATGAGGAGGGGAAACTCTGGGCCCAGAGTCACTGCTTTTGGCCTCAGTAGAAAGCTGGAGACAGGCGGGCTGTGAACATGGGTCCATTCCCATTATCATTATACTTCTTCCTCTATATTTCCAGGTCATCCCAAGGAGTTTAGGAGCGTTATTCCTGAAAACTTCTCCCCTACCTCCAGTCTCACACTGGGCAGTCTTTGACAGAAGGCCTGCTTTTAAGCCCAAACTCAGTTGCTCTTCCTTGACTGACAAGAAGGAACCAGCCGGAGCCTCAGTTGGCTCCGCGTCCCGCTTCCACATCCGGTTCTCCATGTGGTTCCGGGGTCAGTCTGCCTGGGCTGGGCTTTGGCCCCGCTCCATCCTGTCTGGCCTTCATGTCTCGGTGCCTCAGTTTCCTCCCCTGTAAATTAGGAATAATCGTGGTGCCCAGCGCAGATGTCCAAGGGCTTAAATGTGGTGCGAATAAAGCGCCCAGCGCCTGTGCCAAGCTGGGCTCTGGCTCGGCTCCAGAAACGCGTGCCTCTGTTCCCACTTTCCCGTCCTCTCTCCCCCCTTCCGCTCCTGCCCCTCTCCTGGATGCATGGAGACCCCGTGAGCAGTCGGCGCAGACCTGCTGCGGCAAGAGCATGGAGACCTTTCCAGGCTGCACTTGGCACAGGCGTGTCTTGCGCTGGTGAGAGCCAAAGAGGTTCTTTGGAAGGACTGAGTGCCCCATCCTGCCCTCAGCTCACTGTGCGTCCTCTCTCCGCGCCCCAAAGAGGACCCCACATAAGGCGCGTGGAGCGCCCGCTGGTGTGCGGAGCTCAGAGCTGGTCGCCCAGGAGTGTGGTATTGGGTGAATTGAGACGTCCCAGCTGCTCTTCCTGGAGACATGGGGTGTTTCTCACCTTGTCTCATGCGATGGGGCGGGGCGGGGCTGGCTCCTGTGTCCTTGCTCAGTAGCTCTTGTGCTTTCAAATAAGGGAGAAAGGTGTGTGCTTTCAGAGCAAGAAACTGTACCAGTCCCATTGCTGAAGCCACGCATTCCGGGAAACAAACTCAGGACGATGCAGATAGTAAAGTGCAATTTATTACACAGGCGGGCCCAAGGCAGAGTCTCCTCTTAGCCAAGGACCCCGACCAGTTTTTGTGAAAACCTTATATACCTTAAGTATACGTGCCCAAACCCACCTCCCCAAATTCCCTGAAACTAGTCTGAACAAAGGAAGAGAAAGGTACAGTCAAAGTTAACCTGTGATTCATATGCCTTAAGCATAGGTAGTTAACAGTGGACAATTATCAGTAGGCCTGTGGTCATACCCCAATAAGCTTAATATAGTTTATTATTCTATTTGGTTACCCAGATAATTAGGGTATTCTTTTAGGCAGTGGAGAGTCTAGATATGAGCCCTGGGGTTCTTCCATCTGGGAGGGCCAGGTTTTCCAGTTGGTATGTCGTTTCCATAGATACTGGGCATATAGCTCAAAGTCCACAGTCCAGCCCAAGATGGACTCCTGCTTTCAAGACGGAGCCTGTTCTGTTTCCTCCTTCTCCATTGCTTTGGTGGTTACAGTGGAACACATGCAGAAGGCAGGCAGGCAGGGCTGAAGATGGCGTTGGGGGAAGCCGAGATGACAGGAAAGCTGGAGAGGCCCTGCCGCTCCTGCCTGGCTTCGTTGCAGGGCCCCGATGCTCTCTTGTACAGACTCACCCTGGGTTTTTCTGTCTGGTCATTCATCAGGCCTGGACCACTGGTTTTGCCCTCTTAATAAATAGCAGTTTCAATCACTGTGATTTTCACCGAGATCCAGGGGTAATTGGCTGGGGGTTAGGAAGTGGGACGTAACAAAAAAAAATCTTCTTTGGTTCTTATAATTCTGAAAGTAATTTGAGTTCATTATCACAGGGTCAAATACTGCAGAGGGTCGAAAGTGAAAGCTTGTGTCCCTTCTCCCACAGCAGCCTCTGGTCTGTGGGTAACCGGGTAGCCTCTGTCACACACGGGTGTGCCCTCAGATGTGTGTCCAAGCTCATGCTGTAATCATGTGTGGGTTTCTTTGTTTTCTAAGGGTGTCACACTCTACATATTTTTTTAATTTGTGGACAAATTTTAATATTTAGAACTTTTTTTTTTTTTAAATTTTAGTTGTCCACTAACCCATCATATGGACGTTCCACAGATTATTCACCAGACTTCTATTAACCTTGAAAATAAGGAGAGAAAGTCTGAATAAGGGCCACTTGCCACCTCTTCTCCATCCGGTAACCCTCCCAGCTCTGCAGCAGTTGGGAGGTATTGTCTCTGGAGAAACTGAGCGGGAGTTTATGGACTGGGGCAGACACCAAGGAAGGGAAGGTGGGAGTGAGGTACCAAGCCAGAGGTAGGAGCATCAGATGAGAATCCACACTGTACCTGTAGGCTCCAAGTTTCCTCTCCTGTTTAGTTTCAGAACTCCCTACAGTAGGGGTGCAAGTTTGAAGTCTCTGTACTTGAAGAAACTGAACTTATTACAGAGCAGAGGTCTGGTCATAAATGAAAAAACTCTCTGGCATTCCTGTTACCAAAATCCCCAAATAAGAGATCCGCTATCCGATTCAATAGTGTATTGAGAACGTGTACAAACAAGTACAGTACCCCCCCCATACAGGGATGGTTCAGCATCAAAAAATCTCTGATATCAGTAGACGAAAGGAAGGAAAATAGGATCTCAGTTGATAGAGAAAAATGATTTGTAAGTTCAGCAGCATTTTTTGTTTTAAATACTCAATAAAATAATGATTAAAAGAACTTAATTTGACAGAAGTTATATAACAAATCTATAACAAGCATTGTATTTAACTGAAGAAATGGTTTAATTTACTGGAGATCTTGATCAACAGATTAAGGAAAGAAGAAATTCAGTGTAAGCATTGGAAGGAAAGAGATAACATTTTCACATGATGTAATCAGAAACAAGATGAATCTATTAGTTTAAGTTTTATATCCCTATGCTAGCAGGGATCAACCAGAAATTTAAGAAATAATAGCAGAAGAAACTGTATAGTTTCTGGTATTTAACAAAAAACAAAAATATATAGAACCTCTATGGGAAGGCCAAATAAATGGGAAGATCTTGCATGAGATCTATTATTGTACAGATCATAACCTGCCTTTCACACTGATTTATACACAGTGCTATTCCAGTAACTGTGGAGTAGCAAGTTACTCCAAAACTGAATAGCTTGAAACACATTCTCTCTCACAGCTTTTATGAGCCAGTGATGGGGGAGCAGCTCTCGCAGGTACTTTTGTCTTTTGGGGCTCCCATAAGCTTGCAGTCAGACGGTAGCTGTGGATGGGACCATCGCAAAGGTGCTTCACTCATGCGCCAGTGCCTGGTCTGGGAAGACTCAAGCATTTGGGGCTTGAACAGCTGGGGAATCCTTAGGCATCTCTGTGTGCAGGCTTCTCCTGTGATCTCACCAGCATGGTGCCTTCCGCATAGCTGGGCTTCTTACTAGGTGGCTCAGGGCTTCCACATGCCCTTGTCCCAAGAGAGAACCAGGGGAAAGCCTTTTATGACCCAGCCTTGGAAGTCACATGGCATCACCTCTGCACATTATTGATTCAGGCAGGTTGCGAAGGTCACTCTAGGTAGAAGAGAAGGGAACATAAACCCCATGTATCGATAAGAGAATGTTAATATCATTGGAAAAACTATGTGGGATGAAACATGTGCTGGTGCAGCCATCTTTGGAAAATAGAGGCTGCCAGAGCTACAGTTCAATTCAGAATTAAACTGGATTTTTAGGGGGATAACTTTTATTCTTTGGAGAAGGCAATGGCAAGCCACTCCAGTACTCTTGCCTAGAAAATCCCATGGATGGAGGAGCCTGGTAGGCTGCAGTCCATGGGGTCGCTAAGGGTCGGACACGACTGAGCGACTTCACTTTCACTTTCACACATTGGAGAAGGAAATGGCAACCCACTCCAGTGTTCTTGCCTGGAGAATCCCAGGGACGGGGGAGCCGGGTGGGCTTTCGTCTATGGGGTCACACAGAGTCGGATACGACTGAAGTGACTCAGCAGCAGCAGCAGCAGCAACTTTTATTCTTAAATGCCTTTGAAATAGCACAGTCAACTTTTACAAAGAAAAAGGGGACTTTTGCATCAGATACAAGCTAACAAGCCATAGTAATAAAAGAAGTATGGTATCTATGCCAGAATAGGTGATAGACAAAAATGGAATAGAATAAAGGTCTCAGAAATAGACCCATGTATATGTGGGAACTTAATATACTATAAAAAGGTACCCCAGGGGACTTGTCTGGTGGTCCAGTGGCTAAGACTTGACCCAGTGCAGGTGGGCCTGGGTTTGTCCACTAGCCAGGGAACTAGATCCCACATGCTGCAACTAAAAATCCTGCATCTGGCAGCTGAAAGGATGAAGATGGAAGGCCCCACACCCTGCAACTTAGACCTGGCCCAGCCAAAAGAAGTAAATGAATATTTTAAACAATAAAAAGCCACCACAGACAATGAAGGAAGGATGAATTACTTAGTAGATAGTGTTGGGAAAACTGATTCATCAGTTGGAAAAACATAAACCAGTTTACCACGTAATATCACATACGATGGTAGATTCTGAGAGAATTAAAGGCCTAAATGAAAGTGGTTACACCACAAAATTAATAGAGGCCCACTCTCCTTTATCCACAAACGTGAAATCCAAGAAGCTCTGAAAACTAAAAGGTCTTTCATAACCCACAAGGCAGAAAAACTTGAGGTGAAGCACTGTACATTTCCTTTTCTTGCTGAATGTGAATATCACACATTTCACTGCAGTGTTTTATCAAACTTACTGTGAAAACTTACAAACATTCAGAAAAATCGAAAGGGTCGTCCAGTGGGCACCCATATATCTACAACTGAACTCAATATTTATCATTTTGGTCTATTTGTTTTATCTATATATGTGTATCTGTATATATATTTTTCTTTTTTACTGAACCATTTGAAATAAGTTTCAGAGGTTGTGATACTTTATCTATACGTATTGCTGTGTATTGGTATTTCCGTTAGGAAAGAGATATTGTCCTATAGAATCATAATAGCCAACATTTTAAAAAATTAATAATAATTCCATAATATCATCTGGTACCCACATTCACACCTGTCCAGTTACCCCCACATGTTTTTCCCCACTCGGCACGTGTTTATTGAGCAGTTGAGCACTGTTTGTTCACTGTTCACTGAATAAAGTTTAGTGAACACTGTTGAACACCTGCTATTGAGGTCACTCTGGAAAATACAGAAGTAAATTGAGACATGTTTTGCTTCCTCGGGAACCATCTAGTGTGGGAGAAACAAACATACAACAACCGTACACCGAAAAAAAATATGCAGGACAGGCTGCAATAAACGCTATAGTACTGGCAGAAACAGAACTCTGGAAGGACATGAAGCAAGGAATCATTGATTCCTTCTGGAGGGGCCTTCCTCCTGCTATACTTAGTTGGGAGAATAGCTGACTTCTTTTCCTGGTCCTAACTCATTCTCTCTCTCTTCAGACCTTAACATGATTCTAATTTGAGGGATATTTGAGGCCTTAAACCAAAACTTTACTTTTTTAGTTGGCTTTATTGAACTAAGGTCCAGCCAGGATTCCAGCCATTATGTTTGGTTAGTACGTTTCATTCATTTCTCTTGATCCAGAACTGTGTATGTGTGCGCGTGACATTGACTTTCTGTAAAGACCAAAACCAACTGACTTATAAAATGTCCCTCATTCTGGATTCAGAGAAGGCAATGGCACTCCACTCCAATACTCTTGGCTGGAAAATCCCATGGACGGAGGAGCCTGGTAGGCTGCAGTCCATGGGGGTCGCAAAGAGTCGGACACTACTGAGCAACTTCACTTTCACTTTTCACTTGCATGCATTGGAGAAGGAAATGGCAACCCACTCCAGTGTTCTTGCCTGGAGGATCCCAGGGACGGAGGAGGCTGGTGGGCTGCTGTCTATGGGGTCGCACAGAGTTGGACATGACTGAAGCGACTTAGCAGCAGCAGCATTCTGGATTTGTCTGATTTTCTCATGGTGTCGTTTAACCTGTTTCTCTAGATACTAACTATCCCTTGCATTTCTTTATAAACTGAAAGTGAGGTCTGGAATAATTTCCATTTGAACATTTTTGGCAAGAATACAGGTGTTGTTGCGATGTACTTCATATTGTGTGATGTAAGGAAACACATAATAAAATGTCAGGTTTTTCCACCCTAGTTCTGTTAAATTTGATAATCTGGTTAACATGGTGACTACCAGAAATTTCCCTTGTTAAAAGCCCTTTTTTGGGGGGAGGAAGAATAGGAAATAGAAAAGTAGGCAGCGCAACCAGAGGAGTAAGAGGAAAACCAGGAGAGTCCCGGTTAGAAGCCAAGTGGAGAAAGTGAGTCACAGTGGCGGGACCGCCCACCTGGGCCTGCTCCCGTGAGAGCTCAGGTAGACAGGACCGAAAGGTGGCTGTTAGGTGTGGTGGCCTGCATGCCATGGTGCCCTTGACAGAGCAGTTTCAGTGCAGTGCTAAAGGCAAAAATCTAGTTGGAGTGGGCTTGGGGTGAGAGGGAAGAAAGACATTATCAAATATAGACAACCTTGCAGAAGAGTTTTTGATACAAAACCATGAAAAGAAATGAAGAGATAGCTGTCAGTTGAAGTGGAATTGAGGCATTTTTCCAAAATTGGAGAATACTAGCCTATTTGTTTGTTGATGAGGATGATAGAAAAAAAAATCATAGTCATGTAGCCAAAATATCAATCCACATTTTGCAAGAACACCTATAAACCAGAGGAGGCATGTGAAGTAGATTGAAATGGTTGCTCCCAGGGGAAAAGGTCTGCAGAGCGGAAATTGAATGACCCTTGGGAATGAAGGGACACAAGAAAAAGGCTTCAGACCCAAGTGCCCAGAGTTGTGCTGTGTGATCCAATCAGCGGGTGCGCCAGAAGATTGTAACAGGTCAAGGAAGAGATGTTTTGTCTTACAGTGAAACCAGTCAATCAGCCTCCACTGACAGACACGTGAGGGTAGAATAAAGCCATTCCCCAGGTCTTAAAATGTAATCATCGGTAATTACCTCCGGGAGTTGAACCTGGGGACTTTTACTTTTTCCCTTGTACTCTTTTGTAGCTGTGGTTTTTGTGAAGTATCTGTGTCTTTAACTAAGCACTTTGTGAAATTTACCCACGGATGGAACTGGACAGGTGCTGCCAAGACACCCTAAATTTAGTCTAGCTGTAGGAAATTGGATACTTAAGTTACGTCTCCATATAGTAGAATTCTGGGGTTCCCAGTTGGCTCAAGTGGTAAAGAACCCACTTGCTAGTGCAGGAGACACAGGTTCAGTCCCTGGGTTGGGAAGACCCCCTGGAGAAGGAAATGGCAACACATTCCAATATTCTTGCTTGGGAAATTGCACAGACAGAGGAGCCTGGCAGACTGTAGTCCATGGGGTCTCAAAAGAGTTGAATATGACTTAGTGACTGAGCCCGCATGCACGGTAGGATCCTGCATAACCCATTTTTGAAAGAGATGAGGGAGATTATATCATTTCCATAGAAGAAAATGTATTTAAAAATGAAAAAAGTAGATTTCAAAATAGTGTAGATACCAAAAAAAAATGTCTCAACATATAATCCAGAAATGTATTTTAAAAATAAAACCCTTTTCTGTCACATAAAATTCGCCTCAAAGTTTGGAGCTGAGTCAGCTTTCTCCAAGAGCAGTACACTGGGGAAGCCTTGAGCAGGAGGAGGGTGGCACTTAGGACTGGTGAACAGTTTGTAACATGCTTAAGTGACTGGGAACAAAAAAAATCCTCACATACGACACCATCCCTGGCAGTGGAACAGAAGGAAGTGGCTCACCAGACCAGGGGCTCTCATTCTGCCAGCAGTGGGGCAGTGGCCCCCGAGACAAATCCTTTCTCAGGAGGCCAAGCTGGGTTCTGATCCATGCCCGCTGTTCCTTTTTTATGGATGATCTGGTTGATTGGTCTTGCCTGTTAAAGCCAAACTCAAACACATCTCTGTCCAAAAAGTTAAAAGCCCAGAGATCTCATTTTGGAGGAAGGGAGCCCGAGCAGTGTGTGACGGCCTCCAACACCAGGTGCCGGGGTGAGTGATGCCAAGGGTAGTTCTAGGGTCTGGAGTCTGCACAGCAAGCTCCAGGTCTCCAGCCACGAATCTTGCCTCCCTCCAGGGCACAAAATGTAATCACCCTAATGCACGCTTAAGAGTTGGCCCTGGTGGCTAGGCCTGTAAGAACATACTTGCCTTTTCACCGTGTGTCTATTTCCTTATGTGTCTGGGCCTTTTTCCTCTTTGCGAAATGGACCTGAGGCTCCCTCACCAGTTTATTTTGGGTGCACTCAAAAACATGGACGTCCACTCCCTCCTCCCTGGTTTCATTCAGCAAATGGATGGAATCAAGCTGATTCCCGAGGGGGACGATGGGGCCGGGAAAAGAGGGAGTTAAGAGGAGCAAGAAGAAAGAAGGCAGGAAGATTGCTCTGTGGATAGGCATCTCCTGTTTGGGAGCTTCAGTTGCATCTTTGCTTTTTGTTCTGGATCCCAGGAATATATACTATGAATATACTATTCTTACCCGCTCCCTTTTACTTCCAGTCTCCACCATATATGTTCACATGTATTTCAGTGTGGTCCCATCAATGTTATTTTCCCTCAAGGCTCTGGCTTGAATGTTCACACACACTCCTAGACTGGGCGTATCTGTTCCTGTGGGTTTTTTCTCTAGCTGTGTCTACCTTATTCCATATCTCCAGGGTAGATCTTCTCTCAGGGCCCCAGTTCCTTACACCAGACACACCGTCGGCTCTACTTCCGTGTTGCTCACGAGTTCCCCAAACTCACATCCCAACTGCACCGTCATCTTCTTTCCTGCCCCCTTTCTGTTGACCACTCTCCTTCTAGGATTTATTTGTATATTCATGAAAACCACGGTCTGCTTAGTTTCTGAAGCCAGAAACCTGAGCATCATTTTTTAACTATGAATGCTTTTGCACCCATTCCTCTGACTTCTCAGATTAAAAAATAAAAATCCAGGAGAATGAACACGTTGGAGTTCTTTTTTAATCCGTATCCTTTTACACCAGGATTGGGCACAAAGTGTGAGGAGACACCAAAAAACTCAGTAATCAAGGTAAATAACTGTTCAGAGTTGAGTCGACCAGATGTCCTTTCTGGATTCTAAATCCACCAGAGGGCCATTAGACAGTGAGTCCAGAGGCCCCCACAGCACAAGGACCTTAATGTTTCCCTGGGGTTGGCCAGCAGCAGTGCAGCCTGGCCCCCCATCCACAGCATCTTTGGCCTGAAAATCCACAGCAACCGCGTAACTGTTGAAAATGGATTCATCTTTCAGTGTCCCCCAACTGGAGACTGTGGCTTATGCACAGAAGTGAGCATTAACAGTGTAACACACAGGATTAGCGATGTTGTAACACATGCACAGGAACCAAGAATTAAGAGTAGGGAGCAGTTTTAGGTTTCGACTGTCCTGTCCCCCTCCTGCTTTTGCAGGTAAAGTTTGTAAAGTGAGCTGTGGCAGGAGTCGTCCAGCCGGAAGCTGGAGCCTCTGGGAGCTGCAGCCACAGGGCTGCAGCAAATGGGCCCCCTGCCCTCGTCTCCGAGCCGGGACTGTGTTGCCTCAGCAGTGAGCCCAGGCGCTGCCATCCACACGCCCTCCCCAAGCGCCAGCAGCGAGCAGGAGTGAGGCGCCCTTTCAGCCCCCCTGCTCTCGCCCTGCCCGGTCCTGGACCATGTCAGCCAGGTAAAGAAGGCACTTCAGACATGGAGACCAGGCTTCCCTTCTCAGGTTAATCATTTGCCAGCTTTTGAATGAGCCCCCCCACTCTTCATCTTTAGACCTCCCTCTGGTGCAGAGGGTTGCGTTAATGTCCCTGCTCCTCGGTTTGTGGCATGTTGTCGCTGGTCCGTGTGAGGCTGTCCTCTTGGCTCTCGTTGACTGTACATAAGTTTCCTTGCTCTTATTCCTGTTCTCCATTCCCCTGCCCTTAGCCAACCACGCAAATGTGCTTCATATATATTCTCTCATTGTTGCATTAGGAACTGATGCTTTGTGTGCTGTGTGTTTTTTTGTTTTCGGATTTCAGTGACCACATATATATGTTTTTACCTTAAATGGCTTGGTGCTCCAGATCCTTTTGTATCTTTTCACCACTTGGCACTGGGTTCAGATTTCTCCTGTGTGTGCTTTCGGTCCATTGCTGATGCCTGCCACACACAAACACGCCATAGTGTCTGCACTCTGCATGGCACTTACCTTTCCCGCTCTTCATCCGGGCTGCCTGCAGCTCTCTGCCGCCCTGCTGGGTGCGGTGGGGAACTTCCTGAGCCGTCTTCTGATGGGCCTGGAGGAGGATTTCTCAGGGAAGCCTACCAGAAATGGGCTCACTTGGTCATAGAGCAGTGAACTTTCTGCTATCATTTCTTCTAAAGATTCAAAAGAAGTGATTGTATCCCACTTCTCTCCCATTTTCTGTCCTAAGTGTTAAGAAAGTATCTTGCGTAGACTGCCCCAGCTTTTAGCCTGCCTCTGAAAGCTTGCAGTGATACCATCCAGAAAACAGAGACAAAGGTTGGGGCTGTATTCTCTTGTGGGTCGGCTTGAAGTATGAATTCCTTTACTCTGAATAGTTCAGACTCACTGCTCCTTCTGTGTCCATGTGGAAAATGATCCACAGTGTGGGGGTTGTCCCAGTGTCCCAGTGTCCACAGCTGTTTCTCGACCTCTGTCTGGAGGCAGTGGAAGGAGGCCATCCAGCAGAGTCGCCAGCTTGAATCAGTGCACCTCTGGCTTCTCCATGCACTTGGCTGCCCAGTGCATGAGCTGGAATTGTGTTGTCAGCCCACACAGTGGGTATGGAGGACCTGAGTGCACAGAGCCTTTCAGGGTGGGCAGGTCAATACCTGGAGTGTTGAGCTGTATTAAAATCTTTGGAACATGTGTTGAAATATTTATGAACAGACTTATGTGAAATTGACTTCAAAATAATCCAGGTGGATGGGGTAAAGATCAGGTGACTATATTTATTGTCCAATCCTAGGCATGTTTGAGACAGAACAAAGTGAAAGTAAAAGTCACTCAGTTGTGCCAGGCCAGAATACTGGAGTGGGTGGCCGTTCCCTTCTCCAGGGGATCTTCCCAACCCAGGAATTGAACCCAAGTCTCCTGCACTGCAGGCGGATACAAGGGGGCTAGTAATTCCATTAGGACGCCAAGTTTAAATCATGATTGTCCCCACACACCAAGACATGGCCACCCCAGAGGAAGAAGAGACTGACTTGATCTGAGTTAATCAGTGCTGAACCTGGGTGATGAGTGCCTGGGAGCTCATTATATCCTGTTTTTTTGTTTGTCTGAAATTCTCCATAATAAAAAGACTTTGTAAAAGGAAATGTATCTGTCAAACTATTGAAGCATTCAGAAGCTCCCCTGTCCAGGAAATGGCCCCTGGGTTCCTGGTAGCCCTCACCCTGGACTGAAGACCCAGGTCACCAGCTGCTGCTCTTCTGCTGCCCCTGGGCACTGCCCTGAGGCGGGTAGGGGGATCTGCCCGCCCTTGTTGCTCGAAGCAGCGGGAACTTGAGGGTTTTCTGGCTCAGCGAGGCTTGGTCTGGGGGCAGCATGGGGGCAGGCTGACCTTTCTCCTGCCCCCAGAGCTTCCAGGGCCTGCCCAGGTGGCAGCCAAAGCCCCACATCCGCTGCACACCGCAGTGCTGGTGGCAGGGCACTGCAGCCTGTGCACACGCCCGTGTGATTACCACGTGCTCCCTCACGGGGACCACAGGCGTGGGCAGGAAGCGGCGTGACCGCGGTGGGTTCTAACCGACGTTGCATCTGGCACACTGTGATCCCACTTGGCGCTCGCCGTGGTGTGGCAGCTGCTGGAGCCCCGGGTGGTAGCGGGTGAACCTCTGCTGGGAACCGGCTCACAGTCTGATGTAGCCTCCACTCGCTGTCCGTCCCCGGTTATACAGCTGGAGCCTTCTCACCCAGTTCCACAGTGTGGTGTTTGTTCACCTGACAGATGTTTTAAGGAGCCCACCCTCCGGGGACGCAGCAGTGAAGGGGCCTCCAGGGAGCGTGCGGCGTCGTGGGGGTGGTGCAGGCGCAGCGGCCGGGAGCGCTGACGGGGTGCGGCTGCAGAGGGCTGGGGGTTCCAGGGAGTTCGTCTGAGAAGGTGCGAGGGAACGGACATCGTCAGGGAGAGGGGTCCTTACGGGGACTGGAAAGCCAGTGCAGCCACGTGGGGCAGGAGGAGCAGGGTCGCTTTCTTAGACACCACTGATGGTTGGAGAAGCGACTTGCAGATACCACCGCCTGGGAGTCGTTGGTAATCTTGGTGAGGGCAGTTTGGGGGTTTAGAGTAGTTCAGGAGGGAATGGAATCGGGGAGTGAAGGGGACCATTGCCGACAACTCTTTGCAGGTGCTTTTCATGGTACATGGGGCAGTTGCTCATTTATAATGGTGGAAGTGGAACTGAGAGAGGATTGTGTTGGGGAGGCCTGGCCTGGGCCTGCTGACTCAGTAGAGAGGGAAAGTGCATTTAATGGAACTTGTTGCAAAGACCCCAGTCGTAAGGAAGAGCCCTGGAGGGCCTGGTTCCATGTATTTGTAATCTTTCTCTTGCTATCCAGATGGTTCCAAACTTTGGGGTTTTAAACCCAAACCCTTCTGACAATCTAAATCTACGGAATCATACCCAAGAAAAACACTTCTATCATGTTGTTTAGGGAGGCTGATGGATCCTCTGACGTCTCTTCCAGGAGCACCCAGGTCAAGAGGCTACACGTCACATACGTTCCCAACACCGTCAGTCCCTGAAGGCTCTGGAAATGGCAGGGAAAATGAGAGCCCTGTGGCCTTGCTTCTCTCTTCTTCCCATGTAGATCATCAGTTCCTTGAGAGTAAAGACTATGTAATGTTTTGCCTTGTTTCTTACGCTTAGTGACCGGAGTAAGAGCGAGCGGACAGACTGCCTGCCTCACTTGGCTGCTCCCCTCGTGAGTGTGGGGAGCGGCTAGCCATGCAGTCCTCACTGACGCCCAAGTCAGGACACCATGCTTCGGTAACTTCCCGTCGAGCTGACAGCTCCCCTTTAACAAGTTGTTCCTTTGGGGAAATAACCACGTCTCCTGTTATATTTCGTGTTGGTTTCCTGTTACGGGTGTAACAAATGATCAGAACACAAATTTACTGTCTTACATTTTTGGAGGTTAAAATTCCTGAAATGGCCAAGGTTTTGCCAGGATTGCATTTCTTGTGGCGATTCCAGAGGAGAAGCTATTTCCTTGCCTTTTGGAGCTTCTGGAGGCCACCCGCTCTCCTTGGCTCATGGCACCGTCCTTTGTCTTCAGAGCCGTCAGCTAGCATTTTCAAACGTCTCTCTGACATCTGATTCCCTGGCTATCTCCTTTACCTCGTAAAGAATCTGTAACCACATTGGGCTCCCCTCACCCCCACCGCAAATGATCCAGGATAGTCTTCCATTTTAAAATCCTTAACTTATCCCATCTGTAAGGCCCTTTTCTCCATATAATATTTACATAAAGTAACTGTACTACAATAAAAAGTATGTTTTTATATAAAAAAAGTAACAATTGCAGCTTCCAGAGGTTAGGGTGTGGACACCTTTTGCTGCTGCTGCTAAGTTGCTTCAGTCGTGTCCAACTTTGTGCGACCCCATAGACGGCAGCCCACCAGGCTCCGCCATCCCTGGGATTCTCCACGCAAGAACACTGGAGTGGGTTTCCATTTCCTTCTCCAATGCATGAAAGTGAAAGTGAAGTCGCTCAGTCGTGTCCGACTAGTAGCGACCCCATGGACTGTAGCCCACCAGGGTGCTCTGTCCATGAGATTTTTAGGGACTGTTATTCTGCCAGCCAAACACTTCTATAGCTATTTACACATAGGTTCTCATTCAGAGGCTCGGTTGGTAAAATTATTCCTGGTTTACAGGTGAGAAAATGGAAGCTCAGAGAGGTCAGGTGATTTCCTCTTGGCTCCAAAATTCATGACTTGAGCGCTGGAATTTGGAGTCCTAACCACCTTGTTCCATTCTGCTTGGCTGCTCGTGTTTTAATTCTCATATCTTCCATGGATTCCAGTTAGTGATATTTGTCAGTATTTAGGTTCCTGATGCCAATATTTGGGGAAGTTGATGTGCTGACTCAATGAAATAAGGAAATATCAAAACCTATGTAATTGTGGTTATCATGGCAAAAGATCAAAGTGAAGAAAGAATTTAATTCCAGTTTGCATGGCCTTCCCATTTCTCATCAGCATTCATGTGTAAAGTCCAATAGAGACTGCTTAGTGGTTTAACATTTTGTCCACTGACATATACTTGATTTTCATGTTACAGCATGTCACTAATATTTTGCTTGCCAGCCAGCCAGATTATGTGTCATTAGGAAATCTCTGACTTTCTAACCTTGGAGCTGTTATGAGGCAAGATGAGGCGGTTTTGCCCTGTTCCTGCTACTACACTGGAGTCTCCTCCTTTACCTGCTTTGCTCCCCCACACCGACCTCTCCCATCTTTGTCTGCTAGACTCCACGCCATCAGTCCAGTAGCACACTCTACACGTCTTGATAGGGGTCATTCGCTATTTCAGGGATCTTAGAATTGATGGCCCTTTCTGCCTGTGCTTTGTGTCTGGAGGGTCCCTGGGAAACCCTTTTTAACTCACTGGTCAGTACCTCGTAGCTCTCTCGGGTCTCCTCATCTCTTTCTCTGTGGTACTCAAAGCTGTGGATGACAGAAAATCAAGGACTGAAGCATGAAGGTCTTCTCTTGCCCTGACAGTTCTCTTTCACAGGATTGATCACTCCGCTGCTCTTGAGCTCTCAAAACAACCTCATTCTATTCTTTTGGCTTCCTCTTCTTTAGATGCCATTTCAAAGCACAGTTGTGGCCAACAGGATCATGTCCGCCGAGTTCCTGCCTGCATCTCCTTCTGTGTTGGAGGTGCAGATGAGCAGCGGATGCCCTGCTGAGGAGGGGCCAGGTCTCCAGGCCTAGGCGAAACGCCAACCATTGCTCATCCTTGCAGATAACCCAGCTCAGCCTGCCACGTGGCCACATGTCAGGGCCCAACCGGAGCTGATGGTTTCTGTGGAGCACATACAGCAGCATGAGATCCGCATCCTGAGACGATACTGGGGGCTGTGGAGGGGTCTTCTGGCAGACCTCCAGTGACGCACAGGCCAGGGCTGTCAGCATGAGTAGATGCAGCTCCCACGGTGCTAGGCAAATGGCGTTTTTCAGAATGAGCGGTCACTCAGATGAGAGTGTCATGTCCATTTGCCGGGTGAGTCAGATGCTGGCTGAACATGATCTCGTGGTGTGTTTAAGTGTTTTCTTTCTTGTAAGTGAAAAATCTCTATCAGGCTTATGTGCATCGGGATGGACAGTGCCTTCAGAAACCCAGAAATAAACTCTTGGTCCTGCATGGGTTTTGTGCAAAAATTTCCATCTTTGTCTTTTTGTCTTTGTTAACTCTCCTTCTTTCCTCCAACTCCACCTTCTCTCTCTCTCTCTCACACACACACACACCATTTTTAAAAAGTTACTTAAAAGTTGGAAATTTTAAGTGTATCAGTCAAGATCCCAGGACTTGGAAGAGTATAGGCTGACAATAGGGTGATTCCAAGTATAGTCCCATTTCTCTGGGAAAGTCAGCCGAGGGCACCTGCTAGGCGTGAGGGTAGACCTTCATGGCGCATGTCCTGCTCAGACAGCATCCCCCTCTGAATTGGAAGAAGCGAGGCTGGCATCTGCTGTCACTGTGGAGGCAGTCCCCATATCTCTGGGGGTGGTAACTGCCTTTTCTGCCTGAAACCCGGATGTTACGTTCCCTTTGTCTCTTCTGAGGGAGGGGGCTCCTTGGCCCTGCCTGATGCAGTTGAGTTTATGAGGAGAAGCCTGAGCAGTTCTGCCTGTTCCACAGATGCACTGCAGCATTGCCCAGACTCCAGAAAGCCCCCTCTAACCGCAGCTGTGGGTCCTGGGTCCAGAGGATGTGGGCCTGTGCTGTGTTGGTGCCTGGAATGGAGGCAGGACCGCCACTGAGAGGAAAGCATGGTACTTGGCTGAGTAACTGGGCATTTCCCGGCCAGCCTTGTCTGTCCTACTGCCTAGCTTATAGATAAACCTAATATCTAAGAATCTGAAGGAATTCTGCCTTGATCCTTTGGGTCCTGGGCCATCTTCCTCTTTGAACAGATGAGCTATCCTTTAATTGAGACATCTCCAAACTAAAATCCAGGTGTTCATCTGGCGACCACATCCACACTGAGCCATGATTGGCTGCCCCTAAGTTTGGCCCGAGCATGCTAGCCCTGCAATGAGGGGTTATCGTTTGACAGTGGTGTTTCCTGGACAGAGGCTGGGGACTTGATCACTCTCGCACGGAGCCTTCCACCCTTTGTGTATCTGTCCGTGCTCAGGCCCAGGTCCTCAGACAGTCATGCCGCTTCTTGCTTCCCTCCACCCAGTAATCCTTCTTCTAGATAGTCGTTCCAGGGCCTCTTTCTGGAAGAAGTGGGTTAGAGGGTCTGGGGGAACGGGACCAGTTAGCAGCGTACCTGCTCCTGGCAGATGCTTTTCCCGCTCTCCTCTTGGCTGGGGTGCTGGTGTTGGGCTCCACCTGGCAGGAGCGCAGCCTGGCCTTGCTGTGGCTGTGGGCGAGTTTGAAGTCTGCAGGCACACGACCGCGTGCACAGCCTGCAGCTCTTGCCTGTGTCCCCATGATGGGTACTCCATTGAGCCTGCTCTCGTTTTTAGCCAGTGAACGGGATACATGTACTGATTGGGATTCAGCCTGTATATTTAAAAAATATTTACGTATGTTTTTCATACATCCATTGATTCTAAGGCACATATATTTCACAATTTAACAACTAAACACAATTTAACTCTAAAATCAGGATGTGTCATATAATCACATGCACAAATTATAACTGACAGCTTTTTTCTCTTTCTTGGAGGTTCATAATGGTGCCTTTTAAAATTGATGGCAGAGGGGGAGACAGATTGAGAGAGCAGCATTGACATATATTCACTACTATGTGTAAAGCAGAAAGCTAGTAGAAACCTGCTGTACAGACAGGGAGCACAACTCTGTGCTCTGTGGTGACCTAGACAGCTGGGACCTTGGGGTATAGGAGGGAGGTCCTAGAGGGAGGGGTTATGTGTATACTTGCAGGTGATTCACACTGTTGTACAGTAAAAACTAGAACAGCATTGTAAAGCAATTATATTCCAACTAAAAAAAATAAATTGATGGCATCTTAGAGTCCACAAAAATACATTACATAGGATCAGCTCATTTTTCACTTCTTTGTCCAAAGAATTTGTGTATTTCCCCAAACAGGCAGACTTACTAGCAAGCCTCTGTATATTCAAGTTGCACCAGGGGCAGCCAGGTAAAATGGCCAGCTCATATTTCACATGACTTTGTTCAGAGCACTTGCTTGTCCACTGTTGGTTGGATTTTGGAACTATCCTGGAAAGAAGGCAGGGTGCTATCCTGTGCATATATTACTGAGAAGCTGGTACAAGGCCACCTGGCTAGTGAGAGAGAGAGCCTATTTCTTCTGACTCCTAATATAATTTTCTTTCTTCCAGACCAGTCAGCCTAGAATCCAGAAACCTCAAAAATACATTGGTATGCCTTCCTTGCTTAGAGTAGAGAGTGGAGATCTCTACTGAATCTTTGCAGTAGGCAACAATTGGGAATCGAAACACCCACAGAAGAAAATCGCTAAGCACAGTATATTATTACTGTAGAATGCAGAGGCACTGAACATGACTCGTGTGTGGACTGTTACTGATACAAAGAGAATGTATACTTAAAGGAGGAAAATATGGATATCTGGGCGGAGAGGATTCTAATCAGAATGCACGTCTCATTGCTTTGACTCTGCTGCCAACTGTTGACCTCTTCCAGCAAGCAGGGGCAGGCAGGGCCTGGAGGAGTCACAAACGGTGAACTCCTGAGCAGATGCTAAGACACAGAAGTTATGGAAGAGGAGACGAGACCCACACGGAAGATGGAACCAAGACACTTGACATACAAGTAGGAGGGGCACTCAAAGGGGAAAAAGGTAAAGGAAGGGGCTATCAGTGAGGACAGGTTAGAAGTCGGTTAAAATGTAATAGCAAACAGTCCATAGGATCAGTAGTTCAACTCAACAAGTTTATTTTCCCCCCATGATACAGTAGCCAGTATAGGTATAGGAGGAGGGAATTTTGCTCGTTGTTGTTATTCAGGAACAAAAGGTGACAGAGGCTTTGAATCATGAACTATTAATAGCACTTAAAGTTGGCTTGGGCTTGCAGCTATCACTTCTCCTATTTTATTCACCAAAGCAAATCACAATCCCACTGTTAACTTCAAAGGGAGGTACATACGTTCCTACCATACAGCTGGAAGGAGGAAAGCTAGAAATATTTGGTAAATGGCACTCCTGACCTACCATGAAGGGGGAAAAAACTAAGATACGTCTAAGAGTATCGTAGTAATATTGCTTAACTCTTAGGATGGGAAGAAAAATCTTTCAAGCTTTCAGGCCAAAGGGACATACCATTTACCAAGGAAAAAGAACCACACTGGCATCAGATTTTCTACTTGCAACTCCAGAAAGCTAAAAAATGATAGAATTTTATCTGCAGACCACCAAAGAAGAAAGGAAGGCCATTCAAGAATCCTATACCCAGGCAAACTTCTACCTAACATGGTTCAGTTCAGTTCAGTGGCTCAGTCATGTCTGACTCTTTGTGACCCTGTGGACTGCAGTACGCCAGGCCTCCCTGTCCATCACTAACTCAGAGCTTGCTCAAACTCATGTCCATCAAATCGGTGATGCCATCCAACCATCTCATCCTCTGTCGTCCCCTTCTCCTCCTGCCTTCAATCTTTCCCAGCATCAGGGTCTTTTCCAGTGAGTCAGGTCTTCGCATCAGGGGGCCAAAGTATTGGAGTTTCAGCTTTAGCATCAGTTCATCCAGTGAACATTCAGGACTGATTTCCTTTAGGATTGACTGGTTTGATCTTGCAGTCCAAGGGACTCTCAAGAGTCTTCTCTAACACCACAGTTCAAAAGCATCAATTCTTTGGCGCTCAGCTTTCTCAATAGTCCAACTCTCTCATCCATACGTGACTACTGGAAAAGCCATAGTTTTGACTAGACAGACCTGTGTTGGCAAAGAAATGTCTCTGCTTTTTAATATGCTGTCTAGGTTGGTCATAGCTTTTCTTCCAAGGAGCAAGTGTCTTTTAATTTCATGGCTGCAGTCACCATCTGCAGTGATTTTGGAGCCCAAAAAGTAAAGTCTGTCACTGTTTCCACTGTTTTCCCATCTATTTTTCATGAAGTGATGGGACCAGATGCCATGATCTTAGTTTTCTGAATGTTGAGTTTTAAGCCAAACTTTTTCACTCTCCTCTTTCACTTTCATCAAGAGGCTCTTTAGTTCTTCTCATTCTGCCATAAGGGTGTGATGTCATCTGCATATCTGAGGTTATTGATCTTTCTCCCAGCAGTCCTGATTCCAGCTTGTGCTTCATCCAACCTGGCATTTCATATGATGTACTCTGCATATAAGTTAAATAAGCAAGGAGACAATATACACCCTTGGCATACTCCTTTTCCAGTTTGGAATCAGTCCATTGTTCCATGTCCAGTTTTAACTGTTGCTTCTCAGGAGACAGGTCAGGTGGTCTGGTATTCCCATCTCTTTCAGAATTTTCCACAGTTTGTTGTGATCCACACAGTCAGGTACTGGAAGTCTTCAGTTCAGTTCAGTCGCTCAGTCTTGTCCGACTCTTTGTGACCCCATGAATCACAGCACACCAGGCCTCCCTGTCCATCACCAACTCCCAGAGTTCACTCAAACTCATGTCCATCAAGTCGGTGATGCCATCCAGCCATCTCATTCTCTGTTGTCCCCTTCTCCTCCTGTCCCCAATCCCTCCCAGCATCAGAGTCTTTTCCAGTGAGTCAACTCGTCGCATGAGGTGGCCAAAGTATTGGAGTTTCAGCTTTAGCATCAGTCCTTCCAATGAACACCCAGGATTGATCTCCTTTAGAATGGATTGGTTGGATCTCCTTGCAGTCCAAGGAACTCTCAAGAGTCTTCTCCAGCACCACAGTTCAAAAGCATCAGTGCTTCGGCAGTCAGCTTTCTTCACAGTCCAACTCTCACTTCCATACTGACCACTGGAAAAACCAACAATAGCCTTGACTAGGCAGACCTTTGTTGGCAAAGTAATGTCTCTGCTTTTTAATATACTATCTAGGTTGGTCATAACTTTCCTTCCAAGGAGTAAGTGTCTTTTAATTTCATGGCTGCAGTCAGCATCTGCAGTGATTTTGGAGCCCAAAAAACTAAAGTCTGACACTGTTTCCACTGTTTCCCCATCTATTTCCCATGAAGTGATGGGACCAGATGCCATGATCTTTGTTCTCTGAATGTTGAGCTTCAAGCCAACCTTTTCATTCTCCTCTTTGACTTTTGTCAAGAGGCTTTTTAGTTCCTCTTTCTTCACTTTCTGCCATAAGGGTGGTGTCATCTGCATATCTGAGGTTATTGATATTTCTCCCAGCAATCTTGATTCCAGCTTGTGCTTCTTCCAGCCCAGCGTTCCTCATGATGTACTCTGCAAATAAGTTAAATAAGCAAGGTGACAATATACAACCTTGATGTACTCCTTTTCCTATTTGGAACCAGTCTGTTGTTCCATGTCCAGTTCTAACTGTTGCTTCCTGACCTGCATACAGGTTTCTCAAGAGGCAGGTCAGGTGGTCTGGTATTCCCATTTCTTTCGGAATTTCCCACAGTTTATTGTGATCCACACAGTCAAAGGCTTTGGCATAGTCAATGAAGCAGAAATAGATGTTTTTCTGGAACTCTCTGGCTTTTTTGATGATCCAGCGGATGTTGGCAATTTGATCTCTGGTGGCTCTGCCTTTTCTAAAACCTGCTTGAACATCTGAAAGTTCACGGTTCACGTATTGCTGAAGCCTGGCTTGGAGAATTTTGAGCATGACTTTACTAGCGTGTGAGATGAGTGCAATTGTGCGGTAGTTTGAGCATTCTTTGGCATTCCCTTTCTTTGGTATTGGAATGAAGACTGACCTTTTCCAGGCCTGTGACCACTGCTGAGTTTTCCAAATTTGCTGGCATATTGAGTGCAGCACTTTCACAGTATCATCTTTCAGGATTTGAAATAGCTCAACTGGAATTCCACCACCTCCACTAGCTTTGTTCATAGTGATGCTTTCTAAGGCCCACTTGACTTCACATTCCAAGATGTCTGGCTCTAGGTGAGTGATCACGCCATCGTGATTATCTTGGTCATGAAGATCTTTTTTGTACAGTTCTTCTATGTATTCTTGCCACCTCTTCTTAATATCTTCTGCTTCTGTTAGGTCCATACCATTTCTGTCCTTTATCGAGCCCATCTTTGCATGAAATGTTCCCTTGGTATCTCTAATCTTCTTGAAGAGATCTGTTGTTTTTCCCATTCTGTTGTTTTCCTCTATTTCTTTGCATTGATCTCTGAGGGAGGCTTTCTTATCTCTCCTTGCTATTCTTTGGAACTCTGCATTCAGATGCTTATATCTTTCCTTTTCTCCTTTGCTTTTCGCTTCTCTTCTTTTCACAGCTATTTGTAAGGCCTCCTCAGACAGCCATTTTGCTTTTTTACATTTCTTTTCCATGGGGATGGTCTTGGTCCCTGTCTCCTGTACAATGTCACAAACCTCCGTCCAGAGTTCATCAAGCACTCTATCTATCAGATCTAGTCCCTTAAATCTATTTCTCACTTCCACTGTATAATTATAAGGGATTTCGTTTAGGTCATATCTGAATGGTCTAGTGGTTTTCCCTACTTTCTTCAATTTCAATCTGAATTTGGCAATAAGGAGTTCATGATCTGAGCCACAGTCAGCTCCTGGTCTTATTTTTGCTAACTGTATAGAGCTTCTCCATCTTTGGCTGCAAAGATTATAATCAGTCTGATTTCAGTGTTGACCATCTGGGATGTCCATATATAGAGTCTTCTCGTGTTGTTGGAAGAGGGTGTTTGCTATGACCAGTGCGTTCTCTTGGCAAAACTCTATTAGCCTTTGCCCTGCTTCATTCCGTGCTCCAAGGCCAAATTTGCCTGTTACTCCAGGTGTTTCTTGACTTCCTACTTTTGCATTCCAGTCCCCTATAATGAAAAGGACATCTTTTTTGGGTGTTAGTTCTAAAAGGTCTTGTAGGTCTTCATCGAACCGTTTAACTTCGGCTTCTTCAGCGTTACTGGTTGGGGCATAGGCTTGGATTACTGTAATATTGAATGGTTTGCCTTAGAAACAGAGATCATTCAGTCATTTTTGAGATTGCATCCAAGTACTGCATTTCAGACTCTTTTGTTGACCATGATGGCTACTCCATTTCTTCTAAGGGATTCCTGCCCACAGTAGTAGATATAATGGTCATCTGAGTTAAATTCACCCATTCCAGTCCATTTTAGTTCACTGATTCCTAGAATGTCTACGTTCACTCTTGCCATCTCCTGTTTGACCACTTCCAATTTGCCTTGATTCATGGACCTAACATTCCAGGTTCCTATGCAATATTGCTCTTTACAGCATCGGACCTTGCTTCTATCACCAGTCACATCCACAGCTGGGTATTTGTTTTGCTTTGGCTCCATCCCTTCATTCTTTCTGGAGTTATTTCTCCACTGATCTCCAGTAGCATAGTGGGCACCTACCGACCTGGGGAATTCCTCATTCAGTATCCTATCATTTTGCCTTTTGATACTGCTCATGGGGCTCTCAAGGCAAGTATACTGAAGTGGTTTGCCATTCCCTTCTCCAGTGGACCACATTCTGTCAGACCTCTCCACCATGACCCGCCCGTCTTGGGTGGCCCCACACGGCATGGCTTAGTTTCATTGAGTTAGACAGGGCTGTGGTCCATGTGATCAGATCAACTAGTTTTCTGTGATTATGATTTCAGTGTGTCTGCCCTCTGATGCCCCCTCGCAATACCTACCGTCTTATTTGGCTTTCTCTTACCTTGGTCGTGGGGTATCTCCTCACAGCTGCTCCGGCAAAGTGCAGCCGCTGCACCTTACCTTGGACAAGGGGTATCTCCTCAAGGCCGCCTCTCCTGACCTTGAACGTGGAGTAGCTCCTCTCGGCCCTCCTGTACCCGCGCAGCCACCACCTCTTGGACGTGGGGCAGCTCCTCTGGGCCACCCCTGGCCTCGGGGTTGGGTATTTCCTCTCGGCCGCCGCCCCTGGCCTTGGGCCTGGGGTAGCTCTTCTGCGCGTGGTTGGTTGTGCAGCCGTCTGGCGTCTGCATGGTCGGTTGTGTGCGGCCTGGAAGTCTTAGCCATAGCAATTAAGCAAGAAAGGAAATAAAACACATCCAAAATCAGAAAGGAAAAAGCAAATTATCAAATGACACTTTTTCCAGCATTATGAAAATTTCAAACATACAGAAAAGTTGAAAAGTTTAGCTTATGTATCTTACTTTTTGATGCATTTAATTTTAATGTAGACGTTAGTACACCTCCTCTAAATGCTTCATTCAGCCTGTCATTAACTACGGTTCAGTATTTGCTTACACTTTTTTCTGGTTGAGGTAAAATGTACACCAATGAAATTCTCAAATCTTCAGCACACATTCACAGAATTCTGACAGATACATGCATGTGTGTAACCTAAACCCTCCTCGTGACACAACCCCAGAAGCTTCTCTGAACCTTTTTCAACTAATCGCTGACCCACCCGCTGCCCCCTAGAGACAGCCACTATTGTGATTTTTTTCCACCGTAGATTAACTTTCCCTGTTCTAGAACTTTGTATAATTCCTATTATATGTGCTCTTTCATGCACTTCACTCAACATGTTTTTAATAATCATCTGTGTTCCGTCTATCAGTAGTTTATGCTGCTTATTGCTGAGTAGTGTTCTAATTGCATTCCATGATTACATCACAGTTTAACTATCCATTCTATTGATGATCAGTTGGGTTTTTTGAGAGATTTCTTACTAAAAATAAAGCTGTCATGAATATTCTGAGACATATTCATATAGACATATGTTTTTGTTTCTTTTGGATAAATATTTAGACAGTAATTCTTGTGTTAGGAGGGCTTTCCAGGTGCTCTAGTGGTAAAGAATCTGCCTGCCAGTGGAGGCGATGCAAGAGACATGGGTTCGATCCCTGGTTCAGGAAGATCTCCTGGCGTAGGAAATGGCAACCCACACCAGTATTCATGCTAGGAAAATTCCATGGACAGAGGAGCATGGTGAGCTGCAGTCCGTGGGGCCACAAAGAGTCAGACGTAACTGAGCAATTGAGCACAACAACCTCTTGAGTTAGGCTAAGTGTGTATTTTGTCTTACAAAGAACTACCAGACCTTTTCCCAAAATGGTGTGTCTTCTTATACTCCCTCCAAAAGTATGAGAGTTCCAGTTGTTCCATATCCTCACCCACATTTGTTGTTGTCAGTCTTTTAAACTTGAATGTTTGACATTCTAATAAAGTAATATATTTGAGTTCTCCAGAGAAACCGAACCAATGGGATATATATATATATATATATATATATATATGGGGGGGCAGTTTATTATAAGGAATTGGCTCCTGCAGTGATGGTAGCTGAGAGGTCCTGTGATCTGCTGTCTGCAAGCTGAAGACCCAGGAAATCCCGCCGGCTTTAGTTCTAATCTGAGTCTGAAGGCCTGAGAACCAGGAGAAAACTGATGGTGTATAGGCCAGTTCTAATGCAAGAGAGGACCGGTGTCTCTCAGGCACAGAGCTCAGAATTTCTTTCTTCTGCCTTTTTATTCTCTGTAGGTCTTCCACAAATTGGATGATGCCAACCCATACTGGGGAGGGAAATCTGCTTTTCTCAGCCTTCAAACTCAAATGTTAATCTCATTCAGAAACTCTCAGATATAATGTGTAACCAAATATCTGTGTACCCCATGACCCAGTAAACGGAAAATTAACCAGCACAACAGATATGTTAAGTATATACACAGACAGACGCAGACAGATGCATACAGACGCACTCGGTATTAAATTGATTTTAAGTATCTGTCCTTGTGACTGTCTCCTGATACTTGCTATGAGAATTCTATCTGCTCCTGGGACGGTAGGTGAGCCCCAGACTCTAGAACGGAGTATAGAGGCTGAGTCCAGAAGAGAAGTGTCGAAAGAAGCAACAGTCAGAACTGGTGGGCCTTTCCCTAGTCCAGGATGTCCTGCAGGAGGGAATGACCCAGACATCAACCAGTGATAAACCGTGTGTTGGTTTCCAGTTATTTCTTTGATGGAGGGAGGGAGAGAGACAGTGTGTGTTAAGAATGTGATACTTACTCGTGCTCTTGGGGACGCATTTCTTTGGTATAGAAAAGTAAGTCATCCAGCGTTACCCCTTGGCCTTTCATTGTAATAAATCTCATTTAATAGAATTGATGTAGTCAAGTCTCATTTAACAGACATCAGGCACCACAAGAATGTGAGAGGGAGAAATCTGGGCAGGACACTGGGCCCTGGATGGTAGGGATGGAGTGGGGGGTGCTCCCTGTGCCCCTCGGTGGGAGGAATTCCTTCAGCCCCCCACCAGGATAGGGGGCCTGCCTGGCGTGGCTTCCTTTTCCCTGGCTGCTGCTTCTGCGTCTTCTCCCTTTAGGTGATCCCAGAGACAGGCGGAACTGGGGCAGGGCTAAAATAGCGCATCAGCTTAGAGGGAGGGTCCGGAAGGGAACTGGGGCAACGTGAGAACACGCGTTCTGCCTGCCTAAGAAATCAGGTCTTAAAGGAGAAGGTTGCAGTTTTGGGAAAATGAGAAAAGCTTTCCTTTGTATTGCAAGATAAATGCTGTAGAGGCACGAGGGAGTTGTAACTTGAGCTGGTTTCCCGTCTTTCCTCAGTTGCTCTGACGGTCAGATGGAAGCAGCTGGGTCAAGTCCAGGGGGCCCAGTTAACCCTGTCCAGGAAGACGCTGGATGTGCATGACCACGTGTGTGTTCCTGGGTCCCTCTTGGTTCTCTGCTGGGGGGCTCACTGACACCACCTCCCTTTAACCCTGGATAGCAGAGGGACAGCTCCCGCACCAGGTGCAGGCTTGTCCTGTCTCGGGAGCTCTGATCTTTGGTCCAGCGAGGATTCCCCCAACTCAGGCCAGATGCTTGTCGAACGACAGGAAGCAGCTGGACTCTGGCCTTCACCTCTCTACGTAACCCTGGGCTGATCTGATGGCAAGAGGAAGAAGGAAGACGGGGTCTCCATTAGGTCCCTCTTGATTCGGGGGTGGAAGGATCCTGTAGCACTATTTGTTCAGTGGAGCCCCCCAACACAGGCCTGGGGCGGAGACGAGTCCCCCGCGGTGCTCTGTCCTGTACCCCTGCCTCTGCCACAGCCTGGGAGGGGCAGACACAGGCTCAGGAGCCGCTGGCAGATGTGACTGGCCAGCCCGAGCTAGTGGCGCCTCCTCCCTCTGCCAGCCGAAACGACGCGGGCAGGGCCCTCCGAAGAGAGATTAGACAGAGGGGGAGGCAGCGGGCACATGCTGTCTGCTCACTCCGCTTCCAGGGCTCGCTGGGCAGAGTCCTCAAGAGTCCCACCTGGAGCTTGCTTCCCTGTGAAGGACAAGAGAACATCTCTTTCCCGAATTTCCTGAGTGCTGATGAGGTCGCATGAAGCTGACGGAAATCATGTCAATTGGATGACTTCAGGGACCACTGTTTGATCTTTGCTGCGCTGATTTTAGTTCAGTTGGGACTTTTTTTTCAAAGTGGTATCAAAATTTCCTAGTTTTTTTTTTAACCGTCAGATGGCTCATAGAGATCATAGTGCAGGGGACAGGAGTTCAGTCCCTGGTCAGGGAACTAAGACCCCACGTGCTGCAGCGGATCTAAGCCCAACTTCAGGGCAACTAGAGAAGCCCACAGCAACGGAGACCCAGCACAGTCAATAAAAATCAAGGCATTTTAAAATCAGCCATTTCACGTAAAAAGATCACAGTACTTGTCATCTGTAGGGCTGTTGGTGCCGAGCCATGACTGGACAGCTCCAAGCAGTGCCTGGGGCAGCAGAGCAGTGGTGTCCATCCTGATCATCCGGACCTTTCGGGAAGGGAGCTGGGGTCACTAGTCCCCCCACCCCCAGGCTCTCCATATTTTACCTTTTGCCCTTCACTTTCCATTTAAAAGGTAGTTTGCAAACTCAGCATCTTAAAACCAATGCTACAGGCTCAGTGCCAAGAGGAAAGCAGAACTCGGTCCTTCCGTAAATAGAACTCCCAGGGGAAAAAAATTTATCACTTGGTACAGTTTGTGGGATTATCCAGGACCGCAGTTGCTTCAGGGGACATTGCTGGGACGATGTGGAAGCCTTGAGGTGAATGTTTGAGGATGGGGGCGGGTGTGTGGTGTGTGTGTGGGGGGGGGTGGGGGTGGTGGTGGTGGTGGTGGTGGTGGGTGTGTGTGTGGGTGTGTGGGTGTGTGTGTGTGTAGCGTTTCACGTCCCTTTTGCCTTGTGACCCTCATGTACTGGTTGGCCTGTCCCATGGTCCTGGGAACACAGTGCTTGCTGGGAGGCAAGACTCCCTGGCTGCTGGGTGCCGGCCCTGGCCCTCTGGCTGCGTTACCTTGGGCAGGTGACCACCCTGGTGTCCTCTTCTGCAAAATAGAGTTAACGTTCATGCTGACCTGCCTCCTATTCCCAGCAAATGAGAAGACCTGCAAAGCTGCCCAGATCACCGAAAATGCAGTTGATCATCACCTGCATGAGTGGGTGCCGTAGCAGTTAGACAGGGCCCTGGCGTGTACAGTTCCTGGTGTGTCAGCCATACAGGAAGCGCCAGGCACTGCTCCGGAGCCCTGTGCTCTGAGATGGCCATGGTCAGCCCCAGCACACTTCTGCATGACCTGTGGCCGAGGTGCCCTGCTGGTCCATCTTCCCTGTCCCGCACCGCCCCACCCCTTCTTCCTCGTTACACACTGCCTGGCTTGCTGATGGTGTGCCTTTGTTCAGTGTCATTTTAGCCCACTTTCATATTTCTTATTTGATCCTCCACAGGGAAGTAGATGTCTCTCTTTTTCAGATGAGGAACTGAGGTCCAGGGAGAGTAGATAACTTGCCAAGGTCTTGAGGCTGGAAAACCCGGGTCATCTTGGCCTTCCCCACTCACGTAACAACAACAGATCCTGAGGGGTTTTGTTTTTTAGCCTTACACACACAGAGACAGACGCAGAGGTCGGTGATGGAAGCGGTACTGACCCTGCTTTCATTAGAATACAGGTCTCTCCCTACTATAGTGGAGCTTCCTCCAAGACCTAGTGTCCCCAGCCCACCTCTTATTGAAAACTCTGTTCTGAGTTGTGTTTCCCAACACCACCAAGCAATTAACTTAGTTGGGTGTCTACCTGGAGATGGCATCCGATCCCACAGGCTCAGCCCCCCAGGACAGCCCCCACTTCCAAGGCCAGTCACAAGCCTGGGTTGTCACCTCCGCTTCTGTCCAGCTGCCTGTTAATTGGAGGTTCCCATGCCCCCTTCCTCTCCCAGACCTCAGAAACATTTCACTCACTAGACCAATGGTTTATTATGCAAAGATGTAACTCAGGAATAGCCCAGGGAGAGAGGTGCACAGGGTCAGGTCGGGGGAAGGAACGCAGAGCCATACTGACTCCAGGCACACCGCTCTCCTCAGACCTCCAGCCAGAGAGCTCTCAGACCCTCTCCTTTGGGGTTTAATGGGGGCTTCGTCACATAGGTATGATAGATTAAATCCCTGGCCACTGGTGACTGGTCCAGCCTCTAGGTCAGGGGTGGGGTAGGAAGTTCCAGTTTTCTAATCACATGGTTGGTTCTCTTGGCAACCGGACCCCATCCTTAGGCTATCATATAGGGACTTCCCAAAAGTCACCTCATTTACATAGACTGTGGTGCAGTTGAAAGTAGATGGTTATGAATAGAAAAACACTACTTTAATTCTTTCACCTTTAGTTCTGGAGCTGTTTCAGGAAGTGATGACAAAAGACCAAATGCTATTGGCCTTACGTTAGTGGATTCCAGGGGTTTTAGTTTAGCTCTGTGCCAGAAACAGGACAAAGGCCAAATATATACTTCTGATTAGAAATCACAATATCACACCTGCAGTCAACTCTTCTCTAAAGGCGAGGACTTTAGGTTGGGAGCTAAGAAATCCGATTCTGGTCTCAGCTTAGCCCCTCAGTTGTTTGACTGTTGGCCTCCTGGGGTCTCTTTCTTTACCTGTACGATGAGAGGATCGGCCTAAACCTCAGCTTGTTTCTTCCTAGGACATAAATGTCCAGTGACGTTTCCCCCTAGACCTTTCTTGTGGGGTGTCCCTTTTTCGCAGCATCGTAGCTGTAACTTGACCCTTCTTCTAATCTCAGGGAATCACGGTGGGGTGCAAGGGTGTGAATGACACTGTTGTGACAACCGTGACTGCTCTAAGTAATCAGAGATGTGAGCAATGTATGAGGTGAAAGGCTTTTCTTTAGTGAGAAGTCACTTTACCATCTCCCAGTGGCCGCATCTGGACGTGGTGTCTGAGGACCTGTCAGGTCCATCCTGACCTCCCCTCAGCCCTGCGCCCTCAGCCTGCAGGGAGGGTCCTAACTTGGCAAGTTTAAAGTGAAAGCATCTTGTAGTCACTTAAAACGCTGCAAAACCTTGGTCTTTTGAGTGAGAAAGAAGGGTGAACAACTACTCTCCCAGTGGCTGGTCATTCTGTGGAATGTTATTGAGTACAAGTATTGGTGTATTTGCAGGACACAGGCCTGAGGGCAGATTCAGAGGACAGAAGGACTGAGGGTAGAAGAGCATTCTCACTGTGCCAGACTCTAGTTCATGACTCACCTGTACTAGGCCGTGGGTTGGACCCTCCCCTCTCGTGTTTCCTTTCTGTGTTCTGGTTTTGTCTTTAATGGATTCCTAACCACCCAGAGAAGGAAATGGCAACCCACTCCAGTGTTCTTGCCTGGAGAATCCCAGGGACGGGGGAGCCTGGTGGGCTTCCGTCTATGGGGTCACACAGAGTCGGACACGACTGAAGTGACTTAGCAGCAGCAGCAGCAACCACCCAGAGATCAGAAAATACAGACCTTTCTCAAAGCTCAGCCAGAGTCCTTGAGATGACAGCACTTCCAGGACCTTTTAGCCAACGCACATAGACACTGAGTATCTCTGGGAGAGGGGCTGGGAGAATGGGGTTGGTGCTGCAGAGTCTGAGGTCCTCTTTGCCCGCAGTGGGCCGGACTGTGGGTGTTCTATCTGGTTCTGGAGCTCAGAGCCCTGTCCCTGAAGAGAGGAGGGTTCGGAGAAGACTTCATGCCAAGGGCTTGTGCCCTGCCTGGGAGCCGGCCTGCTTCCTGTCTCAGCACCACCAGCTGTCCAGGTCAGAGGCTGCCCTGGAGAGTGAGCAAGCCCCCTCAGGAAGGACACTGGGGAAGCTGTGAGCTCCTCTTTGCCATGAACCCTCTCCTCGTGGTAGATACTGCTCCTGCATCCAGTGAAACTGTGTGGACATTTAGGCTGAAAATTAACAGATGGGTCAAATCTTCACAACAGTATTTAGATGTCCTGTATTTGACCTGGAAACTCCAGACTGGGAAAGTAGGGGTTATGGTCACATAAGGGAGACACTGTGGTATTTAAAATTTGATATGGACAAATAAATAGATGACTTTTAAGTCTTTTTAGTAGAATGAAAGTGAAGTAATCTATTTGAAAACAGTATTATTATTATTTTTTTTTTGCTCCACTGTGCAGCCTGTGGGATCTTAGTTCCCTGACCAGGGATCAAACCTGGGAAAGCAGAGTCCTAACCACCGGACCACCAGGGAATTTCCCATTTATTTTGTTTTTAAATAATTATTTATTTGGCTGCAACAAGTCTTCATTGAGGCATGTGGGATCTTTACTTTCAGCATGCAAGATCTAGTTCCCTGACCCAGAGATTGAATCCAGGCCCCCTGCATTGGGAGCACAAGAGTCTTAGCCACCAGAGCACCAGGGAGGGAGTTCCCCCTTTGAAAAGTAATTTTAATAAAAGTAAAATGGGGGAAATTGGAAAGATTTGTATTTATCTGTAAAAATCTGTATTTATCTGTAAAAATCGGTCAAAAAATAATTTATAAAAAAGCAATCAAAGGACTAAGTTTGCATAATGGAGTTCAGCTCAAAAGGTTCTCCGTCAAAATATCCAGTGCTGATGCACAGTGTGATGAAACTCCCCAGGTGTATATTGAGTAAACTTCCTGGAGAATAAAACGGCAGGGTCAGTCGCCTGTGGTTGTGAAACAGCTGTCACTTTTGGAGGCATATGGCCAAGGCATGTGTGGCATTTGGGAGCGCTCTGCAGGGCCATCCCGCTGAATGCACACTCTCCAATGACAGCTGCAGGGGCCACGGGAGGGAAGGTGCTCAGGGTGAGGGGTGGAGGTACCCACACCTGTAGGGGTTCCTTCCCCAGGCGATCCAGCTAAGTGGTTTGAGGGCCAGAGGCGGAAGGATGTTAATTCTTTGTTATTCACAGACAGACTGTTCAGTCACCTTGATTCGCTCAGTGACTCCCTGTCCCCACTGCCCACTAGACCCCCTTGGGAAAGGATCTGAATGCAAAGAAAACTCAAGTCGGCTGCCAGAGATGACTGGTAGACTTCAGCAAGGGGCATGACAAGGGTGTTCAGTTCAGTCTCTCAGGCGTGTCTGACTCTTTGCGACTCCATGAGCTGCAGCATGCCAGGCCTCCCTGTCCATCGCCAACTCCCAGAGTCCACCCAAACCCATGTCCATTGAGTTGGTGATGCCATCCAACATCTCATCCTCTGTCGTCCCCTTCTCCTGCCCTCAATCTTTCCCAGCATCAGGGTCTTATCAAATGAGTCAGCTCTTAGCATCAGGTGGCCAAAATATTGGAGTTTCAGCTTCAGCATCAGACCTTCCAATGAACACCCAGGACTGATCTTCAAGATGGACTGGTTGGATCTCCTTGCAGTCCAAGGGACTGTCAAGAGTCTTCTCCAACAAACACCACAGTTCAAAAGCATCAATTCTTCAGTGCTCAGCTTTCTTTATAGTCCAACTCTCACATCCATACATGACCACTGGAAAAACCATAGCCTTGACTAGATGGACCTTTGTCGGCAAAGTAATGTCTCTGCTAAGGGTGAGCCTCCGTGAAAAAATGGGAGTTGGAGGCTATAACAAAGAAACGAAATGTTGGTTGCCTTTAATGCAGAAGTCAGTTGTGGGATGTATCTAGACTGTCATTCCCCATGTTGATTCTGAGCCCACATGGCCAGAGTCACCTAAGAGTTTCCATCTTTATTATGGATATGCTTGGTTTGGGGAAACAAAACAAAACACTTCATTCTGTTCTCTCTTCTTTTCAGGTTTCAAGTGCCCCATTTGCTCCAAGTCCGTGGCTTCCGATGAGATGGAAATGCACTTTATAATGTGTCTGAGCAAACCTCGCCTCTCCTACAATGGTGAGGGCTTGGCTGGGGCAGGAGGCGGGGTGTGGGGGGGCAGAGGGTGGCCTCTGGGCAGCTTCTGCACCCTGCCTCCAAGCGGGAAGGGCAAGGGGAGTGGGGCAGGGAGGGAGTCCTTCAGGAGTGTAGTGTGCCTTGTCCTTTCTGCTACCTGCTTAGCTCCTCTTGCATCTGGTCGGGAGACAGGCCTTGGTCACGCACAGCTGACAGCAGAGGGTCCACGGGAGCACCAGCTCTCTGTGGGGAACAGGATTCCTTTCCGAGCTTTGCACAACCTGCTTAAGCCTGACTGTCCAGGGCAGAATAGACATGATGTGTGGACACCTTTGGAGACTGAGAACTGACCTGCCACCTCGGGGCTGAGCATGAGTACATCAGGGGACTCCATGAAACCCAGGTCCCCTGCCACGACACCCCGTGGACACAGTGAAAGTTAACCCCTGCCTAGTGTGCTATGCAGACTTGCGTGCGTGCTTGGTCACTTCAGTCATGTCCCACTCTTTGGGACCCCGTGGACTGTAGCCCACCAGCCTCCTTTGTCCATGGAACTCTCCAGGCCAGAACACTGGAGTGGGTTGCCATTTCCTAGGGATCAAACCCAAGTGTCTCGCCTTGACAGGGGCGTGCCCGTGTTGCCCTCGGTGTCCCCTGGCCTCACTCAGCCACACTCAGTCTGAGAGTCCCCTCAGAGGGAGCAGAGGTTCGCCAGCCAGCCAGAGGCCTGGCCTTGACTGTTTATGGTCTGTTCCCATTTTCTCCCTCCTCTAGTTGAAAAGCCTTCCCTGGTGGCTCAGACAGACGGTAAAGTAGCCACCTGCAATGTGGGAGACATGGGTTCCATCCCTGGGTTGGGAACATACCCTGGAGAAGGAGGAACAGTATTCTTGCCTGGAGAATGCCATGGACAGCGGAGCCCGGCAGGCTACAGTCCATGGGGTCGCAGAGTCAGACATGGTTGAGCGACTGACATTCACACAGTTGAGAAGCCGTCTCTTTGGGGGCAGGGGAGGGGAGGGTGTGCGTGAGAGAGTGTGTGTGTGAGTGTGAACGGGAGGGCCTTTTTTGCAAAAGCCATTCCTTAATCATCCAAGGCAAAGAGCAGCGTCTTGCTTCTGGTCCCCTCAGTGGAATTTGTCTTCAGGCGAAGAAGGTGCCTCGCCCTCTGCTCGCACTGCTAACACATGCAGTCTTTGTCTAAGCACACCTAAACCTTCCAGGTATGAGGAAGGTATTTGCCACCTGGGGTCTGTATATGGAGTGGGACTCTCCAGGGCTGGTCTGGGGCCTGTTCTGAGATACGGCACAGGCCTTTTGAGGCCTTAAGCCAAAATCCCAGTTCGGATCTCTAGGTCATATTTTACCAATGACTTCTTATCACCCTACTTTGTCTTTTCTACTAAAAAAGGAGAAAAAGAAGAAGAGATTTAAGGCATTTGTGAGGTGTAAAACTCTCAATCTTTTTGGAAAGGGGATGATCTGAGACTTTCTTAGTGGGTATGTGCTGTTTTCTTATGAAGATTCACTGAAATTCCTGGTCACTCCCGGGAGATTCCTCATCTACACACACATACCCTTTCTGTAGATGCTAGCACCAATTGGGGAAATTTTAGGAAATTGATAGCAGTTATATAAGGTGAAATTTAGTTAACCGCCAAAAAGGGGGGATAAAAGAAACCTCCTAAATGAGGCTGATAGAAAGTAGTATTTTTCTTATTATGAGGGTTGGCCTGAGCCGTGGGTTGGAAGGCCTCCAGTAGCCGCCTGCCAGATTTTTTTTTTTTTAAAGGCCAGTTTAGGAAAGGCAAGGCCAGTTTAACTGGTTCACCCAGTGCTCAGGAGAACCGTGAAGACCAGGAGCTGGTGCTCCCACACGGGCACCTCGCCCGTGAGTTGGGGTGACCCGGTGACCTGGTGGTCAGACTCTCCTGTCCTTTCTTCTCCTCTGCGGGCCACTCTGAACCCAGGATGGGTGCCTCAAGGGTTACAGTGGAGTCGGGGGACCCATTTGCTTGGATACATGTGGCCAGCTTGACGGGTCTTGTTTCTCTCCCTTTCCAATGTCTCTCTGTGGTTCTGAGACTGGGGCAACTTGCATCCTCAAGAACACACACTCAGGTTTTGACCATCATGTTGGTCAGCTAATAGAGTGAATCTGGAGGTGAGGGGCCTGGTTCTGCCGTGAACAGAAGAGTCACAGTCCTGAGACCGAGGAGGCCCCGATTCCACGACCGACAGGGCTCCTTGGCTCTGGGAGAGCCTGGCGTGTGGCAGGCTCTTTTGCCAGCAGTATTCAGCGAGCTTGGTGGCTGTCAGAGTAGCTTTAAAAGCTCCTGTCCGCTTAGCTTTCTTCTGGGGCACAGACCCATGCCCTGCTTCTTAGGTCCTGCCTGCGCACCCCTCCTCTCTGCCAAAGGTCATCAGCTTCAGCTAAATGCTGAATGTCACACAAGGTTTCTTTAAGGGAAAGGGACTCTGGCTCCCCTCATAGCAGGTGTGCCTCCTGCCCGTTCTCCCCCGACCAGCAAACTTGTGTCCATGGTGCTTGTTTGCCCTGTGTCTCTGCTCTCAGGGACCCTGTGGTTGGGATGCAAGTGCCTTTTCTTGGGCCTTGGGGAGCCAGGTCCTGGCTGGGGAGTTTGCCCAAGCCAGTGGGGGCGCTGCTGGGGGCTATTATTGATGCTAGTAGTGGCTGAGTCTGCCGGCCTGGGGTCTGTCAGGGGGTGTCTGTGCAGGTGCCCTTCCTGCAGGGGGAGGGCAGGAGGCGGTGCATGAGGCGTGGCTGAGAGGGAGCCCTGGGGAGAGGGACTGAGGGGCCCCAGGGCAGCCTCTGTAACATGAAGCCCCTCGGGCCTGAGGGCCCCCCCTGCTTGTCATGATGGAAGCCCAGCCCACCTGGGTAGCGCTGGTAGTCTGGGGGCTGGGGTGAGACACCGCTGCTGGTAGGGGAGCACTCCACCCAGAGTCTCCCCTTCGCCTGGAGATTCCCCTGGAAGGAAGCTGGCCCGGCCCGGCGTGGGTGGCTCTGCCCCTTCCCAGCCCCCAGTAGGCTGCGGGGCCAGGCTTTTGGGAACCTGGCGTAGAGGCGAGGCCAGGTGGAGCCTGTCTGGAACATGTGTGGGGCTTCTCCCTCCTGCTCGCCAGGGCTGTGACCGCCACAGGCCGGAGGACATGGGTTCAGCCCCCAATGCCCACACCCACCTCCGTGCTCCTCTGAGTCCCACTGGGCGACACTGGGCCTGCGCTCCCCACAGCCAGGCTCCTCCCCGACCTGAAGGGAGGGCCGGAGCCATCTCTGAGGTGGATGCTGGTTTCCAGCTCCAGAGGAAAGACTGTTGCCTGGTCTCTGAAGGACAGGAGCAGGTTGGCCAAGTGGAAGGAGCAGCGCAGGGGTCCTGGCCACTTACCCGCAGCCTGAGCTGTAGCCCTGACCCCGCAGGGTCTTTGGGGTTCAGAGGGCTGTGTGTGTGGTACTGGTGGCCTGCAGCAGGCCCCAGAGAAGCGAGGGCTGCCTCTTCTCCTCCTCCTCAGCCATGCCTCTCTGATGAACGGCAGCTGTCAGGAACGGGCAGAAGCGCGACACCACCTCCCACCCCGGCCCCGGCAGCAGGATGCACTGCCCGCCACCCTGGGCTGCTTCTGTGGTCTGCCTTGGAGCCGAGCGTTGGCCCTGTCAGCACCACCCCTCAGGCCAGGCTCGCTTCCTCCCAGGCCAGAGACCCTGGCTTTGCATGCGGTGTCAGGAAGCTGGGGCTTGTGGGTGTCAGGGTGTCAGGAAGCTGGGGCTTGTGGGGCTTGAGAAGAAAGAACAGCTTGGTTCTTTGTTTTCATCGACCAGGATCGGTCAAGCCCCCCTGCTCTGGGGACCTTGGGGTGCCCAGCCCAGAGGCATCGGAGTCCATCTGCATAGTAATCTCAGTGTGATTTGGGGTCCTCTCCTTTGGGCGGTGAGGTCCCCTGGCAGCTGACGGCGGGCTCCCAGCATGAGAGAGCAAAAGTACTATAGGATCTGTGTGGTGGCCAGGCTTCAGCTTCAGCTGTGTTCCCGCCCCTGCTGGGCACCCAGGGACACTTGGGGGTGGCTGATTCCTAGTGCCCCAGGGATTGGGATAGGAAGTTTTACTCAACCCTCTCAGACCTGTTGCCGGATTTGGGCTCCTTCTGCCTTCTGCAGTGGGGAGATGCCGCTTCCTGGGCTTTGTGCTGTGTGTGAGCACCGCCTGCCTCCCCGAGTTCCCAGGGTCCCCGGCCCGCTCCCATTCACGAGCCCTCTGACTTCAGCAAGGTGTCTGGTTCTCTGACTGCATTGTCCCTGTTTGCCAATCAGGAATAAAGCCAGGGGTCCTGCCTGGCGTGTAAGATCCTGAGGCTCATTGAACACACACACAGGAAATCTCAGTGTATATCACTGGCCATATCCACACTCAATTAAAATCTTTCAGGAGTGAGGAATTCTCCTGCTTCAGGCTCTGCTGTTTTCACATCCAGAAGCCATCCTCTGGATATTTCTCCTGTGGTTTTGAGAACGTCTGCGTAGCCTTTTGCTGACTTCACCTCTTTTCACCTGCCTTTCAAATACTAGAGTTCACCTGGTTCAGTCGTCTGCCCTCTCTGGGTTTGTCTAAGCTCTGTATCCCCCAACTCCCGCTATGGCCCACATCTCTCCTCTAAACCCCAGACCTGGACTTGCGCGGACTCCAGGAGGTTTCCGTGGCCATGTCCCCGGGAAGACTCCTGCTCAGCACCTCCCAGCCAGCGCTGAGCTCATCGTTCGGTCCAAGCCGGCTCTCTTCCTGGGCTCCCTCTCATCGTGATGAGTACCCCCCACCACCACCCCCAGTTTGTCCAGCTGCCCCAGTTTGTGTCATCCTCCCGCCCCCAGTGCTGGTGCTGGCCTTGAGTTCCCCTCTCCTGCCGTGCTGCGTCAGCCTCCGGAGTGGGCTGCCCACCAAGGGCTCTTCCAGTCACTCCTAGTGGTTTCAGAAGACCAGATGTGATCAGAACGCAACTCCAGGGCCCCTCAGTGAACCAGAAAAAGCCCAGGCCCCGCAGCAGAATGCAGGTCCCAAGCCCGTCCTCAGGAAGTTGGTCTCTCCTCCCCCTGTGGCCCCACGACTCTGCAGCAGTGTCCTTCCCCCCAGGTGCACAGATGCTGTCCCCTTGCCTGGAACACCCCTCCCTGAGCCGTCCCCACCCCGCCCAGGTGTCTCCGACACTTCTCACATCTGGATCTGTGTGCGTCCTAAGACTTCCAGGAATCCCCGTGCTATTCATTTCCGTCTTGTTCAGCCGCCCCTGCTGGGCTGTGAGTTTTTTGAATCCTGAGACTGTGGCTTATTCACTTGAGTCGCCAGTGCCCAGAATGTCACAGGAACGTCCTAGAGGGTGTTAGCTTGGCCCCCGGCTCTGCTTGTGCTGTTGTGCTTACGGCTTCACCCGGGGTGTGCATGGCAGCTTCCTTCCATTCATTCTTTTCTGGTGGGAGTGTAAGGTGTCTTTTTTTTTTTTTCAAGTTATTTAATTGAGTTAAAATGTGTTTAACATGCAAGTAATAGTGTGGTAGCATTTAGGACATTCACAACATTGTGCAACCACCGTCTCTGTCTAGTTGCAAACATTTCATCACCCCAGAAGGACCTCGTTGTATGATTCCACTTAAATGAAGGATCTGAAGGAGTCAACAGTCAACTCCATAGAACTGGAGAGCAGAAGGGTGGATGGCAGAGGAGAGCGAAACAGGCACTCGTTATTCAACAGGTAGAAAATTTGATTCCGTGAGACAAATAAGGCTAGAGGTCTGCTCTGCACCACGATGCCTAGAGCAGTAGTGCACTGTACTCTTACACTTTTATCAAGAGGGCACAGCTCATGTTACCACAAAGAAAGAAAAAGGAAAATCCCTTACTCATGAAGCACTCACTCTCCACTGCCCCCTGACCTAACTTTTTGTCTCTAAATTTTCTTCTTCTGGACATTGCGCATAAAGGGAATCATACAGCCAGTGGCCTTTTGTGTCTAGCTTCTTTAACTCAGCACCATGTTTTCAAGGTGTGTCCATGTTGCGGCCCGCATCAGCCCTTCACCTTTCCTGGCTCAGTGATACTCCATTGTGTGGGTCCACACGGTTCATTTCTCCATCAGCTAGTGGACATTTCACCCTACTCCAGTACTCTTGCCTGGAAAATCCCATGGACGGAGGAGCCTGGTAGACTGCAGTCCATGGGGTCTCGAAGAGTCGGACACGACTGAGCGACTTCACTTTCACTTTTTACTTTCATGCATTGGAGAAGGAAATGGCAACCCACTCCAGTGTTCTTGCCTGGAGAATCCCAGGGACAGGGGAGCCTGGTGGGCTGCCGTCTATGGGGTCGCACAGAGTTGGACACGACTGAAGCGACTTAGCAGCAGCAGCATGCACTTACATTGTCTAGAGTGCCTGTTTTTCCCCCGCATTCTTGCCTAGTCCAGCTCTCTTCATCACCATTTTTTTTTCCCTGAGCCAGAAATCAGTGTCCCTGGCCTGTGTGTATGTTTAGGGGAAAAGTCGGTCCAGGGAGCCAGTTTGTCTCCTGCTGCCCAGCTCCCTGTGTCTCACTCTCCCGTCCATTTTCATCCTCTGTCTCCTGGGCTGCGGATTTGGTGATTAACCCCATTTTGTCCTCAGATAGTTCGCGTGTGGTTTACATGTCTGGTGTCTGCAGTGAGGACCTTCATTTCAAGGTCCGCTTCAGGCTTTCGCCCACTCAGGTGGACCACGCCGTCCCAACCGGCTCTCAGACCCCTGCCAGCTGGTGACTGACCCCCGTCCTCTCCCACTGTCCCCTCTCTGCAGATGACGTGCTGACTAAAGACGCGGGTGAGTGTGTGATCTGCCTGGAGGAGCTGCTTCAGGGGGACACGATAGCCAGGCTGCCCTGTCTGTGCATTTATCACAAAAGGTACGAGGGAGCTGGCAGGCCCAGCTCAGCCACACTCAGACCCCAGAGGGCTCCTTCCCTGTAGTGGGAGGAAAAGGCCGGCCGTCACAAGGACCCTGAGCGGGGTCTAGGCACAGGCCGGCAGGCGGGGACGTCTGGACGTGCGGGGCGCAGAGACGGGCAGGCCTGTGGATCCCTGGCCCTGTGGAAGGTTGGGTCTCCGTTCATCTCCACCAACCCGCCCTGCTCCTCAGTGTGCAGACCCTGGTCTGTGCCGCGGGCCCTGCACGGAGGGAGGTGCTGGCTGCTCCGCCCCGCCCCTTGTACCGGGCTCCGCCCCTCGGCCCCAGGCCCTGCCCCTTACGCCAGGCTCCGCCCCAGTAGCCCCGCCCAGGCACCGACCCATGCACCCGGCTCCGCCCCTCGCCCCAGGCTCCGCCCCTTGGCCCCGGAGGCTCCTCCCATGCCTCGGCCCCAGAGGCGCCCCCGGGCGGGAATATTCACTACCTGTGGGGTGGGCGCCGCCATAATTAACAGGGCCGAGATTCGTCCTCGGGCTCCAGCTCGAGCCTGGTTCTTGTTTCCAACTGGAAAGAAGACGCTTCACTCAGGACAGGAGGCCGCCCCATTGCCACCCGTGGCCGCCACTGCTCTCGGCCCCTCGGGCCCCGGAGCCGCTTCCTGACGCAGGCTTTGTCCTGAAGCCTGACTGGGGCCGCCGGCCACGGGGCCGCACGCGGATTCGGCTGGTGCGGGAAGGGCGCGAGAGAGGGCCGGGGAGGGTCTGGGCCCGGGTCCAGCGCCAGGCCGCCAGCGTCCCGGGAGGCGCTGACCAGAGCCGGGAAGGGACTCTTTAGCTCTGGGGAAGACTTATGCAAATAGCCAGTCTGGTTCCTGTTTCAAAGACAGGTTCCAACAGCCCTTTCTGTGACTCCAGGACTTCACTGCCGGCCTTTGCCTGGCGCTCCTGAGTCCCCCCCACCCCCCACCCCGGCCACCTTCTCCCGGGAGGGCTGGCTGCTGGATGCCCGCCACAGCCGAGCAGAGCAGCGGGGTGTCCTGAGAAGTCACCGCCGGGGAGGGAGCTCAGGGCGCGGCCCAGCCTTCCTTGCCCTTCAAGCCTTGGCGACCCCTCGTAGCCCCGCACTCGCTGTCTCTCTGGTAGTTGTGCCGTCTTCCCGGGCTCCACTCCCCCGAGGCTTCATCTCTCTCGAGGCCGAGCTCCCCGCTTCCTGCGGGCCTAGACCCATGCCACCCCACCTCAAGGCACGGGGCCTCTGGCTGAGCCAACACCCGTCTGAGTGCCCTGCTCCTTCCCGCCAGTAGACAGTGGGTGTCGGGGGCCTCGCGGGTGAGACATAAGAATCCTGCTCGGAGACCTGGCCCTGGGGATCAGCTGCTCAGCCGGTGACGTGGCCCCCTTGCCGTCTGTCCCCTCAGTTGCATAGACTCGTGGTTTGAAGTGAACAGATCTTGTCCAGAACACCCTGCGGACTGACCCTGCTGGGCTCGCTTGCTGACTCCTCTCAATGGTGAGCCAGTGACTGGGGCCCTGGAGTGGAGAGGGCGTTGCTGAACTGCCCTTACAACCCCCCGCCTCCCCACTGAAAGGGATCAGGGGAAGAGGGTCTAAGCAGCAGTGCTTCTTTGGGGTGGCAGTGGTTCCTGGGAAGCCTGAGAGCCCACTCTTGCATGGTCATCCAGAAGAATATGGATGGGGGGAGGTGGAGTTGGGGAAAGACCAGTGTGATCCAGACATTGAGGGCAAATCTCTTTGAGAAGGTTCAGCAGGAGCCTCAGAAAGTGCTGGGTTGGGGGAGCCTTGTGCTCCCTGGGCTGCCGGAGCAGGTCCTCACCCGGTTGGGGGGGGGTGGTCCTGGTTCTTTGGGGATGGGGACGTCTCGCTTGCAACCCCGTATGGACTTCACGGTCACTGAACGGGACCGCGCGTTGTCCCTGCCGCACTTGTCAGCAGTCACCTCACGAGGTTCTTCCCTCCTCTGGCCACCTCCCTCACCCCCTTGCAGATGAGTCTGGGGCCTCCAGGCCAGACTGGGGGCCCTGCCCCCACAGCCCAGGTCCCTGACTGCACTGCAGACCAGCCCAACCAGCTTCCTCCCCAGAAAGGGGAGTGCCCGTCAGCTGGTGGGCATTTCCCACCCTGTAACCATAGTGTAGCCCAAGTCTCCCTCGGGCACCCTGCTCTACTGCTCAACGTCCTCTCCTGTCCTCATCCTACCTGTCCCTTCCTTCAAACAGACGACACCCCCAGAGGAACGAAAACCTACCTCATCTCACACCCAAGGGTTCAGGGGCCTCTTTCTGTTCTTTCTGTCTCTCGCTCTGTTTCATTTATCCCAAGTAAACCCCCAGAACAGCTGACGATGTCAAACTATTCAGGGACACTTGCTCTTTTTACCTTCACCTCAAACACCGAGGGCGTGGGGTGAAGAAAACGCGAGGGGAGGAAAGAGGCAGAGGGCATGGATTCTGGCACCAGCTGCAAGTCCAGATTCCCAGCATGATGTCCGGTTCGGGGGCGCCCCAGCCCGGCCTCAGCAGGACACACACGGCCGGCCTTGGGCCCACCACGCACGACTGACATCTTCCGGTCCCCACAGGGACAGCCAGGGCCCCGTTCCTGAGAGGAGGCTTCGGACACTGGGGCAGAGCTGAGCTGGGGACAGCAGTGAGAACAGGGCGCCCTCCTGCACTGACTTCCAGAGAATGGTCCCCCTTTCTCCCCGAGGACACCAGATTGGATGAGAGCCAATTTGAGAGAAGAAAGAATCACCCGCTATCCTTCCCCTCATCCTCATCCCAGGAGGGAAAGGGCATTTTCTTTTTCACCTTTGAAAGGCATTGTGGGTCTGTCTCTAAAGTGTTTACAAAAAAAAATTATATAAAAAGCAAAAAGTCTAGTGTCGACTGGTGTTTTCCCTCGTGATGTTTACAGATTGCTGTCTGCTGCCCGGCCAGAACCCACTCAGTGACAAACAAACAGAGCCGGGTTCTTGCCACTCAAGTCCCGATGGCGCAGAGCGAGCTCACAGCCCTCCTGTGCCCAGCACCCAGCGGCCTCTCCATCAACCACTCTGCCTTGGTTTTTTTTGTTTGTTTGATTTCCTCCCCCCCCCATTTTCCTGGCTTGATTTTGCACTTTTCTCCCCTGGGGACCCCGATATCTTGACTTCGTTGCCAAAAATGAGCCCATCAGGACCTTCTCCCCCTCCTTCCCATTTCTCCTTCCCACTTCCCTCCTGGTTCTGGTCAGTTCAGAGGATTTAACAATCACAAGTGTCCTGCAAAAATGCCTGAACGTTTTTCCTAGACCCCTGTGTATTTTTTTTTCTTTTTTCCAGAAAACTTAGACAAACAAAAGACTACAAGGATATGTACAGCTGCCCCTGTTTTCAGGCATTCTGTTGGAGAACATTTTAGCTGCTGATGTTCATGTGTGACATCAGCTCCGGCAAGATAGGTTTCTGTATTTATATATTAAAATCCAAAACAAAAAAAACCCTTATAAAATGTTTTAAAAAATGTTCAAAGCTGGGGGAAAAGGCTTTCTTCATTAGTCAAGGTGTTTTGATATGGTATTAAAATAATGTCTAATAAAAGATGCACTGTGTGACTTCATTTTAATCAAGTATTATTACACAACCAAGAAGTGAGCATTGAAGGTCTCTGTCCCTGCTCTCTCGCCCACCCGCCTTAGCCTTCCTTCAGGCTAGTGTCGGGGCTACGAGTGTGTGACACGGTTCTCAGCAGGGATTCATGGGTGAGGGAACAGGGCAGGGCAGGCTGGAGTCCCGCAGGTTTACAAACCCGCTCAAGCCTCATGGAATCTATCTGCCGTCACCTGTGGCGTGGTCGTGACAGAACTTTTCTGGAAAGATCTGCTGGGCAAGGATCTTGCAGCTGATGGAGGCTGTAGGAACTCACGTTTTTACAGGCATTACCCCCCACCACCACCATCCTTGGCTCCCCATTCTGCACCCTGCCCTTCCTGTTGCTCTGGCCGAGTCTCCATGCTGACTCATGGGCATGCTTCATTGAGGCCCAGAAAGAGGCCCTGCTTTGGAGTTGAGCCAGCTCAGAGCTCTTGAATTAGAACCAGCCACTTTGGGCTCACCAGAGTTGGCACACCTTGGGCAGGGTGTGAAGTGTAGGGCAGGGGGTACCAGTGCCCACCTGGCCTTTGTCCCTGCGTGAGACCCGCTCCCAGAGAGGCACTGCAGAGCCTGCGAGGGCAGCTTAGGAGGGGAACACGTGCTCTGCCGGCCTCCAGCCCCCCTCATGTGGGCTCTGACCCCACCAAGGCCCTGCAGTCGTGTTCTATCAGATGGCTTGCTGAAGCACCTGCTCTGTGCATTGCAGGCTGGTGGGCAGCTGTGAGCCAAGGCCCCGGCATGTCCAGCGTCCCAGATAAAGGCTTGAGAGGAGTTTGGGTTCAGGCTGGTGGGGTGGTGACCCCAGAAACCTTCAGTTGCCATGGTGGCAGGAACCTGGGCTCTAATCTATCTGTATGGGGCTTCTCTGCCTGGCAGAACCATGTCAGGGGAAGGACTCCCATCTAAACCTCAGATGCCCCGAATGTGAAGTAGGAACAGTCATAGCTCAGAGGTCACTGTGAGGGTCAGAGAATCTGCCCAGAAGCCGTGGCACATGCATAGCAGGCTCTCATGGCTTTGTCACCACAGAGAGCACTGTTCTATTCACAGCTCCTCCTGCTTCTGCCTGGCAACTGTGTCTCCCTGTTCTATATTTAATTCCTCCAGCAAAGCTGGCCCTGAACATCTCCTTGCCTGACCCCTAGGCCTGCAGGCAGAGGGGACCCATGTGCCCACCTCGGTGGCTTAGACCTGGCAGCCTTGGCGGCACCCTGGGTGAGCTGGGTGAGAGGAGGGCTGGAGCTCACTCCCTGGGTGCTATTCCAGGCTCCTGGGGCTGGTGTTTATCGCGTCCCCTGCGACTTCACTCCACCTGGCTCACTACAGCCCTCTGCTGGTGGCTGTGTCCTCTGAATTCAGCTCCAGATTGCCAGCTCCTGGGCGGGGGTGGGATGGGGTTGTCCTGGCTTCCCAGATGGAACTGGTGTCTGTCATCCTCCGTCCAAATGGCTCTCCCGAGCTCTCCCTTTCTGAGGGCGGGGGGGATTGGCAGGAACTGGGAGGTGGGTTCCACCCACTCCCTCTGCCAAGGGCTCAGCATGCTTGGCTGTTTAGTCACTAAGTTATGTCTGACTCTTTGTGACCCCATGAACTGTACCCTGCTAGGCTCCTCTGTCCGTGAGATTTTCCAGTCAGCAGTACTGGAGTGGTTTGCTATTGGAGGATTGCCAAGTGGATTGCACACTTGGAGAGGGTGGCTTCCTGGGCAAAGGGCATTTCACTAAAACTAGTCATCTAGTAGTCCCAGGCGGTGCTAGTGGTAAAGAACCTGCCTACCAATGCAGGAGACATAATAAGAGACTCAGGTTCAATCCCTGGGTCAGGAAAATGCCCTGGAGGAGGGCATGGCAACCCACTCCAGTATTCTTGCCTGGAGAATCCCATAGAGAAGCCTGGCAGGTTATAGTCCATGGGGTCGCAGAGTCAGACACGATGGAAGCAAGTTAGCACGCGAAGTAGCCATTTAATCATGTCGAAGTTTTTAGGTCCTTATTCCTAGGAAACAGATGCTGAATTGTATAGGTGAATGATGTAAAAAAATTTGTAACTCAATTCCAAATGATTTCCCAACAATACACACATGAAGCAAGCCAGGTAGGAATATTCATTGTTGAATCTTCAGTGAACGCGTGCTTGTTCTTTCAAATCTCCTGCATGTTTGGAGCTTCTCCGTATAAAGACTTGTGGGGAAGTGGCCATCTGCTGAGCACCTTACTAGTTGCGGGTGCTGGGGGATGGAGAAGCACTCCGGGGGGAGCCCTGGCCATGCAGAAGGCCGCCCCTGGAGGACTGCTGGCGGCAGGCAGCCTGCGTGGGGGGGCACCGGTGAGTTCAGTGTTCCTGTTTCCTTTATTGGGTGGTTGGGGGGGGGTGGGCATGAGACTTGCCCCACACCACCCCTGGCACATCCAAGGGACAGAAAGGTCACAGAAGAGAGAACTCAGGGCTCAACCCGGTGTTAGCAGAGGAGGCGTTTGAACCAAGCGTGTCTCAGAGGGGCTGCCTCTGCTGCTGCTGCCAAGTCATTTCAGTCGTGTCCGACTCTGTGCGACCCCATAGACGGAAGCCCACCAGGCTCCCCCGTCCCCGGGATTCTCCAGGCAAGAACCATGGAGTGGGTTGCCACTTCCCTCTCCAATGTGTGAAAGTGGAAATTGAAAGTGAAGTCACCTAGTCGTGTCCGACCCCTAGCGACCCCACAGACCGCAGCCCACCAGGCTCCTCCATCCATGGGATTCTCCAGGCAAGAGTACTGGAGTGGCTTGCCATTGCCTCTGCTGGGGGCCTGAACAGTTGATGGGGTGATGGGGCGGAGGCAGGAAAGGAGCTCAGCGGGGTCTTAGGAGGATGGGAGTGAAACGAGTTGGGGGGTGACGCTGGCTCCCCTGCACCCCTTGCTCAGCCTCTTTCCTGAGGGCCAAGGCCACCAGGGAGGGAGGTGGGCCTGCACCAGAGGCTCCTGGGACTGGCAGGTGGGTGGGAGCTTGGAATGGGGGTGGGGTGGGGGGGTGGCGCAGAGCTGAGAACTGTAAGTCCCTGTGAGAGGAGCAGACACCCCAGGCAGATAGATACTGGTGTCTGAGCTTTGCGGTGTCAGGCGCCCTCGCGTGGGCTTAGGGGGAACAACTGCCAGGCACCCCGGACGAGGAGCTCTGGCTCGAAATTGTGACCAAGCCTGGGGCAGGCCTCAGGGGGTACGGAACCTGACCTTGAGAATCAAGAAAGCTGGTAGAGAAACATACCACACTGTGGACAGGTATAGGACCAGGAAAATCACTTCCATTTCCAGTGATTGGTAGCAGCCACTTGAAGGACATGATCAGAATGTTCTAGAGCCCAGTTTGGGGCTAGTGGGGGTAGTCTGGTAAATGAGGATGGCCATGGTTTACTCCTCAGGTCCTGGGGTCCTCATGGGCAGAGCAACTGGGACAGGGACCTGGGTCACCAGAAGTGACCTTCCTCCTGCAGCCTGAGCACTATCCCCTCCTCAGGCTGCAACAGGTCAAAGGGCAAGGGCCAGGTGAGGGATGAGGGCATCACGGGCTGAAGGACAGAGAATCTGGAGGAGGTGGGATGGGCAGGCACAGGAGGCCATTCACAGGTGCAGGTTGCTCATCTCAAGACATTTGCAAGTGGGGCTCAGGTTTATTTGGAGGTGGGGGTGCAGGGTTGAGAACGTGGAGCATAACTTCCCTTCCCCACCAGCAAAGGGGCGTTCCGTTCACCAGGTAGATGGAGCTGGGCTATGGGTGCTGCGTCCCCAGCTTTTGTTCTGTCTTGGGCTGTGGAGGCCGAGGAGGGGAGTGGACCTGGTCTTTGCGGTGACCCATGGTGCCTCTCCCAGCCAGGCCCGGATGTGTCAGAGCAGAGAGGAAGCTGCTTCACTGGGAATGACCCCCAGCAATTTTATTGAAGCAAAGGCTCCTGAGGACAGCAAGAGAGCTGGGGAGAAGCCAGCCACCTGTCCAAGCTTCTCTCTCCTCCCCCTGGCCCCAGGTTCGTTTAAAAAGTCACCCCTTTCCAGCTGGTGAAGACCCCGGCAGAGTCTGGGGCTTGAAAACAGGTTCCAAAACGGGGGTGCCACTCCCTGGGGGGCTTGTGGGTCAGGTGCCCGGAGCCCCTCACAGCACCTTGCCTGGGTTCATGAGGCCTCGGGGGTCCAGCGTGGCCTTGAGCTGCCGCATGGTCTCCATGCCCACCGCGCCCACTTCCTCAGACAGCAGCTGCCGCTTGCCCAGCCCGATGCCGTGTTCCCCGGTGCACGTGCCGTGGAGCGCCAGTGCGTGCCTGGGAGGCAACCGGAAGGGACCCTCAGCGGGAGCTCCCTCCCGCCCCCCTCCCGCCCCCGCCTTCCTGCCCTGCCTCCCGCTTCGCATTTACCTGCCCAGCTGCTCTGCAAAGGCCTGGACCCTGAGGAGCTCCTCAGTGTCCTCCGGGTCTACCAGCAGAATGCAGTGGAAATTCCCGTCGCCCACGTGCCCGACGATGGTTCCTGGGAGCCCAGAGGACAGAGCTGCGGCCCTGGCCCCGCCCCGCCCCGCCCCACGAGCCCGCAGGGGCTGGCAGAACCTGTGAGTCTCCAGGCCTCCAGGTCCTCTTTGGTCTGCACCAGGATCTCCGGCAGCCGGGAGATGGGCACACACACGTCGGTAGAATAGCCCTGAGTTGGGGCAGCTCTGTGAGCGTCTCCCCCTCACCCGGCATGCCCGGGAGGTAAGGGGTCAAGGCTACAGGTGGGCTCAGGGAGCTCGACCTCTCACATGCATGTGCCCTCTCCGTCTCTAAGCCTCAGTTTCCCCTGGGAAACAAGAGGGCTGGCCTAGATAGGCTCCCAGGGCTCTCAGCCTGCTCCCCACCCCCGATCAGGTCCCCCAGCACTGGCTAACTGGGGCCTTGCCTCCCCTTCCTGTCAGCTACCACCTCCCCCTTCACCACCTCTTCCTCCAGGAGGTCTGCCTTTTGTATTCAAACTCCTAAGGGCACCGTGCTGCCACTGCTCAGTCCCTGCACCCAGGGCCTGGCTCGAAGAAGGGCTTCCCTCCCAAGGATGTGGCAGTCTTGCCCGCCAGGGCCTCGGCTGGCCGCCCTGGACGATAGGGTACCAGGCCGAGGAAAGGCTTCCGCGTGCATCCCAGCCCGCTCACCTTGCAGCCCGGCCGCAGGGCCAGGCTTGCGTACCAGGCGTTGTGCCGGGCTGCCCAGAGGCGGCTGCGTTCCTCCACCTCCTTGGCCCAGGAGAAGTGGGAGCCTCCGTTATGACAGATGATCTCCTCTGTGGGGGGCGCGGGGAAGTTACACCAAGTTCTAATCTGGGGGTAGCCTGTGCCCCCTGCCCACAGCACCCCAGCACACCTGTGCGCTGCACCTGCTCTGCCAGCGCCTGCTGGGAGCCGTGAAACTCGAGGAAGAGCGTGGGTGCCACGCAGCAGTTCATCTTGCTGTGCCTGTTGCAGGCATCCATCATGACCTCATCGAGGAACTCTGGGGCCAAGGAGAGGCCAGGTGAAGTGAAGCCTGGCCTTTAAAGGGGCCTCCCCCGGGGAGCCCACCTGAAATGCTCACCAATGCGGGCCACAGGTATTGCAGCCTGGAGGATGTGTACGGTGCTGTCCACCGCCGCCTGGACGGTGGGGAAGGCACAGGTGGCGGCCACAATGGCCTCAGGGACAGGGTGCAGGCGCAGGGTGGCGGCTGTGATGAGGCCCAGTGTTCCCTCGGAGCCCACAAAAAGCCCGGTGAGGTTGTAGCCGGCTGCGCTCTTCCTGGGCCCGGGGACACGAGGCAGGTGAGCGCCCAGGCCACATGCCGCTGGATCTCTGGCTAGAGGCCAGGAGGGAGCAGAGTCCGAGGTCTGGGCTGACCTCCCTCGGTGCGGACTACCCCCCAAGGCAGCCGCTCCCCTGCCCTGCTAAGTCCTTTCAGTCCTGTCCAGCTTTCTGCGACTCTGTGGACAAGGCTTCTCTGTCCCTGGGCCTGGAGGGGGCTGCCATACCCTCCTCCGGGGGTCTTCCCCGGCCAGAGATCGAACCTGCGGCTCCTGGCGCTCCTGCCTCGCAGGCGGATTCTCTGAGCTTGAGCCGCCGGGGAAGTCCCGCCGTTCCCTGGCACACCCCCCATCAATGGACCACCAGCCTAGGCCCACAGGACAGTGTCCTGTCGCGCCTCTCCTGCGGGCCGCGGCCGGGAGAGGGCGCTCACCGGAAGCGCCGGCCGCGGCCCGCGGTGTGCAGCCGCCGCCCGCCAGGCAGCACCACCTCCAGGTTCAGCACGTTGTCACGCATGGTGCCGTAGCGCACAGAGTTGGTGCCCGAGGCTCCAGTGGCCGCCATGCCGCAGAGAGAGGCGTCTGCACCTGGGTCTGGAAGGAGGCGGGCAGGCAGAGGGCAGCTTGGGGCCCGCAGAGGGGTCCCGCCGAGCCTCAGAAACACCCCGTCCCCAGGGAGCCCCCCAGGCCGGGGGAAAGGCCCCGCGCCCCAGCCTACCCACAGGGAACCAGAGGCCGCGGTCCCGCAGGTGGGTGTTGAGAACTTTGCGGGTGACGCCGGGTTCTACCACCACAGAGAAGTCTTCGGGATTCAGCTCCAGGATTCGGTCCATACGGGTCAGGTTGATACAGACGCCACCCTGGCGGGAGGCATTCAAGGCATGACTGCCCTAGGTCTTCCTCCAGGAGGCCCTCAGCACGTGGCCAACCTCCCAGCAGGCGGAATGGAGCTCCAGGATGGCTGGTAAGGGGCGCTGCGCACGGTGGAGGAGGCCGCCGCGCATACCTGGACCGCGCAGACTCCACCCTCCAGCCCGGTGCCTGTGCCGAAGGGGACGATGGGCACGCCTTGGCCATAGCACAGGGCTGCCAGCCGGCTGACCTGCTCCACATTCTGGGGCCACACCACGGCGTCCGGAGGTTGGCACCTGCAACCAGACCCTTAGCAGTGTACGGGTGTGTGGCACCTTCAGGTCCTGCTCATGTTTGTAGGTATTGCAGGGCCTGAGGCTGCGCAGTGGGTAGAGAACACCCTTCTGGGGGCATACAGGAGAGGTGGAGAATGCCAGAGCGCCCAAAAGGGGGCCGAAGACATCCCAGGACCCTCACTCCCAGGGGGGTTCTGATGTGGGGGGACCCACCTGTGCATGGACTCATCGTGGCCGTGCTGCTCTCGGACCACAGCTGCGGTAGACACGTGGGGGCTCCCCACAACTGCCTTCAGAGCCTCCACAAAGCCCGCGCTGAGTCTGCCCTGCAGGGGAAACAAGTTGGCAGGGTCACTCAGAGATACCTGGGCCACCAGGGTGGTGGGAGGGGAGGGTGGGGCTTCCATTGCCGTGAACCGAGGCACCCACAGCCCCGCCCCACGTTGGCCGGGGGCTCCCAGGGCTCTTGGAGCCTTCCTGGGTATTTCTTCCCATTTTACTGACGGGGAATAAGAGGCCATCGAATCCATGACAGGACCTGGCCTAGAACCAGCTTCCTGCCTCCCAGGCATTCTTTCAAAATGTGTGTGTGTTCCGGAGCCCCAGAGGGGCTCTCTGGAGTCCATACACCTTTCAGTTGAAACCCTCCAGCCCCCCTCATGGCAGAAGCGGGGGCTTCAGCCCCCCTCACTCAACACCCACATCTGACATGGGGTGAGCCCAGCGATCCACCCCCGGAGATCTCCGGATGCTGGGGTAGCACGGAGCCGGGCCCCCCACCCTCTAAGGGGCTCCTCCCCTCCTACCCACCTGCGTCCCCCGGGAGCAGTAGCCCCTCCAGGAGAACAGTCCCCAAGTTGCAGGCCGGAGCAGGCTGGCCATAGCTGTGCTGCCGCCAGTTACCACCCCGGGCTATTGGCTGTGCTGGGGGCGGGGCTGCTTAAGGTGGTGCGGCCTTAAGGTGGCCCTGCCAGACCTTGCTGAGTCAGTACTTCTTGAAGGAGAGGTGAGGTTTACTGAACCAAAGGGAGACGGAAGAGCAGCCACTACCTAACTTAAGATTTGCAATGACTCCTTGTGGTCCGAGTACCCAGAGTTCCAGCCAGGCTCAGGGGCTTGGTAAATAACAAGACCCAGCTCCAGTGTCACAGAGTAAGTCTTGATGGGACTCTGAGAAAGAAAGCACAGGGAGGTTCTTGGGGATGGGGTGGGCTATTGCAGTAAGGCAAGCCAGGAAGACTTCCTGGAAGAGGAGTGCTAAGGATGAACAGCAATTTACCAGGTAAATGAAGGAAAAGACAGTTGCATCCCTTTGTCTCCAATCTCCCACTGGGCATATCCCAGGATCTTGGGGAGTGATGTGGCTGCTGCTCTTGAAGCTATTCCAAGCTTGGTTTTCCTTCTACAGAAACTGAAAAAACGTGTTGTAACATTACTGAGATAAAGCTATTCTTGTCTTTGTTTTTCTTCCCAGTCAAACCAGGAATACAAACTCCTACTTGGGTCTTTCTCCCCAACCACATCTGAAATGAATCCACGTGTCCACTTTCAATGTGTTGCTTAACTGGCTTATCTCAAAAGTTGTCTCTTTGTGACTTCCGTGGTGATCCAGTAGTTAAGACTCAACATTTCCAGTGCAGGGGATGCAGGTTCAACCCCTGGTCAGGGAACTAAAATCCCACACGTCACACTGCCAAAAATTTTAAAAAGAAAAATCAAAGAAAGTCTCTTTTACAGTTGGTTAGTTCCAATCAAGATCTAGGGAAAGCCGTCACAGAGCAACTGGTTAATGTGTCTCATAAGCCTCTCTTAATCTACAACAGTTTCCCTCTTCCCCATTTCCCATGCCATTTACTTGTTAAAGAAACTAGGATGCTTGTTCTGTAGAAGTTTCCACATTTGGTTTTTGGATGATTGTATTCTTGTGGGATTGCTTAATATATTTCTCTAGCCTCTGTACTCTAGTAACTTTGACGGTGGATACCTGACATTACACAGTTTTCATAACCTATAAAAGTTTACAACACCAAGAGTGAACTTTAGTGGAGGCAAATTTCTAAAAGATCATTTAGGAGGTTGGAGGATCCCAGGCAAGAATGAAGACTGTGACAAAAGAATCTATCTTTCTAAAGGTATAAAGCGACCTCTCTGAAGAGGGTGGAGGAAACGGGTGCTGACTTCCATGAATGGAGTTTTAAGTTAGACTAAAGGCAAAAGGAATTGCCCATAAGCACTGTCCTTGAGTCAGTCAGGTTGTTTCCCAAAGGGAGACGAGTTAACACTTTAACCGGATTGACTGACTAAATTAATAAAGTAGGGAAAACAGACAAGTCTCCTGTGCAGAAGAATTCTAAATAAATTATGCAGAACGTTCCCCTTAAAGGGAGGAAGCATAACTTCCCACTTCCTAATTGTGGGCTGCTCCTAGTGACTTCCTTCCAAAGTCACAGTATGGAAAGGGGGAAAGGAAAAGGGTCACGTTATAGTGGAGAGACCTGGCAAGTGCTACTTCAGCCCAATGATCAAAATCAACATTAACAGTCAAATCATGTTGATGGTGCCTGTCCTGAGTTGAATAGCATCCTCTCAAAATTCATGTCCTTCCCAGGACCTCAGAATGGACTATATTTGAAAACTGGGTTGTTGCAGATATAATCAGTTAAGATGGTGTCCTACTGAGTAGGGTTGGCCTTTAGTCCAGTGTGACTGGTGTCCTTATAAGAAGGGGAGAAGAGACACAGAGACAAGAGAGGAGAATGTCGCGTGGCCATGGAGGCAGCGGTGAAGGGGCTGCATCTGGGCATCACGGAAGCTGGGAAGAAACAATGAAGGATTCCTCACTATGGGTTTCGGATGCCACGTGGTCTTGCCAACACTTCAAGAACTGTGAAAGGACAAATTTGTGTTGTTTTCAGTCACTCAGTTTGTGGTACTTTTTTAAATTTTATAACAGCCCGAGGAAGCTAATATACTGACCTTGATAGGATAGGATAAAAATGGTTCTTTTTACCTCTGATGTCTTCCTCCCCAAAACCCATAACCCCAGTCTAACCATGACAGAAACATCAGATACTCACCAACAGAGGAACATCGGAATGCCTGACAGTACTCCAAGCTGTCAAAGTCACCAAAAACAAGGAAAGTCTGAAAAAGCCACAACCAAGGGAGTCCATTTTAGTTCATTCGAATTTCGTTGCTGAAGTCCATTGCTGAATGGACTTCAGTAATCCATTAACAGCAACATTTATTGGCTTATGTAACAGTTAATTCTCACAGTTCTGGAAGCTGGGGTGTCATGGTCAAGGCATGGGCTGATCTCGTGTCTGATAAGAACCACTTCCTGAATCAGAGACAGCTGTCTCCTTGATGAGTCCTTGTATAGTGGAAGCGACGAGGGAGCTTTCTAGACTAAGCACATTCATGATGGATTCACCCTCCTGACGTAATCATCCCCGCAAAGACCCTACCTTTAAGTACCATCGCATTGGGGATTGGTTTTCAACCCATAAATTTTGTGGAGACACAAACATTCAGTCTGTAGCAAAGCCTAAGGAGACGCGGAGACTAAATGTAGCCTCTTGGATGGAATCTGGTAAGAGAAAAAGTACAGTCAGTAAAATTAAGGAAATCTGAAAAACTATGGTTTTTAGTTAATAATATACTATTATTGATTCATTGGGCTTCCCAGGTGGTCCCAGGTAAAAAACCTGCCTGCAGGAGACATAAGAGATTTGGGTTTGAACTCTGAATCAGGAAGATCCCCTGGAGGAGGGCACGGCGACCCACTCCAGTATTCTTGGAGAATCCCATGGACAGAGGAGCCTGGAGGGCTGTCACCCATTAGGGTCGCAAAGAGTCAAACACGACTGAAGCAACTTAGCACTCACATGCATTGGTTCATTAATTATAACAAATGAACCATACTAATTAATGTAAGATGTTAATAATAGAGGAAAACTGTGCACTCTTGTGGGGGGCGGATATGGAGTTCTGCTATCCGCTCAATATTTGGTAAGTATAAAACTTTTCTGAAAAAATTAAGTCTATTAATAAAAATACAAATAGAAAATGGGATTAATGAGGGGGGATTGGACCCTAATAATTAAACATACCACAAGACACAATTATAATAAGTGTGATATTGTTGCATGAATAGACAGACCAGTGGAACAGAAAGTTCAGAAGTATAATCAATTACAAATATTTTATGTTTGATAAGTCAGTCAGTCAGTTCAGTCACTCAGTCGTGTCCGACTCTGCGACCCCATGAATCGCAGCATGCCAGGCCTCTCTGTCTATCACCGACTCCCGGAGTTCACTCAAACTCACATCCATCGAGTCGGTGATGCCATCCAGCCATCTCATTTTCTGTTGTCCCCTTCTCCTCCTGCCTCCAATCCCTCCCAGCATCAGAGTCTTTTCCAGTGACTCAACTCTTCTCATGAGGAGTTTCAGCTTTAGCATCAGTCCTTCCAATGAACACCCAGGGCTGATCTCCTTTAGAATGGACTGGTTGGATCTCCCTGCAGTCCAAGGGACCCTCAAGAGTCTTCTCCAGCACCACAGTTCAAAAGCATCAATTCTTCGGCGATCAGCTTTCTTCACAGTCCAACTCTCACATCCATACACGACCACTGGAAAAACCACAGCCTTGACTAGATGGACCTTGGTTGGCAAAGTAATGTCTCTGCTTTTTAATATGCTATCTAGGTTGGTCATAACTTTCCTTCCAAGGAGTAAGCGTCTTTTAATGTCATGGCTGCAATCAGCATCTGCAGTGATTTTGGAGCCCAAAAAAATAAAGTCTGACACTGTTTCCACTGTATCCCTATCTATTTCCCATGAAGTGATGGGACCAGATGCTGTGATCTTAGTTTGATAAAGGTGGCACCTGAAGTCAGTGTAGTAAAGATGGACTTATTAACACATGGTATCAGGGAGAAGAATAAAGTTGAATCCATATCCAAAATAAATACCAAAGAGATAAAATATTTAAATGTAAATAAGTGACATCATAAAAGTATTAGAAGAAACTGGTATTATTTATTTACTTATTTTTGGCCAGGCTGGGTCTTCATTGCTGCTCAAGGGCTTTCTCTAGTTGCAGAGAGTGGGAGCTACTATCTGGGTGCAGTGTTCCGGCTTCTCACTGCAGTGGCTTCTGTTGCAGAGCACTGGTGCTAGGGCACGAAGGCTCAGTAGTTGCGGTGTGTGGGCTTAGTTGCTCTGCAGCATGTGGGATCTTCCTGGGCCAGGGATCTAACCGGTGTCCCTTCATGGCAAGGGGGATTCTTACTACTGGACCACCAGGGAAGCCCGAAAATGGCATTTTTTTAATGTGTTGATCCTGTAGATGACTAATTACAGGTTTAAAATTTCTGTTAGGCAAAATGAGTGAATTCTGGACATCTGCTGTACCACATTGTGCTCATGTGCTCATGCAAAACGCACAGTACACTTAAAAATCTGTTAAGGAGACAGATCTCATGTTAAGTTTCCTTACATTAAAAAAATATATATTTATTAATCTATTTGGCTGCACTGGGGCTTAGTTGCAGCACCCACCTTCGTTGAGGCACGAAGTTTCTTTTTTAGTTGCAGCATGTGAACTCCTAGCTGTGGCATGTGGGATCTAGTTCCTCCACCACGTCCCCTGCATGGGGAACTCCAAGTCTTAGCCACTGGACCACCAGGGGAGTCCCAAGTGTTCTTACACTTAAAACAATATTTTAGTTAAAAAATGTTAAAGATCTAGCTGACAAGGAAAATGATGCAAGGATCATTTTTTAAATTAATTTACTTTTTATTGAAGGATAATTGATTTACAGAATTTTGCTGTTTTCTGTCAAACCTTGACAAGAATCAGCCGTAGGTATACTTATATCCCCTAAGAACCACTTTTTAAACTAAAGAAGCATTGCTGACACTTCATTGTCACATTTAGAACCAGAAATGTTTGCTTGACAGCAGTGTGTTAAGAAAGTATGTCTTTTACAACTCTTCACTGGATGTGAAGAAGCAAAAAAAAAAACCTATCTACTCACAAAACCGTACATTCTGGAATATTATGGGGAATTGTACCAAAACAAGAACCATATAAATGATGCATAGGGATAAGAAAGAAGAAAAATTCTATAGCGCACAATAAAGGAGACCTAAGAATGGGAATGAGAAACAGTAAAGGGTTCTTTTTTTTGTTTTTGTTTTTTTAAAAGGTTTTATAAAATTTTCCACATGATGGGGCCTTGTTTTTTGTATGCTGAGGAAGAACTATACAAATGAAAGCGAATAGAGTTAAAATCGGCTTGCCTACCCATAGTAGAAGCAGGTGCTTGGAAGTTACAATTTAAGGTACCCCAAAAAGTTGGAAATAAAACAAAACAAATTTAAACAATGAAAAAAAAAAAAGTATGTCTTAACAGTTGTCTGATTTGTGTCACTACACTTTAATTTCAAAAAGTACTTTTGCTGCTCTGTTTACTACCGCACTGAATCAGTTAGCTGTTGCTATGATATAACAAACACCTAAAACTCCATGGCATAAAACAATAAACATTTATTCTTTTTTTTGATCCCAGGGTATCAGCTTGCCCTGGGAAGGGGCTGGAGACTAATGTCAGCTGTGTGGGCAGTCAGACATGCCCATATAATCAACCTCCAGTAAAGACCCTGGATACCAAGGTTCAGCTGCGCTTAGGGTTAGCTATACTGCATGTATGATGTCACACACAACTGCTAGGAGAATCAAGTGCTGTGCACATGGCACCGCTGAGAGAGGACATCTGGACTCTTGTGCCTTGTGTCTTCTGGACCTTGGCCTTTGTGCCTTTTCCATGCTGACTTTAATCTGTATCCTTTCACTGCAGTCAAATGTAGCCATGAGTGTAACAGCTTACTGAGTTCTGAGTCCTTCTAAGGAAAAACTGAACCTGCGCATGGCCTGGGGAACCCCTGGTGCTGCTGCTGCTGCTGCTAAGTCACTTCAGTCGTGTCCGACTCTGTGTGACCCCATAGACGGAAGCCCACCAGGATCCCCCGTCCCTGGGATTCTCCAGGCAAGAACACTGGAGTGGGTTGCCAGTTCCTTCTCCAATGTGTGAAAGTGAAAAGTGAAAGTGAAGTTGCTCAGTCGTGTCCGACTCTGCGACCCCACGGACTGCAGCCTACCAGGCTCCAGTCATAGTATCATTTTGAAGCCATAAACAGCTTATCTTTGTCAGAATTAAAACTTGTTGGCTTCTCCAAGCTTTTTCCATTTGTGAACGGGTATTTGGACCAGTTGAGTCCTGATCTGTTCTGTTAATATTTATGGCTCTGCTCTTAAAATAGAGGAAGCTTTGATTCAGTTGCTTATTTTGTAACAATACTTTGTCCAATGGGGGAAGGAGTGGGTGGGATGAAGTAACATTGAAATATATACATTCAGTTCAGTTCAGTTCAGTTGTTCAGCTGTGTCCAACTCTTTGCGACCCCATGAATCACAGCACGCCAGGCCTCCCTGTCCATCACCAACTCCCGGAGTTCACTCAAACTCATGTTCATCGAGTCGGTGATGCCATCCAGCCATCTTGTTCTCTGTCGTCCCCTTCTCCTCCCGCCCCCAATCCCTCCCAGCATCAGAATCTTTTCCAGTGAGTCAACTCGTCGCATGAGGTGGACAAAGTATTGCAGTTTCAGCTTTAGCATCAGTCCTTCCAATGAACACCCAGGACTGATATCCTTCAGAATGGACTGGTTGGATCTCCTTGCAGTCCAAGGGACTCTCAAGAGTCTTCTCCAGCACCACAGTTCAAAAGCATCAATTCTTCGGTGATCAGCTTTCTTCACAGTCCAACCCTCTCATCCATACATGACCACTGGAAAAACCATAGCCTTGACTAGATGGACCTTTGTTGGCACAGTAATGTCTCTGCTTTTTAATATATACATTACCATGTGTGAAATAGATAGCTAATGGGAAGTTGCTGTATAGTGCAGGGAGCTCAGCCTGGTGCTCTGTGACAACCTAGAGGGGTGGGATGGGGTGGGAGGTGGGAGGGAGATACAAGAAGGAGGGGACATGTATACCTGTGGCTGAATAGTGTTGGTATACAGCAGAAACCCACACAACATTGTAAAGCAATTATCCTCCAATTAAAAATAAATATAAAAAAAGACTAAGGCAAATAGAAGAAATAAAACAAGTTCAGAATATTTGCTTTTTAAAAGAATAATACTGTGTCCAATAATATTCAAACCTATGTCTTTCTGACTTGTATGCAATTATCTCTAAATTCTCTATAAAACCCAATGTACCCAAAGTTAAACCTGATTCAGAATGACTATGATTTTTTTCCCCTAAGGTGGGATAAACAGGATATTATTTTTTTAAATGTATTTAATTATTTATTTTGGCTGATTCACGTCTTAGTTGCAGCACTTGGGCTCGTCGTTCAATCATATGGGATCTCCTAGATGTAGTACGCACATCTCTAGATGTGACACGCAGGCTTAGTTCCTCTGCAGCATGTGGAATATTAGATTCTGAGTTCTCTGACCAGGGATCCAACCCTTGTCCTCTGCATTGCAAGGCAGATTCTTTACCACTGGGCTATTCAGGGAAATCTTTTTTCTTCTTTTTTTAGTGTAGTCTTTAGGTGTCTCTTCACAAAGACGAGATAGAGTGAGGAAATAGCTGGAGTTCTCTGCAGTCCCAAGACCTGGCCAGCCCGAGAGAAGGGCCAGAGGAGCAGCTACCTACCCTGGTGTATTGCAGAGGCACTGCTGGCCCACTGAGGTGGGCAGCCCTGAAAAGTTGGGTGATGCTGGAAGCTGCCCACTCCAGCAGGATGCAGGATGCACAGGCAGCACTTGATGCACGCAGGTGGACAGACGTGCACGATACTGGCAGTAGTTGGGTTTCAAGCGTCATTACTTCCGGCCCTGGTCATTCATTCTTTCCTCATGTACATCAAGCACAGTGCTGGAAAGACCGTGACAAATGAGACAGCCAGTCCTTGTATGCACAGAGGACCTCTGGATCTCAGCCATTGACCTTGTAAGACCCCTTCGTTCATTGATGATAAAGATGGCCTGGTCAAGCATTCAAATAAGATAACAATTTTTTTGAGGCTCAGGTTGGTTCCATTCCCCAGAGTTCATTTATGTTAAAAATAAAGGAAAGAAATTCCTCTGGTGGTCCAGTGGTTAAGAACCCACCTTGCCATCCCTAGTCAGGGAACTAAGATCCCACATGCATGTGTGCGTGTGTCCTCAGTCGTGTCTGACTCTGCAATCCCATGAACTGCAGCCCGCCAGGCTCCTCTGTCCATGGGGATTCTCCAGGCAAGAATAGTGGAGTGGGTTGCCATTTCCTCCTCCAGGAGATCTTCTCCACCCAGGGATTGAACCAGCATGTCCTGTGTCTCCTGCATTGGCAGGTGGATTCTTTTACCACTGAGCTGCCTGGGAAGCTCCATGCTGCAGAGCAACAAAGCCTGTTGCTGTAACTACTGAGGCCGCACGCCACAGCTAGAGGGACAGTACCTCCAACGAAAGATCCTGCATAACGGAACGAAGATCCCATGTGCTACAACGAAAACATGATGCAACCAAATAATTTTTAAATAAATAAAGGAAAGATAGCATACTATATTTACTTTACGGCAACCTACTCCAGTATTCCTGCCTGGAGAATCCCACGGACGGAGAAGCCTGGTAAGCTACTGTCCACGGAGTCGCAAAGAGTCGGACACGACTGAGCGACTTCACTTTCACTTTCTTGCTACAAATCAGAAGAATTTTTGCAGGGTCCCTACTTTGTAATTTTGCCTTGAAAAAAGTAAATTGAAGGTCACTTCTCAGAGCCCCAAATGAGGAGGGAAAAGCTTATGATTAGATATCATTCCTTTTCCATCATCTCGGCTATAAAAAAGAGGGAGGTCGGTCAACTGGCTGGGAGAAATTAGTGACCAGATGGAGTGGTGTTGTCAGACACTGGAAATAATACAAGGAAGAAATATCCACTGGTAGGGGTCTGATTATGGAGTCTTAGAGTTATGATTATAGGGATAATGGAGTCTAAGAGAGTCTTGGCTCAAACCTCACCTGCTGAGTAAAGCCTTCAGTAGCCATTCTGCTCAAAAACTCACCCCTCCACAAGCTCTTGATACAACTTTTTTTGGGGGGCATGCCAAGTGGTGTGTAGGATCTTAGTTCCCTGACTAGGGATCAAACCCTTGCCCCCTGCAATGGAATTGCAGTCTTAACCACTGGACCACCAGGGAAGTCCCTGATATGACCTTCTTAGCAGTAAACGCCATCTGACATGCTTTGTTTTATTTGTTTATTGCCTGTCTCCCCAAGTAGAATGGAAGCTCCCAAGGAGAGGGCTCTAGGTCACTCAGAGCTGTGTCCGCGCACAGTGCCTGCTGCCAGCTGGTGCTTGATAAACGATGGCAGGAATGCTGAATAAAGGAGTAGAAAATAAAGACACTTGGGGGAAAATTTTAACTTATTCAGAAAAAGAGTTGTTTCAAGACCTGGAAAGGAGTAAGGAATCACGGGTAATATTTGGCTAAAATTTCTTCTTAAACCTTGACCTCAGGTTCAGAGTTCAGATGAAGGAAGAGAAAATTGACAATTAAAAGTTAAGGTGGTCAAGACAGTCCAGACCATGTGGAAGTTCTTCAGATTAGACAATCCAGTGTTTTTACCATGTAAGTGACAAAGGGAGAAAAAAGATATGGAGGAAGGACCTATGTATTAAAAGACATTAATCCTGGGCCACAGGTTCATTTGGATTTTTTAAAAAATATTTATTTATTTGGCTGTGCCAGGTCTTAGTTAGAGCATGCAGGATCTTTCATTTTGGCATGCAAACTCTCAGTTGCATCACGTGGGATCTAGTTCCCTGATCAGGGATCAAACCTGGGCCCACGGCATTGGGAGCTAGGACCACCAGGGAAGTCCCTGACTGGATCTTGAGTTTGAAAAATTTGAAGAAATGTATGACATTCATGGAAACAAGTTGGAAATGTGAACACCAACTGGATATTTGAATAGTATTTAGGAAATACTGTACAATTTTTAGGTGTGATAGTAGTGCACAGGGACCGTGCTTTAAGTCTGACCCACAGGCCCCTGCGGTCTCCAAGACCCTGCTGAGGATGCAGGAGGTCAAGGTCACTTTAAAAAAATTACTTGCTGGGGAGCCTCCTGGGGGTTCCAGACAGTGGCACCAAACTGCACTGGCAGTCACTGCCTTGTTTTAGTGTTTTCGGGCCATGCTGAGGCATGCAGGGTCATATTTCCCGGACCAGGGGTAGAACCCATGCCCCATGCAGTGGAAGCACAGAATCCTAACCACCAGACCACATGGGAAGTTCCTGGTAGGCCCTGCTTTCTGCACTCTCACACAATTACAGGAAAGAAGCGCCAGTTTCACTAACGAATGACTTCAGTGGAGCAGTAAAAATGATTAATTGTGCTTGTCTCAACCTTTCAGCGCTCGCCTTTTTAATATTCTGTCCAATGAAACAGGAAGTACATACAGAGTATAATACTTATGCTGCACACAGAGATGCAATGTTGTCTCCAGGAAAACCACTTGTGCTGTTGTTTGAGTCATGAGTTGAACTAGCTGCTTTTCCCATGAAACATTTTTATTTCAATGGCTGATAGTCAATCGAAGGCTGGGTGTTTGGCAGACATTTTCTCAAAAATGAATGAAGTGAGCTGTCATTTCAAGAAAAACAAATGACTACAAGTTGTTGCTCAATGGTAAAATTATCTTTCAAGTGAAAATTTGAATGTTGGCCAAAATCTGATTCTGCTTCCCAAAACTTATGAACGCTTTTCTGTTGAGACCAGTGGTGATATTATTATGGTCATTTGATACTATGCAATAAAATGTATCAACATTTTAAAGATCTTTAGGACTCATAAGCCAGTATTTTTGAAGTGACCAGGGTATGATATGACAAAATCATGGATTTGAGATAAAGGATCCATTCAAAGTGCAAGAAAGACCAATGAATTTTAATGTAACACTACACAAGTTGTTTGATAAAATTGGATGATCCAGGATCTGCCCCGTGGGAATGTCATTTGATCAAATGAACAAAAATAAATTTTTTTGACAGTATCTAGGAACAAACCCATAGACAGAGGAGCAGAGGAGCCTAGTGGGTTCTGGTCCATAGGGTCACCAAAGAGTAGAACACAACTGAAGCAATTAAGCACGCATGCATGCAGGAACAAACCACACTTTATTTATGTGCTTTGGAATATCTGCTCCACTGTCAACAGCCACTATTATAACAAAGTCTTTTTGCATCCAATAACAGTGCCGTCCAAGCATGTAGTTACTGTTAGGTGCCGATGCTTGTTGGAAAGGAAGTGGATGCTACAACATGCCGGGAAGATGAAACAGCCACTGGGACGTGCTGGGTAGTTGACTGAGAAAGAGTGTGAAACCTTAGTGGAAGGTCAAAAAAATTAAAGGCAACATTTAAATTAAAATTTGCAATATGTTTTTTTTAAATCCTCCACACTTTCCCTTTATTCCTAAGAGGAAATTAATAAAGAATAATGTGCAAGGTCTTCAGAAACAACCCCACACACAGTACTCTACACTGTTGCATAAGGCAGTTGGGAATTTAACTCATGTGTGTGGAATTTAACTCATTGGGGGAAGAGTGTGTATTTATTCTTTTTATACATTTAAGCATTTAGTCTTTTTAAAATATGTATTTTTTTTTTTACAAAAATAGGCTCACACTCTACATAATCTGTGTGATCTGCAATTTTTCATTTCTGAATGCATTAGACACCTCCCGCATGGAGTCAGCATGTGTATGTGTGCTCAATTGCTCACTCTTGTCCAACTGTCTGCAACCCCATAGACTGTAGCCTGCCAGACTCCTCTGTCAATATGATTTCCTCTGGAGTGGATTTTCATTTCCTTCTCCAGGGGATCTTCCCGACCCAGAGATTGAACCCAAGTCTCCTGCATTGGCAGGCGGATTATTTACCACTGAGCTACCAGAGAAGCCCAATGGAGTTAGTATGCATTGTCATTTTCAATGTCTCCCCAATTCCATTTACATTTAATGATTATTTTAATTACATCTACTGAAAGATTTTTAGATTTTTCCAGTGTTTTGTAGCAGATATAGGCTGCAATTTGAGAACATTCATGTATATACATCATTGTACAAGATTAAAATCTATAATTTAAAATTTTTAACTTTTGATACAATGAGGCCTTCAGAAAGATTTTCTGTATTATAGTCCTACCACAATTGTATAAAAATTTTTTTCCAGGGCTTCCCTGGTGGTCCAGTGGTTAAGAATCTGCCTTGCAAAGCAAGGGACACCAGTTCAATCCCTGGTCTGGGAGGATCCCGCATGCCGTGGAGCAGTAACTAAGCCTGTGTGCTGCAACTACTAAGCCTTCGCTCTGGAGCCTGTGAGCTTCAACTCCTGAGCCCACAAACCTAGAGCCCACGCTCTGTAACAAGAGAAGCCACGGTAGTGAGAACCCCGCTCAGCACAACTAGAGAAAGCCCGTGTGCGGCAACGAAGACCCATCACAGCCAAAAATAAATAATAAATGAATGAATACACAGTCAAAATTTTTTTTCGCCAAGTTGTTCCAACCCTGGGTATCCTTACTCTTTTAAAAATTGTCCAAACTGATAGGTCAAAATGATATTACATATGTTATCATATTGCTTTTCTTTGATTTTGAGTAAAGAGAAAACATTTTAAAAATATTTCTTTAGTTACATCGGGTCTTTTAGTTGCAGCATACGGGTTCTTTGTTCTTCATGCTGAATCTTTCCTTGCGGCAAGCAGATGGGCTCAGGTTTGGTTGCATGTGGGGTCTTAGTTCCCTACCACGGATCGAACCTATATCCCCTGTTTTGCAAGGTGGATTCTTAACCATTGGACTATCATGGAAGTCCCCTCTGCCTGCCTCTTGCTTGAAGAAAACTTTTGCCTTGTAGGCCTTCCCCAAGGTTCAAGGAGTAAATTTAATCCAAGAAATGCGAACATACGAAAACAGAGTCAAGCAAGTCAAAATAATAATTGTCTAACCATTAAACAAATTCAGGGACCTTTAGTTACTCCTCCAGGGCTGTAGATAATATTGTGAACCATATCCTTGAGCTACTTTGCAAATCCTGAAACCTCCACCAGGTGGAAGAAGTTTACTAAATACTGACCACAAACATGTAGACCCTAGACCATTGAAACCAGAAGGCTGGTGAGTCAATCAAGGTAGACTCCTGATTACTTCATCACCAGTCAATCATAAAAATGTCCATGAGCTGATTACCCCACAACCCTCCCCTTCACCCTGTCTTTGTTTTTTTTCTTTTTAAGATTGATTTATTTATATATTTTTGGCTGTGGGGGTCTTGATTGCTGCGTGTGGGCGTTCTCTAGTTGCTGAGGGCGGGGGCTACTCTCTAATTGCGTGTGGGCTTCTCATTGTGGTGGCTTCACTAGCTGTGGTTCACAGGCTCTCAGGTGCTTGGGTTTCAGTAGTTGAGGCTAGAGGCTCTAGAGCACTGGCTCAGTAGCTGTGGTGCACGGCCATAGTTGTTCCACAGCATATGGGATCTTCCTGCACCAGGAATCAAACCCATGTCCCCTGCATTGGCAGGTGGACTCTCAACCACTGGACCACCAGGGAAGCCCCATCCTGTCTTTAAAAATTTTTCCCTGAAAGACATCAGGGAATTCCATTCTTTGAAGCAGTATCTGACCCTACGCCTTGCTTAGCCTTGCAATAAACTCTGCACTTTTCTTTACCACAACCTGGCATCAAATATTGGCTTCAGTGTTTGCATACAGACCCAGGTCTGGTTCAATAACAGTAGATTTTGAGACTGTATATTGTTTAATTGAAAACTAGTTGCTTCCACTACACACCTATTAGCATGGCCAAAATCCACAACACTGACAACAGCAAAAGCTGACGGATATGAAGCAACAGAACTCATATTCATTGCTGGTGGGGATGCAAAATGGATGTCTTCCATTCTGAAGACAGTCTGGCAGTTTCTACAAAACTATATTCTTACTATACAACCTAATAATTGTGTTCCTTGACATTTACACAAATGAGAAACATTTTATTTCCATGCAAAATACTGCACAGGGATGCTTATAGAAGCTTTTATAATTGCCAAAACTTGTAAGCAGCCAAGATGTCTTTCAGTTGCAGAATGGGTAGATAAAGTGGTGGTATGTGCAGACAATGGAATATTATTCAGTGCTAAAAAGAAATGAGCTGTCAAGCAATGAAAAGACATGGAGGAACTTTAAATGCATATTACTAAGTGAAAGAAACCAACTTGAAAAGGCTACATACAAACTAAATGATTCTAACTACATGACATTCTGAAAAAGACAACTGTAATAGGGAAGAAATTTTGTATTCTATTACAAGTTAATCACTAAAGGGATGTTGCCTCAAAGCTTATATTATACATAATCACCCATCTCTGGGAACCCTGCTTCCCAGGTCATGTGCATTAGGCTAAAATACCTTTCTTCAGCTCACTGGAAGCACCTTGACCAGGCCCACCTGTGATTAACTGCACAAAGAAGAAATTAATATATCCCCTCCAGACGCTGCTGGGAACCAGGAACTGTTTGACTTCACTCCCTCCCCTTTTAGGGGATGTATAAAATATGCCTGAATCCAAAAGTAGGCAAGATGGTTCTTTGGGACAGGAGTTCATCATCTTCTTGGTCTGCTTGCTTTCCCAGTTCAGTCGTTATTTCTTGCCCCATCAACTTGTCTGTTGAGTTATTGGTCTTCCGTGCAGCTTGGACTCGGTAATAATCCTAGTGGTACAGTACAAAGGTCAGTGACTTTCAGGGACTTAGGGAGAGGGAGGCAAGGATGAATAGATGAAGCACAGGGGACTTTGTGTGCAGTAAAAATACTCTGTGTGATACTATGGTGGGGGATACATGTCACCGTATGTTTGTCAAAACCCATAGAGCGTTCAACACCCAGCATGAACCCTAATGTAAACTATGGACTTTGGGTGTCTTGTCAGTGTATAATTGTAACAAATACACCACTCTGGTACTGGGTGTTGATAGTGGGGGAGGCCATTCATGTGTGGGCACACGTGGTACATTGGAACTTTCTCCTCAAATTTTACTGTAAATCCAAAACTAAAAAAAAAAACAACAAAAAAACCTACTGACTGCACATGGTATCTTTATGGCCAGTTTTATTTATTTTTAATATCAGAAAGGTAACTTAATGTTATAGTTATCTTTGAAAGGTGAGATCATGGGTGATATTTGCTCTATTTTACACATATTTTCTAATTCAAATGCTGTGATCATAGATAACCTGTGTAATCTTTAAAAGCCAGGATTCCTATTTTAGGGGAGGTGGTGATTGTAACTCATACCCCCTTTGGTGGAAATGAGGTCCAGGCCAAGGGATTATCATGGTCAGCACTCATCCAACCAGCTGAACAAGGTGAAAACTTTCCTGAGAGTCCCTACGGTGTGGCCCTGCGGGCTTATGGGAAATGTAGTCCCGAAGTTTGACGGACCACCCCTCGGAGGACCCTGGGACGGCGTGCAGCCCCTTGCATCTGCGCATGCGCACTGCTGCGAGCGCGCCGGTGGCCGCCCTTCCCCCACCTGCAGCCGCGGGTAGGTGACAGGGCCCCGGTCTCCCCGCCGTGACCCAGCCTGGCCCTGCCCCACGAGCGGAGGCTGTGCCCCTCCAGGTAGGAGGCGGCCTGCGAGGCCGCCCCGCGGGGGCCGAGGGGCAGGGGACGAGGGGTGGGCTCGTGCCCGCGCGGCGGGACCCCAAACTTCGGAGCCCCTCGGGGAGGCGACCCTCGAGGCGGCGGCGGCGGCCCGGCGCTGGCGGCGGCGCGGGGCAGGCGGGGCGGCTCGGCCGGACGTGCGGGGGCGGGCACGGCGCGGGGGCGGGCGGCGGTGCGGGCCGGCCTCCCTCCCTTTGTCCGGCGGGGCGCCTCCGGCCGGCCGCGGACGTCTCCGGCCGCGGCGCCGCGCTGCGGAAGCCGGCGGGCGGACGCGCGCGCGACCCGGCGGGCGGCGCGGGGCGAGGCCGGGGCGGGGCCGGGCGCGCCTCAGAGCGCGCGGGCGCCGCGTGCGCCGCGGCCGCAGCCTCGCGGAGGAGGGCGGCGGGGCGCCCAGGCGAGGCGCGGAGCGCGCGGACGGCGACGCCGCCACCTTCCCGCCGGGCCCTCAGCCGGGCCTCCCCGACGCGCGCCCTTCCCCGGCGTCTTCGCTCGTTCCCGCGCTTACCCGAGGTGGCGCAGCCAGCTGGTCCTCTCAGACGAACGGCAAACATTTTTTATTTTGCCTCTTAATTTTGCTCACCAGTAGTTTTTACCGTGGAGGCGTTACGAGTTTTTCCGTGGTTGAGTTTACTGCTCTTCCTTTATTGGACACCCCAAAACCTTCACCATTTTGAGATTATACACCTTTGGTAATGATTCCCACTGATACTTTAGAATAAATTATATTTTTAAAAATCTGTTCGTGCTTCTATGATCCAGTTGATGGTTACATTTAATTAGGGGGGACGGACACGTTTATAATGTTGGCTTTTACTATAGGCCTTCCCATTTGTTCAAGTTTTTCATTTTTTTCCCCTTAGGAGCACTTTGTAAGTTTTTTGATAAATATTTGCGTTTTTATATTGTTGTTCTGTAGTAATTTATTGTTATTGAAGATGGAATCTTTTCCCCATTATTTCATCTTTTTTTCCTCTCGTATTTGATATTTCCCACTTTGCTTATTATGTGTATTTGAGATTGCTCCTTTTTCTCCTTAGTGTACCTAGTGGTTATTAATTTTTTTTATTGTAAAATAATAAGTTTTTAATGTCTGTAGCATCTGTAGTAATGTCTCTCCCATTATTACTGACTTTGATTTTTATGCTATAACTGTCCTCTAAATACTGCTCTAGCTGCATCCATTAAATTCTGGTACGTTTTGTTTTTCATTTCCATTCTGTTTTTTAAACTTCACTTGTGACTTCCTTTTTCACCTATTGGTTGTTTAAAAATTTGTTGTTTAATTTCCAAACATTGGGGATTTTCTAGATCTTTGTCTATTACCGATTTCTAGTTTAATTCTGTTTTGGTTAAAGAATATACTTTGTTGCATAATTCAGTCCTTTAAACCTTGTTGACTTGTATTTCCCTGGAGGTCCAGTGGTGAAGAGTCCACTTGCCAATGCCTGGGACATGCTTCAATCCTGGAAGGATTCTACATACCTGGGGCAGCTACTGTCCTTGCTCAGCAACAAGATAAACCACCACAATGAGAAGCCTACACACTGTGATGAAGAGTAGCCCCCACTCACTGCAACTAGAGAAAGCCTGCTTGTAGCAACAAAGACCCAGCACAGCCAAAAATAAAAATTTTATTTTATGGCCAAGGATATGTTATATCTTGAGGATGTTTTTTATGTACTTTAATGATTATTGTACTGTTAGTGGTAGAGTTTTCTGTAAATACTAAATGGGTCAAGTTTGTTGGTAGTGTGGTTCAGTTTTTCTGTATCCTTACTGGTTTTCTATATACGTGTCTTGTTACCTACTGAGAAAAGAATCCTGAATTCTTGAGCTACAGTTGTGGATTTTACCTGTCTTGTCTTTCAGTTTTATCAACCTTGGGTTCTTATATTTTGAAGTTCTTTTGTGCATAAACATTTAGGATCGTTACGTGTTCTGGTGATTTGATACATTTATCATTGTCATTTATCGCAGTGACATTATGTAATATCACACTTTATCCCTGGTAATTTTTCTTGTTGAGTCTACTTTGATATTAATCAATCCAGCTTTCTTTTGATTAATGTGTGCAAGGAATCTTTTCTTATCCTTTTACTATTTTTTCTCCCCTGTGCTGCATGTCATGCAGGATCTTAGTTTCCCAACCAGGGATTAAACCTGTGCTCCTTGCAGTGGAAGCAGAGTCTTAACCACTGGACTGCCAGGAGAGTCCCTATCCTTTTTGTTTTGATCTAGCTATTGTTGGTGAAAATTCAATTAACAATCAAGAAAATTTTATTTGAGCCAACCTGAGGATTATAATTCAAGAGACAGACTTAGGAGCTCTGAGAACTGTTCTGCCTATTAGATGTTGAAGGCATAGTCATATACTTTTTTTCTGAACTTTTTATTTTGTATTGGAGTATAGCCGATTAACAAAGTTGTGACAGTTTCAAGTGAACAGGAAGGGACTCAGCCATACAAATACATGTATCCATTCTCCCCCAAACTCTCCTCCCATCTAGGCTGCCACAACACTGAGCAGAGTTCCCTATGCTATCTGGTAGGTCCTTGTTGGTTATCTTAAATACAGCACTGTGTACATGTCCATCCCAAACTCCCTAACTGTCCCTTCCCCTCAGCAACCAAACCCAGTTTGTTCTCTAAGTCTGTTGAGTCTTTTTCTGTTTTGTAAGTTCATTTGTATCATTTCTTTTTAAATTCCACATATATAAGGTATATTAGACACTCTTCTGACTACTTCAGTCAATATGACAATGTCTTGTCTATTTTTGAGACGGAGGATCATTTATCAAAATGACATACTGACATAAAGTTCACCAAGTATACAGTAGTTCAAGTAAGCATATGCAGAGTGAACCTCAAGTCATCATGACCCCTTACAGAGTTGAGAACGAATGTTACTCTTAAGTTACATTGCTTGCATCAAAAGAAAACATCTTTATGGCAAGTAGGCATTCCTACCTTTGAGGCAGTGTGGTTAATGTGTAATGCAGATGGATGTATCATACTAAAAGGGAGGAGGCTCAAATAAGCTTCTTGAGTGAATCACAGTGAACTTTGAAATATATTCCACTGCTTTGTGTGTAAGGTAAGATCCAAGTTCACAAAACTTTCTTGGTCTTTTTGCTTTAGACAATTATCTTTTAGATTGATTAAAAGTAAGATAAAATGTCTTTTATAGTTCTCTTCATTTTAACCACTCCCAGAGATCTTTATTTCTTTGTGTAGATCCACGTTTCAGTCTGGTATCCCTTCTACCTGAAGAATGTCTTTAAAAAATTTTATTATAGTGTAGGACTACTGGTAATTCATTCTCTCTTGTTGTTTGATAAGGTTTTTATTTCACTTTTTTTTTTTTGAGATATATTTGCTGGGTATAGAATACTTGATTGGTAGTTTTTTCTTTCTTTTTTTAAAGATGTACTACATTGCCTTCCAGCTTATATAGTTTCTGATGAGAAATTGTGATTTTTTTATATTGATTCTTCTGTACAGGCAAACCTCAGAAACAGCGTTCAGTTCCAGATTGCTGCAAGAAAGCAAGTCACATGAATTTTTTGTTTTCTCAATTCATATAAATTTGTTTACCTATTAAGTTTGCAATAGTGTTATGCCTAAAAAACAATGTATGTAACTTTATTTATTTTTAAAATATTTATTTGGCTGTGCTGGGTCTTAGTTGCATCAGGCAAGATGTTTGATCTTAGTTGCAGCATGTGGAATCTTTAGTTGTGGCAGGGCCATGCCTGGGGGCTCATTGGTAAAGAGTCTACCTGCCAATGCAAGAGACCTGGATTCTATCCCTGGGTCGAGAAGATTCCTTGGAGGAGGAAATGGCAACCGACTCTGGTATTCTCACCTGGAAAATTCCATAGACAGAGGAGCTGGTGGGTTCCAGTCCATGGGGTTATAGAGTCAGACACGACTTCCTTACTGAGCACAAACACGGGATCTTCTGGTTGGAGCCTGTGAACTCTTAGTTGCAGCATGTGGGATCTTGTTCCTCAACCAAGGATCGGAATCCAAGCCCCCTGCTTTGAGATCATTTAGTTTTAGTCACTGGACAACCAGGGAAGTCCTCTACATACCTTAATTTAAGAATTTGTTATTACTGGGACTTGCCTGAAGGTCCAGTGGCTAAGATTCTGTGCTTCCAAAGCAGGGGCCTGGGTTCAGTCCCTGGTCGGAGAACTAGATCCCACATGCCACCACTAAGAGTCTGTATGCTGCAATGAGGAGATCCTATGTCTTAACTAAGATTGAAGATCCTGCATGCTGCAACTGAGACCCAGTGCAGCCAAATGAATAAATAATTAAAAATGTTATCACTACAGAGTGCTAACAATCTAACAATACTGAGTTGCCACAAACTTTCAATTTGTTTTTTAAAAAAAGCAATCTGAAGAGCAATTAAAGGTATGTCTATATGTAATATGTCAGGTTTTTTTTCTGGCTGCTTTTAAGAATTTCTCTTTGACTTAAATATGATATGTCCAGGTGTGTCTTTGTTTTGTTTTTTGATACTTACCCTTTTTGGATAAATTATCCTAGTTTCTTGGATATAAGGTTTGATATTAGCCATTTTTGGAAAATTCTTGGTCATTATGTCTTCAAATACTACTTTAAAAAATATTTATTTATATATCTGGCTGTGTTGAGTCCTAGCCTGTGGGATTGTCATTGTGTCACATGGAATCTTTTGTTGTGGCCCCCAGACTATAGTTGTGGCGTGTGGGCTCAGTAATTGCAGTGAGCTTGCTTAATTGCTCTGAGGGGCATGGGATCTTACTTCCCCAACCCAGGATCGAGCCTGCACCCCCTGCATTGGAAGTGCGGAGCCTTAACCACTGGACTGCCAAGTTTTTGGCAATACATTATTTTTGAAAATAATTATTGATGTATTTACATGTGCTGGATCTTAATTGAGGCACATGGGATCTTCAGTCTTCATTGCAGCATGTGGGATCTTATTTTTAGTTGTGGCATGCAAACTCTTAGTTGTGGCATGTGGGATCTAGTTCCCTGACCAAGGATTGAACCTGGGACCCCTGTATTGGGAGTGTGGAGTCTTAGCCACTGGACCTCCAGGGAAGTCCCTCCAATACATTTTTGTGAGACCATTTGATATTGCACTATAGCCCTTGGATTTCTTGTCTTTATTTTTTTTAAGCTTCCTCTTTGTGTCTCAGTTTGGGTAATTTCTTTGGACCTATCTTCAGATTTACTGAAAATTTTCTCAGCTCTGTTGTAGCATTGCATATTGAAGATGGTCTTTCAACTCTGTTACTGCATCATTTTAGCATTTCCTTTTTTTTCTTGATGGTTCCATCTCTTGAAGTTGCCTAGTTGTTAATTCCTTTTGTAAATCTTTTCCACGAAGCTTTAATATGTGAATCATAATTTTAAATTCCCTGTTTGATAATTTAGCCAGTTATGTTTTCTGTTGTTTGTTTTGTCAGTTAACAATTTGTCTTAGTCTTACCTTTTCAGATGTTTCGTGTTTGATGAAGGTGGGTTCTGCCAGCATGATCCTTATTGCCCTTCTGAACAGGCAAAAGGACTAGCCCATGAGGTGGAATTTTCTTAGGTGATGTGTAATGATTTAAAAACAAGTCATTCTGGAAGTTCTGAGGCAAGTTAGACCTTTAATAACAATACCTTCTGTTTTCCTCTATTCCAGTTCTGCCTTCATAGTTCTCTGCCTTTATCCAAAAGCTGCAGAAAATGAACAAATCCCAGGTGAGTTGTTTATTCCTAACTTTTCTGTGCATTTGAGGAAATATATAAGGACCTAGAAAATGAAAGGTATAAATGAGTAAAATTCAGGAAAACATAGTAAGAATAATCAATACCAACAGACAAAAAGTAAAATCAGGTTAATCAGGTATTTAGAAAAAGTTAAAAAGTAAATCAAGTTAATTGAGCAATTCTTGCATTGATTATGAATACCATTTCCTTGGTTCTCGAGTATTAGGTCTAAATTAGTTTTATGAATGTTCATATAGATGGTGTTTTGAGCAGCATTCCCAGGAAGAAAAACAGACTATTATTTTGTCTCTAGTTATTTCATATAGCATTCTTCAGGGTAGTACAGTGGGTATTTTATTTTTCCAGTGAGATTAACATAATGCCAGAAAACTCACTAAAGATCTGGATATGTATTTAAATTCTCCCCCTAACTTACACAAGTTCCATTGTCATTACTTTCTTGAGTAGCATTCCAGAATGTACTTCTACATATTTACACATGTATAAGTACAGATTATTATGAGATGGCATACTAATTATGCTGTTCTGTTTATATGTATTTTGTTTTGCTTTTAATGAATAGACCTCATTTTTTTAGAATAGTTTTGAGCTTACAGAAAATTTGAGTGAAAAGTACAGAATTCCTTTCCTCCTTCTGCACACATGGTTTCTTCTCTTATTAACACCTTGCATTAATGTGGTATAGCTGTTAAAATTGATGAGCCAATACTGATACTCTATTATAGTTCATAGTTTACATTAGGATTTGCTTCTGGTGTTGTGCGTTCTGTATGTTTTGACAAATGTGTAATGATATGTATCCACCACTGTTGTATCTTAGATAGTTTCAAGACTCACAAAATCCCCTGTGCTTCATCTGTTCATTCCTCCCTCTCTTTCCTTGAGCACCTGGCAGAATTGGAGGGGCAGTAAACAAGATATATATTACCTATGCATATGTATCAGTGGCTTCCATTCCCAGAATGGTGCACAGTTGGAATCAGTCAGTATGTGGCCTTTGCAGACTTTCATTAATAATCTGCATTTAAAGTTCTTCCATGTCTTTTCATGACTTGACAGATTATTTCTTTTTAGCACCCATGGTCTGAATGTACCACTATTTATTTACCCATTGAGCAACTGAAGGACATCTTGGTTGCCTCCAGGTTTTGACAGTTAGGAATTAAGCAGCTATAAACATGTCTGTGTAGTGTTTTTATGAATGTATGTTAATCATTTGGGTAAATGCTAAGGAAAACTAATGCTGGATTGTACAGCTAGATTGTACAGCAAGAGTGGTTTGTGAGACACTGCTCAGCTGTCTTTCAGAGTGGCTATAATATTTGCATTCCCACCAGCAGCGAGTGAGAGCTTGTGTTGCTTCACGTCCTTTCCAGCATTTGTGGTGTCAGTGTTGTGAACTTTGGCCACTTTAATAGGTGTTTCGCAGTATAATTTGATACTTCTCTGACATCTTAAGTATCTTTCCACGTCTGTGTATCTTCTTTAGTGAAGTGTCTGTTAAGGTACTTTTGGCCCTTTAAAAAAAACTTTTTTTACTGAAGTATAGTTGATGTACAATGTTGTGTTACTTTCTGCTGTACAGTGAAGTAATTCAGTTATACATACATATGCATTCTTTTTAAAAAATATTTCTCATTATGGTTTATCAGAGGATATTGAATATAGTTCCCTGTGTTATATCTTGGGACTTCGTTGTTTATCTGTGTGTAATAACTTACATCTGGAGACCCTAACCTCTCACTCCATCTCTCCCGCAACCCCCGCCACTTGGCAACCACAGTTATGTTCTCTGTGGGCATGATTCTGTTTCTGTTTCACAGATAGGTTAGTTTGTTTTTTTTTAGATTCCATATATAAGTAGTTTTATATGGTATTTGTCATTCTCTTTCTGACTGACTTCACTTAGTATGCTATTGTGTGTGGACCACTAGTGGATTCCATTATACTTAAGTATCTGATCTCCTTTGGATTCTCTTCCCCTGTAGCTATGACAGTGTTGAGCACACTTCCTTGTTCTCTTCAATGCTTGTTCGTTTTTCTTTGATGTATCTATGGCTGTCTCTTTGTGACATTCTGTCCGTGTCTAAGTGTGTATGGTTTAATCCCAATCGCCTGGGTTATCTCTTCGGTCACTGTATATTTGCCTTTTTTAAGCCTAAGCTTTTGTCTAACTCTGGGAGTCTCTTCATTTCCTAAATTAATTCATTGTATTTATTTTTAGATTGAGGCTTTAGGGAATTCCCTGAGCCATTTGTCTTTTCAGATTGCATTTGTAAGGAATTCCCTGAGCCAACTGTCTTTGTCTCAGTTACTTGATATAGTGTGATCATCTCCAGTATCTTCCATGTTATTGCAAATAACATGATCTCATTCTTTTCTAAGGCTGAGTAATCAATCGTTCATGGCATATATGTAGCACAACTTCAATATATAAACCTGGGTGCATAGATGTTGTGGTTGCTTCCATATCTTGGCTATTGTAAATAATGGGTTCCTGAATGTTGGGGTTCCTTATTTCATAGTATAGTTTTCCATGTATATGAGCTTGGATGATCTTGCTGTAGGTCTGGGTTTTGTTTTAAAGGAACCTGCATAAAGTTCTGCATCTTGTCTCAGCAATTTCCATTCCCAGAGGCAGCAGAGGAGGGTTCCCTTGTGGCTCAGCTGGTAAAGAATCCTCCTGCAATGTGGGTGACCTGGGTTCAATCCCTGGTTTGGGAAGATCCCCTGGAGAAGGAAAAGGCCACCCACTCCAGTATTCTGGCCTAGAGAATTCCAGGGACTGTATAGTCTATGGGGGTCTCAAAGAGTTAGACATGACTTTCACTTTCAGTATTTATCCCTGTGTTGGGATATTATGGCTGCTTTGGTGCCTGGCACCGGGAAGGAGTACCTTCCTGAAATGTGGGGTGTATGTTGTTTAGAAGGGTGCATTTCCCTGAATATAGGACCTGGTGAGGGCTTGCAGTATCTCTTGGTAGGTGCTGGTTTTGTTCTGAAGGAACCTGCATAAGGTTCTCCATCGTGGCTGGTCGCAATTTCCATTTTCAGGAGCAGCGGAGGGGGGTTCCCTTCTCTCCCTGCCGGTCTCCAGCATTTATTGTTCTGATTTGCTGGTGAGGGCTGCCTGATGATAGTTGGTTGTAGGTTTGCTTGGCAATCTCTTTAAGAATTAGAAAGGCGGAGTTTCTTTAGAGGTGCGGATAGTTGGTTTCCACTAAGTGTGAGGAAACTTTACCATTTGCAGTCGAGTTTTGAAAGTCGGGCCTGTTTTGAATCCTCTCTCTCTGAGCTACCCCAGGGTGTTTCTAGGGCGGGTTCCGTCAGCATCCCGCAGGCCTCTGTCCGGGAAGCGCCTGTTTGCCCCTGATTTGGCGGTGTTGTTCCAGGAAGCGGCCACAGGGCGGCAGCACTTCCACCAGTCGCGGTCTGTGCGGTGGGCCCCCAGAACCCGAGCCGGCCTGGCGTTCCTGGGTCGTCAGGGGGCGTGCAGACCGCCTGAGGAATCGCCGGAGAGCCTGAGTGCCCTTCCTTCGCGCCCCTTTCCTTTCACAACCACCCTCCTACCCCCATCCCCTGGGTCTGAGATGGCAAGAGCCATCTGAGACCCAGAAAAGTCCTGTTTTGAGGCTGTTTCCTACATAGGTGGAGAGACTGTAAGAAGTTGAACTTGGGAACCCCCCTACCAGGAGAAATGGAGACAGGGGGACCTTTTCAAGTGCTTCCAGCCCAGAGTGTCCAGTATTTTGGGGGTGCAGTAGCCCGGGTGTAGGTGCAGGTGTGCCTGACTGGTCAGCTGGGGTCTGCTCCAGAGGGAACCAGGCGCTGTAGATGCAGCGAGGGGTTCATGTCCCGGCAGTCCTCTTTAGCGCCCCAAGCCCTGTAGTGTCCAGCCCTTAGATCCTAGCATGCTGGGTCCCCAGGGGTATGACCACCCAGGTCAGCGAGGCCTGGGTGGACGAGAGTGGTCATTTTTTTTTTTCATTTTCTCCTTTCCATGTAATTTTTTTTTTCATGGAAATATAATAGTTTTACATTGTTTTTAGTTTTACGTAGAAGAAATTTAGTTATATATGGAGTTCTAATCAAGTTGGTCTTGAACTTATCAGAACCTTTAAAGTCATATATTCTGTATTGTAAGAATATTTATTAAGTTAAAAAGAAGTATGCCGAAGACTCCATGTCATCCGGACTCATACGCCATCACTCTTGTTTCCTCGCTGCCGTCTGTTCCGTGTTTGGTCCGTTTCCTGGTCTGTCCTTCTGCTGAGGGAGCTGGGAGGATGCACCAACAATGCCCCCCACCCCCCACATTGGATGTGCTGGCTCTTTCCTGTGCTCGGTACCACATACTGTTGTCCATTAGTGTCCTTCTACAGCTAAGGCCGTCCTTGGACACCGAAATCATGGTGAACTGTCTTTCCTCCGATAAAACTGGAATGTTACCTCATCTCCACGGGTCCTTTCTCAGGGTTCCCTCCTCCATCCTTCCTCTGCTTCAGCCTCCTGCTCACAGGGTCCTAATAGGTCGTTTTCCTGGGACTGGAATGTATTCAGGGATGACAGTGACAAGGAGCACATAGTGAGCCTCAAGCCGGTGGTGGTTTGGTCAGGTGTGTTCCACTCTGATTTCCATACAAACAAGACTTTCTCCATGGCTCACTTTTCCTGAGACCACAAAATGGGCTGAAGGAGGTTCTGCAGCCTTCTGGCCATTTTTCCTAGCAGTAATTCTTGTACTGGTGCTTACGGGCACTTCTGTGTACTAGGTCTGCCGTGCCTTCAATGACTGGTGCCCTCACAAAAATACTGTCGGTAATTGAAAATGACTTCAGATAGAGAAAGACTTAAGAAACCTGTTTGAAGAGTTAAATTTTACTCACATTGTTTAAGAAATCAAGAACATGAAAAGATTTGTAACATCGCTAATTTTGGGGTAAATGCCAGTCAGCAATACAATGAGCTGCCCCTCTGGCACCATTCAAAATGGTCCTCCTCACAAAACCTACAAAGAAGAAATCACCCCCGCCAGGCTTCTGGTGGCCATGTCAGTGGTAACAGCCACTAGGAAGAGCAGTGTGGAGGTTCCTTAAAAATCTTAGAAGAGGTACTTCTCTGGTGGTCCAATGCGTCCAGCTTAGCTTTCCAAAGCAGAAGGTGGGGCTTCAATCACTTGTCAGGAAGCTGGGATCCCAGATGCCTCGTGGCAATAGCAACCAAAACATTACACAGAAGACGATTGTAACAAATTCAATAAAGGCTTTAACGATGGTCCACATCAAAAAAAAAATCTTAAAGTTCTAAGAATAGAGCTGCCAGGTGATGCAGCAGTCCCATCCCCAGACCTGTATCTAGGAGAAGCACATCCGGCAGAGACAGATGCACCCTGAGGCTCTCTGTGGTACTGTTGTTAGAAAGTGTGTATTTATCTGGCTGCCCCACATCCTAGTTGTGGCACAAGGCACCCTCAGTCTGCACTGCAGCACGTGGGATCTAGCTCCTTGGCCGGGGGTCAAATCCGGACCCACTCTGAGCCCCTGGACCACCAGGAAGCCCCACTGTAACACTACTGACAGTTGCCGAGAGTGGAAGCACCAGAGTGTCCGCCAGTAGATGAATGGACAAAGATAAAGCCAGTGGAATACACTGGCTCACGAACAGATCACGCCATTTACAGCAGCATGGAATGATCTAGAGATGATGCTGTTGAGTGATGTAAGTCACACAGAGAAAGGCAAATGTAAGATGTCATTTATAGGTTGAATGTAAAAGTTAATAGTAATGAACCAACAAGAATAGTAATTTACCAACAAGAAAGAGTCACAGCTATAGAAAACAAACTTATCATTACCAGAGGGGAAAGATAGGACAGACGGACAAGCTAGGAGGTTGGAATATACATACATTCTTGCATATGGAGAAGAGCTAATTGACAGAGACTGACTGTACAGCACTGTGCTTATACTGTACTTGCTGCTGCTGCTAAGTTGCTTCAGTTGTGTCCGACTCTGTGCGACCCCATAGACAGCAGCCCACCAGGCTCCTCCGTCCCTGGGATTCTCCAGGCAAGAACACTGGACTTACCTAGATGGAAAAAAGTCCAAAGCTGAATATGTAGACGCCTGTCAATATGTGAGTCAGGTTGGTGTAGCAGAACAAACAGCACTGTAAAGCAAATATTCTCCAGTTTAAAATACAAATATTAATACAGAAAGAAAAACAGAAATGCCTGCTATATTCTTGGGCCCGGCTCACCTGGGCTGGTGTCACATCCCTGGTGCCCGAGCAGACTTGGGTCCCAAGGCAGGACTGTCATGAAATACAAGGTGTTGGGGAGGATGTACCAAGAAACGTGTCCTCTTTGACCTGTAGTGCCTAGTCCCCTCTGTGTGGAACCAGTCTTCCAAGTCCAGGGGCAGCCAAAACAAGACTGGGACAACCACAGGAAGGTGGACCTTTTGGCCTGGAAGAGATCTGAAAAGTCACCTCATCTCCACACCTCCTTGTGGTGGGGTGACCATCTCCAGCCTGCCCCATTAGAGCCGCCCCACCCAATGACAGTACCCTTAACAGGAGGTTTTCAGGGCTAGGGGTCTGTCTGGAAGATGAAGGGTAAGAGGGATGGGCCACAAGCCCTTGGGTGTTTGGTCAGGTGCATCCCGCTCTAATTTACAACCCAGGAACAGGACCTTCCTTCTCCAAAGCTCATATTCCCTGAGTAACCAGAATGGGGCAAGAAGAAATCCCGCCACCTTCTGGCCATTTCTTATAAAAACAGCTTTAAAGTCAGTGCTTAGGGGCACTTCATAATCACTAGACCTTTGGGGCTGTAAATGACAGGGGCCCTCAAAAAATGTCTTGGGTAGATAATCACAAATGACTTCTAATAGGGTAGGCTTTCAGGAACCCAAGTTCAAGAGGTAAATTTTATTCATGAAAAGCTCCTCAACATTGCTAATTATTGGGGGATAGAAATCAGCACTCCAATGAGGTGTCGCCTCGCAGCAGTCAGAATGGCTGTCATCACAGTCTACAAACGAGAAATGCTGGCCATGGAGACAGGGATCCCTCCTAAACCATTGTTGGGAATGTAAACTTGGTAACGGTCACTATGGAGATCAGTGTGGAGGTTCCTTTGAAATCTAGAAGCAGACCTGCCAGATGATCTGGCAGTTCCACTTTTGGGTGTCTATCCAGGGAAAACCACACTTTGAAAAGGCACATGCTCGCAAGGTTCACTGCAGCACTGTTTACAGTAGCAAAATGTCCCCTGACAGATGAATGGATAAAGAAGATGTAGAAATATTCTGCAGCCATGAAACAAACTAATGCCATTTTCAGCAACACGGATGGACCTGGAGATAGAGTGAAGGAGGTCATATAAAGGCAAATATGATACCACTTACAGGTGGAATCTAAGTGAAAGTAGCTCAGTCATGGCCAGTTCTTTGTGACCCCACAGACTGTACAGGCCATGGAATTCTCCAGGCCACAATACTGGAGTGGGTAGCCTTTCCCTTCTCCAGGGTATCGTCCCAACCCAGGAATTGAACCCAGGTCTCCCACATTGCAGGTGGATTCTTTACCAGCTGAGCCACAAGGGAAGCCCAAGAATCCTGGAGTGGGTGGCCTATCCCTTCTCCAGGGGGTCTCCCTGGCCCAGGAATCGAACTGGGGTCTCTTGCATTGCAGGTGGATTCTTTACCAGCTGAGCTATCAGGGAAGCCCCGTAGAATCTAAAAATTGCTACAAATGAAATAATTTACAAAACAGAATCTCAGATGTAGAAAGCAAACTTTCAGTTACCAAAGGGGAAGGGTTGAGGAAAGGGATAAATTAGGAGGTTGGAATTATCATATACAGCCTAGAAAAGAGATAATCAAGTACCTACTGTATAGCACAGTAATATGTAGATACCCGTGTATATTAGTGAATCAAGTTGCTAAATACTTAATCACAACATTAAAAAATTTTTGGTGTGGATCATTTTTTAAATCTTTATTGAATTTGTTACAGTCTTGCTTTTTTTATGTTTTGGGGGTTTTTTTTTTTGTTTTTTTAGCAAGGCATGTGGGGTCTTAGCTCCCCAGTCAGGGGTCAAACTGCACCCCAGCACTGGAAGCCAAAATCTTAACCACGGGACTGCCTGGGAAGTCTTAGCAAATGTGACATCTTAAATCAACAACTCGCCAGTTTAAAACCAAAACTAAACTCAGAAACAGAGAGGTGCCTGCTGCATTCCCTTAGACCTCCCTGTCCCAAGCTGGTGTCACATCCCTAGAGCCATAGTAGGCTGGGCTCAGGCTGTACTGTCATGTGGCTGAGCGCCATCCCCCCTCCGACCTGTAGTACCAAGACCGCCCTGCAACCTGCAGCTTCACACACTGGGAGCCTCCTGTTTGTCCCAGCACCAAACGTGGCTTGGGCATATATTCTGTGGTTACAGATCGTTGAAGTGGTACGGAAGTGAGACCTTTCTCCTGAGGTCAGGGGTGTGCGGACAGGAGGAAGAGGCTCAGATGAGAAGGAAAGAATGAAGTTTGGGGAACTCTGGAGAGGGAGGGCACTAGCCCACCCTTTAAAATACCACCCGGTCTTCCACACGCCCTGTCACAGCCACCTGATCCGTGTTCCAGGTTCTCTCACAGCTGTCAGCCCAAGGGTCAAGCACTATGTCTCTGAGCCCTGAGTCCTGCCTCTGGTGAAAGAACACACAGTCAGACCACAGCCAGCCCCCCGAGGTGTCCAGGCTCTGTGCCTCTTGATCAGGCTGTAGGTGCCCAGTGGGGTCCTGCCGGAAGGTTTCTGTCTCCTCTGTGAAGCAGCCAGTTTGGGCCAGAAAGTCGGAAGCACATGCTGAGCAGCCCCATCTTCAGGCCATCTCGGATGCCAAAGCCCCCGACTGGGCGGCAGGCCTCCAGTGGGCGTCTGATCTGAAGGCGCGCTGGCCACATCCCTGCTCTCGGCCCACGCGGCTGCAGAGTTTGGGGACCTCCGGCCGATCTCCTCCCTCTGGCTCTGTCTGTAGTGAAGTTACCTACAGAAGTTGAGGGTCTCATGGAGAAAGAAGATCTTTTAGTCACTGTACCTCAACCCTGAGAAGTTTATACCAAAAATGAACCCGAAATGCTATGTTTGTCTCCTTTTGTTTCTAAAGAGAAACAGCTCTAGTTTTCTAACTCATATAAAGTTGTTTTCTTTGAGTACCTAGCTTGTACTCATGTAGTTCGTGCTAACAGAAATACAGAGATAACAATTTCTGGTCTAAAAAATCATAACATCTAATGGGGAGAGTAAGAGAAGTAAGGTTGTTTTTGTTTTTTAAAGAAAGCAGAGTGAAATACATGCCACATGAGAAGCATAACCGAAGTCCTCCAGGGTTTAAAAGTGTAGGGACTCAAATTACGGAAGGTCCCATCTAAGCAATCTGTGACCTGACCTAAGTGGGAGAATCTGCATAGAGAGTGGAGTCGGGGGAAGGAGGGATGAAGGAGGAATCTGAAATGTGTTGAACACTGGGCTAGCCACTAATTTAAGAGAGAATGGATGATGTTTCTAATCCAGCCAATCCTATAGTTAGAGCTATACTTTAGAAAAATCATGCTAGCTTATAATGTGGAGTAGATGAGAATAAGAGGAGACAGAAAATAAGAGTTAGGAAGCGCTGGTAGCAGCTGAGATGCAGTGAAGAAGCGGAGGTTAGACTCGAGGGGTCTACAGCTCGCCTCTAAGGGCGATGACTGACCTTGGTCCTCAGTACTCAGTTTATTCCTTGGGAGATTCCCAGTGTTCCTGTTTTTGTAACGGATTTCAAAAGTGATCTGAAAATGGGAATAAATACTGCTGGGAAAATCTTGACTCTATGATTGGTGACCTCAGTGATATTGATCCTAGGCATAGATGACCTACCACCAGCATTCTCTGCTCCCAGGCCATATGGCTAAAGATTCCTGTAAGAGGTCATAAAACAATACTTCTGGGTTACCTGAAAATTTGTGCAATATGACTAGGTCATTTGTAGTGTTCAGATCTTTATCTCATATTTTTTTTCTTCCTCTAAGTTTTCCTGGGCTTCCCAGGTGACACTAGTGGTAAAGAATCTGCCTGTCAGTGCAGGAGACACAAGAGACGCAGGTTTGATCCCTAGGTTTAGAAGATCCCCTGGAAGAGAAAGTGGCAACCCACTCTTTTCCTTGCCTGGAAAACACCATGGACAAAGGAACCTGGTGGGCTACAGTCCATGGGGCTGCAGAGAGTCTGAGCATACTCGTTACTGAGCATATACACATAACTTCTTGAGTCTAAGAACTTTTAAGATCTGTTCTCTTAGCAGCTTTCAAGCATGCAATACAATATTATTACCCACCGTCACCATGCTGTACATTACCTGACTTACTTTATAAGGGGAAATTTGTACCTTTTGGCCCCTTTTACCTAATTTTCCTACCTCCACCATCCAACCTCTGGCAGCCAGTCTGTTCTCTGTATCTATATGCTTGTGTTTTGTTTTGTTTTTTTAGGTTCTACATATAATTGAAACCATATGGTATTTGTCTTTATCTGACTTATTTCATGTAGCATAAGGTCCATGTTGTCACAAATGGCAAGATTCCATTCTTCTTTATGGCTGAATGATGTTCCATCAGTGGATACTCAGGTTGCTTGCATATCTGGTTTTTGTAAATTATACTCAAATAAACACAGTGATAAGTCATCCCTCAGTATCCTCAGGGAGTTGGTTCCAGGACCACCCCCCGCTTGGATACCAAAGTCCACAGATGGACTTTATATAAAGTCCCTTATATAAAAAGCATAGTATTTGCATCTAATCCACATACATCCTCCCATGTACTTTAAATCATCTCTAGATAACTTAAAGTGCCTTGTACAATGTAAAGGACATGTAAATAGTTTTGTCTTTATATATATAAATAGGTCCCACACCTATAAGAATGGTTATTTCACTGTGATTTTGATTCACGTTTCCCTGATGACTTGTGATTCTGAACACCTCATGTACCTGGTGGCCACCTGTATGTTTTCAGAAGAATGTCTATTTCCTCTGCCTCTTTTTTAATCAGATTGGTATTTTTTTCTCCTAATTCACCCCTCATCAGGTACATGACTTGCAAATATTTTCTCTCATTTGGTAGATTGCAAGAAAATATTTGCAAATCGTATCAGATGAGGTTTTCGTTTTGTTGATGGTTTCCTCTGCTGTGCGGAAGCCTTTTAGTTTGTAGTCTCACTTGTTAGTTTTTACTTTTCTGCCTTTTTTATGGTTTGGATATGGTAGAGAGATCTTTACCTATGTCTGATAGTTTATCTTATAATTGGAATTTCATATTCTACCTTTAAATATTCAAAACTTTAACTCCTTGAATATTGTCTAGTTTGAGACCATGAAAATAATACCTATATGAGCATCATCATTAACTTGTAACATTAAATACTGCATATTAATATTTAATGTTAATATTTGCCAAATATGACAGTGCTGGAATTTATGGGAATCTGAATAAATGCTTTAACTTTTATAAAGATATTTTTGATGGCATGACAAAACAATGAAATTTTACAGCTTGTGTCATATGTAAATTTTAAAGATGATTCTTTTACACCATAAGAGTACGTTTTTATGTGTCCTTCCTGCATCACCAAATGCTAATCATATCAGAATAAATAGCCATATGCCATTTCAGGGATCAGTTTCATTCACCGATGTGACTGTGGACTTCACCCAGGAGGAGTGGGAGCAACTGGACCCCTCTCAGAGGATCCTCTACATGGATGTGATGCTGGAGAATTACAGCAACTTACTATCAGTGGGTAAGGACAGCTTTCAGGTGTAATTCACGTTTGCCCAGTCGTGTTTAGGTCCTTTCTCAGTTACCCAAAATTACAAGCTTCTGAACTACTAAAGTGGTTTTGGTCTCAAGCTTCATGTATTAAAGCTGAGATAGTGCAGACTCTGAAGTTCTGCCTTTTTTATTTTCAGGCTTTCTCAAGTCCAAGCAGTTAGGAGTGATGTCCCATTATCAAGGTCTCTAATATTATCAAACCAGATTTTCAAGTTGGAGCAGTAAGAATAGTTGTGGGTATCAGAGTTAGAGTTTCCAGTTCAGAACTTATTAGGAAGGGGCTTCTCTGGTGGTCCAGTGGCCAAGACTCCACACTCCCAATGCAAGGGGCCCGGGTTCAATCCCTGGTCAGGGAACTAGATCCCCCATGCCACCACTCAGACCCATCAAAGCCAAATTCTTTTTTTTTTCCTCCCAGAAAAAGGAACATATAGTATACAGAGTGAAGTAGGTCAGAAAGAAAAACAGCAATACAGTATATTAATGCATATATATGGAATTTAGAAAGATGGTTACGATGACCTTATATGCGAGACAACAAAAGAGACACAGATGTAAAGAACAGACTTTTGGACTCTGTGGGAGAAGGCGAGGGTGGGATGATTTCAGAGAATAGCATTGAAACGTGTATTGTATGTGCAGTGAATCGCCAGTCCAAGTTCAATGCGTGATACAGGGCACTCAGGGCCGGTGCACTGGGATGACCCAGAGGGATGGGATGGGGAGGGAGGTAGGAGAGGGGTTCAGGATGGGGACACATGTACACCCATGGCTGATTCATGTGAATGTATGGCAAAAACCACCACAATATTGTAAAGTAATTAGCCTTCAATTAAATAATTAAAAAAAGAAAAAAGAAAATAATGAAGATAAAACCACCAGTTGGCTTTTTTTCTTCTTAAATATATGCTAGTTTAGTTTTAGATAAAACAGTATTTGATCAATTAATGTTTAAAATATTATTCTACTATGAGAACTTTGAAATGGTATTGTCACAGAAATAGGTGGCATAATCCAGAATTATTTTTCCCTTTCCTACAAAAAATAAAACATCTGGGCATAGGTCTTAAGTGAACTGTAAGTATCGATATTTGTTTTTGAAAGATTTTCATACATTTTTTCAAGACTTAACCAGAAACGCTGCTTCTGTTATTAATCAAATGGTCTTAATAAAATATGCCAACTCCAAAAAAAAAAAAAAAACATACTAGGAAGAATGTGGCAGATGACACTACCCTTATGGCAGAAATGAAGAGGAACTCAAAAGCCTCTTGATGAAAGTGAAAGAGGAGAGTGAAAAGGTTGGCTTGAAGCTCAACATTCAGAAAACAAAGATCATAGCATCTGGTCCCATCACTTCATGGGAAATAGATGGAAAAACAGTGGAAAGAGTGTCAGACTTTATTTTTGGGGGCTCCAAAATCACTGCAGATGCTGATTGCAGCCAGGAAATTAAAAGACGCTTACTCCTTGGAAGCAAAGTTATGACCAACCTTGATAATATATTAAAAAGCAGAGACATTACTTTGCCAACAAAGGTCCGTCTAGTCAAGGCTATGGTTTTTCCCGTGGTCATGTATGGATGTGAGAGTTGGACTGTGAAGAAAGCTGATCGCCGAAGAATTGACGCTTTTGAACTGTGGTGCTGGAGAAGACTCTTGAGAGTCCCTTGTACCACAAGGAGATCCAACCAGTCCATTCTAAGGGAGATCGATCCTGGGTGTTCACTGGAGGGACTGATGCTGAAGCTGAAACTGCAATACTTTGTCCACCTCATGCAACGAGTTGACTCACTGGAAAAGACTCTGGTGCTGGGAAAGGTTGGGGGCGGGAGGAGAAGGGGACGACCGAGAATGAGATGGCTGGATGGCATCACCGACTCTGTGAACATGAGTTTGAGTGAGCTCCGGGAGTTGGTGATGGACAGGGAGGCCTGGCGTGCTGTGATTCACGGGGTCGCAGAGAGTTGGACACGACTGAGCGACTGAACTGAACTGAGGGAGAATGTGGAAGGTGGGAAGGAGAATCTGATAGAAGCCATCGGAAGTAATATCCTAGAGATTATGAATGGGTTGGTACCTTTGAAGTATTGTTTAGGAATCTGTTTTTCAAATCCCTAAACTTTCAGAGAAAGCTGAGGACAGATGACTTGTGCAGCTCCTATCTTGAGTCATACCTCCAAACAGTCACTTCTTCCTGCTTAACTTTTTTCCTGTTTAATTTTTATATCTATTCACCTCTCACCGTCAAGCCTTGATTCTTTCTTGTCATGTTATAAACCTTTGTTTCATGATTAGTTTCTCTTTCATTAATATTGTCATCTAGCCAGGATGGTGACTTCTATATTTTAGGTCATTATATAGCCTCAAGGAAAATACACATTTTTCAGTATGAGTGCCAAAAATGGCAGCAGGATCCCAAGGGTCAGGAATAACCAGTAATACAGAGATGAAAGTAAAGGTTTGTACAGCATAGGTGGAGGTCAGGTAAATTTGATCCTTGAGATTCCTTGGAATAAAAGCTGGGACATAGACTGGTTTGAGAAATAAATTAAACACATGAAAGATGAAAAATAAGATATAATGATAGAAACACTTTCTTCAACAACTTCAATTGAAAAAAATAGTGCACCCAGCAGTAGCATTGAGTGATACTGTTAAAGGATCTTGGATCCATTTTATATTTTCTACAGAATGTATGAGTTTCTGGGTTTTGCCTTCCACTTGCAAAAGTCTGACTTTGGAGGTTTGGAGCGCCACGTAGGGTTCTCTCTGCAAACCCGTGAGAAATGTTGCCTTTAGGAAGTTACTGGTAAACCTGCTAGAGGAACAGAGGAGAGGAGAGGGCAAAGAGCCCTGAGTGTGTAGATGTGGCGGCCATCCGACCACAGTCAAGAGTCTCAGAACTGGCTGCTGAACTTCGATCCGCCTGGTTTTTTCCCTTAACATCTACTTATTATCTTATTCTGTGTCAGCTGGTGTCCTTGAGGACACCAAGTCACATTTGTCTCTGGAATTGCCAGCCTTCCCACATTCGTTGGTTTTATTTCACTTTATCCACTAAAAGTGGCCGTTTTGTAATCGGGGGTGTTGTCTGTGTCCATTTTGCCACAGGCTTTGTGTTTTTATTTCATTGTTTAAGAACTAAGAAAACTGGGAACTGGGGACTTTTTTATACTGAAAGACTGGGTCCCAAACTAAAGAAAGAGACAGCCCTGCAGTGGAACTTTTGTGGAGCTTCACATTCTGTAACATTCTCGTGAAAAGGTTGACCGTATTTCATGTGCTTTTTCCTAGAGGTATGGAAGGCTGATGACCAGATGGAGACGGACCACAGAAACCCAGATGAGCAGGCGAGGCCGTTTGTTGTCTTTAAGGACCAAACCCCAATCGAAGAAAGAGATAATAATCTCTTTGGGAAAACATTTAACCTTAGCACAGACTTTGTTTCTTTAAGACAAGTACCCTATAAATATGACTTATATGAAAAAACTTTGAGATACAATTCAGACTTACTTACTAGCAATAGAAACTATATAAGAAAGAAAGCAGATGACTGTAATGGATTTGGAAAAGCACTCTTCTATCTGAAACAAGAGAAAACCCTTCCTGGAGTGGAATACTCGGAATATAATAAAAGTGGGAAAGCCTTCAGCCATAAAGAAGCCATTTTTAAACACCAGAAAATTAGAAATTTGGTGCAACCTTTTATCTGTAATTACTGCGACAAGGCTTTCTCGTTTAAATCACTCCTTATTAGTCATAAGAGAATACATACTGGAGAAAAGCCTTACGAATGTAATGTGTGTAAGAAAACCTTCTCCCATAAAGCAAACCTCATTAAACATCAGAGAATTCATACTGGGGAGAAACCCTTTGAATGTCTGGAATGTGGAAAAGCATTCACCCACCAGTCAAACCTCATTGTCCACCAGAGAGCACACATGGAGAAGAAGCCCTATGAGTGCAGCGAATGTGGCAAGACATTTGCCCAGAAATTTGAACTTACCACACACCAGAGAATTCATACTGGAGAACGACCCTATGAGTGTAATGAATGCGCAAAAACCTTCTTCAAGAAGTCAAATCTCATTATACACCAGAAAATTCACACAGGGGAGAAACGCTATGAGTGCAGTGAATGTGGCAAGTCCTTTATCCAGAACTCTCAACTCATCATACACATGAGAACTCACACTGGAGAAAAACCCTATGAATGCACTGAGTGTGGCAAAACTTTCAGCCAGAGGTCAACTCTTAGATTACATTTGCGAATCCACACGGGAGAGAAACCGTATGAGTGTGCCGAGTGTGGGAAAGCCTTCAGCAGGAAGTCCCGACTCAGTGTCCATCAGAGAGTTCACACTGGGGACAGACCCTGACACTGCAGCCCACTTGTACCACGGAGAACCCTTCCCACGGGGAGGAACCTCACGAAGGTGCTAAAGGAACATGGGAACTCATACGCAATCTATCAACTCAGATGTGTAAAAACGGGGTCCCTTACGAATATCGTACCATCAGTTAGGTATGATACCCAGGTAAACAATATGTACCAGAATATATTCAACTGTAAATAGACAAACTTATCTGTATTACAGTGAGCTTTTAGAAATCCTGAGTAAATTATTCAGTAATGAAGTATTCTGGGCAGCATAAAGGAGCTAAAGACAGTACTCTACGGATTCAGTGGTTATGTGCGAGAATATGCCACACACACATACAAACACTGTATTTTAGACCTGTGCGTGTAAATTTAACAGACACTGAGAGTTTGACATTCTTGGCCTAATTAGGACATCCAAACACGATTTTCCATACTGAGCATCAGGTGTTTTTCAGTACCTTACAATCCAGGATGCATTCCAGAGAGCATGCGTTTCCTCCTCTTGCGGGCACACTGTTACTGAGTTGCCTCGTCAGTCAACAGAAGACAGTGTTGTTGGAGTTTTAGCCTTCTGGGTTTGCTGAAGACTTCCCAGAAGTATTACTGACACATAAGCATGCAAGTATGAGATAACTGAGAAAGTGAGGAGAGTGAAAAGGAGGCAGTGCGCAGCACAGAGCACACGGGCTGTGTAAAGAGCAGCCACACCCAACGTGCGCTTGTGTTTCACTGGGGTACTTAAAAACGTACAAATGCATGTCTTACCAGAATACTGTATAACCCAGGAACCACTTGTATCCTGTGTTTCCCTATTTCTCTTAATATTTTATACATTGTCTCGCAACAAATAGGATGTGTATGTAGTTCAAGTGTCACATTTCAGAGACTTAGAGAAATAATTTATTTTAAGTAACTGTCAATAAATGTCTTATATTGCTTTTTAAAACTTCCATGTGCATAGTCCACTTTAGAAATAAACTTTTGCAGAATTCTATTTAAAGGAGATAGTTCTACTTCCATGAGTTTCACTGTCATCAATCAAAAGCATTTCCCTTTGGGATGTGACTTAGTGTGAGTTATGTCTTTCTTTTAAAGGCTCACAAATACTTTATTAACCTAAAAGTCTCAGTTTTGCATAACTCAGATATCACTTTAGGCCTCATTTCAAATTCACAAGTTCCTTTCCTTATTCATCACAGATCATGTGTTGATACAGCAAATGGCTGCTGTAACTGGCCTTTCTTTCTTGTAGTTATATTTGGAGATTATGATGTGCTGTGACTGTATATGAACATGAGTGATTTTCTGAACAAATCTGTCAGATTATCCATAATCCAGTAAGTCTTATCTTTCTAAACTGTCATCTCCTAACGGCAAGGAAACAGCGGAAGAGGGTAACTTCATACACTGCTGTTAGAAATACAAATTGTGACAGCCTCCTTGGGGATAATTATGACTCTGTCTTTTAACATCAAAAACATACATACAGTTGACCCTTGGACAGCACTGGTTTAAAATGTGCAGGTGCATTTATCCACAGGTTTTTTTCAGTGAGTATGTACTCTAGTCCTCCGTTGGTTGAATCTGTGGATGCAGAACCTTGAATACAAAGGACAGACTTAAGTTATACTTGGATTTTCAACTACACTGAAGGTCTGTGCCTTTATCCCCTGTGTTGTTCAAGGGCCAACCCAGCAGACTTGCTTCTGGGAATCCATCCTTAAGAAAAAAAGTGCCAGCATCTTAAACTATATGTTTATCAATGTATATTGTATTTTTTGGTAAGGACAAAAGAATTTGAAGGACCATTGGTAAGGGAATGATTGAATAAACTGTGATAAAGATGTACCACAGCTAGAATGTAATCATGGAAAAGAGAGCCTACTATAGGGGCAAATGCCACCAGGACAGATGGGGTGGGAGAGTGTGTGTGTGTACACCAGGACAGATGGGGTAGGGGAGAGTGTGTGTGTGTGTACATGAGACAGATGGGGTAGGGGAGAGTGTGTGTGTGTGTACATGAGACAGATGGGGTAGGGGAGAGTGTGTGTGTGTGTACACCAGAACAGATGGGGTTGGAGAGTGTGTGTGTGTGTACATGAGGACAGATGGGGTAGTTGAGAGTGTGTGTGTGTGTACACCAGGACAGATGGGGTAGTTGAGAGTGTGTGTGTGTGTGTGTGTGTGTACACATCAGGACAGATGGGGTGGGAGAGAGTGTGTGTGTGTGTACACCAGAACAGATGGGGTGGGAGAGAGTGTGTGTGTGTGTACACCAGAACAGATGGGGTGGGAGAGAGTGTGTGTGTGTGTACACCAGAACAGATGGGGTGGGAGAGAGTGTGTGTGTGTGTACACCAGAACAGATGGGGTGGGAGAGAGTGTGTGTGTGTGTACACCAGAACAGATGGGGTGGGAGAGAGTGTGTGTGTGTGTACACCAGGACAGATGGGGTGGGAGAGAGTGTGTGTGTCTGTACACCGGGACAGATGGGGTAGGGGAGTGTGTGTGTGTGTTTGTACACCAGGACAGATGGGGTGGGAGAATGTGTGTGTGTGTACACCAGGAAAGATGGGGTGGGAGAGAGAGAGTGTGTGTGTGTGTGTGTGTACACTGGGACAGATGGGGTAGGGGAGAATGTGTGTACTCCAGGACAGATGGGGTGGAAGTGTGTGTGTGTATGTACACCTGGACAGATGGGGTAGGGGAGTGTGTGTGTGTGTACACGAGGACAGATGGGGTGGCAGAGTGTGTGTGTGTGTGTTTGTACACCAGGATAGATGGGGTGGGAGAGTGTGTGTGTGTTGTATGTACACCAGGAAAGATGGGGTGGGAGAGAGAGAGTGTGTGTGTGTGTGTGTGTGTGTACACCAGGACAGATGGGGTAGTGGAGAGTATGTGTACTCCAGGACAGATGGGTTAGGAGAGTGTGTGTGTATGTACACCAGGACAGATGGGTTAGGGGACTGTGTGTGTGTGTGTGTACACGAGGACAGATGGGGTAGTGGAGAGTATGTGTACTCCAGGACAGATGGGTTAGGAGAGTGTGTGTGTATGTACACCAGGACAGATGGGTTAGGGGACTGTGTGTGTGTGTGTGTACACGAGGACAGATGGGGTAGGGGAGTGTGTGTGTGTGTGTACACGAGGACAGATGGGTTGGAGAGAGTGTGTGTGTGTGTGTACACCAGGAGAGATGGGTAGGGGAGAGTATGTGTACTCGAGGACAGATGGGGTGGGAGAGTGTGTGTGTATGTACACCAGGACAGATGGGGTAGGGGAGTGTGTGTGTATGTACACCAGGACAGATGGGGTGGGAGAGAGAGTGTGTGTGTGTGTGTGTGTATACACCAGGACAGATGGGGTAGGGGAGAGTGTGTGTGTGTGTGTATACCAGGACAGATACGGTAGAGGAGAGAGTGTGTGTGTGTACTCCAGGACAGATGGGGTAGCGGAGTGTGTGTGTGTGTGTGTATACCAGGACAGATACGGTAGAGAGTGTGTGTGTGTACACCAGGACAGATGGGGTAGGGGAGAGTGTGTGTGTGTGTACACCAGGGCAGATGGGATAGGGGAGTGTGTGTGTGTGTGTGTACACCAGGACAGATAGGGTGGGAGTGTGTGTGTATGTGTGTGTGTGTGTGTACACCAGGACAGATGGGGTGGGAGAGTGTGTGTGTGTGTGTGTGGTGTGTGTGTGTACACGAGGACAGTTGGGGTGGGAGAGTGTGTGTGTGTGTGTGTGTACATCAGGACAGATGGGGTGGGAGAGTTGTGTGTATGTACACCAGGGCAGATGGGGTAGGGGAGTGTGTGTACGAGTGTGTGCACAGCAAATTTTGTAAAATTAAAACCTAAAAACTGTGTGTGTTAATTTGTATAGGATTTTATGGGCCTGGAGAATAAAATTCTCTGAAGTAAAAAATATACTTAACATTATTTTCAAAAATGGAGATTTTTCATGCATTCCTTATCGCTGACATTTGTTCAGACTGGAATACCACCGTAACCCATGAAAGTGGACACAGTTTCCACCGCGTAACAAGGCGGGCAGCTTCCTTACCCTGTGCAGCAGCTAGCTACTGTGCTGTGCTCCAGCCTTCTCGGCTGTGCTGTACTCCTTAGCCTGTGTTCTCAACAAAAGCACATATCTGACAGTCACTGTTCACATGATGAAAACTTAAAAAAAAAACAGACTAATAAAGACAGAAAAACCATTGGAAAAAATGCAGGGAATGTCAAGGTTATTATTACTTTAAATTAGCAAATTATAGTGCTTTGAGAAAATTTAACATAACCGCCTTACAGCTGCACAGATGACCATAAGGGTGACTGTCCTTGAGGTGTTTGCTCCCAAGGCCCTATAAATCCAGATCAGAGCTCATCATGTCTCCTTTTTTGGGTGCCCTAGGATCCTCATACAGCGGACTGGTTTTAGAGGAACCTCCTCCTAAAGATGAGTTCTTTCAGCCTTAGCATAGGGCTGTGTTCATCAACCTCAGAGCAGGCTGGGAGCTGGGTCTGTCTTTTCACTGGTGAGCTGCATGCCAAGAGGGACAGACAGTTTGCACAACAAACTCCCTATCTTGACTCCAAACCCCATACCCACGTACCTGGCCCTGTGACCTGTCTTTACTCCACTGATTTTAATTAGACATTTGTTTTCTATTTCCATAGATAACTTTTTCATAACTAGAGTGCTTCAGTATCTTAACTTTTCCACATTGTTTTATGCTCTATAAATCCAAAGTTGGGATCATCTTCATGGTATAAAGCTGGCCTGGCTGAGTGGAATTGGCGTCACTCTCCTGTTGGTCTCAGGACTGGTCAGATGGCGGGGACAGAGCTCAGCGATGTGGAGATGTGGGACACGGGTCCTCCCCAGGAGGCTCGGCTTGGTGCGGTGTCGCTGGAGGTCTATCCCGGAGGCCCTGCTGTCTCCTCTCACATTCTAACCTCTTGGGCACAATCCATCCTCATCTCTTCAGCTGAGTGACCGACACATTGCCCTGTTCCCAGCCAGGCAGCTGGTGTGGGCAGTCAGGACGCTGTGCCCTCCTGGGCCATGTCAGGCTCAACTCCTTACCTGAAGTCAGGTCCCGCTCGCCGGTTTCCCAGCTTTCAGCTGGGTGCTAGTAACCATCTTTTCCGCAGGTCCGCCCTCCTCCTGTCCCAAAGAGAGGCCGCCCTCTGCCCCGGACACTCGCTGAATTGTGCCATGGGCAACACGTTTGACTAAAGGAGAGCCCACCTCTCTCGGTTTTAAAAGGGCAGTCAGGATGTTAAAATGCAACGAACAAGCCACCTCCAAAGATTAGAGACTCGTGAAAGAACCCAGAGATGGGCACTGGGGAACTTATGGGAGCGTAAACCCAGGAGACGTTGGGACTGTGGCTCTTGACACGAATCATGGCAGTGGATGTGGGACATTGACTCACGCCAAAAAGACGTCGTGAGCACCAAGGCAGCAGGCGCTGCGGGGAGACGCTGGCGAACAAGAGGATGCTGTGACGGGGCTCCTGCCCTTGGAGTCTTTACATGTTAGCAGAATATCCGGGAGCAGACACTCGGAGCAGAGGACAGGCTCCGTGAGGCTGGAAGTGCCGGTACCGACTGGGCCTGTCCTTATGAGAAAATACGAGAAGCCACAGTGGGCCTTTAAACAAGTAATAGCATCCTCTGCTTTTTAAAAAATAAATGAGCTTCATGCTAACAGGGAGGAGAATTTGGGCAGAGCTGCCCAGAAGCCAAAACCCCCCACTTAGAAGCCTCAGATGGAGTTCTGCCCGTTTACAGCTCCCGCCTGGATTGCTTTCAGAACTTCAGAGAGCAACCGAGCTTCCCTCTGTCACTGGTGGCTGGCAGTTAGTGAGACATCAAGACATCATCTTACAAGGATCCAGGGTCACTTCCTTCCACTTCCCTGGATCTGTTCTAGTGTCTTTCAGCATTTGCCCTATTCCCCTTGCCTCCAGCCTAACAAAACCCCTGAGGATTACCTGTTCCCCCCTCAAAACTGGGGACTCCACACCCCGAAAACCACTTTGAGCAGTGAGTGCAGGTTGTCTGGGGCCGACACTGGCACCTCTTCTCTGTGGCTGGGGCTCAGCGTGGGGAGGTCTCCTGTGTTCCGCGTGTTGCTGAGGCCGCTGCGGAGAGAGAAAAGGGAGGGCAGCACGTGGGGCAGTGGAGAGAGAGCAGGGCTGAGCGGGGCAGCCCCTGCGATTCAGGGGCATCCTGGCGTGGAGACAGACAGCAGGAGGCCTGGGGGGCAGTGGCTTCAGGTCAGACCAGGTAATGTTAGCACAAGCCCAGCTCCACTGTGCTGAGGACCAGCCTTGGGGTGGGCCTGGCTTCTGGGAACAGGCAACCTGAAGAGTGGGTACAGGATGGCCAGGCCTGGGGAAGGAAGAGGCTGCTGAGGGGTGCCCTGTGGAGACAAAACTTGTCATCAGTGGAGCGGACCACCCAGAGGAATGGATGGGAAAATGTGACCTCAAGGGGGTCAAGCTGGTGAGGATGTCAGCATGGCTCCCCTGTGGCCTCAGGAGGTCAAGTGACAACAAGAGCAACAGCAGCTGCCACCAGACCGGTTAGTGGTGGTAAGAATAGTGAGACAGGCTGGCACCTGGACAAAGGTCTCCTCGAGGAACAAAATACAAAGAAAGCATAAGGGGTTAAAAATAACTGCGTGCAGGGGGCACTGGGCAAATTCTGGACAAAAAGATACCAAAAAAGACCCTCAAACCCTGACACTCTGGAGAGCTGAGATCAAAAACAGGGTGTCAAGAGCAGACAAGTACAGTGCATGCCCCCCAGAGGGCAGGCGACCCGCTAAGCCGGCCCCTGGCTCCCCCACTGGGCCCACCACTACCCTCAGCCCACACGGGAACCAGCGGGCCCCTCGGAGAGCGAGCCAGGGGCTTGTTCCGTGGTCTCAGCCCCTCCTGCTGCAGGAGGGGCCCTGGTAAAGCCCTGCCCGAATTTCCTATCCAGCCTCTGGTCAGTTTCTAGTGACTGGGGAAGGTCAAGAGCCCTAGTTGGTGTCAGACTTAGTGACGCCCATCGTGGGGCACTTGTCCCCTTCTAGGGAGGGGACTCGGGCACCTCTGGGGCCCCGAGTGCAGGGTACCCCTGGGTGACAAATGGCCGCCTGAACGCCTTGTTTCCTCATCACCACGTTTGGTAAGGCTGCCTTCCTGGCCTCTGGGCCCGCAGGACTCTCATTCAGGAGACACTCTGTACTCCCCTCTGTCCCTCGTCCTCTCCCCCAAAGAGTGGACGTTGGGCAGCCACAGCATCACTCTCTGAGCTTGTGAACCCTGCCCGCTCTGGCTGGCGTGGCTCCCCTGACAGGCGACAAGCAGAAGTGGGGGGCTCACCCACACCATGCAGACCCCGGTCCAGCGGGCTCATCTGGATGGGAGCTTCTGAAAGACGTGCAGACCTCCTCCAGTGTCGTGGCTGGGTCTGGCCATCCCCGCCTTCCTGCCGCCTGCCTTCTTTCTCAGTCTTTCCCGTGCCTCCTCCCTTTGCGTCTCCCTGGGTCCTCACCCCCACACTCCGATTCTCTTCATCCTAAAGACTTTCTCGCTGTGTCTGAAGTTTCGTCATTCATACCTTTGTTTCAGGCCTCCCAGGTGGCTCAGTGGTAAAGAGGCCACCTGCCAATGCAGGGGACGGACGCAGGTTCAACCCCTGGGTCAAGATCGCCTGGAGGAGGAAAAGGAAACTCACTCCAGTATTCTTGGCTGGGAAATCCCATGGACAGAGGAGCCTGGTGGATTACAGTCCATGGGGTCGCAAAGAGTTGGACGCAAGTTAGTGACTAAATAACAACAACAACAAAATCTTTTTTTTAATGTAGTTGTATTTGTCCAATGCTCCTGCAAGTCTCTGCCGAAATTGTGGGCATGGTGGAGCATTTAAGCCTTGAAATAAAAACACAAGCCCACACTGCCTGAGACTCTAGCCGCGGGCTACTTGGTGGGATTTTAAAGAGCAAAAAAAGAAGAGAGGCACCTGCATCTGTGCTGCGGCTGCTCTGCCTGGGCTCTCAGAACTACGCGATTGATCTGCAGCCCCCCAGACTGAGGGAAAAGAGGCCTTTTTAAATTCAGGTGGGAAAACTATGCAATCTCTGGTTCTGTCTTTATGTAAAAATTAACTTGTAAATGAGCTGTATTTAATTGGTTTAAAGGCAAGTGAGCACTTAAATGCATTCTCAGAAAAAAAAGAAAAAACAATACATTTTACATTTCCAGCTCATGTGATCTGGGAAATATTCAATATTAATATCTGGTAGTAAAGCTAGCTTAAGCTTGTGGGTTTAATTAATGCAGACCTGCCTTTAGAATCATCAGGTGTAATACTTTGGTTGTGTCTAGGGTTACGGAAGGAAGTACCTATTGTTTCTGTTATGAAATTTGTCAACAGGGAAAATAAACTGACATGATTAAACTTTTAAGTAAATGTAACTGAGATAAGAACTTTTTGGTAAACTCTACAGGAATAATTATCTTTTGAAGATTTCCATCTAAACTAGTCCCTCCAAATTTTGGTAACTTAGATCTAAGGAATTCATTCACTATCCAGGCCATTTGATATAAGAAAAGGGAAAAACAAACTCTACTGTAGCACTGCATGGACTTCATATGAGCTGGGGGGATGGAGAGAAAATGGGTGTCTTGGTTATAATTACAGGCTCCCCAGGTGGCACCAGCAGTAAAGAATTCGCCTGCCGATGCAGAAGAGGCAACAGATGCAGGTTCAGTCCTGGGTCAGGAAGACCCCCTGGAGACGGAGATGGCAGCCCGCTCCGGTGTTCCAGCCTGGGAAACCCCATGGGCAGAGGAGCCTGGCGGCGACAGTCCATGGGGTCGCAAAGAGCTGGACACGACTGAGCATGTCCACAGATAAGTAAGGCCATACAATGTTTGTCTCAGGGAGACGTCAAGGGTTTCCCTGGTGGCTCAGATGGTAAAGAATCTGCCTGCAATGCAGGAGACCTGGGTTCAATTCCAGGGTTGGGAAGATCCCCTGGAGAAGGGAAAGTCTATCCACTTCAGTATTCTAGCCTGGAGAATCCCATGGACAGAGGAGCCTGGCGGACTACAGTCCTTAGGGTCACAAAAAGTTAGACACAACTGAGCGACTAACACTTTCAGTTTCTCTCAATTATAATACCATCTTACAGTTGGATTTTACTGTCCCAAGATGGGAGAATGGACTGAGGTTCCCATGTTCAGGCATTCGTGGTTCTTTACCAAAACCCTGCTCTTTGAGGTTGCTATAATCAAAAGCCTGGGGAATGATCTCCTTCTAACCTTCCCCAGCTCTCAACGGTAGGGAAAACCAAGTCTCCTTTGCTTCTCCAGAGCCATCTACTTCCCCAGATCCCTCTGGTGGGTCCCAAACTCCAGCTCCCTGAGTCCCTTTATTCTCTCCGTAACCCCAGAGGGGAGAGACTAGTCTTCTGGGTAACTTGTAGTGGAACTTCCTATCACCCAGGATCAGGGCAATATGCTCTCTTAAAGAAAACGTCAAAGTGTTGGTTGCTTCAGTTCAGTTCAGTTCTGTTCAGTCGCTCAGTTGTGTCCGACTCTTTGCGACCCCATGAATCACAGCACTCCAGGCCTCCCTGTCCATCACCAACTCCCGGAGTTCACTCAAACTCATGTCCATCGAGTCGGTGATGCCATCCTGCCATCTCATCCTCTGTCATCCCCTTCTCCTCCCGCCCCCAATCCCTCCCAGCATCAGGGTCTTTTCCAGTGAGTCAACTCTTCACATGAGGTGGCCAAAGTATTGGAGTTTCAGCTTCAGCATCAGTCCTTCCAATGAATACCCAGGACTGATCTCCTTTAGGATGCTTAGTTGTGTCCATCTCCTTGTGACCCCATGGACTGTAGCCTGCCAGGCTCCTCTGTCCATGGGATTTCCCAGGCAAGAATGCTGGAGTGGGTTGCCATTTCCTTCTCCAGGGATCTTCCCCACCCAGGGATCGAACCCGGGTCTCCTGCATTGCAGGTGGACTGTTTACCATCTGAGCCACCAGGGAAGCCCATGCTCTCTTAGGGAAGTGGTAAATAGCAAAGAGTCAATCAGAGTATATGCGCCCTTCTCTTGCACTGATTTAGCCCAATGCAGGGACTGGGCCGATTTTCTGAGGACTCTAGTAAGTTTGCTGAAGGGTTTCTGGCTCTAACTCTGGCTTGTGACTGAACTTGGAAGGATGTCCTAATAGTCCACTCCACTTGCTGTACTCCTGAGGAAAAACAGAGAACCTGGGCAGCAGTCCAGGGGCATATGCTGACCAGCTCGAGAGGGACCAACCCAGACATTTTGTTATGGGTGGAGATCGTGTCCCAGATCAGGAGCCCCAGTGGAATTGTAACTCTCAAGAGGGAACAGAGGCCAGGAAGCTCACGACTCAATGTGTATAGAAGGATCGGGAAAGTGTATCAGAAGCCAGTTAACTATGAAAAGGTTAAAGTAGTGACCCGATGGAAAAAAAAAATTCAGCCCTCTTTCAGGGACACCTTGTGCAGGCCTTTAGAATATTCACAAATACCGATCCATCTTCTCCTGAGAGTCGATACAGCTAGGATAACACCTCATCAGCCAGTCTGCTCCTCATTTTAGGCACAGCCTCCAGAAGTTACAATGAGGCCCACAAACGCCGATGCCCCAACTCCTAGAGACATCGGTTGGGGTATTAATAATCGAGAACAAGCTGAGAAGGAAGAGAGAACCCAACGTGAAAACACACAGGCCAGGGCTCAAGCGAAACTGATGGTCATAGCGGTCAGCCATGCCTTGTAACCTCAGGACAACTCAAGGTGCAAGGAAGTTTCACCATCTGCCAGGAGGTAAGACCAGCAGGGGAAATGCTTCAAATGCAAGTCACCCGGCCCGCAGGCCCTGAAGTGCCTGAAGGAGCCCCTCAGCCCCTGCTGGCCTGCAGACGGACAGGTCGTCCCAAGTGGTGCTGCCCCTGTCCTGAAGGGGCACAGAGGTCTTGCTCCCGAGATGGCCACACCAACACCTGACGTGGCCCAGGGCTTCAGGCGGCTCCCCCACAGCGAAGTGTCTGTCTCCAGCAGGGAGCCCCGGGTGGTCCATGATGTGCCAGGTAAGAAAATCAATTCTCCAGTTGATACAGGGAGTCACCTCCTCTGCCCTGCCCTCTCACACTGGGCCGCTTTCCTCCGAAAGCTGTGCCATGAGCGGGGTCCACGGAAAGCTTCACACCTGTCTTTTTACTTGGCCTCTCAGTTTGAACAGCATTTGACCTCACGTGCCTTTCTGGTTGTGTTGGGGTGTCCTACCCCACTACTGAGGAGACACCTTCCGGGCTCCATCGGAGCCACAGTACAGTTAGGCCCCGAGCAGCCACTTTCCTGACAAATCAACTGGAAGAACAAGGACCTGTTCCCAGCCACATTCTACACACAGTGAAGCCTGCAGTTTGGGGCAAAGGGATCCCTGGGGAAGCTATAAGCATCCAACCTGTAAAAATTAGCCTTAAGCCAGAAGTCGCTTATCCTAACAAGAGACAGGACTGCATAAAGTTGGAAGCAAAATAAGGTTTACAACCTCTCATAGATAAATTCTTAAAAACATGGCCTGTTAGTATCCTGTCAGTCTCCTTGTAATCCCCTGTTCTGCCTGTTGTTTGGCCAAATGGGGAATGTCGAATGGTACAAAACCTCAGAGCAGTAAATGAGGCAGTGACCCGATACACCCCCTATGACCAATCCTTACAGTGTATTAGTCCAGATTCCTGGAGATGCCAAGTGGTTCACTGTGCTTGACCTCAAGGATGCCTTCTCCTGAATCCCAGGTCATGCCCCATCTCAATATCTGTTTGCCTTTAAGTGGACTAACCCCTGCTCAGGGCAAATGCAACGATATACCTGGACAGATTTACCTCAGGGTTATCGGGACAGCCCACACTTGCTCACACACGACCCAGGAAAGCAACTAAGGGACATGCATGTAGAAGCGGCCACGATGCAGAGCACAGGAGAAATGCAAACCAAAACTGCAACCAGGGCCACCCACACCAGTCATCGGTGAACCTACGACATTACTGGAGAAAAGGGGGTCCTCCCACACTGCTGCTGGGAATGGGAATCTCTAAAAAGTCAGTATGGAGAACGGCATGCAGGTCTCTCACAAAACAAAAACAGAGCTAGTGTAAGATCCTGCAGCCCCACTCTAGGTCTTATATCTGAGTAAACCATCCTTCCAAAAAAACACATGCAGCAGAATGTCCAACACCACACTACTGTGACAGCCACGGCATGGACAACCACGGTGACCTTCCCCGGAGCGATGGATTCATAAAATGCGCCACTTATATTCCATGGACTCTTAGTCATACAGAGAGAAGGAAGCCATGCGAGTTGCAGCAGCACTGACGGACCTGAAGGTGATCACACTAAGTAGGACAGAGAAATACAAATAGCATATGCGACCACTCAGAGGTGGATCTTACACTGGAGACACATGAAGCAACTCACCAGACAGACACGGACTCGCAGATCCAGAAAACAAACTCAGAGTCACCCAAGGGGAAGAGAAAGCGTGGGGTGGGCAGAGATAAGTTAGGATGCTGGGATAGAACCATACACACTTCCAGATTTGACAGACAGAAAGCACATGAGTAAGGATGTATGGGATAGAACAAGGAACTCTATTCAACTCTCTGTCATAAGCTAGATGGGAACAGAATCCAAAAAAACCCAGATACATGTATATGTAAAATAGAATTAATTTGCTGCGCATCTCAAATAAACAACATGGTAAAACAACTTTATTAGAAAATAAAAATTACATGAAAGATAATACAAATGCCTAATTTATCCTCCTGCTTTGGTCCCGTCCATGGGGCCTGAGCAGGCTTGCCTCCCAGAGAGGGACTTTAATAGGGTGAGGGAACTGGAGACGACGTGCCAGCAAACGAGTCCCCCAGGACCCGGGGTTCCAGTGCCCTCCGGATCGGACCACAGGCTTCACACCCGGTCAGGCCCTCCGGGGGCGGCAGCGAGTCTACTGCGCCCAGTCAATGGTGGAGGCTCTGGGCGGGAAGAGCTTCCGTTAATCACCCTATTTTCACCTCTGCTGGTGTGGGGTTCCCACTTCCAGCCTCCTTCCTTAGAACCACTCCTGACACCTAACAGGGACAGCTGCCTCTGCACAGCTCTCTGGAGGGGGATGGGATCTGTCGGAGGACTGAAGAGTACGGGACAAGAAGCAATGAGACTCGATGCAACCGGCATCTCTTCTGGCACTTCATGCTTCTCAACCAGGGAACGTGACCATTGCGAAGGCTCAGGCTGCCCCAGTTCACTGACCGGGACATGAGGAAGTGCTGCCGCCTTATGGCCGTTAACTAGAACAACAACTTAAAAACTGGTGCTTATGAACACGTTTTATCACTGCTGCTGCTGCTAAGTCACTTCAGTCGTGTCCGACTCTGTGTGACCCCATAGACGGAAGTCCACCAGGCTCCCCCGTCCCTGGGATTCTCCAGGCAAGAACACTGGAGTGGGTTGCCATTTCCTTCTCCAATGTGTGAAAGTGAAAAGTGAAAGTGAAGTCGCTCAGTCGTGTCTGACCCTTAGCGACCCCACGGACTGCAGCCTACCAGGCTCCTCCATCCATGCGATTTTCTAGGCAAGAGTACTGGAGTGGCTTGCCATTGCCTTCTCCGCGTTTTATCACTAACAGCCACTATGGAGAACACCCCTAGTGGAGGTGATGGAATTCCAGTTGAGCTATTTCAAATCCTGAAAGATGATGCTGTGAAAGTGCTGCACTCAATATGCCAGCAAATTTGGAAAACTCAGCAGTGGCCACAGGACTGGAAAAGGTCAGTCTTCATTCCAATCCCAAAGAAAGGCAATGCCAAAGAATGCTCAAACTACCGCACAATTGCATTCATCTCACCTCACACGCTAGTAAAGTCATGCTCAAAATTCTTCAAGCCAGGCTTCAACAGTACGTGAACCGTGAACTTCCAGATATTCAAGCTGGATTTAGAAAAGGCAGAGGAACCAGAGATCAAATTGCCAACATCTGCTGGATCATTGAAAAAGCAAGAGAATTCCAGAAAAATATCTACTTCTGCTGTATCGATTATGCCAAAGCCTTTGATTGTGTGGACCACCACAAACTGTGGATAATTCTTAAAGAGATGGGAATACCAGACCACCTGACCTGCCTCTTGAGAAATCTGTATGCAGGAAGCAACAGTTAGAACTGGACATGGAACAAAAGACTAGTTCCAAATAAGAAAAGGAGTACGTCAAGGTTGTATCTTGTCACCCTGCTTATTTAACTTATATGCAGAGTACATCATGAGGAACGCTGGGCTGGATGAAGCACAAGCTGGAATCAAGATTGCTGGGAGAAATATTGATAACCTCAGATATGCAGATGACACCACCCTTATGGCAGAAAGTGAAGAGGAACTAAAAAGCCTCTTGATGAAAGTGAAAGAGGACAGTGAAAAAGCTGGCTTAAAACTCAACATTCAGAAAACTAAGATCATGGTATCCGGTCCCATCACTTCATGGGAAATAGATGGGGAAACAGTGGAAACAGTCTCAAACTTTATTTTCTTGGGCTCCAAAATCACTGCAGATGGTGACTGCAACCATGAAATTAAAAGACACTTGCTCCTTGGAAGAAAAGTTATGACCAACCTAGATAGCATATTAAAAAGCAGAGACATTACTTCGCCAACAAAGGTCCATCTAGTCAAAGCTATAGTTTTTCCAGTAGTCATGCATGGGTATGAGAGCTGGACTATAAAGAAAGCTGAGTGCCAAAAAATTGTTGCTTTTAAACTGTGGTGTTGGAGAAGACTCTTGAGAGTCCCTTGGACTGCAAGGAGATCCAGCCAGTCCATCCTAAAGGAAATCAATCCTGAATATTCATTGGGAGGACTGATGCTGAAGCTCCCAATACTTTGGCCACCTGATGCAAAGAACTAACTCATTTGAAAAGACCCTGATGCTGGAAAAGATTGAAGGCAGGAGGAGAAGGGGACGACAGAGGATGAGATGGTTGGATGGCATCACCAGCTCAATGGACATGAGTTTGAGTAAGCTCTGGGAGTTGGTGATGGACACGGAAGCCTGGTGTGCTGCAGTCCATGGTGTTGCAAAGAGTCAGACACGACTGAGTGACTGAACTGACCGACTGATGCAGGTTCCTTTCAAAATGACAAAACAGCTAGCTTAAGATACTGCATTCCCACTCTGGGGCCCATATCTGGACAAAATCATCTTTCAAAAAGACACATGCACTCCACTGTGGCCCTATTTACAATAGCCAAGGCATGGAAAAAACAAAAATGTTCATCCACAGGTTCAGTTCAATTCAGTTGCTCAGTTGTGTCTGACTCTATTTTAATTAAACCATATACCGTTTTAGATAGGATAGATAGATAAAGAGAATACTGAAAAAGGACCTACTGGATAGAACAAGGAACTCTACTCAACACTATGTCATAAGCTATATGAGAACACTGTCCAAAAAAGAGCAGACACGCGTGTCTGTGTAACTGCCTCACTGTGCAGTACACCCAAACAAACAGTGCTGTGAACACACTCTGCTCCAGGACACAGTACAAAGTACATGAAAAGATAAAAACAGAAACACGCCTACATTATTCCCCTTGGTGTTGGAGACCCGGGCTGGCATCACACCCGTGGGGCCTGAGCAGGGCTGGTCCCGAGCCCGGGCTTCGGCCCATCAGTAGGGGCTGGGAAGGGTGGGCCAGCAAACGAACCCCACCTTGGATCCTGGGTCCCAGGTCCCCCCAAATAGGACCAGAGCTTCTCCCCAGGCAGGTTCTCGTATTGCTAAGTCAGCCCCCCCCCACCCAAAAATGGTGGATGCTGTGGCCAAAAAGAGCTTTCAGCAGTTACCCTACCTCCACCTCTGCTGGTGGTGGGGTTCCCACTTCAGCCGCCTTCCTCAGGGTCCCCCATCGTACCTACCTGGGACAGCTGCCTCAGTGCAGCACTTTGGAGGGGGTAGGGATATGTCTGAGGGGTGGGGGAAGGATGAAGCAAGAAGCGATGACACCCGAAGCCTTAGGTGTCTCTCTACAACCCAGGGACATGACCACTGCCAAAGCCTGGTGCCCCCATTCAACAAGTGGGGCAAGAGGAAGTGCTGCTGCCTTGTGGCCCTTGTCTAGAACAACAACTTTAAAACTGCAGCCTACGGGCACGTTTTACAGGCCTGTGGCTTCTAACTTTGGCCACTTGATGCGAAGTAACTGACTCATTGGAAAAGACCCTGATGCTGGGAGAGACTGAAGGCAGGAGGAAAAGAGGACACGATGGCATCACCGACTCAATGGACATGAGTCTGAGCAAGCTTTGGGAGTTGGTGATGGACCGGGAGGCCTGGTGTGCTAGAGCCATAGGGTCGCAGAGAGTCGGACACGACTGAGTGACTGAACTGAACTGTGGCTTTTAGTTCAGTGACCTCCACCAGCAAGAAAAATCCAGCTGCAGGAAATAGAAAAAGAAATCCAAACAGGGCCTACTTACAAAACTCAATTTTAAGAGGCAAATTTAGCTCACACTTAAAAAAATTATTTTTTTTAAGAACCTGAAAATAACTTCAGCCTCCCTGGTTCTTAGAGAAATTGAAATCAAAATGATAATGATCTAATTCCAGATAGTAGTCATAACCAGATCTACCAACAATAAATGTGGAAAAAAAGAAAGCCTCCTACGCAGCTGCTGGGAATGGATGTTGCTAACAGCCACTGCGGAGAACATCATTCAGGTTCCTTTGAAAATGACAAACAGAGCTAGCATAAAATCCTGCAGTCCCACTCTGAAGACTATACCCAAGCAAAGCATCCTCAAAAAGACACATGCACCCCAACCTTCACTGCAGCACTGTTTACAATAGCAAAGACAAGAAAGCAAACAAAATGCCCATCCACAGATGAATTGATACTAAAGATGTACTACCTATATGTAATGGACCATAAGTCAGCCATTAAAAAGAATAAACCATGCAGTTTCCAGCAACATGGAAACTATTATCAATAATCTCCATGTCTGCTGGTGGGGGGGGGGGGTTCCACTTCAGCTTCCTTCCTCAGAGCTGCTCCTGATAGCTGTCTAAGACAGTTGCCTCAGCACAGCACTTAGACAGCGTGTTGGTTATGTCTGCAGAAGGAAGAATAAGGGGCAAAATGGAATGATGCTCAAGGCCCTGGGTATTTGTTCTGGCACCTTGCTCTCTAAGTTTACAACCCAGGAACCTGCCTTTTACTGAGGCTCTGCTTGCCCCAGTTCAAGAGTGGGGCATAGGGAAGTGCTGCCTCTTTGTGGCTGTTCATTGGAACAACAACTTTAACACCAGAGTTAATGAGCACCTTTTCTTCAGGAGGCCCGCAGAGACCTGTTGCCGCGCACCCACCCCCATCTCCCCTACCCCCACCCCCACCCCCCGAGAAATAGCTTGCAGTAGGTAACATGAAAAGAATTTCAAACGGGGCTGACTTTCAGGGCCAATTTCAAAAGGCAATTTTGGCTCGCACAGGAAAAAACAGAAACCTGGACCTGAAAAGAGCCCCAGCCGCCCTCATCCTTAGAGGAATGCAAACCATAACACACAAATGCAAACCGCAGCGCAAACCACTGTCGTCAGCTATCAGTGGGCTCCAGTCCTCAGCAAATCAACAAACTGTGAGTGCTGGAGCGGTGTGGGGAAAAGGGAGCCCTCCTACGCTGCCGCTGGGGGTGGAAACTGCGAACAGCCACAAGGCAGAACATCACATAGCTGCTTTCAGAACAAAGAACAAAGCAAGCATAACATCCTGAAATCCCACTCCAGGGCTTATATTTGGACAAAACCATCCTTCAAAAAGACACGTGCACCTCAGCCGTCACTGCAGCACTTTTCCACAGCCAAGGCATGGAGGCAACTGAAGCTCCCATCCGCAGATGGACAGATACTGGAGGTGTGCTACAGGGCTGCAATGGACTATTAGTCAGTAAAAGAAGGAAGTCATGTCATTTGCAGCCCTGCAGGTGGACCTGGAAATGATGAAACTAAGTCAGAGAAAGACAGATAGCACTTAGAGGTGGAATCTGAAAATGACACACATGAGCGAATTTACCTGGCAGATATAGGCTCCCTGACTTTGAAAACAAACTCATAGTCACCAAAGGAGGCAGGGGACGGGCAGGGGCAGAAGAGCAGTAATGTAGGATGTTGGGAATAAACCGAATACACTCCTAAATACACAGATACAAAGAAAGCACATTGAACAGGGATGCACAGGGTAGAACAAGGAGCTCTACCCAACACTCAGTCACAAGCTCTGTGGGAAGAGAATCCGAAGAACAGATACACGTATGTGTAGAACTGAATCAACTTGCTGTACATCTCAAACAAACTGAACATTGTAAATCAGCTCTCCCCAACAGAAAATAAAATTAACATGAAAGAATAAAGCCGAAAACAAACGGCTACTCCCCTCGGTTTTGGTACCCAGGGCTGGAGTCAGTGCCCTGGGGCCTGGGGAGGCTTGTTTCCCCCGAGCTGGGCTTCAGTCAGCTTGAGGGGCTGCAGTGCCAGTAAATGAGCCCCCCGGAGCTGAGGTGCCTGGTCCTCTCTGGGTGGGACCACAGATTCACACCCAGGCAGGCCCTCCTACACCCACACCAGGCTTTTCGCTCAAAAAGTGTCCGATACTCTGTGCTGGAAGATGTTTCAGCAGCCATCCTGTCTCCTGTCTGCCGGTGGCAGGGTTTCCATTTCCAGCCTCCTTCCCTAGGGTCCCTCCGACAGCTACCGGGGCAGCGGCCTCAGAGCAGCACTGGGGCGGGGGGTTCAGATATGACTGGGGGTGAAGAGTAAAGGGCAAATAGTGATGACACTCCAGGCCCTGGGTGTTTGCTCTGGCGATGTGCTCTTGTTTACAGCCCAGGAACATGCCTGGTATTAAGGCTCGGGTTGCCCAGTTCCCCGAGTGGGGTGTTGAGGACGTGCTGCCACCTCGTGGCTGATAACTGAAACAACAACATTAAAGCTGGTGCTTATGGTCACATTTGGGCGCTTCCCTGGTGGCTCAGCTGGTAAGGAACCTGCCTGCAATGCAGGAGACCTGGGTTTGATCCCTGGGTTGGGAAGATCCCCTGGAGAAGGGAAAGGCTACCCACTCCAGGATTCTGGCCTGGAGAATGCCATGAACTCTATAGTCCATGGGGTTGCAAAAAGTCAGACATGACTGAGCAACTTTCAGGTGGCACAAGTAGTAGATGGGTCTGCCAACATAGGAGATGCAAGAGGTGTGGGTTTGGTCCCTGGGTCGGGAAGATCCTTTGGAGAAGGAAATGGCAGCCCACTACAGTATCCTTGACTGGGAAATCCCATGGACAGAGGAGCCTGGCAGCCTACAGTCCACCGGGTGGCAAAGATTAGACATGACTGAGCCCAGCACAGGGATGGTCACATTTTGTTCAACAGGCTCTAAATGACCCCCGCTCCCTGAGAAGTATATAACAGTAGGTATTCAAAAAAGAACTGCAAACAGGGCCAACTTTCCAGACTATGTTCAAAGGACAAATTTGCCTCATACATAAGAAAAAAGCACAAAACCCGGACCCGAAATGACCTCTGGCTCCATAATACATACAGATGTGCAAACCACAGCCACACCAAATCCACAGACTATAAATCTGGGAGAGGGTGTGGTGAAAAGGGAAGCCTCCATTGCTACTGCTGGAAATGGGAACAGCCATGATGCAGAACATCATGCAGCTCCTTTCAAACGAAGAACAAAGATAGCATAAGATCCTACAATCCCACTCAGGGCCTATACTTGGGCAGATCATCCTTCAAAACTACACGAGAACCCCACAATTCACTGCAGCACTATTAACAATAGACAAAGCACAAGAGCAATCAAAACTTCCCTCCACAGATGAATGGATACTGAAGGTATGCTGCTGCTGCTGCTAAGTCGCTTCAGTCACGTCCGACTCTGTGTGACCCCATAGACGGCAGCCCACCAGGTATGCAATGAAGTATTACTCAGCCATAAAAAAGTAATGGAATCATGCCATTTGCAATATGGACAGACCTGGAGATGATCAAACTAAGTCAGAGAAAGACAAATAGCTTATGCTATCACTTACAGGTGTAATCTAAAGTGGACACACATGAACAAATTTACCAAACAGAAACGGACTCAGAAAACAAACCCAGAGTTACAAAAGGAAAAGAAGGGGCTGTGGGAGGGGTGAAGGCAGGGGTAACAGTAATATAGGATGCTGGGAATAAACTGCTGCTGCTGCTGCTGCTAAGTCACTTCAGTCGTGTCCGACTCTGTGTGACCCCATAGACGGAAGCCCACCAGGCTCCCCCGTCTCTGGGATTCTCTAGGCAAGAACACTGGAGTGGGTTGCCATTTCCACACACTTTTAAATACATAAATAGAGATAGATCAAGTATGTACAGGGCAGAACAAGGAAGTCCATAGTAATCCAACAGCCTCTCATAAGCTCCATGGGAAGCGAACCTCAGAAAGGACAGATACATGTATCTGTAGACCTGAGCCAGTTTGCTGTACACTGCAAACAAACAACATTGTAAATCAGCTCTACCCCAATAGAAAATAAAAATAACATGAAATGATAAGACTGAAAACAAATGGCTACTTTTTCCCGTTGGGTTTGGTGGCCTAGGCTGGAGTCACCTTCTGGACCCTGAGCAGGGTTGGCTCCCAAGGATGGACTTCGGGTTGGGGGAGCTGGGGGTGATGTGCCAGCAAAGCAGTCCCCTCTTGGCTCCAGAGTGCCTAGTCCCCTCTGGATGGGACCACAGGCTTCACACCCAGGTAGGTCCTCTCATAGCTACAAGCCTTTTGCACCCAAAAAGTGGTGAATACTCTGGGCTGGAGGAGCACACAACAGTCATCCTCTGCTGGTGGTGGGGTTCCCCTTCAGCCTCCTTCCTTAAAGTCACTCCCAAGAGCTACATGGGACAGGTGTCTCAGGACAGCACTCACCTGCAGTCTGGAATATGACTGGGGGGAAAGAATAAGGGGCGAGAATCAGTGACACTCGCGGGCTTGGGTGTCTGTTGTGGCACTTTGACCTCTAGTTTACAGTCCAGGAACAAGCCTTTCGCTAAGGCTCAGGCTGTCCCAGTGAGTGGCATGGGCAAAGTGCTGCCGTCTTGTGGCTGTTAACTGGAACAACGACTTTAAACAGCTGCATAAAGGCACCTTTTCCTCAGGAGACCTGTGATGCTCTAAATGCCGCCAGCACCCCCAAGAATTACTCTGAGGTAGGATATACAGAAAGAATTCCAAGTGGGGCAGACTTTCAGGGCCAATTTCAAAAGGAAAATCTGGCTCGCACTTAGAAAAAAAAAACACAAAATCTGAAACTGAAAAGACCTCTGCCTCTCTAGGACAGAGAAATGTAAACCATAACTATCGCCAGCCGTCATCTGGTAACAGTCCTCACCAAATCCACAGACAGGAAGTGCTGGAGTTGGTGTGGAGAAAAGGGAGCCCTCCCGCGCTGCTGCAGGGCTGGAACTGCTATCAGCCACAATGCAGAACATCACGCAGCTCCTTTCAGAACGACAGACAAAGCTAGCATAAGATCCTGCAGTCCCACTCCAGGGCCTATATTCAGGAAAAACCATCCTTCAGAAAGCCACGTGCACCCCAGCATTCACTGCGGCAGTATCTACAATTGCCGTGGCGCAGAAGAAACTCAAATTTCCACCACAGATGAACGGACACCAAAGATGGGCTGCAGAGGCAAGGGATTGTTGCTCAGCAACGAAAGAGAATGAGACCACGGCTCCTGCAGCAGTGTGGGTGGCGCAGAGATGACGAAAGTGAGCAGAGAGAGACAAACAGCACAGACGCCACTCACAGACAGGATCCAAAAGTGGACACATGAGTGAAGTGGCCAAACAGAGCCAGACGCACAGCTGAGGAAACAAACCCAGATTCCCAATGGAAAAGTAGCAGCTGGCGGAGGGGCAGAGGCAGTGATAAAGATAACACAGGATTTGCGGAATAAAGCAAATACACTCCTAGTACACTGATACAAACAAAGCATGCTGGTCAGGATGCACAGGATGGAATAAGAAACTCTGCTGAACGCTCTGTCATGACTCTGTGACGCAACTCTATGGGAAGAGATTCTGAAAATGAACATTCTCATGTATATGCTGAGTTGAATCAGATAAACACAACATTGTAAATCAATGTTACTCTAAGAGAAAATAAAATTATGCGAAAGGATAAAACCAAAGACAAACAGTTACTTTCTTCCCCTTGGGTTCACCGAACGGGGCTGAAGTCACCTCCTTGGGGCCTGAGCAGACTTGGTTCCCAGGTCAGGACTTGGGTCAGTTGGGGAAGCTGGAGAGGATGTGCCAGCAGATGAGCCCCCCTTGGATCTGGAGGGCCTAGTTCTTGAGATGGGACCCCAAGCTTCACATCCCTGCAGACCTACACCAAGCCCTTTGCATCCAATAAATGGTGGATGCTCTGGGCCGGAAGAGTCACGATCAACAGTCATCCAGTCTCCACCTCTTCTTTCAAAATGACAAAGCAGCCAGATGCTTAAGATCCTGCAATCCCACTCCGGGGCCCATATCTGGACAAAAGCATCTTTCAAAAAGCCACGTGCACCCAAGCCTTCACTACGGCACCACTGACAATAGCCAAGGCATGGGAGCAACCGAAATGTCCATCCACAGATGAACGGACTGAGGGTGCGCTACACATGGGCAAAGGACTATCACTCAGCCGTGAAACTCGAGCTACCAGGAGGCCGACAGGTTTTAAATGACACCCACCTCCGAGAAAAATCCCGCGGTAGGTAACAGAAAGGAATTCCAAATAGGGCCGGCTTTCAGGCCCAATTTCAAAAGGCAATTCTGGCTCACACTTAGGAAAAAACACGAAACTAGGACTTGAAAAGAACCTCAGCCAACCTCATTCTTAGAGAAATGCAAACCACTACCATAAAGACTTACCGTTGGGCACCAGTCCTCACCAAATCCACAAACAATAAATGCTGAGAAGTTGTGGAGGAAAGGGAATGCTCCTGTGCAGCTGCTGGGGTTGGAAACTGCTAACAGCAGAACATCATGCATCTCCTTTCAGAACCAGATACAAAGCTAGTGTAAGACCCTGCAATCCCACTTCAGGGCCCACATTTGGACAAAACCATCCTTCAAAGAGACACGTGCACACCAGCATTCACTGCGGCACTAGTTACAATAGACAAAGCATGGAAGCAACCAAACTTCTCTCCAAGACAAATGGATACTGAAGCTGTGCTCGACTCAGCTACAAAAAAAATCCACCTGCAATGCAGGAGACCCTGCATTCAATTCCTGGGTTGGGAAGATCCGCTGGAGAAGGGAATGGCTACCCACTCCAGTATGCTTGGGTTTCCCTTGGGGCTCAGCTGGTAAAGAATTCACCTGCAGTGCGGGAGACTGGGTTTGATCCCTGGGTTGGAAAGATCCCCTGGAGAAGGTAAAGGCGACCCACTCCAGTATTGTTGCCTGGAGAATTCTATGGCCTGTATAGTCCATGGGGTCACAAAGAGTTGGACACGACTGAGCAACTCTCACTTCACAAAAAAAGGAATGAAATCATGTCATTTGAAGCAACATGGACAGATCTGGAGATGATCAAAGTCAGAGAAAGACAAATAGCTTATGATATCACTTACAGGTGTAATCTAAATTGGATACACATTAACAAATTTACCAACCAGAAACAAACTCACAGACTTAGAAAAACAAACTCAGAGTTACCAAAGGAAAAGAAGGGGCTGGGGGAGGGGTGAAGGCAGGGATAACAATAATGTAGAATGTTGGGAATAAACCACACATGCTTCTACATACACAGATAGATAGAAACAAAGCATACTGAACAAGAATGTGTGGGATAGAACAAGGAGCTCTACCAACATTGTCCTAAGTTCTATAGGAAGAGAATCCAAAAAAGAAAGGATACATCTATGTCTAGAACTGAGTCAACTTGATGTATACCTCAAACAAACACGATAGTGTAAATCAGCTCTACCCCAATAGAAAGTAAAAATTATATGAAAGGATAAAACCGAAAACAAACGGTTACTTTATTCCCCTCCAGTTCCGTGACTGGGCAGGAGTCACTTCCCTGGAGCCTGACCAGGCTGGATTCCCAAGGCTGAACTTGGGTTGAACTGGGGGAGCTGGGGAGGAGGTGCCAGCAAATAACTACTGCCCCCTTGGATCTGAAGTGCCTGGTCCCCTCTGGATGGCGCCACAAGCTTCACGTCCAGTGGGCCCTTCTGCTGCTAAGTCACTTCAGTCGTGTCCGACTCTGTGTGACCCCATAGACGGAGGCCCACCAGGCTCCCCCGTCCCTGGGATTCTCCGGGCAAGAACACTGGAGTGGGTTGCCATTTCCTTCTCCAATGTGTGAAAGTGAAAAGTGAAAGTGAAGTCGCTCAGTCGTGTCCGACCCCTAGTGACCCCATGGACTGCAGCCTACCAGGCTCCTCCATCCATGGGATTTTCTAGGCAAGAGTACTGGAGTGGCTTGCCATTGCCTTCTCCGGTGGGCCCTTCTACAGCTACACTAAGCCTTTTGCACCCAAAAGCTGGTGGATGCTCTGGGCTGGAAGAGCTTTCAACAGTCCCTGTTTCCACCTCTGCTGGTGGTGGGGTTCCCACTTCCAGCCTCCATCCTTAGACTGGCTCCTGGTAACTACGTGGGACAGCTGCCTCAGCACAGCACTTATTTGGGGGTTCAGATATGACCGGGGGGCTAGGAGTAAGGGGCAAGAACTGATGACACTCGAGACCGTGGGTGTGTGTTGTGGCGCTCTGCTCTCCGGTTCACCACCCAGGAACGTGCCCTTTGCTAGGGCTCTGGTTGCCTTGGTTCCCCCGATAGAGGCACGAGGAAGTGCTGCCGCCCCGTGGCCATTAGCTGGAACAGCAGGTTTAAAACCAGGACTTCGGGCGCACTCCCTTCAGGAAGCCTGGGGGCTCTAGTTGACCCCCGCCCCGGAAAAACACCCTGCAGCAGGTACTAGAAAAAGAATTCCAAACGGGCCTGGCTTTCAGAGCCCATTTCAAAACGCTAATTTGGCTCTTGCTTACCAACAAAGACAAAATCGGGACCTGAAAAGACCCGAGTTCTTAGAGAAATGCATACCACAACGAAAACCAGCTCTCCTCACCAAATCACAGAGGATTCCGGAGGCAGCGCGGAGAAGAGGGAGCCCTCCCCCGCTGCTGCCGGAACGGAAACTGCTAACAGCGCCTCTCAGAGCCACAGGCAGAGCTAGCCGAAGACCCTCAGTCCCACTCCAGGGCCTATATTGCGCAAAACCATCCTTCAGGAAGACACGTGCACCCCAGCGTGCACTGCGCCGTGTTTGCAATAGCCACGGGGTGGGGGAACCAAAATGTCCATCCACAGGTGAACGGACGCAGAGGATGGGCTACACATATGCCAAGGGACTGTTACTCAGTCATAAAAAATAATGAGATCGTGCCATCTGCAGCAATGTGGATGGACCTGGAGATGATCCAACTAAGTCAGACAAATACCATACGATATCACTCACAGGAGGAGCCCCAAAACGGACACACATGAATGAATTTACCAAAGAGAAACAGACGCACAGACTTGGAATACAAACTCAGGAGTTACCAAACGAAAAGATGGAGCCAGGGGAGGGGCAGGGGCAGGGACAGAGATAAGGTAGGATGTTGGGAATATACCAGACACTCTTTCAAATACATAGACAGACAGAAACAAAGTATACTGAACAAGGATGCATGGGATAGAACAAGGAACGCTACACAGCACATGTCGCAATTCTATGGTAAAAGAATCTGAAAAAGAACAGATACATATATACACAGAACTGAACCAACTTGCTGCACGCCTCAGGCAAACACAACATTGCAAACCAACGCTACTGTAAGAGAAAATAGAAATTGCACGAAAGGATTACACGAAGACAAATAGTTACACCATTCCCCTAGGGTGACCTCGGTGGGAGCCACCTCTCTGAGGCCTGACCAGGCTTGCTTCCCGAGACTGGATTTCAGGGGAGCTGGAGAGGATATGCCTGCTAATGACCCCCTATCTTGAATCTGGAGTGCCTGGTCCCCTCTTAATGCGACCACAAGCTTCACATCCAGGCGGGCCCTCCTACAGCTGCACCCATCTTTTAAACGCGAAAAATGTTGGATGCTCTGGGCTGGAAGAGCTTTCAGCGGCCATCCTGTCTCCTCTGCTGGTGGTGGGGTTTCCACTTCCAGTCTCCTTCCCTGGAGTCCCTTCTGATAGCTGCATGGGACAGCTGCCTCAGCATAGCAGTTAGGGGTTCGGATATGTCAGGGGGGCTAGAAGTAAGGGGCAAGAAGTAATCGCCTTGGGTGTTTGTTCCAGCCCTTTGCACTCCGGTTTACAATCCAGGAAAATGCCTTTTGCTAAGGTGTCCCAGGTGGCGCTAATGGTAAAGAACCTGCCTGTCAATGTAGGAGACGCAAGAGACATGGGTTCTATCCCTGAGTCAGGAAGATTCTCTGGAGAAGGAAATGGCTACTCACTCCAGTATTCTTGCCTGGGAAACTCCGTGGATAGAGGAACCTGTTGGGCTACAGTCCATGGGATGGCAAAGATCAGAGAGGACTGAGCACAGCACAAGGATGGGCACGTTTTATTCCATTTTATTCAGTAGGTCTGTGGGGCTCTAAATGACCCCCGCCTTGGAAAAATATCCTACAGTAGGTAATTGAAAAAGAATTCCAAACAGGTCAGACATTCGGGGCCAATTTCAAAAGGCAAATTTGGCTCACACTTACAAAAAAAACACAACAACACACACCACACAAAATCTGTACCTGAAAAGACCTCTGCCTCTGTAATATGTAGAGAAATGCAAACCACAACTAAAACAAGCTATCATCTGCTTACTGTCCTCATCAAGTCCACAGACTATAAATCTTGGAGATGGTGTGGTGAAAAGGGAAGCCTCCAATGCTACTAATGGGAATGGAAACTGCTAACAGCCACGATGCAGAACATCATGCAGCTCCTTTCAGAACCAGATACAAAGCCAGCATAAGATCCTGTAATCCCACTCAGGGCCTATACTCAGGGTAACCATCCTTCAAAAAGACACAAGAACCCCATGATTCACTCCGGTGCTATTTACAATAGACAAAGCACAAAAGCAATCAAAACTTCCCTCCACAGATGAATGGATACTGAGGGTATGCTACATATATGCAATGGAATATTACTCAGTCAAAAAAAGGACTGAATTCATGCCATTTGCAGCAATATGGATAGACCTGGAGATGATCAAACTCAGAGAAAGACAAATAGCTTATGATATCATTTACAGGTGTAATCTAAAAATGGATACACTTGAACGGATTTACCAAACAGAAGCAGACTCACAGACTTAGAAAACAAACTCAGGAGTTACCAAAGGAAAAGAAGGAGCCAGAGGAGGGGTGAAAGAGAGAAGGTAGAATTTGGGAATTAAACCATACACACTTCTAAATACACAGATTGATAGATAGCATTCTGAACAAGGATGTATGGGATAGAACAAGGAATTCTACCAACACTTTGTCATAAGCTCTTGGGAGGAGAATCCAAAAAAGAACAGATGCGTGTGCATGTAGAACTGAGTCAATCTGCAGTACACCCAAGCAAACACAACATTGTAAGTCCACTCTACCCAACAGAAAATAAAACTTACATGAAAGGCTACAACTGAAGTCAAACCTCGAGTTCAGTGACCTGGACTGGTGTCACCTCCATGGCTGGGCTCTAGCTGGGTTGGGGGATCTGGAGAGGACGAGCCAGAAGATGAAATCCCCTTGGATCCTGAGTGCCCAGTCCTCTCTGGATGGGACCATGAGCTTCATATCCAGGTGGGCCCTCCTACACCAAGCCATTTGCACCCAAAAAATGTTGGATGCTCTGGGCTGGAAGAGCTTTCAACAATCTCTCTGTCTCCACATCTGCTGGTGGCGGGTTCCCACTTCCAACCTCCTCCCTAGAGTCCCTCCTGACAGCTACACGGGGCAGCTGCCTCAGTACAGCACTTAGGGAGCTGTTAGGATATGTCTGGGGATGAAGAGGAAGGGGCAAGAAGTAATGACACTCGAGGCCTTGGGTGTTGGCTATGGCACTTTGCAATTGGTTTACAAGCCAGGAACACGCATTTTGCTAAGGGCCCAGGACCCTGGGTGGCGTATGAGGAACTGCTGCCACCTTGTGGCTGTAAACTGGAACAACAGCTTTAAAACCGGGGCTTATGGGCCCATTTTCTGCAGGAGGCCTGAGAGACTTGAAATGACCCCACCCCCAAGATACATCTTGCTGTAAGTAATTGAAAAAGAATTCAAAACAGGGCCGACTTTCAGGGCCAACTTCAAAAGGCAAATTTGGCTCACACTTCAGTTCAGTTCAGTTCAGTCGCTCAGTCGTGTCCGACTCTTTGCGACCCCATGAATCACAGCACGCCAGGCCTCCCTGTCCATCACCAACTCCCGGAGTACACTCAAACTCATGTCCACAGAGTCGGTGATGCCATCCAGCCATCTCATTCTCCGTCGTCCCCTTCTCCTCCCGCCCTCAACCTTTCCCAGCATCAGTCTTTTCCAGTGAGTCAACTCGTCGCATGAGGTGGCCAAAGTACAAAAAGCAAAAAACGTGGACCTGAAAAGAACCTCAGCCTCCCTAATTCTTCAAGAAATGCAAACCAAAACTCTAACAAGCCATCATCTGGCATCAGTCCTCACCAAATCAACAAATGGTAAATGCTGGAGACGGTGAGGGGGAAAGGGAGCCCTCCTACACTGCTGCTGGGGATGGAAATCACTAACAGACACTACGGAGAACTCTATCCAGGTTTTTTTCAAAATGAAGAACCGAGCCAGTAGAAGATCCTGAAATCCCACTCCAGGGCCTATTCTGGCCAAAACCCACCCTTCTAAAGGACACAGTCACCCCAGCATTTACACTGCGGGATCTGTTTACTCTGTGGCACTGTTTACAATGGCCATGGCATGGACGCAACCAAAATGTCCATCTGCAGACAAATGGACATTGAAGCTGTGCTACATATATGCCGTGGACAATTACTCTGCCACAGGAAAGCATGAAAAATGCCATTTGCAGCAACATGCAAGGATCCGGGGATGATCACACTGTGCCAAGTACCTGAGACACTGACAGATAAACATGGCTTACATGTGGAGTGTAAAAAAATTGTACAAATGATCTTATTTGCAAAACAGAAACAGAGTCAGAGATGTAGAAGACAAATTCGTGGTTATCCAAGGGGATATGGGGAGGAGGAGGGATGAATCACGGGATTTGGGTCAACACGTACAAACTACTATGCACAACATAGGTGACTAGTGAGAACCTCCTCTATAGCACAAGAAACTCCACTCAGTGTTCTGTAATATCCTGTATGAGGAAAGAATAAAAGAAATGAATTTGCACTTCCCTGGTGGTCTACCGGTTAGGAATCCGCCTGCCACTGGGGGGACGTGGGCTGGATCCCTGCGGGGGAAGATTCCATCTGCTGCCTGCGCACCACAACCGAGCCACGAGCTGCAACCGCTGTTGCCTGCAGGACCCGGCGCCTGTGCCCTGAATGCAGAGAAGCTGCCACAGTGAGAACCCTGCCCGGGGCAGCTGGAGGGTGGCCCCCGCTCACCAGGACTGTGGGAAGCCTGCGGGCAGCAAGGAAGACCACCGAAGTCAAAAAGTAAGTAAAGAAATAATAACAGTTTAAACAAGAATGGATCCATGTGCATTTAAAGCTGATTCGCTTTCTTGTACACCTGCAACTAACACGTTATAAATCAACTACACTCCAATAAAAATTAAAAGTAAAAAAAAGTAAAATTTTAAAGAAGAAAAGAAAATATACATGGACCCTAATGTTCACTGCAGCACTGTTTACAATAGCCAAGATATGGAAGCAATCTAAATGCCCATCAACAGATGAATAAAGAAGATTTTGTACATATACACGATGGAATATTACTCAGCCCTAAATAATGAAATAACACCACATGCAGCAACATGGAAGAACCTGGAGATTATCATACTTTGCAACATATTTCAAAGAAAGACAAAATTGTATGCGGAATCTAATTTAAAAAATGATACAAATGAACTGATTTACGAAACAGAAACAGACTTACAGGTATGGAAAACACATGGCTATCAGACACAAAGCAATGATCCTCCGATCAAAGATAAATTTTGAAACGATAGCCAGCGAGGACCTGTGGCACAGCACAGGGAGCTCTCAATATTCTGTGATAACTTATATGAGAAAATAATCTGAAAAAGGCTGAGTTGATGTGTATGTGCAGCAGTCACTTTCTGAACACCTGAAACAGGACATTGTAAGTTAACTATACTCAAATAGAATTAAAAAAAAAAGATTCTGTGCAGCAGGAAGGAGAGACGGGAGCTGACTGGCTGTTGCCCATCTGCAGGTCAGGCTCTGAGCTGTTCTTACAGCTGCCAAAAAATGTCAACAGGCCATTTCATTATCTCTGAAGACCCTGAAATCCATAACCTTCGTGAAGATCCACCCCAGCTACAAGCTTGTTTCCTCCAAGATGCCACAGATCCTACAGCCCCGTGGCCTTTCCCTGAACAGGGCAGAACCAAGAAGCTCACCTCAGGAGGCCTCCCTGCACCGAGGGAAAGGCTGAGAGGTGTTGAGACCCCCGTGGAGGAGGAGGGAAGGGAAGGGCCCAGGGCTCCGCGTTCATTCCAGAGTCTCCCCCTCACGAGAACATTCCCTGCCTGGGGCTGGTCCATCCTTCCATGACACGGGTCCCTGGGAAAGCTCACACTGAATGGACACTCTCCTGAGACCAGTCTCCTGCTATGCAGAGTTGGCCTGAGCCAATGGCGAGCGCCTCACACCCAGTTCCCTCGGGCAGGTGGGAGTGGGGGTTTCCTCACACCAACGAACAATTCTCAGGCCCCAGAGGCACCGGCTGGATGTCCTAAGACTCACCTCAGTTCTGACACTGTCTACCTAGGAATTACATTCGATACCACAGTTCAGGATTCAGTCCTTCAAGACTGCCCCCTGCCCCATTTCAGAGGCCAGTCTTATATCCAGGTTGTTATCTGTGCTTCTAACTGACCATCTGTAAATCAGAGGTTCCCACGACCCCCTCCCTTGAGTGTAATTAATTTGCTAGAGGGGCTTGCAGAACTCAGAAAATCTGTTTACTCACTAGATCACCAGTTTGTTATAAAAGGATATAACTCAGGAACAGCCAGAATAGACCACAAATTATGGATAGGGGCACAGAACTTCCGCATTCCTTCGAGGGTCATCACTCTCCCCAAATCTCTACTTGTTCACCAAGCTGGAAGCTCTCCGAATCCAGTCCTTTGGAGTTTTTATGGAGGTTTCCTTACACAGACACGATTGATTAACTCATGGGCCACTGGTGACTACTCCAACTCCAGCCCCTCTCCTCCCACTGAGGGCAGTGCTGGAAGCTCCAACCCTCTAACCACAAGGCTGTCTCCACTGGCAACCAGCCCCCAAATACAGGTGAGTTCTGAAAGTCACCCCATTAACAAAAGACACCTTTATGGCTCTCATTACATCAGAAATTCCAAGTCTTAAGAGGTTCTTGAATTGGAAGAATCAATATGGTCAAAATGACTATATTACCCAAGGCAATCTACAGATTCAATGCAGTCTCCATCAAATTACCAATGGCATTTTTCACAGAACTAGAACAAAAAGTTTTAAATTTGTATGGAGACACAAAAGACCTCGAATAGCCAAAACAATCTTGAGAAAGAAAAACAGAGTTGCAGGAATCAGGCTCCCTGATTTCAGACTATACTACAAAGCTACGGTCAGCAAATGGAATATTACTCAGTCATAAAAAAGAATGAAGTAGGGACTTATCTGGTGGTCCAGTGGTCAAGATTCTCCAGTTTCACTGCCAATGGCCCAGGTTCGATCCCTGCTTGGGGACCTAAGATCTCAGGAGCTGTGTGGCATGGCCTAAAAAGATAAAAAGAATGAAGTAATGCCATTTGCAGACAGGCCTAGGGATTATTATACTAAGTGAAGTAAGCCAAACAGAGAAAGATAAATATCGTATGATATCATTTACACCCAGAATCTTTAAAGAAAAAGACACAAATGAACTTATTTTCAAAACAGAGACTCACAGACATAGAAAACAATCCTACAGTTACCAAAGAGGAAAGGAGGTAGGGTAGAAGGAAGAATAATTTAGGAGATTGGGATTAACGCATACACACTGTGTTGGTGCCAAGTTGCTTCAGTCGTGTCTGACTCTTTGCAACCCCATGGAGTGTAGGACAGGCTCCTCTGTCCATGGGCTTCTCCAGGCAAGAATAGACTACTGTATATAAAATAGAGTGCTGGCTTCAGCAGCACATATGATAAAAATGGAAAGATTCAGAGAAGATTAGCGTCACTCCTGCACAAGGAAGACCTGCAAATTCACGAAGCATTCCATAGTTTTGTCCTGAAAACATAATGAAAAGGAAAGTTCATCAAATAAGCTTTATATGTTGGTTACCTATGTGCCTGTCACCACTTTGAAAAATCTGCAGTTAATGTGGATGAGAACTGCCGATTGTTGAATAAAGTTATAGAATCCCCAAAATAATTAAAATAAAACAGATAACCAACAAGGTCCTACTGACAGCACAAGGAACTATGCTCAATACTTTGTAATAACCAAAAGGGAAAAGAAGCTGAAGAAGGATAAATACACACACACACACATATATCTAAAACTGCTGTGCTGCTGTACACCCAAAACTAATATGATATTGTAAAGCAATTACACTTCATTTTTTAAAAAAAATAGCAAAAAAAAAAAGTCTTAGGAGCTCTGTACAGAAATGGGGATGAAGATCAAATGTATATTTCTTATTGTAAATCATAGTATCACAATTGTCAACCAAGAAATACTACAGGAAGCTGCACCAAGAAGAGAATTTATTGGGAGTTCTAAGAATTCCAATTCAAAAGATACACATTCAAGTAAAACCAAGAGAGTGTTCCCAGAAAGAGAGTTGGCACTTATAGACACAAAAAATCATGAGGTTAAAAGCTGCCTGGCAAGAACTGTGATCAACTCAAACGCAAGCTGGAAAATATTTGTCCTTAAGGAATCGCAAATTATTTCAGGGTCCGGGACATAAATAGAAAGGCTGAGGTGAGTAATTTTAGGGTAAGGGTCTGATAAGTATCCTGAGTTTCTGGCAGATGTTTTGAATGATTCCTTTATGATGGTGAGGGATCAGAAGGTCTGATTCTGCCCAGGCTGAGTGTGCATAAGCCACACTCCTAAAGGGCCTCCAGGCTCTCTTAGCAATGGCAACTCCATTTTGCTTTTCCTTCCACCCAATCTACACTTTGGTCTTCAAACATGGATCCTTTATGCAAAACGATCTTAAAAGTGGAAAGATATTGGCATACCTCTAGAATCCCATTTAGTCATTAACAACCATCCAGTCCACAGCATTCCATATGAAAATGTCTGCCACAGTGAGGTTGAAACTGAGGGCAGTCAAGAGTTAGATCCCTTAGACTCTAATTTGCTTAATACATAATGTCCCATAACCAAACTTGCCTTAAATGTTCCTGCAAATTGCGTACTCTTCAAGATTTGCATAGCTTAGACACAAAAAGTAGTGAGACTCCTTTTATCACCCCCCACAGATAATACCTGTGACATAAGGGTTGTTATGGTAACAGGTACTTAAGTTGTTTTTCAGGAGCTAGTCTTGCCAAGTTCAAACTGGTTGGGAGTATTGACCCTCCAGCTGGGCCTGCATGGTGTCCAATGCACGTGATGTCAGGGCCAAAATTTTTTGATGTCAGGGCCAAAATCTCCACCCTTGGATCAGGCTGACACGACCATGCTCTGGATGTGCATCTCACAGAGAAGCATGTAACTCAGATATGGCTTTACAGAGCAGCCATTACCTCACCTTTTTCCTGCCCCCAATTAACCAGAAAGTCAGCCGACAGCCTTCTGGGAGTTCCTTTGTACATAACTTGCTGCTTTTAAGACTATCTTTAATTTTTGTCCCCCTTTTTTTGCAAGTGGAGACTGTTCTCAGGGAGGTTTTTTTTTGTTTGTTTTTGTTTTTTTTTGATGTGTAATTGCTTTACGGGTTTTCCAGGTGGCTCAGTGGTAAAGAATCTGCCTGCCAGTGAAGGAGACACAGGTTTGATCCCTGGGTCGGGAAGTTCCCCTGGAGAAGAAAATGGCAACCCACTCCAGTATTCTTGCCTGGGAAATCCCATGGACAGAGCAGTCTGGTGGGCTCCAGGGGGTCACAAAAAAGTCAGACACAACTCAGTGACTAAACAACAACATAACTTTACAGTGTAGTGTGGGTTGCTGCAGTACAACGAAGCGAATCAGCTATATGTGTGTGTGTATATTCCCTCCCTCCCACCCCACCCCTCTAGGTCATCACAGAGCACCGAGCTGAGCTCCCTGTGCTATACGGCAGCTTCCCAGCAGTTATCTAGTTCACACATGGTAACTGTCTAGTTCACACAAAAATTGTCAACGCTACACTTGATTCTCTTTGGGTGGATCCTCTTTGGGACTCTCCCGGTTTCTTGGACCTGGAGGCCTGTTTCCTTTCCTAGGTTAGGGAAGTTTTCAGCAACTTTGTGGATACTGTGTTGTTTTGTTTTACAAATTGAAGGTTCATGGCAACCTTGCATCAAGCAAGTGTACTGGTGCCATTTTTTTCCAACAGCATTTGCTTGCCTTGTGTCTGTATCACATTGCAGAAATTCTTACAATATTTCAAACTTTTTCAGTTATTATAGTTGATATGGTGACCAGTGATCTGTGATGCTACTATTGCAAAAAGATTGCAATTTGCTGAAGGCTCAGATGATATTCAGCATTTTTTAGCAATAAAGGTCTTTAAGGAAGGCATATACATTGTATTTTTTAGACATAATGCTACTGCCCATTTATGTATAGTGCAAACATAACTTTAAAAAAAATCTTTAATTGAAGTATAGTTAATTTACAACGTGTTAGTTTCAGGTAGAAAACTTTTTAAAAATTTTAAATAATTCTTTATTCATAAGTTTGATGTAAGCTTACAAATTTACTGTAGACTGCCAAATCTGCAGTGAAAAATAAAGTAAAAAAAAAGCATGCCCAACGTGCAGCTGTCAATCTGCTAGCCATCAGGACATTAAACAATTCAATAATGTATTCAAGATTCAGCCTTAGGTTTAAGGAAATTTAATTACTTTTAGGAACTCTGCTTTGTCACCTGTTATCCGAGCAACTGGCAATCAGAACTTTATACAAATAAAACATTGCTTTTATGTGCACTAGGAAACTTCAACATTTGTGTGACGCACCTTACTGCACTATTTGCTTTATTTTGATAATCTGGACCTGTAGTATCTCCGAAGTCTGCATGTACTCTGTACACAAGTTCTTGAAAGGCCCTGGGTTAGAGATGCCTCCCTGCAGAAGCCCCTCTGGTAAGATGGAAACGGTGCCTTCTGGGGAGGGCTACGCCTGACATCAAAGACTTTTCCAAAGTACTGGAGGCCTTCCCGGTTCTCAGTCCCTCACCTGAGCTCCTTGAGCAAGTGATGATGGGGTGGGGTGGCTGCCGCCTCCTCCTCGCAGACCCCCGGGCTGTCGCTAAGAGCCTGGGGGTTCGATCCATAGCTAAGGGACAATTTTCTCACAAAAGGCAAGCCCGGGCTGGGCACCCCGATATCGAAGGAATTAGCAGAGACCCAAATCCCATGGATGGAGGAGCCTGGTGGGCTGCAGTCCGTGGGGTCGCTGGGGGTCAGACACGACTGAGCGACTTCACTTTCACTTTTCACTTTCACACATTGGAGAAGGAAATGGCAACCCACTCCAGTGTTCTTGCCTGGAGAATCCCAGGGATGGGGGAGCCTGGTGGGCTTCCGTCTATGGGGTCACACAGAGTCGGACACGACTGAAGTGACTTAGCAGCAGCAGCAGCAACTGCCTCAGGGTTACCCCCGTTTCGGCACGTGCTAACGGTTCCACTCGGGAAATCCTCCTGTACGCCACTCCAGACTCGCCAGGCTCTCCACGCCCCTCCCGCTGGGGCCCTTCCCACCTGCTTGAGAAGTGGGACCAGGAGCTGGGCGCATCGAGAATTCACACTTTAACAACTTGGGTTCAAGGGAGGGGAACCCTGCCTCCCCGCGATTACCACAGAGGACTGCATCTTCTGATTCCGAAGCAAACAAAGAGGCCGTCCAGATGCGTCCTTGGAGACCCAGCGCTCCTGTGGGCGGGCTGATTTCCTGGGCCCCTGACCCTTCCGCAGCCACAGCCATCGCCCTCTGACTCTGGGCCCCTCTGCACCACCCCGGCTGGGGCTCCCCGGCAAACAGGTCGTCTCTTCCCTGACTGTGTGTCTTGTGCCCTCTGCATCGCCAGCCATTACTGGTTCTAACCTGGGCACTCACTTTTCATCAGGACAGCCTCATTTTCTTTTTGGCTGCGCTGCTCAGCCTGCAGGATCTTAGTTCTTAGATCCCCAACCAGGGATTGAACCTGGGCCCTTGGCAGTGAGTGGGCAGAGCCTTAACCACCATACAGCCAGGAAGTTACCAGAAGAGCCTTCTGAAAGAGACTCTCCTTAGGTCACCATTAAGCAAGTGACCCCTGAAATGGACCAAGCTAGGACCCCATTTTGCTTGATTCTCTGCCCGTCCCCAACCCCGGCCTGCACACCCCACAGACCAGTTACCAGCCACCCCCACCACCCCCACCAGTTCTACTTCCTGTGGCCTCTGGCAACCTGCAAGCTTTACCCCTCCAAGACAGGGTCCTTTCTCTTCTGTCCTCTGACTCCACTTCCCTTCCACTCTGGTTTTTCCATCTTCTCATTGTCAGCTTTGAACTGGGGACCTGACTGGGGGCAGACGGTCCAACGCGACCCCTCATGGCTGTGTGGCTCCCAGCAGACTCTCAGTAAGCGCAAGTGTGAGATCATTTCTTCTAAAACCCTGACAGGAGCTTCTCTGGTGGTCTGGGGGAATAAGACCCCCCCTTCCAATGCAGGGGGGCGGGTTCATCCTTGGAGGGGGAGCTAACATCCCACATGCCTTGTGACAGTAAAAAAACACAAAAACAGAAGCAATATTGTAAGAAACTCGATCAAAACTTTAAAAATTGTCCACATCAAAAAAAGCTAAAAAGTAAGTGTTGTTTTTGTCTGTGACTGTAGACCGCCAGGTTCCTCTGTCTATGGGGTTCTCCAGGCAAAAACACTGCAGTGGGTTGCCATGCCCTTCTCCAAGGGATCTTCCTGACCCAGGGATCAAACCCGTGTCTCCAGCATCTCCTGCATTGGCAGGCGGGTTCTTTACCACTGCACCAAAACTAATTAATTAAAAAAAAATACAAAAAATAAAACCCTGACAACAGAGGGGCCCCCTTCAGGCTGGCTGCTCTCCCTGTTTACAGAGGCCACAAGGGTGGCAAATGAAACCAGACCCTCTACTAATTCACAGGAAGTAAAAATCATTGCCTGGAGACCAATCCCTGGCACAGTCTGAGTGTCTGAAAGAGGGAAGGAAACTCTCTGCTTGGTAGAGATGAGCCAAACTTGGAGATGAGAGTATGGTCAGAAAGCCAGGAACCGTGGTCAGATCCCACAAGAGCCGTGGTAGCCCATGATTCACAGCTTTCTCCCCGGGAATCGGCACACTCAGCCGTTCATCAATATGCAGTCAGCTCAGCCAGGACCCCAGTCAAGCTCACCAAGCATCCGTGCTCCACGTGGCTGTGACTAAATGATTTTGCACAGCCAGGATGACAGTTACATTCTTGGGCCAACCATCCTGCAGATCCAATTCTGGAACATACCTCTCCCACGTGCGACGGCACCACAGGGTGGAGGAGCGGGGGGCGTTGGGGAGCCCTCTCGGAAGGGCTCAGGGCCCTAGACCACCCAGCCCTGAGCAAGGGATGGACTCCCTTTCCAGGCAACTGGGCCTCTGGAAGCAGAGTCTAGTGATGCGCACCCCCAGACTCCTGTACGTGGAACCCTGCCACCAGCTGGCCCTGTGGTTGCCTGCACAGAAAACTCATCTGGTTCCAGGCACTGTGCTCCCACATCTGTCCTGTGCCTCAAGGGACAGTCCCAGGAAGCAGCATCCATAAGGTCCTCCCTGGCCTGCAAGCAGAGGTGTGCCCAGGACCTTCACGTGCTTTCGATGCTGATGAAACGTGCTCAGGGGATGAAGGGCAGCTGCCCGGCCCGTAGCTGAACGTGGCCCTGAGGACCCCGGCAGGCTCCTCACGACTGGTCCCTAGGAGCAGCAGCAGACGCACAGTTCCGTCCTTGGGGAGGCTCCCAGATTACATCCATGTAGCCTGTACCCTGCTCCCGACCAATACGCCCACTGACAGTCACATGGGAGAGTCACCCACCATGTGGGAGAGTCGCCTCCCACAACCCTCCACAGCACCTCACCGAGTGAGAAGGACTCATTGCTGGAAAGGACACCATCTCAGACCACATGGCCCGCGCCCAGGAGTTTGCCTTTGGAGGTGCCTTTGCCTCCTTCCCCAGAGATGGCCCCCCAGGACACACCAGCCCTCGGAGACCCCACCACTTGCCCAGATGCTGAAATATTGCTCAGTGTTACCCAAATCTATGAACAAATTTCCAGGGCCCCTGAGTTCACTGACCTGTTTTCATGGCTGGATGTTTTAAGTCTGGGATAACAGCTATGGAGTGCATTTCAGACTGTATATTATTATTGGGTTTGCACATTTAGGATTTAGGGGTGTATTTTATTGGTCACAACTTGCCCCATCCCTGAGTTTTAACCAATCTGCCGCCCAGGCTGCTAATGTCTTACCACTGACTCCGATGCCTCAGCATCACAGGGTAGATTGTAGTGTAAGTGCCAGACAGGGGTTGCATGTGTGTGTGTCACTGAATTTATTGCATCTTTACTATGAATTATGAATAAAAATGTGGAGTAAAAGTTAACGTGTTAGTTGCTCAGTCGTGTCCGACTCTTTGTGACCCATGGACTGTAACAGCCCATCAGGCTCCTCTGTCCATGGAATTCTCCAGGCAAGAATAAAAGAGTGGGTAGCCATTCTCTTCTCCAGGGTATTTTCCTGACCCAGGGATTGAACCCTGGTCTCCTGCATTGCAAGCAGATTCTTTACTGTCTGAGCTATGCAGAACATAATCTGAATTAATATGTAGAGAAATAAAATTTTGGCAAAACAAAAACTACTGTTTAGGGAAGTTAAACTGTATACTAGTTGTTTTCGTTTATACTTAGCAGTGAAATATATTACAGGTAACATTCCAAGACATCAGTTCCCTGGTTAAAAAGAATTTTAAATATGGTTCCATGGTTAAATAAAATTTAAAAAAAATACCGTGCATACTGAAATAATGATAGAAGTGGAAATTTTAGTTTTCATATTAATAAGGAAGCCCAGCTCGCTAAAGCAGCATTAATATCATTCACATAAGATTTTAACTTGTACATTTTTATAGTTCAGTAAATGTTCTTGAAGAGCCGATTCACTGGAAAAGACCCTGATGCAGGGAAAAATTGAGGGCAAGAGCAGGGGATGAAGAGGATGAGATGGTTGGATGGCATCACCAACTCGATGGACATGAGTTTGAGTAAACTCCGGGAGATGGTGAAGGACAGGAAGCGTGGAGTGCTGCAATTCATGGCGTCGTAGAGAGCTGGACACACTTGATGACTGAATGACAACAAATGTCCTTTATAATAAAAAACAAAAAGTGTTATTTACTTAGGACAAAAATAAGAATGTGAAGAGGGAAGGAAGACCAACATGTTTTTATATGTTTATTTAGAGACACAGAATTTTCATGAATTTAAGAGGATGAAGAAATTCAAATAGTAATAGAAAATCATTAGACTTATCTGACTGTTCAAATGCTTATGTAAGTTTTCAATCCATCTGGATTTATAAAACCAAAACTTTGAACACAAAACAGAAAAGTTAACATTACATGTTTATATGTTCCCAAGTATCAAACTGCATCTATTTATTATGAATTTAAAGAACACAGATTTTAAAAGTAAAGTACAGAAGTATCTGATTCTTTTTAATTCCACAAATACTAGCATCCCAAAGTAACATGTAAACAAACCTCTATACTGCTTAGTGAATTCTCTCCAATTTCTAGAATAAATTTTGTTTTTTTAAATTTTAATGCAAATGTCTGACAATCCTTGGATTGCCAAGACATCCACTTCAACGACAACTGCCAGTCACATGACTGGATAGAGAGCCAGCCCACCCCTGTGTGACGCTGCAGCTGCTGGCCTGAAGACCCCACTCGGGGAACTCTCGCCGGTGGTTAAGAGCACTGCTTTGCAGCGTGGAGAAAGGGCTCCTGCCTCCTAAAGCCCACAGTCTAGCTAGAGAAGGTGCAGTGAACAGGTGACTCCAACGGACCATCATTAGCTTCTAGCTGGTGGGGGGGACTAGGCACCACGTGCAAACTCGGAGGAGGCCGCTCCTCACTCTGGCTGAGGCAGAGGAGGCCTGATCAGTTAGAGGAGCTGCACAATGCTAAGCTGTTGGTCACCCATCCTTCATTTCCTTCAGTCCCACAGGCGGAGCAGGACCCCTAACAGTGCTCCATCTCTTCTGCCCCAGGGTTTCCAGGAGCCCCTAACCATCTCCGTGACCCTGTGGACCAGGACACGGCGGCCCCTCCCGCCTCGCTGCCGTCACCGTGGGCTCTGCACGCCCTGGCAGTTATTGTGGCAGCTCTCCCCCAGTCGGCCTACGGGGGAGCCTGAGAACTCCTCAGCCAGGCTGGGGCCCCTCCAACAGCACATGCGCTCCCAAGCCTCCGCCAAACAGGCTGACTCCGGGACTGCGTCACACAGCACAGCCTCCCTACCCAGCCCTTCTCCCAGCCTCACCACCCTTCTCCCACCATCTGACACAGTCACTCTGGCATCTGGGTCCGGGGCTGGTTTCCAGCTTCTAGGAGCCATCCAGGTGGCATGTTGGCACCACCCCCAGGGGACCCTGCTGGGGTGATCAATCCTATACCGTGGGATAAGGCTACTAGTCAGTGAGCTCTCCCGGATCCGATTTCACGGTCTGACCCTGCTTGACCCCGGCTCACCTGGCCTTGGTGGCAACAGGCCTGCCGCTGCCCCAGGACACGGCTTCTTTCCTCTCTCATCAGAGCCGCACGGCTCTGTGGACGGACAGGAGGCGGGCAGAGGCTGTGGGAGCCTGTGGTCCTGCCGGGCCTGACACTGGGGAGCAGACCTGCCTGGGTCGCGCATTCACCCTGGACCCCTGCCTTTAGCTTTCTTATTGGGTGGCCAGGGCAGTGAGGCTGGGGGGCAGCACTTTCTGTGTTCCAGGGAGGCTCCATGGCCTTCAGGCCTGGCTTTTTAATTGCCAGTGAATCACTCTCAGCTTTTCCTTTTTCCCCGAAGCCTGAACTGTCCTAGCAACGGCCCCGCCATCTCACCAGCCTTGGAGTTGCTCCCTTCCTCTCGGTTTCTCAAACTCTTGACACACGGACCCCACTAGTGAATTCTCCCCCAGCAGATTACCATCAGTCCATCGCGGTGGGCGTTTTAACAACAGTTTCATTGTCATCTTGTGCCACGGGCGGTGCTCCACTGCCAAGGGTGAAGGGTCCTCAAACCAGCCGGCAGAGAGCAGCAGCTCCTACACCCTCCTTGTGTCCGCTCCCTGGGCTCCACCCGGTCCCGGGAGCAGCAGGCACAGTTTGAGCTTCCAGGGAGCAGAGGCTGAGCCAGAAGTTGGCACCAGAAAGGGAAGGGATAGTGCTTTAAAACAGAGCTGACCAATCGGCGATGTGGATGGCCTAGAAAGGTGGCACGCCTTTGGTCAGGGTTCCCTGCCGCTGAGGAAGCTGCAAGCACTGACCGCTGAGGGCTGTGCGTGGGCAACTCTCCTTGCAGCTGGGGTGTCGTCAGCCCCAGAGCAGGGTCTGGGCAGATCATGCCGTGGCCATTAGCTGTGGGCACAGATGCTGGATAATGGATGACTGTGAATGGTGTGACCCTCCACGTGTGAATGATAACCATCCCCTTCCAATCTGTCTGGACAGTTAAGCAGGAAGCCTGGTCACCTGTAGACGGAAAAGGATGGCAGCAAGCACTGTGTCTAACACAGAACAGGAGTCCTGAACGGGCTAAGTGAGGTAAGTCAGAGAGACAACCTATGATACCACTTATATGTGGAGTCTGAAACATGATGCAGGACTTCCCTAGTGGTCCAGCAGTTAAGACTTCATGCTTCCATTGCAGGGACACGGGTTCAATCTCTGGTAGGGGAAGATCCTGCATACCACTCAGCACAGGCCAAAAATAAATTAATTACATTAAATATGACATAAATGAACTTATCTATGAAACAGAAATAGAATCAGGGACATAGGCATTAGACTGGTGGTTGCCAAGGGGCAAGGGGTGGGAGAGGGATGGGTTGGCAGTTTGGGGTTAGCAGATGCAGATTATTATACAGAATGGATAAAAAACAAAGTAGCACAGGGAACTATATTCAATATCCTGTGATAAACCATAATGGAAAAGAAGATGAAAAAGAATATACATATGCATAACTAAGGCATTTGCTGTACAGCAGTAAGTTAACACAGCATTGTAAATCAACTATATGTCAATTAAAAATTAAAAATAAATAGTAAAAAAAAAAAATATTGTATGAGGCAGCCTCAGCAGGGCCCACAAGCAGACCCTTCCCTACAGTGGGTCTGTTTACAAACTGGGACAGACTCTCAATAATGGAACTTTTTTTTTATCTATACTTTTCAGTTTAGCACGTAATTGGAAACTACTTGGGTATGCTAATCTAGTTTTTAAACTGCAATTTTTTATGACATTTAAATACAGAGCAAATAATCCTTTTGAAAATTTAGCATCCTAATAGAGATGTGCTGTTAAGTGCAAATTACACATGGGATTTCAAAGAATTAATATGAGAAAAAGAATGTAGAATATAACATTAGTAATTTTAAAACATATTGAAATGATATTATTTGGATATATTCAGTTAAATAAAATACATAAGTAAAATTAATTCACATATTTCTTTTGATGTTTTTAGAAAGGCTAAAATAATATCATCTAAAATCATCCATTTGGCTCACATTACATTTCTAAGTCAGGCTTCTCAGGTGGCGCAGTGATAAAGAATCTGTCTGCCAATGCAGGAGACGCAGGAGACTCAGATTCGATCCTTGGATTGGGAGGATCTCCTGGAGAAGGAAATGGCAACCCACTCCAGTATTCTTGCCTGGGAAATCCCATGGGCAGGGGAACCTGGTGGGATACAGTCCATCGGGTCGCAAAGATTTGAACATGACTGAGTGACTGAGCACGCACGCGTGCACACACGTTTCTTTAGTAAGTCAGAGGCCAGACACAGCCTCACAGTTTTCACACGGGCCACGAGGTGGCAATTTTATCCTGGCATTCAGGTTTCCAGACTCCGGGGGGTGGGCTGGTGGGATGGTGGGCAGAGGCGAAGGCAGGTCTTGCTGCTAAGTGAAAAAGGAACTTAACCAGTCTTGTGCTTGCTACTCCATTTTAATTTGAATCACATCCCACATCCGTTTGTGTGTAAATGGTTTTGATGTAGCCATAAAATGCTCGTACTTTGCCCTCCTGAGTTTGAGCAAGTCTCCCCATCTCAAACCCTCAGTGTTCCTGACACTGGGCTGTAAGAAGCGTTTTGAATAATTTACTTAATGCCTTCTCCTCTGCCCAGCCCTTCTTTCTCATGTTTCTTTTCCACCCTTTCACATGTTCATTCTCCAAATCAGGTTTAACTGTTTGGGGGCTTTTTCTCTGTTTCATGACTAATTACATTGTGTGTGTAACCTTAATTTCAACATACTATGACCCACTATCAGAACAATTAAAATTTCACTGGGAGGAGAAAGATATTAGGAAGGATACTGACAGGGAAATGCAGCAGGGAGACCAATGCCATTCCCTCCCAGATGCCCCGTTAACCTGGGCGAGGCCAGATCTGCAGGAACTCCAGAGGGAAACATCACAATATGGGACGTGGGAGAGGACAATGTGAACTGAGGTGTGGGCTATATGTGTGTGTGTGACTGATGTGTGCTGGGGCCGATGGTGGAGGCTGTAGGCCTTGCTCCAGGAGAATAAATTGGGAAACAAACTGTCGTAATTCTGCTTCTCCTTAAACCCAGTGCTTTGGGGCCATGGATTCTGCCCCAGGCCCCTCTGTGACAGACAGGACAGGTGCCATCAGTACACACAGGTTGCGCAGAAACGTGCAGGTGAGGAACCAAGGACGCTAGAAAGCCATCTGCACAGCCTCCCAACACCCGCCCCTGTGGACGGCACAAGACCCCGCCTTCCAGAATGGGGCAAGGGGGCTCCAGCAATTAGGACCTGGGTTCTACCCCAGGATGGAGTCCTGAGCAGGGAGAACAGGATTCAAAACCTCAGCTTCCTGAGAAGCATGTGTGGGGGGGTGCTGGGGTACTGGTAGCCTGGAAAGGGAGCAGTAACACCCCCTTGGTGGTTGACAGGGACCCTGTGTCCCCACGCCGCCCCAACCACACAGGGAGCCATGTGCAGACTACGCTTATGTACAGAGGATTTTATTAGGGATTCTCTGGGTGGGATGCCAGGAGGCCCAGGCTCAGTTGGCAGCCAGGGTCTCCTGCACCCAGGGCATAAGTGCAGTGACACGGGCATACACGGCAGGCGTGGACGTGGAGCACGTGCTGCTGCCCCAGGACACGATGCCCGCCAGGGTCCAGGCTCCATCCTTCTGGCAGACCAGGGGGCCGCCCGAGTCGCCCTGCGGAAGGAGACAGGACTGTTCAAGCTGGAGAGAAGGTGCCAGGGCCCCGGTGTGCCCAGACCTGGCCGAGCCCAGGGGGTGCAGAACAAGGGCAAGTGGGGGCCCAGAGGTTGTGCATAGACACTCGGACCTGCTCAAAGGGCAGCTCTGCCCCCTACTCCTGGGAGGCCTGGGGCAGGGGACTGATCCTCTCAGCCTCCCATCACCTGTAAAACGGCCTGAAATGTCCGCTTTGTGAGCATGGTGTGAGATTAAACACCCCTGGAAGCCTCACACCACACCTGGTCAGGGCCAGCCCGCGTCAGGGACATCTGGTGCTGGTCCCTGCCTTCACTGGGGCACTGGGCAGGGTCTGAGGTTAAATAAGGAATGGCAGAGAGGAGTGGGCCTCAAGGCCTGCCTAGAGTGGTGGTGGGGAAGGGGCAGGTAGCCTGTGAGGGCGGCAGGGTAGCAGGCCGTACCATGCAGGAGGAGACGCCGCTGCCCCCTGCACAGATCATCACGTCGGTGACCCTGCTGCCCCAGTACTTCTTGCAGTCGGTGTTGGACACGATGGGCAGGGTGGCCTGCTGCAGCTTGTCAGGGGTCTTGAGGGCTGGAAGGACAGAGGGTGTGGGGTCAGGACCCAGGGAGAGGAGACCAGCGCCCGCTGGAACCCTGCCTTCCCGCGGCATGGTCTTCCTCCGTCACGACGGTCGTGGGTGCTGAGCGCCACCTTCCAAGAGTCTGGGAGGCAGCTCCTCTCCGGTTCCACATCAGGCAGCGTGTCTGCGCTCCCAGCACAGTTGGTCAAGCAATTCCTGCCTCTGAGCTCCTGCGCCCCAGGCCTGCCGGGCCCTGCGTGTGAGTGGAGGGGCCGTCCCTCCTCCCCAGTCCTCCTCTGCCTGGGGACCCAGAGGGAGCATCTCCCTGTTCTGCCCTTTCCTGGCTGCTTGTGTGCTCAGTTGCTCAGTCGTTTCCGACTCTCCGTGGCCCCAGGGACTGAAGCCCGCCAGGCTCCCCTGTCTGTGGAATTTTCTGGCAACAACACTGGAGTGGGTTGCCATTTCCTTCTCCATTCCTAGGTGCTTGTGTCCTGTTAAAGGACCGCCAGGCTGTGGCCGGCACTCAGGCCTAAACCTGACCTGAACACTGGGCTCCAGGTTCAGACTGCAGGGGTGCCGGACACAGCCGCCCTCCTCAGTCTGGAGGGGAGTTGGGCAGTCCGTCTCCATGCAGGTTAGAGGGGGAGACACTTGCTGGAACTCAGGTGTTTCTTCAGAAGCTGACTGTTCAGGTATGTATTATTAAACCTTATTTTTATTCATGTTTGATAGGTTTGTAATCGAGTGTTTTTAAATAAAGAAATGGGGAGGTTGATGACTGTATAGGAATTTACGACTAAAACATCTTTAAACAACCATGCGTGTGCCACTTGGTGACTCCTGGGCTCAGGGAGCCCCCACCCCAGACCCCTAGTTGGTGGGCTTTGGAAAGGCTCACCGTTGTACTTGGTCTTGCCCCAGCCTGTGGTGGCGCACAGCATCCCGGCGGGGAAGTCCTCCTCGGAGCTGGGCAGGCACACGGCCGAAACGGTCTCTGAGAACTGTGCAGGCGTGGCCAGCTTCAGCAGGGTGATGTCATTGCGGACCGTGAGAATGCTGAACTTGGGGTTCTTGAAAACCTGCAGGCAAGGCCCAGAAAGACAGCTGAGGCCCTGGGGTAAATCAGGGATCCGCGGGTTTCTAGACCATCTACTTTCCTGGCGATCTGTTCAGGACAAACGAACCCACAAGAGCCCAGAGTGAGAATCCTGAGGCTGGCTTGATCCACTTGGCTCCTGTCTCTCAAGAGGCTGAAGGGTCTTCCCCTTGCCCCCTCCCCAGCCCCGGCCTGCAGCCCCGTGGCTGACCCCGGGCCCGCCCAGCGAGGCCTGCGCGTACCTTGCCAATCTTCAGGACCTGAGTGTTCTCGGTCTGTGAGCCCTGATCAAACTCCCCAGCCACGACCACGTCGGAGGTTCTGCGGGAATCAGGCGGTGGTTAAGGACTGAGCATGCGCCCTGCTCCCCTCCCACACCTCAGGCCGAAGCCGGAAGCAGAACCCCTAGCTCTGGTCCTCACGTGACCCCGCAGTGGGCGGCGGTGACCACCCAGTCCTCGCTGATGAGGGAGCCCCCGCAGAAGTGGAAGCCGGTGCTGTCCTGCAGGAAGATGGGGAGAGTCAGCACGCATTGGACCCTGCAGCACCGACCTGGGCAGTGGCCCCCTGCCCAGCTGACCTGCTCCCGCCTCACGCCCGGAAACCCCCTCACCTGCAGGGACACCTGCCAGGGCCAGGAGCCGGGCACGGCGTCCTCCCCGTTGACGATCCTGGCGAGGCCGCTCAGCACAGGCTGGATGGCGGGGACCCCGCAGCCTGGGGAGGGTGACAGGAGGGTGAAGACCCAGAGCTCTGGTCTTATCTCTGGCTAAGACCCAGAGCCAGTCTTCAGAAATCGTTGCATTTACTTCAGATGTCTAGGCCGACCCAGAACCCACCGCCACACTCCCGGCTTCTCCTGGCACCCTGTGGGCTCAAAGATCCCCTCACACAGCCTACCGATCCCAGGAGCCCAGCCTGGATGCAGAGGCATGGAGCCGCCCCCACCCAGGGCCACCCTGCCTGAAGGAGCAGGAGACAGGCTGAGACACGGGACTATCCTGCCTGGACTCTGAGGCCTGCCGCTCCTTGCTGGGAGGCCTCCCACCGGTCCCCAGATCCCTGATACCCATTTTCCTCAGGACGCTGGGGAGCAAGCAACGTCACCTCACAAGTCAAACTCACCTGTTAGATTGGTGGGGTCTGGGGGTCCTGAAGTTAAAATCTGATAACCCCAGCCCCTGGGGAACGCAGAACACTGACAGCTGATGGGAGAAAGTTTTACACTGAAATCTCTATTCCCAGAGATTTCAGGAACTCTCCATTGTATAAAGTTTTAATTATTTAATAAAACAACACTTTGATTCCATGCTGTAAAAGGACGCATTGAGGAAAACAGAAAACAGAGGACCTGAACCGTCACAAGACAATGAGAAAAGTCAGGTGTACTTGATGTGTCCATGACACGTTTGCTGTTTCAGGACCAGGTGAGTTATTGGCACCTGTATACAGGTTTTACAAGTCGGTGACAGTGAGGAGTGTTGGGCAGGTATAGCCCTGGTGACCAGCCAGGACACCTGAGGTCATATGGACTTTGCTACAGGTCCGGTTCAGTGTCTCCTGCCTGTGTGGACAGACCAGCCCCTCATCACCAAAATACATGTCATCAACAGAACCCATTTTTTTTTTGAACTAGCAAGAAGATTCAGTATCAACTGTGATGTATTCACCCAGCTGAGTGCTCTGCAGCGATTAAAGTGAATGAGCTGGGTCTCTGCATTAATGGGAATAAATCTAAAACTACGTAGGTAGGCAAAGGCAGGTTGTAAACCTGATGTAGCAGATGATACAGTTCATGTAAGTTTCTACATATATTATACTGCACTGGTGGATTTAGAAACATGTGGTAAATTTGAAAAGCCCACACAGAAATAATACACAGTGAGTTCAAAATAGGGATCACCTACTGAGAAGGAGAGAGGGGACTTTAGCTCAAATGGTTCTATGTTTTAAAAAGAAATACCTGAAGCAAATCTGGAAAAAAATAACATTTGCTAAAGTCCAATGACAGGGACAAAGATGTAGTATTATTTTCTGTATTTTCTACTATTTTTTTTAATAGAACAAAAAAATACTTGGAAAGTGCCTCGAACAGTGTAGCCCCAGGCGGAGGCCGTGGTAGGCTCTTACGACCACACCCTCACTCTGCCCACAGCGCCCCAACCTGAGCCACGTCTGGGGCCCCAAACCTCGGTGCGGCCCGCTGGCCTTTTCTGCTGCAGGCACAGGGTGTGAGGCTCAGGAAGCTCCCAAAGGCCCCCGCTCCTCCCTGAAGGCTCGCCTGCCTGTCAGGGTGTGAGGCCCAAGCGGGCAGGGCAGGCCTCCGATCTCCCTCCCAGCCAAGCCCGGCTCGCTCCAGACAGAGCCCCTCAGCCCTCTAACGAGGCCTGGCTTGGGGCCACCAGGCACTCAGGGACTTCCTCAGTCACCTCCCAGATCTGGCCGGCCATGGCCCTGTGTGCTAAGTCAGTCAGTCATGTCCAGCTCTTTGTGACCCCATGGACTGCAGCCCGCCAGGCTCCTCTGTCCATGGGGTTCTCAGGCAAGAGTACTGGAGCGGGTTGCCATGCCCTCCTCCAGGGCATCTTCCTGACCCAGGGATCGAGCTGGCATCTCTCATGTTTCCTGCATTGGGAGGCAGAGTCTCCACCACTAGTGCCACCTGGGAAAGCCCAAATGCACCCTGGCACTCACCGAAGGCAGCCCCTACAAGGGCAAAACAGGAGAGGAGCCAGAGAGGGGCCATGTTTCTGCCTCCGAGGGATACAGGGCACCTGCCCCAAGCTCCTTTTATATTCTCTGGGACTCCAAGGGCTCCGCCCAGCCAGAGAGCCACCTCCCTCCTGTTATCTAGGAACCTTGGGCGATAAAGGGGACCAAGCCCCCCTGTAAGCCTGAACTGGTTCTCAGCCTCAGACATCCCAGCACCTGGGAAAAGGGCAGCTGCCCTGGCACAATGTTGCCCAGGAGTCTGCCAGGGCGCTGAGGGCAGGGCCAGTGCCCAGGCTAGGAGCTCAGGTCCCGCAGGGCCCAGCTCAGGGCAGCCAGGATGCAGGGCGGCAGGTTCTGCTCCCAGTGCGCCGGGAGGATTCCCAGCTCCTAAGTACAGGCGGTCCCAGCACCGGGTAGAGAGAATCCCAGCTGATCATCACTGGGGGGCCTTGGGTTCTCAGCAAAGAGTGCTTTCAATGCGAGACTCATCTAGAAGCACAGTATCACAGAGAGATGCTGGGCCATCCAGAGCAGCCCAGCCAAGCTGCTTTGAGCCTGTGTGAGGGCACGTGAAGGAATCACGCCCACAGGTGGCCACAGGCAGGTCGCAGGTTGGCAGACATGCTGTCCCGTATCTGCTGCTAAGCTCAAACCCACATTCTCCCCTCCCGTGATACCTCACAACTTAAGGAACTGGTGATTGCATAAAACTTGAGTTTTAGATAAGATGGGGCTTTGATTTATCATCAAGTGATACAGTGAGGAAATGGCAAAGAAAGGGTTTTAATTGTCACAGAACAATGAGATGAGGACAGATGTAGGTAATACGCCGGTGGGGTGTTTGCTGTAAGTCAAAGACTTTCCAGCACCATGGACACAAGGTCCTTCTCTCCCCTGGGCCAGGGCCTGGTGTGGACCCTGGGGGCAACCCACAGGAACAGAGCACAGGGCGCCCCTGCCCTCGTGGGGCCAAGACCCCAGTGAGAGACACAGACATGAAACAAACAAGAAAAGAAAGTGCGGAGTCCGAGAAACCAAGAGAGGGTCTGGAATCTGCTGCTCTGGACAGTCCAGCCTGAGCCTCACCGATAAGCCAGTCTGAGAAGGAAAATAAGCCAGCTGGGCAAACTGTGTCTATTTCCAAGGTGTCCAGGGCTCTGTGGTCCCAGGGCCACGGGCATCTAGAGAGAAGCTGGTCAGGGCAAGCAGGACAGTGTTACGGGTCTGGATTTGGACTTCATCAGCTTTGAAGTTCCAACTTGTGAATTTAGTTTTGTTTTAGAGTTCTCTGCAGGGGGATGTTCAAAGTATTTAAACACTGTTGAGCAGACACTCTGACCAGTGAGAATGGTGACCATGGCCGGGACAGGCCCACAGAGGCCCTGAACCCTGTCTCTGGGGGGAGGCAGAGGCAGCCAGATTGCAGGGGGCAAACAGAGTGGGGCCAGCAGCTGTTTGATAACTGGGTCTGAAGCTTTTTGATTTTTTAAGGATTATTATTATTTTTGGCTGTGCTTGATTTGCAGTACCAGGCTTCTCTAGTTGCCCCCACAGCAGGTAGGATCTTAGTTCCCCAACCAGGGATTGAACCTGTGTCCTCTGAATTCACAGGCAGATTCTTAACCACTGGACCACCAGAGAAGACCCACTTTTGATATTTTAACAGGCTGGGTTCAGTCCAGGAAAGTCAGCCCTGGCTTTGAGCATAAGGAATAATCCATACGGAATTCCAGGCCAAGGTAATCTATGGAAATATTAACATTTGCTGTTTTGTTTTTCCTTCACTCATTCCAAGCAGGTGGCAAAGCCATTTGTGATTTCCTTGCCTCTGGGATTTTTCCAGAGCAGAAAGCAGAAGCAGCCTGAGGTCACTGGCTCCTGAGGTCTGTTGAGAAAGTAAACTCTTGGCTGAGTAGAGTTCAGGAGGGATGAGGCCTTAGCAGGAGTGGGGCAGTGGGGGGGTGTTCACCACAGGGGAAGGGGCGCTTCCCTAGCCCATAGAGATTTTCCAAACCATGAGGTGAGCACCCCTAGGATGAAGGTGACTGTCTTGTCACAAGGAATGACAGTCTCTGCTACTTGCCTAAAGCCATCTCCCTTTTCTCGTCCTCGAGGACGGTTCCCCTGGAAGGTCACCCCACCTCAGCTCTTGGTGATGGGGGGAGGGGACTCTGAAGAACAGAAGCCAGCAGAGGCAGAGGTGAGGCAAAACCCCACCCTTTCCTTCCTGCACCTTGGCTGAGTCCCGTGTGGAGGTGGTGCTTGGCGCCTTGGCTGCTGTCCTCAGATCTAGAGAGGAAAGACCCCGACCCAGAACCACACCATCGCCCAGGGCTGAACGAAAGACTACACCTGCACACCTCCAGATCTCTGCCGTGTGAAAAAAGCAAATCTCTGCCGTTGAGCCACCGTCAGCCTAGTGTTTTATCATGAAAAGCTTCTTCAGTGACGTAGAGTAACTGTGAAAATGGTCCTGGGTGTCTTCTGTCTTCCCTGCAGACCTACTTTCCACCCTTTCCATCCTGCTGGCCTCCAGCAAGACTGACCTTCAGGGATGAGACTGCATGACAGCGTCCCTGGCTCTCTGGCTTCCTGTTGGGGTCAAGGCCAGAGACAGGGGAGGAGACAGAAGTCAAGTATTTATTCTCCGGGTTCCCTCCCTGAGAGGCTGCTGTGGGTTGACACAAACTACTATGTATAAAATAAGCTACAGGAGGGAATTCCCTGGCTGTCCAATGGTTAAGACTCTGTGCTCCCATTGCAGAGAGTATGGGTTCAATCCCTGGTCAACCCCTGGACAAACCATGGTCAGGGAACTAAGATCCTGCATGCCTCAGGAAGGAAAAAAAAAGAAAAAAAGCCAAAAGGACACATTGTACAACATGAGGGATACAGCCAATATTCAACAATAACTACAAATATAGCTAATATTTAACAATAACTACAAACAACTATAAATATAAATAACATTAAAAAATTATGAATCGCTATATTGTACACCTGTAACTTATATAATATTGTATATCAACAATACATCAATTAAATAAAAACAAAGGGCTCTGAAAATGGATGGTGGTGATGGCTGTACAACAGTATGACTGTACTTCATACCTTCTGAATTGTACATTTAAAAATGATTAAAATGGTAAATTTTATGTTATGCATATTTTAGTACAATTTTGAAAAGTGAAAAAAAAAACCACTGATACCCCTTCACAGCTATAATTTTAAAAATGGAAAATAAGTTTTGGCAAGGCTGTGCAGAAATTGGAATCTTTGTACATTACTGGTGGGAATGGTGCAGCTCCTGTGGAAAACAGTCTGGCAGAGTCCCAGAAGATTAAACAGAGAGCCACCATGTGACTCAGCAATTCCACTCGTAGGTACACATTCCCTAATCTTTGGCCCTGCATCCAATTTAGGACTAATCGCAGAAAGCTAAGTGTGTACTCCTAATCAGTCCCAAAGGATGCCCGGGTTCTAGCTGGCCCTTCTCCAGCTTCCCTGTGCCCACACCTCTTACGGGTGCATCTGGAGCTCTCCACTATAAAGCATTTCCTCTCCTTTGCTTGCCTTTGAGTCTCTGCCAAACGCAAGTGATGCTGCCTGACTACCTGGGTATAGCAAGTTCTGAATGAACAATCTTTGCTGGTCCTCATTTGTGTGGTCTTTACTGATTTCCACAAAGGTCAAGCTCCTCTTGGCAGCCTCCTCCTTGCTTGTCACCTTCCCTGGGGGCCAGGTAATCATTCTTCCATTTCCAGCCCCACTGACCTTAGCCCCGAGCACCAGCATCTCCTTATGGTTTCCCTAAGCCCTCGCTACACCTTTAGAAAGTCTCTGTTAGACTCGCTAGTGAGACTCCTGGCAGAATAAAGAATCAAAGTTCAAATTTCAATCTGTAATAGCAAAATAAAGAAATCTACATTTTTTTCCTGCCTGCTGAGAATCACTTCATTACCAGGAGCAAAAAGTGAGTGGGACGATGGATGGGTAACAGCCCAAATGTCCCAGCAAGAGAATGGGTACATACATTGTGGTGTGTGAGACTTTCCTGGCAGTCCAGTGGTTACGATTCTGCCTTGCCAAAGCAGGGGGTGTGAATTCCATCCCTGGTTGGGGAACTAAGATCCTACATGTCAAGCAGCATGGCCAAAAGATTAAAAAGAAGAAAGTTTTTTTTTTAAGTGTAGTGTATTACACAATATTGTAAAGCAACTATACCTCAAAAGATTTTTTTTTTAAAGTGTTATGTACTTACGAAGCACAACACCACTCAGCCACACAAAGGAACACACTGCTCTCACACTCAGGAAGACATTTGGTAGAGTGAAAGAATCCAGACACAAAGAATACTGTATGGTTCCATGCAGTATAAATTTTTAGAACAGGTAAAACTAATCTATGGTGAAAGACATCGGGACAGTGGTTGCTGGTTGCCTCAGAGAAGGGGAAGATGGAAATCGGCACGAGGAAGCTCTGGGGAGTGATGATATTATTTTACATCTTGGCTGTGGGGTTTGTTACACTATCATCTACCTATGTCAACACTTATCTGTTCACTTTGGATCTGTCCATTTTACCATGTGCAAAGTGTATTCAACATATCTCACCTTGATGGTAAAGAGGGTTGGGATTTGACCCCCTCAAGAGGAGGAGCTCCCCAACCTGAGGAAACTGCCTTCTGAGGTCCCGCCTGGTGGAAGAGGGCACGGTTCCAGAGGCGCGGGCCCGAGCCCTGACACGACCCCGCGCGAGGCCAAACCCCAGGAGGCGGCTGGGCCCCGCCCGCTGACGCGGGCTCCCGGGCGGGCCGTCTCCTCTCCTGAGGGACGGTCCCTGAGGCACACCCGTCCGCGGGCTGGCTCCCGCACGGCCCCCTGAACATTCTAGACGCCACAGGCCGGCAACGAGCGAACAGGTGCAGAGCGAAGGCTTTCTGACAGGAAGACCACCCGCGGCCGGGGCCGTACCCACCCCCGGGCGTTTGTCTGGGCTCTGGGAGTCTACGCAGGGTTCCAGACACGGGGACGGGCCAGACAAGCATTCGCGGCAAAGGGAACACAGGAAACGGCTCTTCACTGTACAACCTCCGGCCTGTGAGGAGGCGCCCACCGCTGGGGCCGGGGCCGGGAGGGCAGCGGGTGTTCCACGCGGAGGGAAAAGGTCCAGAGACGCGAAGTCGGAGCTGTGGAGAAACACTCCGCCCTCAGGGGTCCTTTCTCTGCGCGGGGGCAGGCAGAGCGCGCAGTCCCAGGGGCGCGCGCTGGAGGGCACCGCTTGCCCCGCCCCGGCCCGCCTTAGCCCCGCCCCCAGGGGGGGGTCCAACCTTAACCCCGCCCCGGCCCGCCTTGGTCCCGCCCCCAGAGGGGTCCGCCCGCCCCGCCCCGCCCCGCAGCTGCGCGACTTCCCAGATCGCCGCAGCCCGGGACGCGGCGCCCAAGGTCACGGTCACGGGTCAGCCGCGTGCTCTCCCACCCGCCGCGCCCCAGCCCACTCAGGCTCGGCGGCTGCCTCCTCGCATCTGTGCTTCACCAGGGCCCCCTCCAGCGGCCCCTGGCCTCTCCCCCTGCCTCGTGCCCTCCCGGCGCTTGCTGCCATCCAGGCTCGCTCCAGCAGGCCTGTGCCCTCCTGCTCCCTGTGCCTCGGCACCGGCCCCGCCCAGACAGCTAGCAGTGGTAGCTCACAGCTTAATGTCTCCCTCGGAGTGGGGCCCTCCTGCCTTGGTATTAGTAATAATAACAACAATGATTATGATAACTCCTTGACTGGTGGTAATGTATATTTTACTGTGTGTGTCTTTTTTTTTTCAAACTGTTCCATAAACTCCCCACTCCTTTCCCACGTAGGTTTGTAACGCAGGACTTTGTGTTTCTTTCTTTTGTTTGTTCTGTTCCAGCAGCAGCCTGGTAAGCTCTGGTTGATAAGATGGATGAACTTGAACAGGTGGCGGGTTTCATATGGATGGGGCCCACACTCTGCATCCTGTTTCATGCCCTGTTTTCCCACCTAATGCATTGTGGCTGTCCCTTCCTGTCACTTTAGAAAGCACGAAGAGCCCCACAGGCAAGTCAAGAAGGAAAAATACCAGGGCTGACCAACGTGCATTAGGTTAGGTCTGGTCCCAGCACTGCTGAAGATGAGCCAGGCCTTTCATGAAGTAGGACCTGTACTCTAAGCATCCCCATTTTACATATTAATACTTACAAAAGGAATCAGAGAGGCTAAGTAACTTACCCAAGGCCCCCACAGCTGTTTTGTGCCAAAACCTGTGAAACACCACACTACAGTCATCAGTGCAATAGAAATGGAAAATAGCCATGAGATACCGTTTTACCCATGTGTTTTGAGGCTTGCCCTGTGCCTGATGGCCTCACCTTCAAATTTCTCACTCCTCAGTTTCCCAATTGCTGGGAAAGGATCCTACTGCCCACCAGAAATAGGCCTCCTTGCCTCCTGCTTTTCCACTTGGTGCAGCCTCCACCAGCTCTTGCTGGGACAACAGCAGGGGCCCCCTGGCTGGCCCTGAGCTCAGTTCTGCCTTTGGATGCCATGTGCTCAATTCTAAGGGCAAGATACCTGGTGGGGGCGCCTGGCTCCATGTGAATGGGCAGTGGGTGGCTTGCCCCTGAACCATGCGGCACACAGCTCATGTGACTGTGCTCACACTGAACTGAGCCTTCAGTGAGCCTTCAGGGGAGCATCCTCAGCCCACCGGTCACCCGTGCCCTCACCATGCTGCGGTCCCTGCCCCTCCTCCTACTTGACCACACTGCCCATGGGGTACTGAACAACTGCAGACCAACCCAATTGCCTATCCAAGGTCCTCCAGACTATGAAAGACTGAACTGGGGCTCAAATCCTGCCCAGACCTGGCTGCCGCTCGAAAGGCCCCTCCAGAAGCAGAGCCTGGAGGAAGAAACCTGATTGTCCTTTCCGCTTAGCTGGTCAAGGGCCACCTTGTTCGGCCCTACCTTTACTGTTCTCACTGGTCCAAACTCGGCCAGGGTTGCAGCTGCTGCTATCCCAGGCCCCGATGCCAGCCCTGCTCTGGCACATCCTACCCAGTGGGGCACATGCCCAGGAAAGGGATTATCACATCAAAGTCTTCAGATAACAGCCTGGTGCACAGGGATATAATAGGGAGCCCTGCAGCAGGCATCCCACACCTCTCTAAAGGCAGCACTATGAACGTCCTCTGGCTTCTCTCCTGCTGCGCCCTCCTGGGCACAGCCTTTGGTAAGTACCTGGGTAGGCAGAGGCCAGAAAGGCTGTCTCCCCTTCTACCCACTGTTGGACGGGGTGCTGGCTCCACCCCCAGGTCAGTAAGGGGCAGTGGGGTCCCTGCTCCTAGTTCAGCCATGCACAGTTGGTGTGAGCCTGAGCACATCTTTCTCCCTCTCTGAGCCTCACATCTCTAGAATGAGGACGCTGGGAAGACTGGACCACACCATCCAGTGTGAGGTCCCCAGGGTGGAGGTGGACCTTCTTGTGTGCAAGGAGGGTGGACCCTGTTCAAGGAGGGGGAGCGATTCCAGAGGGCCAGAAAGTTCTGTGAAGAGTTAGTGGCTCCCAAGCAGGCTCAGATGATGAGCAAGTGGGCGGGTGTGGATTGGCCCCCATTAGCTCTTTCAGGCCCTAAACTAGCCCTTTTAAATTTTTTAACTTGTGTTCACTGTGTGTCAGGAACAGAATAAGTTCCTGCTTTGCCTTAGTAGTCAAAGCATCTTTCAGCTTTATTATATACCAACCCTGTGAGGTTGCCAACTGTAAGATCCCCATTTTGCTGATGGGAAAACTGAGACTCGGAGTGAGTAAGCTGGGCAGTGTGATAGGGATGGGTTCAAACCCACAGAGCCCAGCCTTCTAGCCCATGCTCTGGCGCTGCCGCCACACTGCACTTGGTCTGCTGGGCCTGAGACTCACATCGGCCTGTGCTGTCCCTGGGGTATTCCTGGGGCCATGGATCCTGGATGAGACCATGGCCTCCATGCCTCACCCTATACTCCCTCCTCAGGCTGTGGGGTCCCCGCCATCCAGCCTGTGCTGAGCGGCCTCGCCAGGATCGTCAATGGGGAAGAAGCTGTCCCCGGCTCCTGGCCCTGGCAGGTGTCCCTGCAGGTGAGCCGGGTTCTGTGAATGAGATGGAGGCACCGGGGGCTCAGCTGGGCTGGGGGCCGCTGTCCAGGTCAGTGCTGCTGGTGTCCAGCACGCACTGACCCTCCCCATCTTCCTCCAGGACAGAACCGGCTTCCACTTCTGCGGGGGCTCCCTCATCAACGAGAACTGGGTGGTCACCGCCGCCCACTGCGGTGTCACGTGAGGGCCCAGGGTCCCCAGGAAACCCTTTGGGGTGGTTTCTTCCAGCACTGAGGACTTGCACTTTAATGCCATTTCCCAGTTTCTTTTTGTTTGTTTCTCCTCCCCCGGGGTTTCCTTCTCTCCCAGGCGAGGGTCTCCCCTGGAGCGGAGGGCAGGCTGCCCCTAGCCAAGCTGGACCACCAGTAGGCTTCAAGCCCCAACCCCGAGGTTCTCACCTGCCTGCCCCGAGGCTGCCCTGCATGCTCTGCAGCCTGAGCTGTGGCTGCCACGTCCGGCCACCCGCCTCCCAGGTTCTAATTTTGAGATGTGCAGAAAATCCAGGTCCTTTCGGTCTCCCAGGGTCGCTGGGAAAACACGCGGCAGGAGAGACTGCACAGTGGAGATTCCGAGCTTCAAGCTCCGACCCACACCACACCCCTGTGAGCACGCGCACAAAGACACGCAGACCCTGAGGCACATGCGCACTCTGCGCCCCACCTACCCGCCTCCAGCGGGAACCTCTCTATTCTCTGGCTCTCTGCAGAACCTCCGATGTGGTCGTGGCTGGGGAGTTTGACCAGGGCTCAAACTCTGAGAGTATCCAGAAGCTGAAGATTGCCAAGGTATGGTGGCCCCCCGGGGTCCTTCAGGTGTGACCCCAGGTAGGGTGGTCCCTCGGGAGTGGCTGCCCACACTAAGTCCCAGACACTCTAGCTCCCCTCGGTCACCCCGATACCCCATCATGATGGAGCAAAGCAGAAGGCCAGGTGTGCGAGGCTCCAGGAAGGGAAGGTCTTTACCTTGAGCCTGGGCTGGGGTTCCTGGGGCCACAGGAGGAGCTGCCAAGTGGAGCAGGCTGTCGTCCAGGCAGGGGCGCTGACGCCACGAGGGGTCTCCCGATGCCGCCAGCTTCTTCCCTCGGAGGCTTCTCCCCAGACACCAACCGCGGCTGTTTGTCTCCCCCCTACCCCCACACAGGTTTTCAAGAACTCCAACTACAACTCGTTAACCATCAACAACGACATCACCCTGCTGAAGCTGTCCACGGCTGCGAAATTCTCCCAGACCGTGTCTGCCGTGTGCCTGCCCAGCGCCAGTGACAATTTCGCCGCCGGGACACTGTGCGCCACCACGGGCTGGGGCCTGACCCGATACACCAGTGAGTGAGGGGTGACCACGGGCGCGCTGGCTGGCAGGTGGGGAGCACAGTCGCTGACCACCTGCTCTGCCCTTCCAGATGCCAACACCCCTGACCGGCTGCAGCAGGCATCCCTGCCCCTCCTGTCCAACACCAGCTGCAAGAGATATTGGGGCACTAAGATCACCGATGCCATGATCTGTGCGGGCGCCAGCGGTGTCTCCTCCTGCATGGTAGGGCCTCCCAGCCTCGGGGGGGGGTTCAGGCCAAAGGCTTGGGCAAAGAGGGAGGAAATGGAAGCCATAGGCAGCCCTCTTTTGGGGCCTTCCATTCTCTTCTGGAGCATTCCTGCCGGAATAGTTGGGAAGACAGAGCTCCTGGAGAACCCCTGGTGACCTCAGCAGAGGGGTACTAGAGTAGGGGCCTCTGCTCTCAGAGCTGCCGTGTTACAAGATCCCCTTGATATCCGCGTTTGAGCACTGGCACCTCCTGACCTTGTGCAGTGCACAGCCTGGGCAGCAGAGCATGGCGGCCCTAAAGGGTCCCGAAGGGGTTTGGCAGTCCTTTCTCTCTCCCAGTGGCCCCGTGGCCAGCACCACCTGTACTTTCCTCCTGTCAATCAAACCTGCTCTATTGAGCCTCTGTTATAGGACCCCAGGGGGTGACCCAGACCTCCAGGGGCAAAAACCACAGAAGCTGCTGAAGTTATCCTTCTAATATGCACGTGCTGAGCTTCCACTGGCTGTCCAGCCTGGGACTGGGTGCTGGTAACAACGTTCATGAGTCTCTGGGCTGCCAGCTCCAAGCCCCCTCCTCCTTGTCCTGCAGGGCGACTCTGGTGGCCCCCTGGTCTGCAAGAAGAACGGAGCCTGGACCCTGGTGGGCATCGTGTCCTGGGGCAGCAGCACGTGCTCCACGTCCACCCCCGGCGTGTACGCCCGTGTCACTGCTCTCGTCAACTGGGTGCAGCAGACCCTGGCTGCCAACTGAGCCCCCAGCCTCACACTGGCCTCCCTGCCAACCTTGCTCCTACGTAGCCTCAATAAACCGGTGGAAGGCATGTTGATGATGTCTGTGTCCTGTGCTGGGGTTTCTGGGAGTTCATTCTTGGACCTTCAATGAACTTGGACCTTCAATGAACCAGGTGGCAGGGGGTGTCCAGAAGGGCCCCTCATTAGTCCACCTCCCACGAGTGGTGACACAGATGAGAGGGGACCTTGGCCTCCCACCTCCCACTGCGGGGTCCTCACCATCAACCCTTGGCTCCTTGTGCTCAAGGCCTACCCTGGGGAGCGGGCACCTGGGGGTGGAGTACGGTGCTGGCCCCACACACTTGTGACTCCAGGAAACCTTCCCAGGAGTGGCTGTCTCTTTCCCAAGCCCGCGCAGCAGTCAGGTGCTTCTCAGCCCAAGGTCTTCTGATAAGGAGGGGATGGCGAGGCAGGCTGTGATTGGTGGGCTGGGGCAATATATTGGGGGTCCCTCAGGCAGACCCCATCTCCCCTGCTGAGCCGCACACCATGGCCCTTCTCTGGGTTGTCCTTGGCTTCTTCCTCTTTGGCAGCAGCTTCGGTAAGTGCAGGGCTCAGGCAGGCCTGGCAGCCCCAGGCCAAGCCTCGCCCCCGCCCTGGCCCCCAGCCCCAGAAGCAGGGGATGGGAGGGTCCACGTCCTCATACCTTGAACCACCCCTGCCACCTGCCCCTCCAGGTGCCCCTCTGACCCTCCTTGGGCACCGACACCTGGCTCCCCACTCCTCCACTGGGCCTGGGGCCCCCCCGCCACCTGGAGGTCCCTTGGACTCCTGATCTGGTCTCCTCCCTTCGCTCAGAAGCCTTGGGGTGGTCTGGGCTCTTCTACCCTCCAAACATGCCACCAAACCATGTGAATTCTGCCTCAGGAATGTCCCCAGGTCCACCCATCTCACCCGGCCCCTCCACCCTCTGGGTTTGGACACACTCCTCAGTTGGTGCCACCCCACCTATTGTAATTGTTCAGTCGCTCAGTCGTGTCCTACTCTTTGCGACTCCATGGACTGCGGCACATCAGGCTTCCCTGTCCTTCACCATCTCCCAGAATTTGCTCAAACTCATGTCCATTGAGTTGGTGATGCCATCCAACCATCTCATCCTCTGCCGCTTCCTTCTCCTCCAGCCTTCAATCTTTCCCAGCATCAGGGTCTTTTCCAGTGAGTCAGTTCTTCGCGTCAGGCGGCCAAAGTACAGGGTAATACCTTCACTCAAAGATGCTCCCCCTGAAGACTCAGAGACCATGAGAGCATCCAGGACTCACACAGGACATCCCAGCCTCTGGGAAAGGATCCTGGGCTCAGAGGGGATGGACACTCCCCTCAGGGCACACAGCAGGCCGGGGAACCTGGGCCCCAACTGCAGAGACCCTCTGCCTCAGTATCCGTCCACAAGAGTGCCTAAGGGCAGTTGTCAGCTAGCCGGGAGGGAGCTAAATTTCTTGCAGCAGACAAAGTTCTGGGTGCCAGGGTGCCGCGGACGCCTGGAAGAGCCGTGTCTGCACCTTGATCCCCCTTGAGGCACCATCTGCAGTCCAGCCGCCCCATCTCTGCCCCTCAGGCTGCGGGGTCCCCGCCATCGACCCTGTGCTGAGTGGCCTCTCCAGGATTGTCAATGGGGAGGACGCCGTGCCCGGCTCCTGGCCCTGGCAGGTGTCCCTGCAGGTGAGGGGGAGCTGACAGGGGCAGATTAGACAGGTTGTGCTGAGGCGGGAGAGGCAAGGCTGACTGTCTCCCACCCTCTCCCCAGACCAGCTCCGGCTTCCACTTCTGCGGGGGCTCCCTCATCAGTGAGGACTGGGTGGTCACCGCTGCCCACTGTGGGGTCAGGTGAGCCACTTCACCTGCTCAAAGGGACTACCTTCACCTCCCAGCCCCAAGCAGGCTCGGGGAGTGGGCACGGGGCTGCTGGTGGGGGAAAGGGGCTGGGGGCGACTGCTCTTGTTCCCCACCTGCAGGCAGAACAGTCTTCAGGAAAAGACCCCCCACCCCATGCCAGCACCCCGGCCCCCAGACCCCAGCTTGGTCCAGGACAGCGGGTCTGGGTCTCCACCTTCACAGTACAGGCAGAGAAACCGAGGCCCCGGGTGAACAGGGTTGCCCCGGGGTCCCCGCATGACGGGGCCGGGAGGGCTCGCCCGCCTGGCACAGTGCCCGGGCCTCTGCGGGGGTGGCCGTGAGCCTGCGCTCCCTCTGTGGCTTCCTTTCTAGGAAGGGTCACCTCGTGGTGGCCGGGGTGTCCGACCAGGGCTCCGAGGAGGAGGCCGGCCAGGTGCTGAGGGTCGCGGAGGTACTCACGGTGGGCGGGTGGCGCGGAGCGGGAGCGCCGGAGCGCGAGGAGCAGAGGGGGCTGGGGGTGGGGTCGTGGACTGAGACCGTGACCGGCGGCTCCCGCTTCACCCCGCCGGCACCTCTCTAGACCGACTTTCTGTTCTCCTTCCCAAACACAGCTCCTTTCCAAACACCGAAGGTTGTTTTGCTCATTTTAGGAAAATGCAAACTACGTCACATGCCACCCCCCCATTTGGTCTGTTCGGCCCCACCTGTGTTCCCCCAACGCCCTTTGCACCCCTCCCCCAAGTGCTCGCCCGCGCCCCCCTTGCCCCCGCGGCCTGCCCAGCCCCCGCCGTCCCGCGCAGGTCTTCGAACACCCGCAGTGGGACCCGCGCGCCGTGCGCAACGACGTGGCCCTGCTGAAGCTGGCGGCGCCCGCCCGCCTCTCCGCGGCCGTGGCCCCCGTCTGCCTGCCCGGCGCCGACGCCAGCTTCCCCGCGGGCTCCCTGTGCGCCGTCACCGGCTGGGGCAAGACCCGGTACAACGGTGAGTGTCCCTGAGGACTGCTCAGGGCCCAGACTCCTGCGCCAAGTCCTGAGCACAATTGTAAATCGCAACAATCAACCTTCGGTTTCTTTAAAGAAAGTGAAAGTGAAGTCGCTCAGTCGTGTCCAACTCTTTGCGACCCCATGGACTGTAGCCCACCAGGCTCCTCTGTCCATGGCATTTTCCAGGCAAGAGTACTGGAGTGGGTAACCATTTCCTTCTCGAGATGATCTTCCTGACCCAGGGATTGAACCCGGGTCGCCCGCATTGTAGGCAGACACTTTACCATCTGAGCCACCCGGGAAGCCCACTTAACCCTCTTAATTAAAAGCCTATCAAGCAAAATAAAAAGGAACTTTAACAATATATACCTTATCAGTTTCCGAAGAAACACCTAAGTTCCAGCACCTAAGTGTCGCCCCCTCTAATCTGCATGGAGGTAGACTGAGAAGGGCGGGTGCGCCCAGCACCCCTGAAGTCTGCACCCGGAGGCTCTTCCTCGTGTCCTGAGTTCCTCCACCGCGGCCACTCACACGCAGGAACTGGAGAGGAGCCGCCTCCCAGACTCTTGGAAGGTGGCACTCAGCACCCACGAGTGTCGTGACGGAGGAGGACCACGCCGCGGGAGGTCAGGGTTCCGGCGGGCGCTGGTCTCCTCTCCCTGGGCCCTGACCCCACGCCCTCTGTCCTTCTAGCCTTCGATACCCCTGACAAGCTGCAGCAGGCCACCCTGCCCATCCTGTCTAATGCAGACTGCAAAGAATTCTGGGGCAGCAAGATCACTGATGTGATGATCTGTGCAGGGGCCAGCGGCATCTCCTCCTGCATGGTATGGCCTGCTACCCTGCTGCCCTCACAGGTTCCCCCCTGGTCAGGCCAGGAGGATCATCCCCTCTGCCATGATCTCCTTATCCTCACGCCCTGCCCAGTGTCCCAGTGAAGGCATGGACCAGCACTATCAGAGGCCCCTGGTGAGAGCTGGCTCTGACCAGGCGTGGTATGGTGCTTCCAGAGGGATTTAATTTCATAGCAACCCCATAAGATGGACATTTCCATCCATTTTACAGGTGATGGGGAGGCTGAGAGGATCAGCCCCTGCTCCAGACCCCCAGAGATAAGGGGGCAGAGCAAGGGCTGCCATCTGAGCAGGTTCGAGTGTCTGTGTGCAACCACTGGGCCCCTACCTGCCCTTGGTCTGTACCCCCGGACTCAGCCAGGTCTGGGCACATCAGGGCCTGGCATCTTCTTTCTAGCTTGGACACAAGTCCTGTCTCCTCTTGCAGGGTGACTCGGGCGGCCCCCTGGTCTGCCAGAAGGACGGAGCCTGGACCCTGGCGGGCATCGTGTCCTGGGGCAGCAGCCGGTGTAGCCCATTCTTACCTGGCGTGTATGCCCGGGTCTCTAAGTTCATTCCCTGGATTCTTGAAGTTCTGGAGGCCAACTGAGCCTCTGTCCCACCCCAGCTTCCATCTGTGTAAAACCCAAATAAAACTGATTGCATCTTCACCTCTGTGTCTTCGCCGGGCTGGATGAGGGGTGGGAGGGTGGCCACCTTTCCTGAGAACGCTCTGGAGTTCAGAGCTGAGAGAGCTGGCAGATTGCCCAGCCCTACGCCCTTCTTTACGGAGATGGGGATTGAGGCCCAGATTCACATGCACCACGGTGACAGCTGGTTCCCTCTCGGGAGGAGGGCACGGCAACCCACTCCAGTGTTCTTGCCTGGAGAATCCCATGGACAGAGGAGCCTGGTGGGCTACAGTCCACGCGGAGTACAGTCCACAAAGAGTCAGACATGACTGAAGTGACTTAGCACGCACTGGTCCCCTACCTCCCAACTTGGAAGCCAAGTCTCAGTGTAATTCAGATGGAACACTTCTGGAGAAGTTCCACAAGGCCGAAATTAAGAGCTCCTTTCTAAGGGCTAAGTTCTGGCCAAGGGCTGTAAAAGAGGATTTCTCTGCATGGAGTCCCGTGTCCCCCAGGGGTGCCCTCGGGGGGGCTCTCTGCCTTTAGATGTGGGGGCCCCAGCAGGGCTCACTGGCTCCTGGAACGGCTCCCGCCCCTGCACCCGCCTTCCCCTCAGCCACTGCCGGGGACCGGGGTAGATTTCCATCAGACCTCAGCGCTGGCCACACGCACGCTGAGCCTTCCTGGCCACGGGGCTCCACCGGACGCTGCTCTTCAGCCTCCTTCCAGCAGCCCGGACTCCCCGCCTCCTCTCCAGGCCCAGCCCTGCATTTTCTTTTGAAGAGACCTACTTTCTCTTCACACTTCCCACAGTCTCAGACTGAAACCCCCAGAAACCCCTCAACACGCCAGCCCACCTGTGGCACGCCTGCCCTTCCACCTGGTCTTCTTGCCTCTCATACCTTAGGAAGATGCTTTTCATTTTTAAATTTTATTTAAATGTAGACTATTAGTCAAATGATTGGAAAATCAATAATGAAAAATAGTTTCTTAGGGTTCTCCTGGTGCAGAGAGAACATACCCCCGGTCACACTTGCCCTGTCCTGTCGGGGGGACGTGGCCCCCGCAGTGGTCAGTCCAAGGGGTCCCCTGAGGCCATGTGGGTGGTGGGGCCTGTGGACCCCAGCCCACCCCCTCCCTGGGCCCTCAGTGCACTCAGGAGAGACCGCCAGCCCTTGTGACCTCAGCTCTGGGCCCGGCTCTGCTGGGGCTCCGCCGGGAGGGCTGCCCCACCTCCTGGCCCATCATAAATACACACGCTGCCCTGCGCAGTCTGGGCGCCGGGCCCCGCGCACCACGGTGGCTCTCCGGGCCGTGCCGCCCTGCCCTGTTGCCCTTGCCCCTCTGCGGGTGGTGCTCAGGCGGCGGCCAGCTGGCCCAGGACACGGCGGAACTGCTGGGTGCTGTGGCCCAGCTCCTTGACCCGGTCCACCATGTCCTGGGCGGCGGTGGGTGACGGGTACTGCAGGGCGGCAGCTTTAGTGGTGGCCACGATGCCGCGCAGCAGCTCGCACAGCAGGTTGCTGTAGTGGGTCACCTGGCTGCGCACGTCGGCCGCCTGGGCCTGCCGCGACAGCGTGTCCCCGATGAACACCAGCTTGTGCGCGCTGAGGATGACAAACTTGCTGTGTGCCACGAAGATCTTGGGCGGCTGGTTGGTGGCCACGGCGGTGAAGAAGGCGTCCACAGCGTTGGTCAGCGTGGTCAGGTTGGCCTCGCACTGCTCCAGGTAGAAGAGCAGTAGCTGCCGGTCCGAGGGCCCCAGGCCGCCCGGCCGCCCCGGCACTGCAGCCTGAGCCGGCGTCCAGCTGGCCAGGTCGTGCTCTATGGGCCGCGACACCTCTTGCTCCAGCCGCTCGAACTGCTTCAGCTGGCGGAGAGGGACAGCAGAGTGAAAAGCAGGCCACGGAGGAGAAGGGACAGAGCCCAGCGGAGAGCGAGGGCCCCCGGTCAGAGGCCCACACTGGCCTCCCCGGTCCCACCCACCCAGCCTGCCCTCAAACATCCTCCAGATGACCTTCCCATTCATCTCAAGAGGTGGCAGGCTGTGTGTGTGCTAAAGAGGGGGACGGCTGAGCAGCGGAGGGGTGAGGGGTGGCAGTCTCCTGGTTTGGATGCTGCTATCCAGTCACCTCAGACGTCATTCCTGGGGACTGGGAGAAGGGAATGCACTCGACACTTTCTTTCCAACTTCCCATCAATCTCTAAGTATTTCAAAATGAAAAGTTTTAAAAAAAATTCTTAACATAGGCAGTGTAAAAAGATTCAAATACAGGAAGCAGAAGCGTTATCACCTGGAGTTTCATGCACCCTGAAATCTGTTAAATCTCTGGTGAATTATCCTTTTAGGACTATACACTGAAGTATTTGCAGATGAAATGATATAAGGTGTTCACAACGATGTGGCAGACAAGTTGCTACCCTGAGAATGAGTGGGGCTGGGGAAGCCCAGGATTCCTTTTCTCCAATGAGTTTACCTGTGGGTTATTTTCTTCAGTTTTATACATGTGTTAAATCTCTCACAACAAAAATGTTAAGCAAAACGCAAAAGGTCATAGTATTTGCCTATTTCAGAAAAAATTCCCACCCATAACTAGTGAATATTCTACAAAGGCATTTTCCTTTAAACACAAATAGTCTCTTTCCCTCTTGAATTAGAAAACTGGAGGACTTCCCTGGTGGCCCTGTGGTTAAGACTCAGTGCTCCATTGCAGCGGGTGCAGGTTTGATCTCTGGTTCGGAAACTAAGATCCTACAAAAGCCCCCCCCTTTCCCCACCCACACAACCCCCAGAAAAAGATAAAAACTGGAAACATACAGTGTACTACACATATTATGACCTAACTTTAGCACCTAACAATAATGGGCCATTTACTTCCTGTGAGTGAGTACACATAAGCCATGTGATAAAAATCCCCACCAGCAGTAGCTCTGGCCTGGGTGTCAGCAGTGTGGACTGACAAATCCTCACCCCAAGCTGGTTCTGACTGGGTGGCTGTGACCAGCCCTGCATAGACTCTGATTTCAGGCTTTACTTAATTAGCAAACCAGTGTGACACTGACCCTTCCTATCACTTGAAACCCTCACCTGCCCTTTTAGCTGGCTACTTGGTGAAACTCACTTGGTTCTCTTGTCCAGCGTGAGAATATGCTCATTTTCTGCAGCTTTATCTCCAGAGAGTCCTTTTCAATCTTTGACAGATTCTTAACAGCTATATCATATCCTACTGTCCGAATGGCCACACTTTATTCAGCCTACACTCCACTGGTAGGTATTTGGTGGTGGTGGGGTCTCCAGAGTTTTCACTGATGTGGATATGGAACAACAAACGCTCCTGTCAACACATTTTATATTCCTATGCCCCTCTCTTAGAAACTCAAGATCTTTGGTTTCTCAAACACGCTCCTTTTATTTCAGCTTTTAGTAATTTATCTAAGTTACTGACCAAGTATGTGAAGAGATTTGTAGTCAGCACAGATTTATTTACAAAAGTAACTCTGGGAACAAACTAAATGTCCACCAACACGAGGCTGGTTAAATAAACGCTGCAAGAGTATGGCAGAGGCAGAGAAGACAAAACACATGTCCATTTCCCAAGTGGAGATTCCATTCACAGCCAGTCATTAACGTCTATACCTTGACTGCACGTGTTCTGTGTGCCCAGCACCTCCTAGGCATTATACTGTTTACTCATTTAATTCTCACACTGACCCCAAGATGGTTATAAGTACATCCCCTAGTTCGCAGCTGGGGAACGTGGCTTTGAAAGCCACACCCCAAGTCCCCCGTCTCGGGCGAACCTGGTGGGCTCTCCCCTAGACCACTCTTCCCCACACTCAAGGAACGGGAAATGAGGGGAACTCTCTGGGTGGCATCTTCTGTGTTGATTTTGTATCAGACTATATTTTAATTTTTAAAATCTTCATAATCAGAATAAAACTCCCTTTAAAAAAAAATCCCTTTACTATTCTATGGAAACAAGCCAAAATATAAGCAAAATTCTACGTCCTCAGATAAACACAGCAGTGTTTTTCACAAGAAGAACTGGGTACAAAGTAAACATTCAACTATAACTGATGTAGGCTGACTTTAAAAACAATTTATGGTCAATATTTAATGCCACAGAAACATCCTGAGATGAAAGCAGATGTAACTGTTTTCATTCACGTCTCAGCCCCGGGTGGAGGCCCCTTCCAAGGCTGGAGCAAGACTGGAAACCAGTCCCAGAGCCTGGCGACCGCCCCCAAGGGAATGGCTTCTTTTCTGCTTTCACACTTCTCTGCGTGTGCTAAGATACCTGCCAGGATGACTGACAACAACCTACACAAATCCCGCTGACACACCCGGACAGTTATGCAGGAGAGCGGGTCGGGTCGGGTCTGGGGAGCCCTGGGAGGCTCAGCTCGAAAGACAGACTCTCAAGACGAAGGCGCCAGGAGAGGCTGCGAGCCTGAGCGCCCTCACCTGCTGCAGCTCCAGCTGGCCCTTCCCCTGCCGCATGATGTTGCCCTTTTCCAGCAGCTCCTTCTGGGTCTTCTCGAACTCTTCCTTCCCCTGGAGGGGAGATAGGATGGAGGTGAGAGCAGTGCCCAGGCCAGGCGGTGCAGTGAGGCCAGCAGCCACCGGGGGCGCTGTGGCCCCGCGCGGGGTGAGGACGGGGCTGGGGGTGAGCACAGGGCTGGGCTGGAGGTGAGGACGGAGCTGGGCTCGGGGTGAGGCGGCCAGGCCCCGGGCCGCCTTCAGCCCCAGCCTTCAGACGGGCACCCGCCACGCCGCCATGCGCCAGCTTGGGGTGAGAACAGGGCGGGCGCCCACCACGCAGTCGGGCCCCGCCGTCCTGCCCCGCTCCTCCCCCACGGCAGGAATAGCTTCCGGGCCGCCCCCTGAGGTACAGGGTCTGCCTGCCCGCCCACCCCTGACCGCTGTCCCTGGGACGCCCACTCAGCCGGCACACGGGCCTCCACTCAGAGGCCCAGCCGGGCCCACCACCCGTCCCCTCGCTGTTCCCCTCTCCTGCTAGCATCTTTGCCTTTGCTTGTACTTCGGGATTCACCTACCGAAATAGGACAAGGCGCAGGAGCCTGATAAGCCCTGCCCTTGCAGGTGATCCGCAGCCATCACTGGGGGGCACTGCAGGACCCCTGATGGTGCGGCCACATGGGACCGAGGGCCTGAGACAGGGGTAGGATGGGACTCCAGGAGCCCAGCTGGCCTGGAAAGTTGCAGTGACGGCACAGGGACTCAATAAGACCACGCCGGGACCCACGTCTGCCTGTGGCCGCAGGAGTCTTCTGTGGGGTTGGGGCCCCCAGGACCCACGTCTGCCTGTGGCCGCGGGAGCCTTCTGTGGGATCGGGACCCCTGGGACAGGGTGGCAAAGGTGGAACCGCGCGCACCCACCTGCAGGTGCACGTAATCGTAGTCCTCCATCCAGCCCCCCTCGCTGTTCTCATACGGCCCGTCAGGAGAGTCCTGGGAGGTGAACTTGGGGGGCGAGGGCAAGGGCCGGGACTGGATGCTGCTGGCTTTGTCGGTGGGGTTGGGGTGCGGGGGTCCACCCCCCTCCGGCCCTGGGACAGAGGCCTTGGTCCGTCTGAAGAGCAGCGAGGCGTTGCCGTGCAGGAAGGAGGCCAGCTGCTTGGCGTCCTCGGGCACTGCCCGTGAGCAGGCCACCAGGCGATCCAGGTCTTCGGGGGTGGCCCCCAGGCCTCCCCGGCTGATGTCAAGGGCCTGACTGTGGGCCACCAGCGTCTGGTACACGTCCTCCATCTTCTGCAGCTGCCGGCTCAGCTTGGCGTGCAGCGTGCGGTCGGAGGTGTGTGTGGCATTGCCCACTGCGCTGTGGGCGAACTCCAGCAGCTCGTGGACGGCCGCATGGACAGCGGCCACAGCAGCCCGCAGGTCCGCGGCTGGAGGCTCCTGAGGCTCGGGGGGCCCCCGCCGGCCCCCGCACCCCCCTGAGCTGCCTGCCAGGTCCAAGAGGTGGGCCACCGTGGCACTCACGCCCTGCTGCAGGCGGGCCAGGGCCTCCACGGCCACCTCCAGCTCCAAGGGCTCGCGGCCTGGCACCGCCGCCTCCAGGGAGGAGGCTGACTGGCTGCTGCGGGTGCTGCCAGTGCTCGAGGCTGACAGGCGCTTGGCGTCGGCCGGGGCCTCCCGCTCGGCCGCAGGGGGCACCGAGTACACTCCGACATCCGCTGCGCTGCCACAGGCCACCTCAGGGGGCAGGAGCCGCTCCCGGGGCACGTCATAGAGGGCGCCGGGGCCTGACCGCCGCAAGCCTGGGGGCACATCGTAGAGGTCGGGGGCGGGGGGCGGCACGTCGTACACGTCCTCGGCCGCCGGCGGGGAGTCTGGATGGGGCGTGGCCAGGACCAGCGGGTGGCGGGTTGGGTCGAAGGGCTTGGCCTTGGCGAAGGCAGGAGGCACATCGTAGGTCTCCTCACGCAGCAGGGGGCCGTCAGGCACATCCTTGCTCACCGAGGGAGGGACATCGTACACCTGGGGGCCGAGAAGCGGTCACAGCTGCCCGTCTACCTGCCCTCCTGGGACCTGCGGGTGGACCCAGGCATCCGCGCACACACAGCCCGGCCCTCGAGAGCTGCGATTCTTCTGCCCAAAAGTTACGCTTCGGAGCCCGACTCGGGCCAGACCAGAGCTCAAAATCCCAGCCCCACCACTTACTAGCTGTGCAACCTCAGGCGCTAGGTGCCATTCTTTGGGCCTGTCCGCTCGCCTATGCGAGAATGCCCTCACGGGTTTATTGTGAGGACTATACGATTTAATTCTCTGTGTGACTGCAAACACTCAGGGAGAGGTCGGCTATGGCACCATTACCACTCCCACCCTCAGCACCACCACCACTGGGTATTCTCTACTCAATGTCTACTCTTAGTCTCTCAGTCGTATCTGACTCTCTGTGACCCCATGGACTGTAGCCCTCCAGGCTCCTCTGTCCCTGGGATTCTGCAGGCAAGAATACTGGAGTGGGTTGCTGTGCCCTCCTCCAGGGGATCTTCCTGACCCAGGGATCGGACCTGCATCTCTTGCATCTCCTATACTGGCAGGCGGGTTCTTTACTTCTATTCTAAGGCAGATATTAATATGTGGCTGAGCCACCTGCATGCTGCACTCAGGGTGCTGATGCCCTGGATTGCCCAGGACAGTCCTGGTTCATGCCTGAGGCCCCTTCCAATTCTTCTTCCTCCTCCTCCCCCTCTCAGAAGAATCCTGGCTCGGATGGTGCATCCTGTGGTCCCCCTGCTATCCCACGTGACCTTCTCAAGACCCTCCTCGAGAACGCCCTGCAGGAGAGGGACCCTTTCCTTGAGGAGGAAGCCGAGGCTCAGAGGGGCGCCTGGTTTCCACCCCCATCACAGAGGTCCTGGAGGCAGGTATCTGGAGACCCCCGCTCTGCAGGCCCCTGCCGCAGGGTGCACACAGTCACACCCAGCACCCCGTGCGGCTGCAGAATCCCCTCCGCGCTCACCGCGTGGTGGCTGGCCAACGGCAGGCCCTTCTCCACACTGGGGGGCACGTCGTACACGTCCAGTGATGGGTCCCGGCTGTTGGGACCCTTGACGGCCATGGGGGGCGTGTCGTATACCTGAGGGCAGGAGAGGCACAGTAATGCAGGGGCCAGGGCCACCTGAGGGCAGGGAGAGGGGACCCCAAACTGCACCCCAGGGCCTCCCCAGCCAGGGCTGGAGAGCATAGCGCCCTGGGCAGGGACAGGACAGGACCCCAAGCTGCACCCCAGGGCCTCCCCGGCTGGGGCTGGAGAGCACAGCGCCCCAGGCAGAGAGAGGACAGGACCCCAAGCTGCACCCCAGGGCCTCCCCAGCCGGGGCTGGAGAGCACAGTGCTCCGGGCAGGGAGAGGACAGGACCCTAAGCTGCACCCCAGGGCCTCCCCGGCTGGGGCTGGAAAGCACAGTGCCCCACCACCAGCCCGGACACCCACCTCCTGGCTGCACTGGCCGGGCAGCAGCCCACGCACTGGGGGCACATCGTAGATGTCCTGGGGCCCGGGGGCCAGCAGGTGGCGCGGGATGTCGTACTCATCCTGCTCGGGCGGGGGGGCCTCGAACACGTAGCCCTGCCCCACGCGGGTGGGCACCACCACCTGCAGGCAGACGGCCGACTGTCACCTCCGGCCCTGGAGGCCGGCCTCCACGACCCCCTCTGGGAGATGCCACCGCCTGACACACACAAGGGGCCCCAGAGCTGAGGTGTGCGAGTCCCTTGTAGTCCTGGCCTTCTCATCGATGAAACAGCGCGTGGAGACTAGAGGACCTTGCAGGACACAGGAGCGGAGTCCACAGCCCAGCGAACCGCAAGGTTCCAGAGGTGCCTACACGTGGGCTGAGGCGCGCGCCGCCCCTGCTGGGGTGCTCCTGCCGAGGGCGCCTCCCAACCGCACTGTCTACAGGGCAGCCTACGCGCAGGGCTGTCCCCACCAGAGGGCCCGGCAATCACCCTCGGGCTCCAGACGATGGGGGTGGTGGTGCCAGGCGGGAGGAGGAGGGGGCCTGCAGGCGATCCCAGGGGTCAGGGCCCAGGGCCTTCCTGCCCTCCTCACCCCCACACCCTTGGGGGATTCCTGGTAAGGGGGCCACCGAGAACTCCCAGCGCCCAGAGCCAGTTCTGTCGCAAACAGCAGGACAGACGCTGTTCTGGCAAGTTGCGTGTGGGTGTGAGGATCCACGGAGACCTGAACCAGGCCCCCTGCTCCCCACAGCACCACACCCCTGGGGTGCGGAGACCACCCTCCACGCACCCGAAAGGACAGGGCCTCGGCGGGGACGTCTCCCCTCCTGGTGCCCTTACCTGGGCCAGCTGGCGGGCAGGGCAGGGCTGAGCGGCCAGCCTCCCCCTGCGGGCACCGGCCCTGCGGGACTGGTGGGCCCCGGATCTGCTGACCGGGCAGGGCACACATCCTCCACACGGCTCCCAGCTCAGCCCTCTTGACAAAACGCCCTTCTGTACCCTAATCAAACGGGAGGTCCGGGACGCGGTGACTCAGGCGCCCCCAAAACACGTCCCTCAGGACCGCGGGGCGGAGGCAGGCCTGCCTCGGCGCTCACGCCCCAGAGCCCTGTGCCCCAAGAGCCCCGCGTCCCCTCCGCAGCCAGCGCACACGCGCTGGACGCCCCGGGGCAGCGCGGCCCTCTGGTCGGAGGCGCGGCCGGGCGGCTCGCTCGCCGTGTCCCCGCCCCCGGCGCGTCTGCGCGCAGAGCGGGCGGTCCTTCCCAGGCCCGTCCCTCTCCTCCAGCCCTAGACTTGAATCTCCTCCAGGGCTATTTTCAGACGCTGGACCCGGCCAGCAGCAGGCTGGGCGGGGGAGGGGGGGGCGGCTGGCGGGACGTGGCCGGTCGGCGGGGCCCTGAGGAGAGGCCCGAGGGGACCCCGGGACGAGGGGTGCGCCCCAGCTTCTCCGCGCCGGCCAGCACCGCCTCCGCCCGCGCTGCTGGGAGGGCGGGGGGCGCGGGGCCGGGCCTGCAGCTGAGTCAGGGACGGTGAGCAGCCATGCTGCCTGACAGATGTCTCTGTTAGAGGGCAGAGCAGGCGGCCACGGGGAGGGGGGTTGGGGGGGAAAGCTTGTCAGGGAGACCCGCGCCCCAGAAAGGAGCCCCTAATCACAGGCTGCCAGCTCCACACCTGAGGCCCCATCAGCAGACCTGGCGCCCTGGGCGTAGGAGACACAGCGGCCAGCCCGTGGCCCACACGCTCCCTCACGCACATATCTCAAGGCGCAGGAGACAGACACGCAGAGGCCGAGAAAACACGCCCAACAGCCACACATCCAGACACGGACCAGGGACCGGACAGGCGCCCTCAGGAGATAGAAGTGAGGCTGAAGGCCCCCAAGACGCCAGGACCCGGCAAGCGCCCTCCTGCCTTCTGCCCCAGCCGACAACTGCCGGGCAGCCTGTCCCCATTCTGGGCAATGGGCGTCACCCCACGCGACCCAGGCCAGCCCATCTGGCACCTCCGGCCCCAGCCCCACCTAAGAGCCTCAGCTTCCTGCTCTGGGGACGGAGGCCCAGGCTTGACATGGGTCCCCCTCTCCTGAGGAGCGAGGCTGAGCTGAGCTGTGTCTGCAGCTCTGACCCAGAGGTGCTCCCCCAGGACTGGCCTCCCCATCCGGGGCCCCCTGGCTTCTGCCCTCGGCTTCCTAAGCCATGCCCAAGCCCCAAAGGGTGCTGACTCCCGAGGTGGCCCTGACCTCCCCCGAGCCACACAGGCCGCCCTGCTCCAGGTTGCAGGCAGGTGACTGTTCCTAGGCGCCTGCCTCATCACTCGCCTTCTGTTTCCCTGGACCCAAGGCCCCACCGACACTCTGCAGGGTCCCCCTCACGACAGCCAACCTACAGCCCTAGAAGCAGGGGCCTCAGTTTCCCAGGCTTCTGAAAGCACAGCCTGAAACATGGGCACATATGAACGCTGCAAGATGTTTACCATCTTGCAGTTTGTCACAGAGACACTCGCCATCAAAAACCCCTTGGAGCCTGTCCCCCAAAGAGGGGGTGACAGGCAAAACTGGGGGCAGTTGTAATCACGCTTAGGGACCCAAGGAAATGCTTCTGGTATCTAATGCCAGATTTATAACCTCAAAGGCGAAAGTCTGTACCAATCTGTAAAAGATGAGCAGTTCACTAGACAAAATATGCTGAAATCCCCCAGTGAACCCGTCTCGACTGGGGAAGCTCCTCTCCAGGTGTTCTCATATATTACATACCTGCCCGTAACAAGCAAGCGTGGCTTTCATGACTATGAAATAAAAGCAAATGCAATCGAGTCTGCCCAGGCCAGGAGGAGTGAGGCTTCTCAGGGGAGGGCGAGGTTCCTGGACACAGAGCTTTACTCCCTGGGCCCCCAGCCAGGTCGGGGCCCTTAGGGACACCAGCTCTGGGCAACCCCCTCAGTGGGCACGTGAGGGGAGCTTGCCAGCTGGGGGAACCCAGAGAACAGTCTAGGAGCAAGCCGTATGCATGGGAGGGAAACAGGACCCACAGCTAAACATGGGCCCAAGTCCACAGCCCGCAGTGGGGCCTCACTGCACCTCTGGGAGGGGGGCTTCCACCATATCTGGCCTCAAAGCTGTGCCAGGACAGGCCCACCTGCAGAGGCTTGGAAAGGAGGGGGCGGGCGGGGATGGCACCTGCCTGGGGAGTGTGTGGAATGGAGCTGTGTGGGTGTGCGCGGGGGACTCTGGCCTGTCCCCAGGCTCACCAGCCAGTTACCGCCACACCCCCCCCAGCCACCGTGCAGCAGTCCCTGTCTGGGCTGCCCCAGTGCAGCCCCCAGCCTGCCCGGCCAGGCAGCAGAAGGAGCAGGCAGAGACGAGGGGCCTCCACCCAGGCCTCCCGGCTGTCAAGCTCTGCCTGTGGCAGGGCCAGGGCAACACCACACGCTGGACCGCTGCCCCGCTGGCAGAGCACAGAGGCAAAGTGCTGTGGGGAGAGTGTCCTCAGACTGGCGGCTCTGGGCGAGACACGCACTCCAGTCCCGCTCCTTCCGCGGCAGACGGCCCTGGGGTGAGGGGCGCGTGGGCAGGTCGGGGTGCTGCTGGGGTGCTGGGTTCCCGCCTCCCATGGGCAACAGCCCGCCAGGGACTTGGAACGAGAGGCCCTCTCAGGGTAACCATACAATTCAGCAGGCAGTGTCCGCCCCTCAGTCCAGCAGTCACAGGCAGGCCACCCTGCGGCTTCTGAAGCTCGCTGCCATGGCCTGAGAGATGGTCGGGTGCCTGGGGGACGAGCTTACCACCGAGGGGGCCCTGGGCACCCCCAGGCACTCGCTGGTGGGCCTCCCCCAGTCCCTCCTCTGTGCCCTGCCACCTGGCACTCATGCAGCCGCCGTCCTGGCCTGTGGGCCCCGGGCGAGGTGGCAGAGCAGCAAGATGGAGTAGCTGAGGGCCCCGATGGTCTGGGAGGCACCCGCCAGCCCCGCACCGCTACTGGGCAGAGAAGCGTCACCGCCAGCCAGTGCGTCCCTCTGGGATCCTGGCCGTTCCGGCCTTGCGCTCCATACTCCAATTACCCCCATCAACCACCTCCACTCCCCTTTCCTGGGCTCCCTGTGCCCTCCCCTGTGCGCAGAATGGCTTTACCCAGACACGGTTGGGCAGGTCACTCCCACCCCAAACCCTCTGTCCTCAGGAGGGTACCAGGCTCCCGGGGTCCTGGTCTACTCTCAGGCCTCCTGGGCCAGCTCCAGCTGCAACGCCAGTCTTAGACAAGCTGTGTCCTCTGCTGGGGACACCCTCCCCTTGGGGCTTGTCAGCTGAAGGACACCTCATGGCCCAAGACCAGCTCCATATCTTCTCCTGGGCAGCTCACCCTGACACCAGCAGACAGGTAAACACTCACCTCCCACCGTAGCCCCAGACCAAATGCGGAGCCGCTACGGGAACCCCTGTGGTCCCAGAGATCACTGTCTGGGCCCTGCTGTGTCCAGCAATCAGGCCTGGGCGAGACCCCCCGGAAAGGCTGCCAGGGAGGCCTTACCTTGGCTGGTGGCTTCGTCCCCTCCCAGTGCCGTGCGTCCATGGATGGGGGCACCTGGTAGACGTCCTGTCCTATCCCGGCGGAGGGCGGCACCTGGTAGGTGTCCTGGGCGGGGCTCCCCGGCCCTGGGGGCGCCTGGTAGAGGTCAGGGGCTGGGCTGGGGAACGGGTGATGAGGCGTCTGCTTGGAGAAGGCAGAGGTCTGCTTGGCCGGCGGGGACTGGAACTGGGGGCTGGGCCCAGGGGCCTGGTAGAGGCCTTGCTGAGTCTTGTTGGGGGTGGGTACCAAGTAGACGCTGTCCGGCTGGGGCGGGAAGGCGGCCGGCAGCATGGGCGTGTACGGGGCCGCGGGGGCCAGGAGGCTGGGCTGGGGCGGGCCTGGTGCCGCCGGCTTCTTGTCGTGCATGCCCACCAGGATCTTGAGGCGGTTCCCGGGCACGATGCCTTGCCGGCCATGGAGTGAGCAGAGCCACCAGCCGCCCAGGCCCTGTGTGTCCCGCTCCAGCACCGTCATGATGTCGCCTTTGCGGAAGGAGAGCTCGTCCGGGGACTCGGCCACGTTGTCATAGAGGGCTTTGGCCAGCACGTTCTGGGGAGAGGACACGGGGCGTGAGGGCAGAGGCGGCACTGGGCGCCCGCGGCCGGCCTGCCTCCCACCCCCTTCGGGACTGGGGAGGCATGTGGCTCTGGCACCGAGGCAGGAACTACACAGGGTTTGGCGGGATCCCTGTGACTCTGTGTCCACCGCCCCTGTCAGAACAGCCCCTGATGCTGGTGCTTCCTCAAATGAGCCTCTTCAGTTCAGTTCAGTTCAGTCGCTCAGTCGTGTCTGACACTTTGCGACCCCATGAATCACAGCACGCCAGGCCTCCCTGTCCATCACCAACTCCCGGAGTTCACTCAAACTCATGTCCATCGAGTCGGTGATGCCATCCAGCCATCTCATTCTCTGTTGTCCCCGTCTCTTCCCGCCCCCAATCCCTCCCAGCATCAGAGTCTTTTCCAGTGAGTCAACTCGTCGTATGAGGTGGCCAAAATATTGGAGTTTCAGTTTTAGCATCAGCAGAGTGCCTCAAAACCCTCGCGACCACAGCCTCCACCCACACTCCAGGATGGCACCCAAGCTACTGAAAAAAAAAACACAACCAAATACTCGCGGAGTCACGCTACAGGCTGGACCCAAGGCCAGGGAGGGCAGGGATAATGACAGTAATGGCCAGCACGTCCTGCGGAGAAAACAGGATGCACGCCCTGCCTGCTGCCCCACCGGTGCAATCAGCCAGGAGGGAGAAACCAGACAACACACAGGGGCAAAACAGTCATCGTCTGCAGAGCACACGCCGTCTATGAAAACAGCCCAACAAGCGCAAAGGGCCAGCCTCACGGGAAAGACGTCAGCAGGTAACAAAAGCTGCAAGTTATCTAAGAGTTAAGCAAGCACAGACTCCAGGAGACCTTGGAGGAGAAAATGCACCAACTGGGCCAAGCTTACTTAATATGTTACAACTGCAATAAAAATGCCAGCAGAATTTTTGGGGGGAGGGAAGAAGTCAATCAAAAACAAAGAATCTTTCTAGAATTAAGCGGAGAAATAGAGGTCGGCAAATAGGCAGGTTGGTTCTGAAAATGGAAGGCAAAGAGGCACTGCGTTCCTGCCATGAGGATGGGTCGCGGCTCTGGGCCATGACTGGGAACCCCGCGGCGATGGCGAGGGCAGGACACAACCCACATGCTCACACGCTGCAGGAAGAAAAGTCCACTTGGACACTTGCCTCACGTTACAAACAACGACCCACCTGTGAAAGGTACGAGCTTATATATAGGTAACAGAAGAAAACACTGTGGGAGACTATCTCTGGGACTTTGGGATGGAAAAAATTGTAAAACAAAACTCCAGGAAAAAAGACCACAAAAGCACAAAATCTAAGGTACCAACAACAGAAGCAAAGATGGATTCAAGCTCACTGACGTGAATGGTTTCAGCTAGATGGGTGAATCACAGAAAGCTGATGGGGTAGCAGGTCACCAATGACAAGCTGATCAGATCTGGAGTCTGGAGGGGCTCCGACACATAAGCAGCGAGAAGGCAAGAACACCAACATAAAACCCACAAAACACAACGAGTTCTCTGAAAGAGAAAGCAGACTGGCCAAGACAGCCACAAAGGATGCCCAGGGCTCCAGCTGGCGAAGCGGGACACATTCTTGATTCTGCTTTTATCTCTGGCAGGGCCCGGGGGCTGGTGAAGAATGCCAGCCATGCCCTCCCAAGTTATGGCTGTGAACAGGCACCCTACGGCCCGGAACGCTTTATGCAGATGTCACAGGCACCTACAGAACAACTCTACATGTTTTTCACAGACACTTGTCTGAGGACAGATTCCAGACACGTTACATTCACATGGGCGCCTCTGGAGAAGGGATAGGAATGAGGAGTAAATGGGGAAAATACAGCAAAACGGGAAGGCATCCCATAAGGCTGAGGAAGGCCACAGAAGGGCACCACCGTCCCCCGCAGCCCCGCTCCCCACAGCCCTGCTCTTTACTCTAGTAATTCCTTAGTTCTCACAGTCGCCCCAGAACCGCCGACTTGGGGCACTGCTCTGTTCTCCATGAGTCAGCCCCATGCAGATGCCCCATGGCCCAGTGGCCTGTGCAGGCCTTGGGGTCACACGGTAGGACCCCAGTCCTGGCAGACAGCGTGCCGACAGGCCCAGAACCTCCCTGGAGACAGAGAACCGGGAAGACGGCCCGGTTTCAGTCCTCAGCCCTGCTGCGTGCACGGGGGCAGGGCCCAGAGATGCCCCAAGGGCCCGGCGGGAGGGCCACGGCCAGCCTGGCCACGGGCAGGAGAGAGGCAGCGGGCAGGGGCGAGGGCAGCGGGCAGGGGCGAGGGCAGCGGGCAGGGGTGAGGGCAGCGGGCAGGGGTGAGGGCAGCAGGCAAGGGTGAGGGCAGCGGGCAGGGGGGAGACAGTGGGCAGGGGGGAGGCAGGGGCGAGGGCAGCGGGCAGGAAGGGGGCAGGGGTGAGGGCAGTGGGCAGGGGTGAGGCCGCAGGCAGGAGTAAAGCCAGCTCTGGCTGAGAGGGCCAGGGCCACTGCAGTTTCCTGGGCGGCGGAGAGCTCGGCAGGGCACAGCAGAGGCCCAGGCCTCGCTGGCAGGGAGACCAGGCCCAAGGCCAGGACCGTGCCAGGTCGGCTGGGCGCCAGCCCCTCCTCTGCGTCTCCTGGGGCCTGAAGAGTCAGAGCCTGCTCTGGACCTGCCTTGGCAGTGGGACCCGGGGCGGGACCACCCGCATCCACTGGGGCCTGCATCTTGTCCCCTGGATTCATCAGCGGGCAGAGAAGAGAGAGGACGGGGTCTCACCCACTTCCACGTCGGCCTCGGGGGCTGGAAAGAGCCCCTCTGAGCCCTGGCATGCTGGGGTCTGGAGGGAGGACACGTTGTCAAGGTGGCTGGCCAGGCAGGCGGCCCCAGGACCGCACACTCAAGACTCCAGGCTCAGAGTGTTGGCGGGGAGTGCATCCCTGCAGAGCTGGAGGCCGGGAAGCTGGGAGCCAAGGGGGACGAGGCTGGGGAAGTCAGCCCAGGCGCGGAGCAGAGGCCCACCCGCACCGAGGGGAGCACCAGGGTTCGGGCCCTGCACGGCACCATCCACAGCTCGTTAGATCAGGTCAGTTGTGAACACAAGAGGTGTACATGATTCTTCAATAAAAAGTCACTCGAACTTGAAAAAAGGGGAAAGGATAACGTTTGAGATGACGAGAGGATGCTTTTTTTCCTCCTGTTTTTCAGAAATCTGCAATTTGTATTTAATAAGCATTTTTTGGCTTAGAGGCTGAAAACACATACTTCTCAACAACCTCCTGGGCTCCATGGCAGGATGAGATGGCCCAGGCTGAGGAGGGTCAGAGAGCAGAGACCTGGGAGGAGCCCCACAGCCTGCTGATCCCTGGGTCCCAGCCCCGGCCGCCTGCAGGAAGAGCAAGTTTCCCAAATATGGCCTGCAGTCCGCCTGACGGAGCACACTCAGATTCTGTCAGAGGGGCGGGATGCCCAGCCCACCCTCCCTCAGCGAGTGACCCCAGAACACGGAGCCACCAGGCTGGGTCCCCTCAGCCCCTGCCCCGTGACCACAGGAAGTGCCAGCAGAGTGAGTCACAGGAAAACCCCTCCAGCCAAAGGGGGCGGGTGTAGACAGGGGCATGCCCCGCGGATGCCCCACACCTCGGAGGAGGGCCGCCAGGGGTGGGGCCCCGGCAGAGGGGCTTTGGGCAGCGCTGGCCTCTCGGGCGGCTGGAGAGCTCCACCCGGGGCCAGGGCCAGCGGGAAAGGGGGATGGGGTGGGAGGGATCCCCCAGGCCCAGGAGGGCGCCCAGGGAGCTACCAGGGCCGCTGCACCCAGGAAGGCACAGGCACAGGCGGGCAGTGTGAGCGCGCGGAGCAGTCAGGCCAATCCTGCGGCGACCGTACGGTCTGGGAGGCCCAAGCCGGGCTGGGCAGTGCCTCTCGGGCGGGCACACGGCAGCAGGCGCCTGGCACTGGGAGCGCCTCAGCCTGCGTCAGCTGGTGCCCCCCGCCCCACCCCGAGCCCCAGTAGCGGGCTCGCCACGGCCGGGCACTGCCGCGTGCCAGCTGGCCGGGCACCACCCCGGGGCCTCCCAGCTGCTCCAGCTGCTCATCACGCCCCCCTCCCTGGTCTGAGCAACAGCACGAAGACTGACCTGGGTCTGCCCTCCGCCCACTGCTGGGGACCCCAAGCAGGCCCCACGGCCTCTCTGAGCACCTGGATCCCTTGCGCTCAGGGCATGAGCCCGGTTTCCCAGGACGCTGCTTCAGTTTAATGAGAGGCTCGCCTGGCCAGGTTCTGGGCCAGCCTCTGCAAGGCGGCGCAAGCCTAGCTCGACCAAGAAGACACACCACGGTTTGCCAGGACAGGGCAAAGAGTGGGATGCAAAACTAACGTGACAGGGCCACCTCACAGAGGCCGGGCTGAGGGCCTCCCCAAGAGGGACGTCTCAGGCGACTCACAAAGGACAAAAAACAGGTGGCCAGGAAACCGTGTGGGGAAGGGCGTGTGGACAGAGGGCACACACAAGACATGACCATGAAGCGGGGAAGGCCGGGGGGGTGCCGGGGGCACGGCCTGGACTGGCAGAACAAGGCAAGACCCACTGCTCTGGAGCACTCCTGCACTGGACGCGCACCCCAGGGCCTGGGACCTTGCTCCAGGTTGAAGAGGGGCCCATCTACCCAGCACCCAGCCTGCCATCCTCCGACACTGCCGGGCCTCACAAGCCCCAGGGGGGCAGAGCCGGGCCCCCGGGAAGGCACAGCACCCAGCCTGCCATCCTCCGTCACTGCCGGACCTCACAAGCCCCAGGGGCGCAGAGCTGGGCCCCGCGAGGGCAGAGCAAAGGGACCCACCCATGTCCAGGCACCACGCAGACGAAAGCCGCCACACCCACGCCTCTGGCCCCTCGCTCCTGACCTGGGGAGCCCCTCGCTAAATCCTACTCCTTCAGGATGCCATTCAGGTGTCACCACCCCCTGGAAGGTTCCCATGTCCTTTCCTGGGCACCCACTGCCCGCTGCACCCTCCCTGAAGTGTTGATCGACACCCCCACTTCATGTCCCTCAACCTGGGCATCCAGGACAGGGGGGCCTGCCCCCTCAGCAAGGTTCCCCCACTGCACAAGCAGGGCTGAACCTGGGGCTGCTGACCTGCCGGGCGCAGGAGGGGGCGGTGCCCTGGCCTCCCTGGGAGCCGCCAGAGGAAGCCAGGTTGGCCCCCTGACACAGCCTCGCCCCAGAGGGAGGAGACAGAGGGGCACCCCCAGCCCGAAGCAATACTCCCTGGGCAACAGCCTGCAGCCAGCACCCCAAGAACAACGGCCTGGTTGTTGCACAGGGAGCTGAGAGGCTGTCCTGCAGGCCGGCCTGGTGTTGAGAATGGCCCTCGTTGTGTGTACCAGACCCACCCAGCTAAGTCACGGAGCAGCTGGGCCATGGCCACCATTGGGCAGGCACCCGGGAGATCAGTAGCCGTTGGACGGGTGTGCCCTCCACCTGCTGCCCCAGGGTGTGCTCTGGGTGTCCCCAAACCCGGACTCGGGGGTGGTGCTACCTGGCGGCTGAGAGACTGATATGCTCACAGTGACGACCTGACGACACGGCTCTTCTGCACGCTCAGTGTCTCCTTCACCCCGAGACACCAGGACTACGCCCATCCTGCAGACAGGGAAACTGAGGCGCACAAAAGTTACCTGATCTGCCAGCGTCACGGGCAGGACGTGACAGAGGAGCCCTCAACTGTGTGGCAAAGCGCAGCCGGGAGGCCCCAGGGCACTGCTCAGGTCCACAGAAGCCGGGGCGAAAAGTTCACAGGCCTTTTCCACCCCTCTGTCCCCACCCCTGACACACACCCCGGCCCTGAGCACAGAGCCCTACACATGGCACTCACTCAGCAAACACTAGTTCTCTTCATGCACGGCCGTCTCAAATGTGGGCCAAGTTTATTTCTGGGGTATTCTGTTTGCTTGTCCCAGGGAGACTGCGGCCAGTGGATACAGCCAAAACGTGTGTGTGCCCCGACGGCAGCCCACGCCCACAGCTCACCCGTGCCCTGGGACGCCCCCAGGAGGGCAGCCCCTTGCCTAGAGCCCTGACAAGCCCCCGTTCTGCTCTGGGCTGGGGGGTCCGGGAGGGCAGCGCCTCTTCCCTTTCCAGGGGTCCCCACAGCCTCATCTAGGACGGAACTCCGGAACAGCTGGCCTTGGCGAAGCCCAGGACAACTGAGGGATCAGGGTCTGGGCTCAGGTCTTCAATGTTCAGCGTGAGGAGCATGGGTGAGCCCGTTACACCAGAGCCACCCTTAGGGAACAAGGGAGGCGTGCCTCCTTCCCTGCCTACTGGGCAGCGCCCGAGCCCTGGACACAGAGCAGGGGCTAGGTGTGGGCCTTCAGCCCCACGTCTAACGACAGCAGCCAGAACAGGCCCACAGACACAGACTGGAAACCCGGCTCTGGGGAGTCACAACCAGCAGCTCCCTGAGACCAGCGGGTGCCCTGACCTGGCCTTGGTTAACAGTGGCAAGAGCAGAAGCCTCCACATTCAGGTCCTGGGCGGGAAGCAGGCCGTGGGCAGGGAGTCCTGGGCATGGACCCTGGAGGCTGGGCAGGGAGGGCCCTCCTGCCGCGGACACGGCCTGCAGCCTCCAGCACAGCAGACGGTAGGGAGAGGTGGGCCTGGCCCCGGGCACTGAGGAGCCCTCCAGGGAGGGATAAGAGTAGAGCCTGCTGTCCCAGAGCCCACCCCACCTGCTGATAGTTGGGAATGGTCCTCGTGCCCTGAGCCCCGCTCCACTGCCACCCGCCCAGGGAAGTGACCCAGACCCCAGACTGGCTGGGACAGACCGGCCTGTTCAGTCTCGGGATTCGGTTTCTCGGCAGAGGGCCGGCACGGGCCGACCCTGACTTCACGGACAGCATCAGCCCTGGGAAGCCACCATGGCCACCCCCCAGGTTTGCCACCGGAGGGCCGAGGCAGAGGCACAGCCCAGGTGGGGCGGCAGAGGCGCTGCTCCTTATGAAGCCTGTTCAAAGCCCCCTCTGCAGTCTGGAATGGTAACTCTCAGTGGCCCTTAAAGCAGCAGCACCTGCTTCAGCGGCCGAGAGGGAGACACACTGGCACAGAGAGCACAGCTCTCCAGCTCAAAACAGGCCCGGCCTGACCCCAGGGTGCGCGCGACGGGCCTGCCCCCCGCCCTGAGCCCCCGGCCAGCCCAGCCAGCACTTCATCCCTCTCCCCACGCAGAGACGGGGAGCAGGTCAAGCAAGTCAGGGGCTCTCCCGCCCGCCCCCTGGAGGGAGACCACCCTGGAGCTCCGGGTGGGGCCTTCAGGGCCCAGAGAGGAGGAACTTGGACAGTATCTTCCCGCAGAATGGCCCAGTGCCCGCCAAGCACTGTCCCCACTCCCTTCCACCTGCTGGCTGGTTCTGGCCTCCCCAGCCGGCCGTGGGCTCCTGGGGGATGGAGGAGAACTCTCCAGGCTGAGAGAAAACGGGCGCTGGGACCCCCTAAAAGAATGACGGAGGCCAGGTAGGGGCCACTAAGGCACAGTGCGGGAGCCAGAGAGAGACCCCACAGAGCTGGCAGCTCCCCCAGTCCCCGAGTGAGGGGAGCACATGGACAAGCTGGGCCACACCAGGAGACTATGCCCTGGGTCAGCTCTGAGGACAGTAACGTCCTTCTCTGGCCTCAGTGCCCCCATCTGCACCTGGGGGGAGCAGCTGTCTGGGGGCCTCTCCCTCTCAGGCAGGACTCCCGGGGCACTCCCCTCACTTCAGTCCCTTGCCCAAGCCTGGGAAGATAGCACAAGCATACAGCTCTCCGGAGCTGAGGCTGACTGTCTTGGCAGAGTTGGAGACTGCCCTAGCCCGCCTCCACCCTGCACCCACTGGACTCTCCCCTCGCCGAGGTCAAGTGGGTGGCGGGTGCCAGTGCCAGGAAGGCTTGCCAACAGCTCCTCCCAGACTCCCTTCCTACCAGGCTCCACCTGCACCCGGGCCCCCTCTCCTTCTTTTCTAGGCCTGTTAGCCCTTGACGTCCCTCCACCCCAGCATCAGCTCCCCACCCTGGAAAGGAAACGGTCATGGGGCGGGTTGGGGGGGCAAGGGATGAGGAACACCTCTGGGCCAGGCTGAAACCGGCACAGCAAACCCGGAGAGGACCTCCCAGCTGAGACTCTTAAGGTTGGGGAGAAAAGCTCCGTTTTCAAGACCATCTAGAGATGGGAGACCCTAACATCTTCCCGGGCTCTAACCCCTCACGCTCCCGGACCTCCCCCAGGCTCGGCAAACCTCAGCTTCTCCGAACCCGTCACCACCACCCGGGGCTCTGCCGAGAGCAGCAGCAACCCAGGGACGGAAGCCCGGGCTTTGGCCACGCGAGCGGCGGCCGCACCCCTCCCGGCTCACACGCTCCACCCGCGGAGGCGAGGGCCCGGGATGGGACCGCCGTGCGGGCCTGGACTGCCCTGCCCGCCGTCCAGCTCCTACAACGCTTTTGCAGCGAGCGAAGGCCATAACCGAGAGGAGCCCGCCCCGGATCCCGGAATCCAACGCTGACGACCCGGAGGTTAATTATTAACTTCTCCGCGGACCACGCACTTGCTCCCGGGGCCCTCGATCCCTAGCGTGGGGCAGGGGCAACCGTCAAACACACGGAGTGTGTTTGGCAACCCCAAAACACACGGAGCACCACCCCGCCTCCTGGAAATTCACGGCCCAAGGGGCCCCGGGTCGCTGCTCCAGGCGATGGGGGGGGGGGGGCTCGGAGACCCGGCTCTCAGGCCCAAGGTCACCCGGCAGGCGGGAGCGGGCCTCCGGCCAGCAACTTTCCCGGATCCAGGAACTTCCCTGCGGCCCGCGGCGCCCAAGCACGGTCCTTCCAGCAGCTCGCGGGCGCGGGGGGCCTGCGGTCCCCCCCAGCCCCAGCCTTCGCGAGCCCGGGCTGGGCAGAGGGGGTTCCCAGGACCCCGGCCCCATGCCCCCGCGGCGGCCGTTCCCAGGACCCGCGGGTCCGGCAGGAAATGCCGCTCACTTAACCCCTCCCCGCCCGGGCCCGCCGGGTCCACCCGGGCGCGCGGGCAGGGCCGGGGGGCCTCCGCCGACTGCCCCGAGTGCGCGGGCCCCGCCCCTGCCGCGCTCACCAGGTAGTTCATGGTGTCCGGTGGGCCTGGGCTCCCCGCGGGGGCGCACAGCGAACCGCCCACGCCGCGCGCTCGCGGGGTCCCGAGCGCCCCGAAGCCGCCCGGCTCCCGGTCCAGCCGCCTCAGCGACTACCCGGCCACTGCCGCCGCCCAGGGCCGGCCCGCCTCGCCCCGCCCGGCCCCGCGCACCCATTGGCCACTCGGGCTCCCATGCAAATAACCCGCCGGCCCGGAGGCGGGGCACCGAGCAGGACCCGCCCCCGGTGCCGGGACTGCCCGGCGCTCCGAAGGCCTGTCCCTGCCGTCCACCGAGGGCGAGCACGCACCCTCCTCAAAGGCCGAGGCCTTCCTCTTTCGGGAAGACTGCAAGGATTGCCCTCCTCTTCTGCGGCCGTGACAGCCCGGGAGGCACCAGCCTTCCCCGCCAGCCAGCGCGGGTCATTTCACACGCGTCCATCCAACAAATCCTACTCAGATCTGCACCCGGAGGAGTATGCCGCATCTGGCAGAAAACTAAGATTCCGACCACCACCGCACCGACTCTGGTCAGGCCTGTGGTGTCTTAAGAGCCCCAGGATGTGAAGACACGCCGGGGACGGCAGGGAATCCGGGGACGGCAGCTATCTCTGTGGGTGATGCGGGGAGAGAAGGCCCAGAGCGCATCGTGTTCTAACAACCACAGTGTGTGGGAGGCTCCAGCACACCCGAGACAAGAAGCTTGTCCATCTACCCCCTTCTCCGAACTGAATCCACCTTTCCTAGTGCTGCCCCAGGACCTCTGCCCCCACCCAGATCCCTCAGTCAGCCATGTCCAGGGCTGACACCTCTGGCCCAACAACTCGCCTGTTTCAGCAGCAGGGGCTGGGAGCGATGCTGATGGGAATGACTGGGAGGGAGAAGCACTACAGGGACGCTGAGTGGAGGGCACCGCGGTTCTGAACTTCCCTCCCCAGGAGACAAGCTGTGACCAGCCCTGAACGTGGTCCAGGGCTGCATGGCTGTCTGCAGGGAGATCTAGGAGAACCGGCTCCAGACCTGGACGCTCCTGCGCCTCACATCTCGGGTTCTCCCACAGGCTGCCTTCTCGAGCCACTTGCTGAGTGTGCAGACACCATCAGGCAACTCGGAATGCCAGCGAAGCAGCGGGGCATATCCTGTAGAGAACCCTCGGGCATGGCCTATAAAACACTTACAAGCCCGAGGAAGACCCAAAAGTGCCCCTCCACCGACACTCAGGCTGACATAGCCCATGCCATGGGCAGGTTCTCCCTCATCTATAAAAGGAAGGAGCTGGGCTAGGACACCCCACGTCTGGCTGGTCATAGATCCCTTGGAAAGTTTGTTAAGAAACAGATTCCTAGGTCCCCTCCTCCAGAAAAACTGGGAGTGGGGGGAATCCGAACATCTGCATTTCCCCCAAAACTGCTTGGGGAACCACTGGACAGAACTCTCAGCACAGGGTGTGGGTAAAGAGCAGCAGGGTTTGGACACAGGGGGACCCAGAGTCCTCAAGAAGGAACGGGACAAGCTGCCACCCTATGCCTGCCTTAGGACTGGCCCCCCGTACCCTTCAAAACAGCCCAGTTCCCCACAGAAGAGCAGCTCTCAGGGAAATGCTGCCAAGGATGTCCCCTCCTGCTCGTTCCCAAGGCGGCACCCCAAAGTCAGAAAGGAAGCCATGGGCCTGCCCTGCCCTCACCCTGACTGGCACCTCGGCTTCCAAGGAAACATCAGAACAGCCGGCGGTGAGTGACCATCTGTCCATGCTGAGTGGAGGGGGTCCTTAGGTTTACCCCGGGGTCTCCACTCGGGTGGGGAGTGGGGTGGGGACCAGGCTCCACACCCAGTCAGTAGGTCTCCAGAGATGGGCAGGGACATCCCAGTCGAGCCGGCCTTACCCTGTGCGAGCCGGCCTTAGAAGAGCAAGGAAGCGGCCTGGAAGAAGACCGGAGACCCTCCCTCCGCGGGGCTGGATTAAGGCTGCACGGGGGCGGGGCTGCTCAAGTGGGCGGGCAAGCGGGGGAGGAGAACCCAGCTCTGGCCCAGGCATTTCAAAAATTTGCTCCTTTTCCACTTAAACTCCCCCCCCCCAAGACTGTGCCTCCCAGAATGGCATTTCCGCTTTGGAATCCAGGCCCCGGGATCTGTGCCCCACTGTGCTGGAAGGGGAGGGGTTGAAGGGGGAGCGGAGTGCCCCCTCCCAGGCCTGGGGGAGGGGAGCCCGTTGGGCAGCTCCGGGGGTCTGTCGGGGAGCAAACCCTCCCAGGCCCACGGCCAAGGGACGCAGCCCCTAGGACAGCGCTCAGGCCAGCCCTGGGCCAAGGCCTCCATGATCACATGCTCATCTCGTGCCCACAGTGATCCTGCACAACAGGCTTCCCGATTCGCCCCATTTTCCAGATGAAGAGGCTGAGACCCGGTTTCCCGCCACCCTGCCCTCCCCCAGACTGCAGTCCCGGAAGGGACGGCCAGTGGGGCTGCGCACCCTGAACCCCTGTGGCACCTTCAGAACCTGCAGGGCAGAAAGGAGGTCGCGGAGCAGGGGTGCCCAGGGAAGCTGAGGACCCTGCCACACTCAAGAGGCCCCAAAGGACAAGCATGTGAGACCCAAGCACCATCCTCAGACACAAGTGAGCTCAGAATGGGCAGGGAGCGCCCCTCCCACACGAGGGCCAGCCTGGCAGGGTGAGCACACCACGTGGTCAGGAAGGAGAGGACCCTGCTGGATGGACGGGCTGGGAGGAGCTGGCAGAGTGCAGGCTCCTCCCAGAGCACCGCGGTCATCCTAGTGGCCTGCCCCTCCGCCAGGCTGTGGGCGAGCTCACAGCTGGGGTGTCCCCCCAGGCCCCGGGGGAACAGCTGTCTGTTCAGGGCCAATGGTGGCCTGCACCCCAGGCCGCTGGTTCCTGTGCGTCCATCATGGGCCCGCTGGGGCAGGCACTGTTGGTGATCCTAGGCCCTGAGTGAGGAGACCTGGCACCTGCCCTCTGGGTTTTAGGGGGTCTTATTCTCCACGTCAGACCCACAGCACAAAGAACAGTTCTTACTTTAGCCCCAACAAAGTCTGTGGCAGCATTTATAATAGCAAACAAAGAGAGACATAACGTAAATGCCCAGTTACAGGGGACTGGTTGGGCCACCAGAACCTCTAGATGGAATCCTGTGCAGCTATTAAGATGGCCACTTTCAAAGGCTAAAATCATGCAAGAAAATGCTGATGCCAAGTGAAGCGTGGACTGAAATGGCTAGTTCCGAGTGGCTCGGACAGCCACCTTCTCCTAAGCCTGGGCTTTCCCAGCAGCACCAAGGGGGGCTGGCCGGCTCCGGGCGCAGAAGCAGGGAAGGATTTCCTGAGGCCGGAGGTAAGGGCTGCCAGCCGCCAAGGACAGGAAGAAACGATGCCTCTGGAAGGCCGCGGTGGATGCCTGGCCCTAGGCTAGCCACGCACACAAGCAGGCTCCAAGGCAGCCTGAGAGCCGGAGCCAGCCCTGCAGGCGAGGGGGCAGGACCCCACGGGGGGCCCGGCTGCTCCAAGAACCGCTATTACATGGCTGCCGCCCCACACACCGCCCTCCCGGGGCCAGGACAGAACCATCCCCACCCAGAGGCATGGACAGGGGCAGGGCCTTGCCCCGTCACACCTCCAGGAAGTGACAGAGCCACAAAGTGCAAACCTGCTACCAGGGCGTGATCCCACAGAAGAGCACCCCAGGGGACCCCAGACAGAGCAGACCCTGGGGGCTGGAGCCATGAAGCCTTGCTTCTGGTGGAGAAACCATGGGCATCCATGTGTCATTATGGTGGTAACCAGCTGTGGGGCGGGCTCCAGCCCCCCCAGAGGGCCCCTGGTCAGCCCCCAGGGGCCTGGGTGCAAGGGCGGGACCAGGGCAGAGGGGTGGGGGCAGACGCAGGGCTGGGGGGTGCACGGCCTGGACCCCTGCCAATCCTGCGCCCCACCTTCTGGCAGCTCCCTTCCCCCATCTCAGGCTCTTTCAAGGGCAGCACAGTCTCCTAATTCTTTTAATTGCTTTTCTAATTTGAAAATTAAGCAGGCGCAGAGGCACCTGCAGGGAGGTGCTGGCTTCAGAAGGGGGCTCTGCTCACATGACTGGGGCGCTTCCCAGGGTCTCTCTGCCCCAGCCCTGGGTGCGGACCCCAGTAGCCTGAGTGCCCCCTTTTCTTCTGAACCCCCTCCCCGTGTGCCTAAGAGAACCAACAACCAGCTCCCGCACTTCCGTGTGCACAAAGAGAGGCCTGTCCCCCGCTGGCACGGGGCCCCTGTCCCCGGGTCCTCGCCCCCACGCTGGCACTGGGACCCCAGTCCCCGGGCCCTCGCCCCCCGCTGGCACTGGGACATGAGTCCCTGGGTCCTCGCCCCCACGCTGGCACTGGGACCCCAGTTCCCGGGCCCTCGCCCCTCGCTGGCACTGGGACACCAGTCCCCGGTCCTTGCCCCACAGCAGCCCCTCAACACTGCCTCGGGGAGTGCGGGGGTGAGGAAAGGGAGGGCCGGGGACAAGCCCCTGTCCTCAGAGGGAAAGCTGGGCGGCTGAGCTCTGGCGGGAAGCCTGGGTAGCAGGGCCAGGGTGTGGTCAGCAGCCCCAGCCTGCCATCTGCCTGCCTCTCCCATGGCAACCGGCCCCAGCACGAGGGCAAGGGGAGGGGCAACTGCACATGCCATCTGCCGCCCCCACCTGCTTCTGCTGGAGGACAGGTGCCGATACCCACCGTGGCCCCCAAGAGGCAGCGGTATGGCCCCGACATCAGTCGGGGTCGGGGGGCCGGTGGGGTCACAGGAGGGGACCCCGGGAGCCCAGGCCAGCGGGAACGCAGAGAAGCACAGCTACGGAGGCCCCCGGGGCTGGGGCCGCACAGGGTGCCCCGCCTCCGCCTGCACCTGCTCCAGCCTACAGGGGGCTCCACGCGCCCCGGGTCCACCAGTCTTCATCCAGGTTGGCCTGTAGGCCAGGAGCTCTGATTCCATACGGTGTGGGGCCCTCCAGGGTCACTGCATCTCTCAGAGCCTCTGGGAGGCAGATGTTTAATGTAACCACTGGCCAGGAGGCTGCAGGCACACTCATGCCTCCACCTTACACACCAGCCCTGCCCCACCAGGCACGCTCCCGGGCACCACCCACACCTCGTGCACAAGTGCCCTCTAGTAAAACTCCCCACCGCCCCCAGCCCTGCGTTTCCACATCCCCTGAATGGTTCTGCAGCAAAATCCTTTCTACAAAGCCCAGGTGCCCCCAGACCCCTACAGCCACTGTGGAGAGGCGGGCAAAGTCTCCCCTCAGCCCAGGGACTGGGGTGTGGCTGTAACAGGGTCTATCAGGACACATCCTCCAGCACCCACTCCCCACTGGGACACCACTGCTAGCAAACAAGCCCTGGTCCTTGGGGAATGTCCAGGGTGGGTGCAGGGGGCAAGCGGAGAGACAAGGAATGTCTGGGGGAGAACGACACAGACAGCAGGGAACAGAGAGGGGCTTCTTCATACAGATGCCAGGGGTCCTCACGGACGAGGTGGCATCTGAGCAGCGTGTGACTTTTTTGCTCAGGCTCATTATACAGAGAAAAGTAAGTCAAGGTTTGAAAAAAACAGCACAGGCATGCCAACAACTCCCTGGGTGTGAAGCGCAGCATGCGGAGTAGGAGCGGTTCTCAGGCCAGCCTCCCCCATTGCAGCTTCCTGAGGGGCCGGGTGTCCTCAGGACCTGCAGAGTGACTTCCTGGCAGGGTACCCTGGCGGGCAGCCAGGGTCAAAGTGGGGAGCCCAGGAATCCGTCCAGACCAGGTAGGGTGGAGAGACAGGGGCCGCTCCCGAGAGAGCTCCATCTCCTCCTAGAAGCCTCTCCCCACCAGGAGCTCTGGCGGGTACCGGACCTGGGAAGAGGCGATTCGAGCCCCAGATACCTGGGGAGGACTGTGGACAAGAAGGCACACGTCACACCGCTCTGAACAATCATGCTACTTTGGGGAACTCAGCATTTTAGGGAAGACAGACACCTCTGGGCAGGCCTCAAGGCACACAGGCCTGGATATCAGGTTTTATGAAATACTGAAATAGGGTATTATACCACTACCACCACTAGTATGTTCCAGTATTAAAAGCCCTCAGCACACAAGGACTAGAGACAGATATCCATCAGCAAGAGAGCAGGACATAAACTCAGAGTCAGAAGTGGACTGCTCAGCACAGCAGCAGAGACAGAACTATTGATACATACCCTGTGGGTGAGAATCCCAAAATCGTTTTGCTGAATGAAGTCAGACCCCAAAGAGTATACACTATAATATGCTTCCGCTTGCATCAAGTTCAAGAATAGGTGAAACCTTGCCGTGATGAGAGAAATCTCAATGCTGACCACCGGAGAGACTAACACAGCTCTGTGAACCAACTGCACGCCAATAAAAAATGCATCTCCTAAGAAAGGCCACGGGGTAATCATAGTTTTTCCTTTTGAAGAAAAACAAAACAAACCAGAATGCTGACCGTGTTATAGGGGTGGGGCACACTGGACAGTGAGGTAGCACTTGTGAGCTTTCTGAGATGATGGAGAGTCCCATCACCTTGATTCAACTGATGGCTACACGGGGTCTACATTAGTCAAAATTTATCCAACTGGCCCCTAACGTCTGTCCATTTCACTACACAGAAAACCTTCTCAGTTAAGAGAGTCTCGACTGGAAAAATAATACAAATCACAGAGGAAACAATAAAGAGCATTAGGAACACCCAAAAGTAGGTATAGCAATCCTAAACCCACCGCATTACCCTTTTTGCCCTGGCCATCAGGGACATTCAAGTTAAATTTGTATACCTACCTTCCTCATATATTACAAAGTTCTGGATTTTGTGATGATCCCAAACTCTGTCCTTCAGAGTTTCTGTTTCAAATCCTTACTGGAATTTGGTAGGGTTTAAATAATAAAATTGAATTACTGAAAAAAAAAAAATACACCCTTAGAGAAGGGATTAACTTTAGAAAGCCGTAACTTGTGACCAGTTCTCCTAGCAGGCACCATCACCACCTCCCAGGTCCCTGACATGTCCTCAAATCTTTGTCTTGAAGAGAGGGAGACAGTGGTCCAGAAAACTAAGAGAAAGCCGAAGCAACAACGGGGTGAGACTAGGACGCAATCAAAGCAAGCAGCTGTGATGCAGCCCCATCAGAGGCTGGGGAGGCGCAGCTGAGGGCAGGGGGCACACCGCCTGCTGGGCCACGGGAGGGGGGTGAGGAGGGGCCGCCTCCTAGCCTTGCAGTCCTGCCTCACCTACAAACTAGAGCCCCCTCCTTGAAGGGCCAGGACCCACACCACGTGTCTCCTTCCCACCCAGGACCCCACCTGTCCCATGTTGAGCAGGCTGCTCCAGCCACATCTGAAATCAGCCCAGCGCCCACCGATCCAGCAGCTTCCACCTCCTGCTACATGGCACCCACTCTTGGGGGCACTCAGGGCAGGGCATCCAGCCAGCCTGGGGCATGGTGGGCCCACTGTTGGCCCCAATGGAGGGCACTCCATCTGCCGGGTGAGGGCAAGTACCTGTCCATCCAAGGCTAAGAGACAGGGGTCCCACAGGTAGGCAGGGGAGTGGCCAGGGTCAACCCACTGCTTAAGCCCTGGCAGGAACAGGTCACAAAAAAAGGGCTACTGGAGGCAGACTGGGCAGGCCAAGGAGAATTACGGGGGCAGGGGACTGGTTGTGCAGGAGCCAGGAGTGGGTCTTGGCTACCATACCAGCCACCAGTGGCAGGATAAATATAATAACCTCAACAACAGTAGCTACTATAACTTATCGAAAGCTTTCTGCAAACCTCACCAAGATCTCATAAAACCCTAAGAACTCAATGCCCTTATAATCCCCAGAACACAGAGGACACAGGCTCAGGGAGGTTCAGGGGTTCGCTCAAGGTACAGACGACCCTGCCCCATCATTCTGGAGCCCCGGCCCTTGACCCACCAAACATCATCCCTCCAGAAGTGACTCTCTGGGGCCCCATCAGCCCCCAGCCGGGCTTCCAGGGCCTGCGCAGAGACGCAGACCCTGGGCTGTGGGGGCTGGCCGGGGATCATCGGTGTTCCTGGGACCACCTCCTCGGCAGGCGATCAGAGCAAGCTGGACAGAGAGAAGCCAGGTGGGCCCGAGTCCTGCCCCAGGAGCCTGACAGCAACGAGGCAAACCCCCTGATGAGTGCAAGACCACCGCTGGGAATCCTGGAGGGCTTCCCACAGGGGGCCCTCTGCTGAGAGAGGAGGGACGGGAGCAAGGCGGGGTCGGAGGTCACTTCCCGCAGAGCCCCAGGCCAGTGGGAGTGGCGGGGCGGGAGGGAAGTGCCTGGCACTCTGGAGCCTGAATCAAGGACCTTGAACTTGGGCTCTGCCGAGCTCCACTGCTCTATTCTGCACCCGTTCTCCCAGGTCCCCGCCGCTACTGGCCTGGCTGCCCAGGCCGGAGCTGCCTGGTCCCCTGGCCAGCTCTCCAGCGGTGGCAGCAACTGACAACAGAGCCAGGTACAAAGGGCACCCTGGGACCATTGGCAGAGGCTCAATGAGGTGCCACTCCTGCTCCGTGGATCTCCCGACAGGCTGACCCCACCCTGTCGCACTGCCCCAGAGAGCTGCTTGGCCACCCGGAGCCCCAGAAGCGCCACATCCCATGGGTGCTGAAGGGCTGACTCGAACTCATGTTCAGAAAGCCACGAGCGGAGGGGCTCTCTCTCAGCGGCCCTGGCCTCTGCACAGCTCAGCAGGCCACAGCCCCCACAATTACAGAGGCCACGCTTGCTGGCTGGCTTTGGACGCCGCCCGACTCGGTTCCCAGCCTAGCCCCATCCCCCAGTGGCCGTGCGACCTGGCAGGACAACAAGGCCTCCTCGAGCCCAGCACCCGGCACAGGGAATGCTCTACACACTTCAGCACCTCGCTCCTTGAAAGAACCTGTCCCTCACTTAATACAGGAGCAGAGGAGAGGCTGGAGCGGTTGTGCCCATTTCACAGACAGGGCACAAGAGGCAGGAACAGGCAGCAGACAACTTCTCTACCAGCTGGAAGCTGGCTTCCTACCTGACAGTGCTGGGGGGCAGTATTACTCCTAAATTCAGATCATGCCAGTGCCCACCAGGGGTCTCGGGTGAGTGAGGTAGCCATTTCCCTTACCAAATTCTTCCTGCCTGCCCACAGAAAGGAGGAGGCCTGGGCGCTGAGCAGCCATGCCCAAACGGAAGGCAGATGTCAGAGAACATCCAGGAAGCACCTCTCTGTGTGAACTCTGCCCTCAGCTCGGGGCACAGGTGGGATATGAGGCAAGGAGTTGGGAGGACCCTGCATGCCGTCCTCTCTCTGGGCCCCAGCTAGTCATACAGTCGTGTCTGACTCTGTGCGACCCCATGGACTATAGCCCACCATCTGTCCATGGAATTCTCCAGGCAAGAACACTGGAGTGGGTTGCATGCCCTCCTCCAGGGGATCTTCCTGACCCAGGGATCAAACCCGGATCTTCTGCATTGCAGGCAGATTCTTTACTGTCTGAGCCACCAGGGAAACCCCAGATTGCATGTGGGTTAGATGATGGAGTGAGACCAGCTGATCCCTGGAAGGTCCCCTGCTCTGACTCTCAGGAGGTCCCTCCTGGTCCAATCTGGCCTGTCCCAACCTCTTCACCCCCCCGCCCCCCTCCCATCGCCTCCCATCCCATTCTGAAGCATCTGGTAATTGCTGTGGGCCAAAGTGCCTGCGTCAGCCCTATCCAGGAAAAGACTGCCCAAATGAATGGGTATGCTTAAAACCCAAACGTGTCTGTGAGCACCACGTGGGCGGTCATCATTCTGGGTTCCCAGAGCAGGGCTTGAGCAGGAGGCTGGCCTCACCACTCACCAGCACATGAAAGCAATTTTTGGAACATGTCATGGCTGCTCCAAAAATGAACTTCATCTCTCACTGCCACCAGTTCACACATCACCAGTGGGCCCAGGAGAGGCCCAGGGTGACCCGATAGCCCAGGATGTGCGCACAGAGGGTGAGGCCCCCACTCCCCCTGCAGAACCTCCGAGGGCTGCGGCTGCAGGCAAAAGTGTGGGAAAAGATGTGGAGCTGGCAGTGTGGATGGACGGGGCAGAGGTAGACCGCAGGTGTCCAGGGCGGTGCCTGTCTATGCAAGTCACACTCAGAGCCTGGCCCTCCCACCAGCCCTCTCCTCTCACAGATGGGGCCATGGAGGCACAGAGCCCAGGAGGGCTGCCCAGAGTGCTCAGGCGAGGGGTCTGGGTGCCATCCCAGACCCTGTATCCAGACCTCTGCTGTGACTGTGGAAAACCACACCAAATCAAGCACGGACCTCCCAAACTTAGGCCATCCAGGCTCTGATGTGGCCTAAAAGTCCCATTCCCTGTTCATTCGTGCCCTGGAGACTCTGGCTCGTGGGCAGGCTTAGGTGGTCCACCTCGTCTCTCCGGTCAGTGTCCAATAGGGTGAGGGCAGGTGCCCTGATGCCCTGAGCCAGAAAGGACCCAGAGCCTTGCAGGAAGGCAGAGCAGGAGAAGGACTTGGCAGGCCTTTTCTGTCTTCTTTCTTTCTTCCTAAAGATGAGGCAATTATGCTCGGAACCAGAACAGACGGGGGTGGGGGCTTCACATCAGCACGGTCTGGAAGCCCTAATTTTTTCATCTGTAACTCTGCATTAACCGCTTCTGGAGGCGGGCAGGAGCTGGGATCTTTAATTCCATAATAACAATGCTTTGCTCTTACACAGCATCTCTTCTCCGGTAATCTCCACGCACTCTATGGTAGTTAATTAAAAGGCCACTTGCCCTGCCAAGAAGCCCCCAACTGTCTGCCTCATCGTGAAGATGGGGTCCCCCAAGTGGGAAGCAGTTCCACAGACAGGCCAGGTGGACAGGCACCCGGGGACCACTGCCCCCTCCTGTCAGAGGGAAAACCCCTGAAGGCCGCAGAGAAACAATGGCTGGAGGCCAGGGCTTTACAGCACAAGGCCCTCTTCCCGGCAGGAAGCAGGGAAGCAGCCCCAACCTTAGTGGGTGCCTCTGCAAAGCGGGCTGGGGGCTGCACCTGAGGCCTGGTGACCAAGGGTGGCCGGGACAACTGGCCACCCGCGCAGGCGGGGCTCGGAGGCCTCCAGGTGACCGGCCTGTGTGGAGCCCGGGGTGGGGTCGCCAGAGCCGCCTGCTGGGCTAGCAGGAGGGGGTGCCAGGTGAGAAAAGAAGCCCCACGGCTAGGGGGGAAGAAGAGGTGAGGCCCTGCACCCTTGGGGGCTTCAGGGGCAGAGGTACGCTTCCCAGAGAGTGCATCCTCGGGTTCTGAAGGGTGGTCGCAGATCGCCACCGCTAAGCCGGCCCGGGCGCGAGAGGTCTCCGAGAGGAACAGCCGGGCAGGGCCCTGAGCACCGCAGGGCGGCGGTCCCAGGCGGACCCCCGGTTGGGGGACGCGGACCCCGCCCCCTCAGCCGGCCCGGCCGCCTGGAGTGCGTCCCGGGGAGCGGCCGGGCCCTCTCCCCGCCGGGCCTGGCCACCCTGGCGGGGGGCACTCCTGGGGGCCAGCGCGGACCCCGCCCGACCCGGGTCCCCAGGGAGAGGGCGCAGGGAAAGGCGGGGGCCCGGAGGCCGGCCTCGGGGAGCCGCCCCCGGCTGCCCCCGGTCCCCGACGCGAGAGGGCCCGGGGGGCCCCAGCCCGGCGGCCCCGGGCGGCGCGAGGCCGCGGGCCCGGCGGGGGCAGGAGCGGACCGAGCCGGCGGTCGGTACTCACCGGCACGGACATCTTGGCCGCCGCTCCCGCGGCCCGGGCGGGCAGCGGCGCCGGCAGGCGGGGCGCTCGGTCCGCCGCGCTCAGCGCCCCCGGCGCGGTCCCGGCGGTCCCGGCGCGCGGTCCCGGCGCTCTCCCGGCTCCTGCGCGCTCCCGGCCGCCGGACCGTCCGGCCGCCCAGCCCGCGCCGCGCATGCGCCGCCCTCGCCGCCCCTCCCCCTCGGGGCTCCCCCGCCCGCGGCCGCGTTAAAGGAGAGGACCCCGGACCCGGGGTTTTTCTGTCGGCCCAACGCGGCGACGGGGCTCGGTCTCCGCCCTTTACCCATCCGTCGGGGACCATCTCGAGGCGCACCATCTCCTGCCTGCCTGCCGGCTCTGGAAGCCCGAACGCCCACCCCACCCCACCCCCACCCCCACTTTGCCCAGCCCAGGGTACTGGGCGCCTGCCCGGTTGTCTGGCCGGGCTCCCAGCCCCTGTGTCTGAGGACGATTGCAAGTCAGCGGATCAGGGCTCCTAGAAACCCTTCCTGTTCTTCCCGCTGAAGGCCTTGGGCCCCCTCCCCACCCCCACTCCGTACACCCCGCTCCCAGGCTGCGAGGCCCGACGTTCCTTGCTGGCGCTGCGCCCCCCTGACTGCTCCTCCCCAAGGATGCGGAGCGCCCGATCCCCCGGAAACAGCCTGGCTGATCCAGGTCACCGAACAGAGCTGGCCTGGCTTCTGGGGAGGATCCTGCCTCCTGCTTATCCCCGCTAAAGGGCCAACCCTGCCCTGGAGCCCGGGCTTCAGACGCCGAAGACAGACGTTCCAGGGTCTGAGCCTTCCTTTCTCTGGGTTAACCCCCCAGTTTCTTCAGCTGTTGCACAGCTGCCCTGGTGCCCAAGCCCAAGTCTGGGCACATACCTGAGAATCCTAGCTGCCCACCCCCACCCCCGCAAGGTGGGCCTTGCTGTCCCCCCCACCCCCCGGTTACTTCTAACAGGCTGAGGCTCTGAGCCCCCTCAGCTACCAGAAGGCAGTACCGGCGGTCTGACCACTCTGTTCTGCTGCCCACCACATACAAACTGTCCCCGCTCCCTGGGGGCCCTTCCCGGACTAGAGGCGGCAGGAAGGGCCACAGCAAGCAGAGGGGGGTCTGGGGTGACAGCTGCCACCTCCTCAAAGGGCCTTCTGTGTGTTTCTGGCAGGCGGTCCTGTCTGCGCCCAGCCGCCCGCATCCAGCTGGCTCGGGGCTCCTGAGCTGGAAGCCGCAGGTCAGTGTGGTGCCCGGCCGCGCGCTGTCTCAGAGGTGCACCCCCAGCCCGCCCGCCGCCCCGCTGCTGCCCCAGCCCCGCCTTCTTGCTGGAGCCCGGCTCCGCCCCTTCTTTCTTTCCCACTCTGTCTGAATTCTTATCGCCCACTGTTCCTGTGTCCTCTCCCGGCCTGGGTACTGGGAAACGGAAACCCAGCAGAGGGGTGCGGCTGGGCCACAATCTCCAAAACCATCCGTGCCTCCAACTGACCCGCTGTGACTGCTTTCCCGGAAAGACCATCACAGGCGCATCCCTTAGTTCTGCAAGAGAGAACAAGGGCCAGACCCTCCCTCACTCCGAGGCAGGGACCCAGGGCCTTGGGTGTGAGGTTGGGAGCAGCCAGAGGGGCCCCATCAGTGCGCTGAGCAGCCAGTAGGACCAGGCGTCTGTGAGAAAACAGCGGCTGCTCCCCCCTCGCCCCCGCCCAGCAACCCCCCACTGCCCAACACCTTCTCACTACCCAGCCGGCAAATGATCCCCGGATGACTCCCTCGGTGCTGCAGACAACAGGCTCTGGGCACCTCACAGCTAGCGGTTTACACCGGGTTGTCGAGCAGGCACCTGCACCCTGGGAGTGTCCTCAAGGGTTACCAGGGACCCAGGGAGACAGGGGTTACGGTTGCTCCTGGCACTAGGATGGAAGGGAACTTGGACATGGCCAGAGTGTCTTCTCAGGTGGTTCAGGTGGTAAAGAATCCATCTGCCATCAGCACAGTTTCAATCCGGGGATGAAGGAGATCCCCTGGAGGAGGAAATGGCCACCCACTCCTGTATTCTTGCTGGGAAAAGACAGAGCAGACTGATGGGCTACAGTCCATGGAGTCGCAAAGGAGTTGGACACAATTTAGCAAATTAATGCACACACAGACACAGAGTAAGCCTGGGCAGAGACAAGCTTCATACCCAGTTCTCTAGACACTCAAACCGAGCCTCTGTGCCTCGGGCTTTGCCAGAGGATCGCCAGCTTAGGAGAGCGCAGCGAGGCTTTGGAGGCACCAGAAGGCACAGTGTAATGATCCTACGCTGGTCCCCACTGAACCAACGCTGATACATGCATCCTTACTAACTGAAGTCCACACTCTATTCAGATTTCCTTCCTTCTCCCTTCTGTCCTTTTCCTGTTCCAGGATCCCACGAGGGATCCCACATTACATGTAGTCATCATGTCCCCTTAGGCTTCTCTGGACTGTGACCGTTTTTCGGACTTTCCTTATTTTATGACCTTGACAGATTTGAAGGTCATGGATTTTATACAATGTCCCTCAACTGGGATTTGTCTGATGTCTTTCTCACGATTAGGTTGGAGTTACGAGTTATTAGGAGGAAGATAAAATGACATATACTCCCAGTATACTTGCATGGGAAATCCCATGAACAGAGGAGCTTGGCAGGCTACAGTCCATGGGTCACAAAAGAATCGGACACAAAAGAGTTTGTAAAATGACATTCTCAACACATCATTGCAAGGATACATAATATCAATAGGGTTTACTCTTGCCAACGTGATGTTGACCTTGAACTCCTGACTGAGACAATGTTTGTCAGGTTACTGTGCTAAAAAGTGACTTATTTTCTTTAGTTTTCAACAGTGTACCCTTTGAAAAGAAGTGAGGAGTTATGTTCCATCTCTTCGATGATAGAGTTTCTACATCAATTATTTGCATTTCTTCTGTATGGGAAATTGTCCCCATTATTTATTTATTCAATCGTTTATATCAGTATGAATTTATGGATATTTATTTTACATTTTGGATTAGAATCCAATACTACTTTATTTTCTTCTTCAAATTGTTCCTGCTTTGGCTGTGTTCTTTCAGTTAGTGAATAAGATTTTTCAAGTGAATCTAGAAATCCAGATTGTTTTATAAAATCTCTAGGTTTTGAAATATTGACTGTGTAAGCCAATGCTTCTTCCTGCCAACTCTGGCAGCTCTAAGTTCTGGAGTAGGATTATCTGCTTTGAACCCTGCTCCTCTGCTTGTGGGCTTCCCAGGTGGCTCAGTGGTAAAGAATTCGTCTGCAGTGCAGAAGATGCAGGTTTGATCCCTGGGTCGGGAAAATCCCCGACAGAAGGAAATGGCAATCCACTGCAGTATACTTGAATGGGAAATCCCACGAACAGAGGAGCCTGGCAGGCTACAGTCCATGGGGTCACAAAAGAATCGGATACAAAAGAGTTTGTTTGGGGGAGACCTGGAAAGACACTTCAGGGTTGGAGGTAGCTGGCAGGACCCTGTGAGCCCTGGGGTTGATGAGAAGGAGCATCACCCCAAGCATAGTTTTCAACATGAGAGTTGAGCTCCGCTACTCTGTAGTAATACCATATCGACCTGGAGTATCCAGCGCCAGTTGTCCTGTCTTATTCATGTTAAAGTGTGAATGACTACTTCTGTTCAGGAAGGCAAGTCAGACTGGAACAGAAAAGAGGTTCAGTGGAATGGAGTGGATGGGGGGCCTCACAAGGCTGCAAGGCTAGACCTTGGGGTTTGGTCCTGGCACCACCTCACACTTACCATGTGACCTTAAGCAAGTACAGTTTCCAACATCCTTGAGGGTAATTGCAGTCTGGTCAAGGACAGGCCCCCAGGGTAGGGCTGCTCCTTGTCTGTCCTTGTGCACAGAACCTTGGGTATGCTCTGCTGGAGGGCCTCTGGTTAGGGGAGAGAGTGAGGCTCAGGTCATCATGCTGCTGTGCCCAGAGGGAGACCCTTATCCCTGAGACAATGAAGTTTTAGGACCTGGTAGCAGGAGGAAGATGTATTAGTTTCTTATTGCTGTTGTAACAAATTACCCCAAACTTAGTGGCTAAAACAACATGAATTTATTACCCTCCAGTTCTTGAAGTCAGAAGTCCAAAATGGGTTGAGAAGGCTGCATTCCTTCTGGGGGCTCTGGGGAGAACCCCTTTCCTTGTCTTTTCCCTTGCTCGTGGCCACCTGCCTTCCTCGGCCTGTGGCCCCGCGTCACTCAAATTCTGCTTCCATCATCACGTCTCCTTCTCTCACTCTGGCCCTTCTGACCTCCTCTTATAAGAAGCTTGAGATTACAGTGGGCCCACTTAGGGAATCCAGGAAAATCTCCCCATTTCAAGATCGTTAATTTAATCACACCTGGCAAAGCACATTTTGTCTTATAAGGTAACTCAGTCATAGACTCTGGGGATTCAGATGTGTATGGTGAGGGGAGACCCTGGTACCCCGAAGCTGCTCCCCCACTGGGTACTACAGCCTAAACTTCCACAATGGCTACCCACTTGGCCAGCCCAGGAACCCTCTTACTCAGTTCAAGAGATATCTCTCGCTGTTCGTGGGAACAGCTATAAGTCATGTGTGGCTCCAGCATACAGTCTGGCAAAAACTTCTAACAGGCAGGGAACTTTTGACCCAGAAATTCCATGAATTTATCCTGAAAAATGCACGCCAAAAAAAATGCACTCACAAGTAGCCAAAGATTTACATGCAAGGATGTAACTTGCAGCTTTCCTTATGGGAACGACTCACAAGTTCAAGAAGACACCAGTGAAACAATTCACAGAGCATTCCCAGGACAGAAATCAATCCTGGGTAGAATCAATGATGTAGAATGGCATGGAGATGTGTTTATAATATACTGTGAACTAAGGAAAAAGAGGCTTCAAATAGTAGGTACAGGTGGATCCTGTTTTCATAAAAATTCACATATTTATATTTATGTCATATATTTGCACTGGGCAAAGTGTGGAAGGGTAGATACCAAAATACAATTATGGATATCTTGGGGTAGGGATTGGATTTTTTTCACCAGCATGTCATATTTAGGGAGAGCCTATTCAGTGCTTGATACTCTACAGATTAATAAGTAGAGCTTTTTCTTTCTTTATGGATTAAAAGTTCACAGGAGACTAGTTTTTTAGTTGCTTTTTAGAGGAGATGAGAGGGTTTTGGTGTAACTAAAATTATTTCCTCCATCTTCTAATGTTTCTTGAGTGAATATTCATTATTTGTACAATTTTTCTCACAGTAAACACTTTTAAAATTGTGGTAAAACATACATAATGTTAAATTTACCATCTTACCTATTTTAAGTGTACAATTCAGTCGCAGAAAGTATTCAGTTACAGTGCCCTGTAACCATTGCCACTATCCATTTCCAGAACTTTCCCCATCTTCCTGGGTAGAAACTCTGTGCCCATTGAACAGTAACCTCCCCTCCCTCTCCTAGCCTGGGGCAACCACCATTCTCTCTGTCTTTATGAATTTCCCTATTCTAGTACCTCAGATAAGTGCAATCACACAGTATTAATCCTATTGTGTCTGGCTTATTGCAGTTAGCAAGACGTTAGTTGCCAAGGTCTAGGAAATACAGGTTCCCAGGCAGTCTTGTCACCCCCAAGCAGGCAGCAGACAGAGGGGAAGGGAGCTGCCGGAGGCGCCCTGCAGCGGGCAGCGGAGCTAGGCAGACCCGCGGGCCCCGACCCCTGCTCCCGGGGCCCTGGCGCTGGCCTCCTCTCTTCTAGGGTATTTGTAAACCCCCAAGGACCAGAGCCCTTCCAGGAGCAGGCCTGCATTCTCAGTGACCGTGACAAGTGGAATTTCACTCTCCACTGGAAGCAACCCCAAGGGCACTGTTTCTGAATCCAGGGATGAAGCTTCCCAGCTGATGATTACACATTCTCTAAATTATTAAACAGTGGCTGCCACGCTGGGGTCACCAGTGCGAGTCCCCAGAGCAGTGGTTCTGTTCCCAGCGAGGCAGGCCCGCCAGGGCGCCACTGCCATCGCTGCTGTGCTGTCTGGAGGCCAAGGGTCTGCGTGGGGGTGCTGGGAGCGCCTCCCCGCTCGTCCTGGAGCGAGGCTCACTCTCATGGAAATGGAAGGAACTCACTGCAGGGAGGGAGGCCTGTACTGTGACGGAACCAGCCCCTTTGGCCTCCGGTGGCAGGGCGGGCGGCCAGCTCTTGGCAGCAGGCTGGCGGTGTGAACTTCAGCGCGGCATGTACACTCTCTGAGCACGGTTCCACCCCGTCTGTCAAATGGGGCGCAGTAAAGTAGCCCAGCAGCCACAGCTCTGGGAGCCCCCCTACTTTATTTTGAGACCACCCCTGCCTCCCTCCCAGAGTCCCGCAGGGCCACAGCGCCCTGATTCAGAAGTCCTGGATGGACCGGGCTGCAGGATAGCCTAGGAGAGCTGGTGGGGCTCCTGGTTAAAGTGCCACAGGCTGCCTTGCTGGGTGCCCTCCCCACCCCACCCCCCCCGCTTTCTGCTTCTCAGACTCCCCTGAGGTGGGCACTGCTGCCTGGAGGCCCAAACCCTTCCCTGTGCAGGGAAGAGCCCCAGGGAGAGGGAGCACTTCATGAAGGCACACAGAGCTGTAGCTAGGACCTCGGTCTTCTGGGAGGAAGCCCACACCTCCTGATCAGAGGTGTGAGGGTAAGACAGCTCCCTCTGGAGCAGCCAAGCTTACTTTGTTCTTCTGTGGCCTCTGGGCCTGTCGGTTTGTTGAACAATGAAAAGTAGGTAATAATGTGGCAGTGGTTAAGGGTACAGCCACCCTGGGCCAGCCAGCAGCCTGGGGGGACACTAAATGTCCTGAGCTTAGCTCCTTAAGATGACAGGGCAGTTGCCCCAGGGACTTTGAACTTCACGGGGGTGTTGTTCCTGCCTCATGTCTCAGGCTCTCAAGAAGGATGTGACTCTCTGTCTTAAATGATATACTTGCAGATAGTCCGTCCCTTCACACATCTCCAAGGAAGGAGTCTTTCCAGCCCTGAGGCCTACGGTGACCCAAGCTCAGCTCATCCTAGGAGGCCCCGGCTCTTGCCGTAACTGACAGCAGGAGCCAGCTCTCCATCTGCAAACACAGAAGCCAGGCCAGCTCTGGCTCTCGCACGGTGCCGGCTCCCCCTTGTCTAAGGATGCACTGGGTGGAGCTGACGCCCCAGGTCCAGTCTGTGCTGCTTCGTATCTGTCAACCCCCACTGTACAGACAGCAAAAGTGAGGCTGCATGAAGCAGCCCAAACTAAAAGAGAGCAGGTGCCAGAACTGTTTGGTGTCTGAACCCCAAGTTGGGAAGCTGTGTGTAATCTGACTGCCCGTCAGGATGGACGTGGGCGCCCTGGAGGACACACAAAGGGGCAGCTGACACGAGAAAGGGACGGGCAAGCCATAAAGGAGAGGAAGAGGGGCCTGAGTTAGGGAAGATAAGGACTGAGAGCCTAGGAGGCGGAGCCCAAGTGGTTGTGAATGATAACTTAAGGCAAATGTGGACCTGCTCACCCAAACTCAGAACCCCCGGGAAGTGTGAGAGAAGTGAAGTGAAGCTCTGCCTCTTAACCACATGAAGCTCACTATCCCTGGCAGGGAGAGGATAAAAGTGTGCTGTGCTCAGTCACTCAGTTATATCTGACTCTGCGACCCCATGGACAGTAGCCCGCCAGGCTCCTCTGCCATGGGGATTCTCCAGGCCAGAATACTGGAGTGGGTTGCCAGGCCCTCCTCCAGAGGATCTTCCCAACCCAGGGATCGAACCCAGGTCTCCCGCATTGCAGGCGGATTCTTTACCATCCGAGCCACCAGGGAAGCCCAAGAATCCTGGAGTGGGTAGCCTGTCCCTTCCCCAGGGGGATCTTCCCAATCCAGGAATCGAACCGGGGTCTCCTGTGTTGCAGGTGGATTCTTTACCAGCTGAGCTACCAGGGAGGTCCTGATAAATGGACTCAGAAAATGTTCAGAGTGACTCACAGATGAATGTGCCACAAAACTAGGTTTAGATAAATGCAGGGTCATTGGGGGCATATTCCTGTTGCATTGGGGTTCTGCAGATGGGCAGAAACAGTAGGATACAGACAGGCTGAAGAGCGCCATGGAGACTCGAGGGAGCTGGCAGTGCACGTCCTAGTCCAAGCCTGCAGGCACCCGTGCCAGGAGCGCTGACGGACAGGAGAGATGGGTATCTGAGCTCAGGGGGAGACTAACTTGCCCTTCCTTCACCTGGTGTTCTCCTCAGGCCCTCAGTGGGTTGGATGATGCCCATCGACACTGGTAACTCTCATCTTCTTGTCTACCCATTTAAATGCTACTCATTTCTAGAAAACCCCTTCAGACGTGTTTTCCCAGCTACCGGGGCATCCCTTAGCCCAGTCAAGTTGGCACAAAAAATTAACCATCACAGCCACCCAGTCCAAATGCTTCTTCCAGAGACAGAGCCCTGGGCTGGGATTGCAGAAGGTGCTAGTACTCAGGGGCCGTCGAGGCCAGTCTTCCCTGGGCCATTCTCCTTTGTGTTATGGACATGCCTTGCCCAAAGCACTGGTTCAGAAACTCACTGTGCTCACAAACAGGCAGAAAGGGTTTCCTTGCTGAATCTTGTCTTCTGAGAGAGTTTACATAGGAAGAGAGGGGCACAACACCCTGCTGGAGAGAGGGCGGCCCTTCTGGGAGGTAACTGGGCATCATATTGCAAGGCCTTGAAAAAGCTGCACCTTCCCTGTCGTGACAACTCCACTTGTAGCAGTGATCTGGAAACGGTCAGGGATGCAGGGCCACATCCAGGACTAGGCAGTTCACCACAGCATCATGTATAATAACAAAGGCGGGCAACCTCAGTGGCCAGTGAAGATTGATGAAATAAATTGTGGTACAAGCATATAATGGAATATTATGCAGTCATTTAAAACAACAAAGCATGTCTGAAAAGTGGGGATGTACATTTTTCATGGTGCATGGTTCATGGCTCACGGTACATATCATGGGTTAAAACGAGAATACAAAACTGCACATACCAGGTGGTTGAACAGAATTCCACACTGATGGAAACATTCAATACCTGCACAGTCCAATATTGTAGCCCCCGGTCACATGACTGGTAAGCACTTGAAATCTTTGGCTAGAGGGACTGAAGAACTGAATTGTGAATTCTAGTGAATTTAAAATTTCAATGGAAATCACCACACGTGGTTAATAGCTTCTGTAGTGAGCTTCACAGTTAGAGTATAATTCCAACTGTGTTAAGAAAAGATACGTAAAAACATAGGGAAATGGACTGAAAAGTATCCCCAAATGTATACAGCAGTTTTCTCTGGAGATGCAGTGCTTCCAGATTTTCCAATGATAACCGGTTGGCTTTGATAGTCCGAAGGGAAAACAGGTCCCTCAGGAGGGGCAAGGAGAGGACAAGCCAGGGGCAGGCAGAGCTCCGCTGGCAGGAGGGCCGGGCGCTGGCCGGGCAGCCGGGGAGGTGGGCCGTCTGCCTCGTGCAGGACTGGTTGTGACAGGCGCGCTGCGCCTCTGTGACTTGGGTCTCCTCCAAGTTGGCGGGCACCCTCGCTGACACACGAGACGCGAGGGTTAGCTGGGGTGAGCATGTGTGCGCGTGCACGTGGTCCTGCCCTCTGCTGCCAACCCGGCAGCCCCGTGCTGCCTCCGCAGCTGTTTGCTGGAACCTGGGTGGGTTCTGTTGCTTGAATGCTCACTTATTTCCCAGGCTTTCTTTCAGTTACTTCTCCAGTTACCCGTAACTTTAAGGAGCTTCCCTCCCGGGACTTCTGAAGGCAGGAGAAAGTTCCTGCAGGTGGGTCTTGGCCAACGGCAGGGAGGAAGCCTGGGCTGGCTCATTATGGTTTACTGGTGTGTCAGCAATTTAGGAGCTTGAGTTGTTTGAAGTGGCAAGAATAAAGGAAGATGGAATTTTCCTGAAGACACAGCCGGAGGCTTAGAGATTTGTTTCTAGGTAGACAGGCCATAAGCAAGGTTCTCACACTTCAGAGCACACAGGAATCACAAGGCTGCCTGTGCGACATGCAGACTCCCAGTGTTAAATGCAGAGACGGGGGCAGAGGGGGCCAAGACGCGCACCTGAGGGCACCAGTGGGCCAGCAGAGCTGGCGTGAGGGTGTCGACTCTCCCGCGAGGCTGTCTTTGACTGTTGTGGTATGTCTGTCTCCTGTGGCAGATGTTTGGCATCAAAGGAAGAGTGAGACAAACATGGGGTCCAGCCCATTCTCTAACACCAACTAGATGTCCAACAACTCGTTTCTGTCCTGTCACTAACCACCCAGAGTTAGCGTAGACCCCACTGGTTACTGGCTCAGTCACCCAAGACTGAGCCCACTGCAGATGCCAGCTGCACACGAGGAGCCCGTGACCCCTGCACTGGGTGTGATAATTTGCTAGAACAACTCACAGACTCAGGAAGGTGCTCTCTTTACAAGCAGTTTATAGAAATGGTCCAGAGGGGTCCTAGGCAGAGTGCCATTCTCCCAGCACATGGATGTGGTCAGCAACTTGGAAGCTCCCCAAACTTTGCTGTTTATGGGGCTTCGCTTCGGTTCCATTGTGTTGGCGTGATTGATTAAGTCATTAGCCATTGGTGACCGACTGATACCTGGCCTCCTTCTCCTCCCCAGAGATTGGGGGTTGTGGCAGGGAGAGGAGGGGCTGGAAGTTCTAACCCTGTGGTCACAGGGGTGGTTTTCCTGGTGACCAGATCCCTTCCTGAAGCTACTTCGGTTTTCCCAGGTGTCATCTCATCATCACACAGACAGTAAACTGCAAGTGTTTTAGGGGCTTTGTGCCAGGAACTGCACAAAAATGAAAGATATATTTATTTTCTAATATACCACATAGGGTATTTACAATTTTCTGGAAAACACACCTGCATTTCTACCACCAATTGTCTACAGTGGTCTCAAGGGCACACACACAGGTTGCACCATACACTGTTGGTGCAGGAGGGCTAGGTGTGTGTGTGACTGGGGGACCCAACTTCAAATTCAAAGGTCCTGTAATGGAGCTCAATGGCAGAGCTGTAAGCAGACTGCGAGGTCCAGTTAGAGACAACAGCAGGGACGAGGCAACCTTATGGGGTGCCTGGGATGCAGAGGGTCCACCCCGCCACAGGTGCCCAGAGAGCTCCTGGACTTAAACACGTCTTCCATTTGCCAGTCAGGGTGCCTCAGATGCGGGCAGGCTTAGGTTACTAACATAAAAGTGTTAACTGGAAGAAGAAAGGCATTAAATCATTAGCAGAGATTAGTGGGGCTGGGCGGAGGGTGGCTCCCTCCCTCGCTGCCTCCCTGCAGAGGCGAGGCAACACACCTCTGCACCCTGAGGAGCTGAGAGCAGCCTCGGGTCACAGCTGTGGCCCTGGGGCAGCTCAAGGTGCTGGGGTTTGAAGACAGGCAGCTCTGTGACTTCCACTAGAACACCCAGACACTGACTCTTAATTCATTTTTGAGGCTTTAAATTCAAGCTCATTTATCCAGGTCAGAAACCATTTGTCTGCATCTAACAAGCCGCAGCCTGCCGCAGCATCCTTCTGACATATGGCCTGTTCGCGTGCGTCAGTGCAGTCTTGAGGGCGAGGGAGGCGGACTCAGCAGGACTCGCACTGTCGGTTGCACGGGGGTGGGGCACACGGCCGGGCTCTGACCCCTCGGCTTCCCCAGCCGCCCAACCTGCTTTCAGAGACAGGGGAGCTGAGGTGGAGCTACATACGTGAATCACTCTTCTCCTGGGGAATGTTCCAAAAGCCGAGCAGGGATTGTTCTAGAATGCCTGCTAGCCTAGAACAGGAGACAGAGAGAGCTCCCTGACACCCAGAAAGTTCATCCCCATGGCAACCCTCCATCCCCGGACTGCCCACGCCTTGGCCTGCTCTCCCTAAGGAGACTGACAGAGGTGATGCAAATTTAAATGTGGGCTTGCCTTTCTCTAAAAAAATTTGTCTTGGGACTTCCCTGCTAGGCCAGTGGCTGATCCCAATGCAGGGGGCCTGGATTCAATCCCTGATCAGGGAACCAGATTCCACAAGCTGCAACTGAGACCTGGCCTAGCCAAATAGAAAATAAAAACATTTAATATCTTGAAATATTACAGATAAATAGACAGGTGTAGTGAATAATGTGAAGAAATATCTGTGTCCTCATTTCCCAATTTAAGATATAAAACCACATCATTAAACAAAGCTCCTTTGTTATCTTTGATTGTATAACCTTCCCAATCCCATGAGAGGTAACCACTATGCTGAAAGTAGTATCATCACTCATTTGTTTACATATATTTATATGTGTATATATAATTACATAGTGTGTGTGTATATATATATAGTCAAATACAATCTTTCTCATGTTTAAAAAATTTTATTGAGGCGAAATTCACATACATAAAATTAACCATTTTAAAGTGTACAATTCAGCGGCATTCACTGCATTCAGTGTTGGGTAACCACCACCTGTGTTTGCACGCTTTTGAACTTGTGTAACTGGCGCTGCGTGTTAGGCATTTTGTGCATCAAAGCTGCTTATGAGGTTCATCTTGTTGATGCATGTAGCCCTGGTCCCTTCATTTCACCACTGTACTGTATTCTACTGTGTGGCTGCTTCACAACTGACCCTTTCTCCTGATGGCCGGAGGACGGTTTCGAGGTTTTTCCTGTCACCACTAAGCCTGCCTCCCTGTGTACACACCGGCGCTACTCCAGGATGTCAAGCCAGAAGAGCTGCTGTGTCATGGGCCGAGTGCAGCTCCGGATTTGAGGCATCGCCAAAATGCTCTTCAAAGTGGTGCTAATTTATACTCACAGAAGCTTGGCTGTCTTGGGGAGCTGGGAGCCAAGTGTGCAATTTAATTAGAGTAACTTAACACTTGCATAGTGTATTTCATTTAATAAAATGCTGTGAGGTAGGCAGAGCAGGATTATTAAGCATTCTCAGAAAACGTTTTGAAGACAAGGAAATCTAAGACGCAGAGGGAGGGACTCACCCTGGATCGCAGGGAGCCAAACCCACTGTCTGTGTGCTCCTCCTGTTAAGTTTCCCCCTGTCCTTCCCCAGCACAGCCACCTTGTCCCTTACTTGAGCAGAGATCTGGCACCCCATCAGCCTTCTGAGGGCACAGTAATGAAAGCTCACAGGCTGACCCTGCAGAGGAGCCCTGGGAAGGAGGGTCTCTGTGGATTGGGCCATTCCAGGCTGCAGGGAACCAGGGCGGAATCTTTTGGACTTCTACAGACCACTCTCCTCCTTGTGGTCAACTTGCCTACGCACAAAGACTGCATCTGGGAGTAGTACTGTTGGATCTATGTTGCCTTGAGACGGCATAAAAAACCAGAAAGGCTGCAGAAAAAAAAACACTTTGAGGGAAAGACTGTACCTCCAAGTAGTCACCTGGGCACCAGCCCCTCCTGCGCCCGCTCGCTGAAACCAGGCAGCATCCTGAAGAGGAGAGGGCGACCCGGCCTGCACCATGGGGCACACTCTCCCCTGCAGAGAGGCTCCGATGCTGCCCCAGGGCACCGAGGACTGGAAGCTAAAGCCCGTGTGCCCATGCCTTTGGTGTACTTCTGGCCCCAGAGTGTGCCAGCTGTCACTTTTCTCAAGCATAAGTGCCCTTCATCTTTGGCTCTTCTGTCCCCTTGCACTCCAATCTTTCCTAAGTGAATCCTCCAACCGGGAGCTGGATCCAGCAGGTGAGAAGAGGCTGTTTCATCTTGCCTGCCTCCTGTCCTCCAGGCCTACCACGTGGATGGAATCACTGTCAGTTTCACAGTCTGACCTCAGGCGAGTTTCCTCTCCTGGTCAGGAAAACACGGGAGAAAGCACCAGGCACATGGGACCAGTCCGTCATGTGTTGATGAAACTGAGAGCTTCTGAATGCTTCCCCTGGAGTTCACCATCTTACACCAATTCCTATTTGTTCACTTGTTTTTTGGTAATAAAAAAAAAAAAGTCATGGGTTCCTACCCAACATGCCTCGGCAATTCCAGTTAAATGCCCAAAGAAAACTGTGCCTGAAACCCATGCCACACACACCTCCTCTGTCCTGTTGAGGCCAAGAGGTGGCACGGCACCTGAGACCCCGTCCCCTGGCCTGCCTGGTCCCTCGTGGCTGCCAGCAGCACCGTGACACCACTCCTTTCCTGGAGGTCTTCTGTATCCTCCTGTGGCAGCAGCCACCAGCCGGCCTGCTGGCCCGGTCAGTTCTTGTGACCTCAGGCCCTGGGTTTGTCTGGTTCTCTCCGCTCAGCTCCAACGGCGCACAGCTCAATCAAGACTTAGTTCTCAACGCTGCCCTTCTCCCCTGGGACTTTATGCAGAGTTCCTAATTAGAGCACTGCGTTCCTTGGGAAATAGGTGAACAGAACACATAAAGAAGCCTGTTTTTCTTCTTTGACATTATGCTGTTGCAGGGCAGGATTTTTTCAGTAACGGGAAAGTACGCGAAGCCCTGGAAATCAAATGTGTTCATCTGGGACTAGGAGAAGACTGATGGCCAGAGCGAGGCCAGGAAACTCAGCTCTCAGGGATTTTCTGGACTCCACAGACTGGCCAGGAAGTGTCCTTGGCCGCCTCTCTCAGTCGTCCCTGCCACGGCCAAGGGCGGTGCCTGGTGCCTGGCAAAGGACTGTCGAGCTGCCTCCCAGCGCTGACTCAGGCTCCCCACTTCCTGCAGACATTTTCCTTGGCAGTTCCTGACTCCTGGAAAGGGATGTTATTTCCCTTGGGAGTTAGGCAGATCAGTTTTCCCTAAGTATGGATGTGAAGAGCTAAATAAACTATTATCCACCTGTTCTTAAAAACTGCTGGCTACAGTTCAAACAAGACTCTGATGGAAAAGATGATTCTGTATCGAAGATGCACACATGTCAGTCAGCCCCGTCACCTAGCCTGGCCTCAGTGAGTAACAAGGGTCACAACTTCACAACCGCACAGGGCTGACAATCTGGTCTTGGCTGCGTTGAGTGTCTGCCCATGTATCAGAGGACTGGAGGGAGAGACCTGCGTGTGTTCCCGGCACGTGTCACTAGCTCATCTCCACCTTGTGAGGTTCAGAAAGTTGAGTTATGCTCAAGGTCACGGGGCTGGCAGATGTACGGGCAGGATCTGAATTCCAGCCTCTGGAGCCCTACTGCCCCTTAACTCATGTTACTCAGGACATCCACCTGCCCACCCCCAGAGGCAGGTTGTGAGGTTTACTACTTTATTAATACGAAGTTTGGAATTTAAATCGTCTAGAGAGTTTAAAAAAAAAAAACAGTCCTTTGGAGTTTTCTTTGACAAACCCCCAATCAAAGAATTATTCAGGTGAGAACACATGGGAAGTTAACTCTAACTTTGAGGAGAGGAGAAAGGCTGAAGGAAAAGAAAGATCTCTAATTCAGTGATGGCATATCCTTATTTTTCAGTCTTACATCCTTACATTGTATCCGCGAGGAGAAGTCCCAGTCAGGAGAGAAGCGTGGGGCCTGGCGTCATACCAGCATGGCGAGCCTCGTCTCAGACAGCCCCTGCTCTTGGGCCCAAGGTGAGTGGGCTGCGCACTCTCTTCTCCACGGCCAAGACAGGCCTGCGAGGAACGGGCTTGGCCTCGTGGACTTCGCAGCAGAACAAAGGGAAGGCAAGTGGTGTCATCCTCACCAGCCTCTCACAGGATCAACTTGTACTTTTAATTTTTATTTTTGAAAGGACAAACTATTAAGATCAAGATACAAAGACAGAAATTCAGTGTAGAAAAAAGGACCTTGCTGGGAGACAGTCGATGAGAAACACAGGAAACATCTCACAGACACACAAGAAGCTCAGGCTGTAAAGAGGCCTGAGCTGCTGGGGGCGCCCCATCACATCAGGGTTTCATTTTGCTCAGCCTGAGATCTCGCTCGATTTCAAACTGCCTGTGATCCACTCGGTCTAGAAAAGCTTTTCGTTCGATGTACCTGGAAGAAAATGAAGATGCCTGTCAGCAGACTGAATAGGAGAAAATGCCTCCCCGGTAGCATCCCCTCTCCCCATGGGGAAGGGCCCACCTGGCCTGGGGCTCAGCGGGTGACAGCAAATGCAAGCAGGTGACCACAGGCAGTGCCCAGAGGGGCCGCCGCTCTTTCAGTAACATCCAGACCACTCATTTGGTCTAAACAAGGAAATTTCTGTTTCAGAGATGCATAAAAGTAAAATGAAAAAGAGAAAGCAACAACTTATCAAGGGGAAGTACACTAGCGGCTGGGGGCAGGAAAACGTGATTATGTAACCATGTTTAAAGGAAAGAGCAGGGCTCAGTCAGGCCCCGGGTTCAGAGCCTGACCTGGTTACACTGCAGCTGACAGTGGCGAGTGCTCACTGTCCGGGGCACCTACCTGCTGGCGGCCCTTCCTTCCCCTCCTCTCCGTGTGTCCTCCACCCACATGGGGCCAGGGGACTTCCATGAGGATGACAGAGGAGGCTTCCCTGAATGCCTCCAAGGGAACGAGGTTAAGTGACTCTGCGCCCACAGCCCACATACTCAGGGCCCCCTCAAGGCGGGCGGCCTACCCCTCACCTGGGCCAGCTCAGCAGACAGGCTTCCTTCGGCCTGCCAGGCACGGTGGGAGGGAAGCCCCAGGCTGAAGCTGGCAGGCACGGTGGGAGGGAAGCCCCAGGCTGAAGCTGGCAGGCACGCAGAGTGAGCAGTGAGATACAGCTCCATTCTCATGCACCTTCTGGCCATCAAGTGCGCTGCCATTTGCCTTGGGGGGACGGGCTCTCTGCCAAGTAATCTACTGAGAGAGCAAAACTGCCACTGAAAATGGGAGACACAATTGAACCTCTGCGGTAATCTTTCCTTTGCTGAACTGCGGAAAATGCGCATCTGTGATTACAAGGTCATTTCGTCTGTGGTGAGCACGTGACCAGCTCAGGACCCCGTGTTCCTCGGCTGAGCTTACCCTGTGAAGGGCAGCCCACCCTCCCCGCTCTCCCGCAGGCCGGTGGCCGCTAACCCTGTGCCTCACTACAGATGGGGTGGCGGCTTGGGGCCGAAACCTGACCCCGTGACTTGCTGGCTGTGTCTCTGAATAAGCCTCCAAACCTGGCTAATTCTTTTTCTTAATCTGCCAAAAAAAAAAAAAAAGATAATCACCCCTACTCTGAAGGCCTGCTATGGGGATTAAATGAAATAGTGTACATACAATGCCTAGCACAGAGCAGGTGCTCCATAAAACGGCAGTTAGAGCAGCCACCATCATTCGGGAAGCCAGCTTCTAGAGTCAGGGCTCTGAGGACAATCAACTCGAGAGCAGCAGTGAGCTCTCTGGTGCATGTTATGAGCATCTGTAACAACAACCTGGTCCAGGATCAGGAACTCGGCAGCTGAGTCAAAACTGCCATGGAGGGGCCGGAATGGCTGGAAACACAAGGTCATGGCCCACCTGGAAGCTTGACGTGAGCCCTCAGGGTCAGGCTGTCAAATTTAGCCAGTGAAATACAGATTCAGTGGCTTCAGATTCCCTGGCAGACGGGGAGGCCACCGCCGGGGGCAGAGTACCCTTTTTGGTAAAGTGAGATAGCAGGAGAGACGGTGGCGGGAAGTGGACACACAGAACAAGCTCCTCTTCCATCCCCCACCAGGGGCCCCGCGACTCCCCACTGGGGGCAGTGAGCTGGAACTGACTGATGGGCTGTGTCGCCCCACAACTGTGCCCCTCCACACACCAGCTCCTGGGCCCGGGCTGAAGATCACAGTGGGGATCAGAGGTTTGACAGGAGTGTGCTTAACTGCCGCTACAGGTTTCCATAGAAAAAAGGTGGGGGCACTGTGGTTGAGAAGACTTCAGGGCATGTTTCAGGAGAGCCACCAGCCAGGGCCACCTGAGAGCGTGGCCTGGGGACAGAAGAGGAAGCAGGAGGCTTTGAGCATGTGTGGTCTTTCCTCTTTGACTTTCCTTTAAAGTAGAGGAAGTGATACTTAAGATGCTCACCAAGCATAAGCAATGGCCTCACAGGTTCCTGGAAGCTGTGTCGGGTCCAGCTGACCTTGAAACCATCAAGAGCAAGGCCAGGCTGGGTGCTAAACAGGCAGGTGCAGGAAGAGTTCGGGTTCAGGGAATGCCTCAGGCAGCAGAGTGGGGCACATGTGCAGAAGGCAACTGAATTCTCAAAGGCAACCGAGACAAAGGCCATCCCGGCAGGTTTGGCGACTTCACTCCATTTACAGCATCTGCAGCTGCTAACAGGATCCTTGTGATGGCTTTGGCTTGCTGCCAAGAGCAGACCAGAAACCAAACTTCTACTGGACAAGCCCCTGCCCCGCTCCCCGAGATCAAAAAGGTGCCAAGGATGAGGGTCGTTCCAGCATTAACTGTGTGTGACTGTGGGCAGGACAGTTCATTTTTCTTCGCTGGAAAACACGAGTAAGAATTACAACACCCCTCTGACAATACAGTGACACCATATGTACTCTGTAGACAATAAAACCAGACAGGTCTGTGAGCACTGTGGGCTCCGTGCTTCCCATTTCACTCCCAAACCTCAGGAGCCAGGACAGTTGGAACAGGGACCAAGAGACCACGTGCTCCAGAAGGAGGAAGGGGTCGTGGGGAAGGCTGGCTCTGCAAGGTGGCCCGGGAGGATGGCCCATTTAAACGGAGCCTCAGGAAGTTTTCAGGCCCTGTAAGCAGGTCATGGTCTCCGAGGAGAACCCCCAGCTGACAAGTGCCCAGCACTCCTGGGGACCAGCCTGGTTCAGCCCAGTCTACTGGGAGGCGGAGGCGGGGATATCCCTTCCCTATGGAGCCGAGTTAAGAGGCCACAGCTCCTCACTGTCACTCACAAAATACACTAACAGCACCAAAACCCAAGGGATATACCAAGCCTTTCCTTTCAGAACCAGGTTAGACACAATCGACTTTGTTATTTTTTTGATCTTTCAACCCAAATTACTTTTCTGCCACCAATTCCCTTGAGATCCAGGCCGTTGAGGAGGGAAGGAAAAATGAAAGAAGACAAAAAAGCTCCGCCACACAGTCACAACCATCCATAAGAGGCTTCTGGACCTATGGTTAGGAAAAGAAAGAGTAGGGACACTTCCCTGGTGGTCCAGTGGTTAAGACACTGCCTTTCCATCACGGGGGACATGGGTTCGATCCCTGGCTGGGGAATTAACATCCCACATGCCGAGTGGAGCAGCCAAAAGACGGGGGTGAGGAGTGGAGAAAGAGCACAGACAGCTGCAGGGAGCCCGAGTGGGCACACAAGGAGGACACCTCGCGGCTGGTTATCACTCTGCCCCCAGCAGAGCCCGCAGGTGTTCTGTGCAGCATACACCTGGGAAGGAAAGCGCATCAACGCCAGAGAGCAACAGGCAGCTCAGGCAGTGAGGCTGGAACAGGGCTCTGTGACGATGTGATGAGAGGCGCCTCGTTGTTCTGAGACACTCAAGTGAAAGAAGCGATCTGCCCAACACTGCCCGCGCCCCGAGGGAGAGCACGCCGTGAGGGCCAGAGGGAGAGGGCGCTGATTTCAATTAAGTTTCTTCTCCGCTGCTCTCCTCCCATCTCACCTCAAGGCTGTGACTCTTGGGGGTCATGGAGATAGAGTCTTTGAAGAAAGAAAATTATTTTCTCCGGTCTCTCCTTCACAGCTCTCCAAATCACAAACACACCTGGTTTCCAATCATCACGCTCCACTGCATCCAGTTTGACTGCCAGCAGCAGCCAAGACCATGCCTAACTTCCTCTCATTCTCTATGCGCTGATCCCTCTTCTAAGCCTGCTGGCCTCCACCTCAGCAGTGGAGGAGAGACGCGCGGCTGATAGCGGATACTGCCAGGGAATCTAGTAAGAGCGGTTACAGGAATAGAGGGAAGCAATGCTAGAGGCCTGAGGGCCACACAGATCTTGAAATACTGCACTGAGTTCTGTAGTGCAGGGCTCAGAGGAAAAGCAGCAAGTCTTTGCTGTGCAGCTGACCTCTTTGGTACAGGCATTTTAACCAACTTTGCTGACCGAAAAAGATGCCCGAGTGGAGATCTCATTCCGACATGCTATGTCCTTCTTTTCTGGGGGGTTAATTCTAATCCTGCTGGGTTCCAAACAAAACCACGGGTGCCTGACAACTAGCGGAATGGGCATCTAGACAGCGCAAGAGCTCAGCGCCCTCTCTGGGCAGATACTCTTAGATACTGGTGGTGGGGAGGTGAACCAGACCCTGCCCTTGGAGCTTACTGCACATGAAACAAAACACGATGACACGCACCACTTGACAGTGTGAGGAAGCCCAAACAGAGAGATGTGATGGAGGGCTCCTAAGGTGGGGCCGCGCTAGAGAGTAGAGAGCAGCACCCGAGTGACCGCCAACAGCCCACCACGGAGGCGGGCCTGAGGCACGGAGCAGAGGCTGGGCAGCCACGGGCAGGCAGAAGAGTAAAAGGCGGGCAGCGGATGGCTCAGGGAGGGCGTGGAATGCCCGGGGAGGAGGTGAACGCTGACCTAAGTGCTACTGAAGGGCTTTCAGCAGGGGAAGGAGGGAAAATGGTTCGAAAAAATCACTTTGGTTGCGACGTGGAGAAAGGAGGTACAGACTCAGAAGCCTGTGGCTGGTACTGGACTGCATGCAGCTGGGAGGGGCCGAAATACTTCACAGGAGACTTTTCTATAGGACTTTCAGGACTGACTCCGAGGATTTTCTTTCATCAGCTGAGTGGATGGGGATGGTCCCCTTTCCTGAGAAGTCTGAGGAAGGAGGCTGTTTATGGAAAGAAAGCAAGCCCAGGTTTCCCCTGCTATCTGAAAGTAGTGTTCCTAGGACACCTCTCTGAGCTGACATGGTGTGAAGCAACTACCTTTTTGGTGAAAATGAAACCTCTTCAGATTTCTTTTAGTTAGGGAGAAAAGGAAGAGCATTCATGGAGGTTTTTGGTAAAAGCAAAATGGCACAGAGCAAACTCTTGAAAATCGGGGGTTATCCGTATTTGGTTTTGGATGTTAAGTCTGAGGTACGTCTTACACACGCAAATGGAGATGTGAACTAAATGGCTGCTAAAGGAGTCTTCAGCTCAGTGGGATGCTCAGTCACGGGTAGCTTTTTGGGGACCTAAGCCATGGAATTAGTGAGCTTTCCTGGAGGAGAGAATGTAAGGAGCTGCGCTAGGGCCTCCTACCTTAAAGCCCAGGACTGCAGGGAGATGCCCCCAGGCTGTACAGGCCACAGCTGCTAAGTGTTCCCGAAGGCTTGGCAGGACGACACCAGGAAGGGGTTTAGAGGCACAGAGCACCCAGCCTTCCAGTAAGGCCCTAAGCTGGGCATGGTCAGTAATGGCAGATGGGAGAAAGCAGAGAAGGGGGAGACTGGGGGGTGGGGTGGGGGGGACCCCTATCTGTAAACAGGCCAGACATTCCCCAACTTATCTAATTCCTGTAAAAAACCGGGGAGGATACGAAAGAGTTTCTACTGCACACATGAAGAAACAGGGGCTACAGCACATGACAGGCTGGCAGTAGGGCCAGGAGTTGAATTCAATTTCAATTCAGTTTATTGTAAAACAGAACACACACCCAACTCCCTCGTAGCTCAGACGGTAAAGAATCTACCTGCAATGCAGGAGACCCAGGTTCAATTTCTTGGTTGGGAAGATCCCCTGGAGAATGGCAACCCACTCCAGTATTTTTGCCAGGAGAATCCCATGGACAGAAGAGCCTGGCGGGCTACAGCCCATGGGGTCACAAGAGTCAGACACGACTTAGCGACTAAACCACCACCACACCTTCACAGTATAAAATGGGCAAGGCAGATGAATCATTATAAAGCAAGCCAAGAAGCAGAGGATGAGCACCCCAGAGAAACCCAAGCTGGCCTGGGAGAGCTTGCTTTATAATGATTCACAATCAGACAGAACTAGACCGTAATGTCAGAGGAACAGAAACTTGAAAGCGGAAATGTGGGCAGGTTCACACCTGGCTGGGCTTGGGTGTTGGATACGGTATGTGAGTGGTGGTGAGAGATACACACGTGCCTCCAGAAGGCTGGCAGCATTCTGCTTCTTGACCTGGTGATGGCCTAACCATGAACTTGACACAGACATACATGGTGTGTATTCTTTTCTGACTTGCTTCTTCACAGACTGACCTAACGGACACACTGTTTTTGCCCATTTTTGACCTTTGTATAAATGCAATTAAATCAATAAAATACATGGCATCATACTGCATGAACTTGTGTTATTATGTTACCAAAACTTACCCATGTTCATTCCAATAGCTAAAGAGTATCCCAGTACATGAACACATCACATTTTATCTGTCTAGTACACTAGTTATCGACATCTGAGTTGTTTCCAGTTTGGGGCTGTTATTAGAAGCTCTGCTATTGAGAAGCTACCTGTCAGTATCACCCCTCTTTTCAGAGAAGTCTCTTTTTCTCTGGCTGCTCTTAAGACTTTTCTCTTTGTCTTTGGTTGTCTGTAGTTTCACCCTGAAGTGTGGATTTCTATTTTATTTATCTTGGGATTCTTTGGGTTTTAAAGTCTATAAAGAGGTGTCTTTCATCTTTTCCTACATTGTCCTCCAGGAAGCTTCACTTCCCTCTTTTATATTTTTTTGTCTTTTTGTTTCTCTGAAGTATATTCTGGATGATTTCTTCTGGCTCTTTTCCAGTTCGTGTATGCTCTTAGATAATGATCTAACTACTATTAAATCTATCATCTCTTTTAATTATGGTTCTTAAAATGTTTACTTCTAGAAATTTTGCTTGGGTCTTTAATCTGCTAGGGCCACTTGGAACAAAACTTTACTTATGTTTGGCTGTGCTGGGTCTCCATTATAGTGCAGGGGTGCTCACTGCTGCACAAGAGGCTTCCCCAGTTGCGGTGGTTGGGTTTCTCACTGTGGTGGCTTCTCTTGTTGCAGAGCACGGGCTCTGAGCAGCGGGTGAGTAGCTGTGGTGCACATGGTGAGTTGCCCTGCAGCATGCAGAACGTTCCCAGACAGGGGTCGAACCTGTGTTCCCTGCACTGGCAGGCAGACTCTCAACCACTGGACCATGAGGGGAGTTCTAGGGCCACTTTTTATAGTTTCTTCTTCTTATAAATATTTTCAAGTTAGTTTACTTATTTAAATACAGCAGGCATAACTGTACTAAAATCTGAATCTGCTATCTTCATTGTCTAAATTCTCTGCCAATCTGATCCTGTTTCTACTGTTTCTCAAGGTGCTTTGCTTCTTTTTGTGAATATTTTAACATAGCAAAATTGCTTTTAAAAGACTGGACAATAAAAGACCACTGTAGCTTCAAATTGTATCAAAGATTTACAAGGGGAAAGATGGCATAGCACTTACTGAAGTAGAAATACTATCAAAACATAAAAAGCACAACATAATCTTTAAACCTCAACTCTCTCTTATTTTGGACTTCCCTGGTGGCTCAGACGGTAAAGCGTCTGCCTACAAGGAGGGAGACCCGAGTTCGATCCCTGGGTTGGGAAGATCCTCTGGAGAAGGAAATGGCAGCCCACTCCAGTATTCTTGCCTGGAGAATCCCATGGATGGAGGAGCGTGGTGGGCTACAGTCCACGGGGTCGCAAAGAGTCGGATACGACTGAGCACTTTCACTCCCTATCTTCACCTGTAATCATTTATGTGTTTGTGATCTGGATTCTTCTATGTGAGAACAATTTAAATATGGTGCTGTAAAAAGGTCACAGTCTCATAATAACTATGGTAGAGGCCAATGATTACTCCCAAGTACCTTATTCGAGATGTTATCAAATATGATCTTTCCCCCTTCTGAGTTCCAGCAGAGATCACTTTTGTTCCAGGGTAACCTATCTGGGATTCTCCACCCTCAGAGTAGACTCTCCCCAGACGGCCTCTGCCCTCATTGGCATCTGTGTAAGGGAATCTGGGGACCTGACCAAACAGATCTTTCAGGCTTGGCTTGTGCTCCCTGCCCTTTGACACTGTGGCGCTGGGCGCACTTCTCCACAGAAATCTTCTTGCCTGTTCTCAAGTCGACTTTCTAGTTACGCAGGTGCTGGAAGGGCTCACCCAGCAGCTGTCTTGCTCTCATTTCTAGAATTTTGTTGCTGTGGTCTAGTGATTCTCAATCCTGGCTGTACATGAGAAGCACCTGAGGAGTCATTTAAAGATACTGGTATCTATGATTTTTTTTTTTTAATCAAGGTACAGTTGATGCACAATATTATATAAGTTTTAGGTGTGCTGTGCTAAGTCACTTCAGTCATGTTCGACTCTTTGTGACCCTATGGACTGTAACCCACCAGGCTCCTCTGTCCATGGGATTCTCCACAGCAATTCACAATTTTTTGGCCACGCTACATGGCTTGTGGGATCTTAGTCCCTTGACCAGAGATCGAACAGGTGTCCCCTGCTGTGGAAGCAGAGTCTTAACCACTGGCCCATCAGGGAACTCCCCAGTAATTCATCATTTTTAAAGGTTATACTCCATATAGTTATAAAATATTGGCTATGCTCCCATGCAGCTTATTTATGCTTGATTTACTAGGCTAGATTCTACATATAAACGGTATCATACAGTATTAGTCTTTCTCTGACTTATTTCACTAAGCAGTTCACTAGGCAGAACATCCTCTAAGTCCATCCATGTTGCTGCAAATGGCAACATTTCATTCTCTGCTGCTGTGGTGCTGGGTCTTCGCTGTTGCATGCAAACCTCCTCAAGTTGTGGCGAGCAGGGGCTGCTCTTCCTTCGCAGGCTTCTCTTGTTGCGGAGCATGGGCTCTAGGGTGTGCACGTTTCAGTAGTTGCAGCACTTGGGCTTGGTATTCATGGCTTGAGGGCCCTAAAATGTGCATGAACCCAGTAGTTGAAGCTCATGGGCTTGAGAGTGGGAGCTCAGTAGCTGTGGTGCACGGGCTTAGTTGCTCCATGGCATGTGGAATCTTTACGGACCAGGGATTGAACCAATGTCCCCTGCATTGGCAGGTGTATTCTTATCTACTGCACCTCCAAGGAAGTCCAAATTTTCATTATTTATTATGGCTGAGTAGTATTCCACTGTGTATGTGTACACGTGAGCATGCACACACACTCACACCCTTGACTCTTGATTCAACAGTGCACAGGGATGTCTTTGTCATGTGAACTTTGGGAAAATCCCCAGAAGATACTCGTGCTTAGCCAAGGTTAAGAACCAGAGCAACAGTTCCTTCCTTGGACTAGGGGCTGGGCCCTTAATCAGCCAGCAGGAGCCAGGAAAGGCAGTGAGTGCAGGTGTGGGGTGGGCCCTGGAGAGGGCAGGTGAGAGGAGCCAAAGCAGAGCACAGCAGTCAGACAGATCAGCGCTGGAAAAACACAATCATATCCGTGGAATCGTCTGGCCAGGGAGAAAGGCTCAGACACGAGGGAAAAGCAGAGAGCTGTAAAGTTCCATGCTCGTGGCTGTTCCCTAACCCAGTTATGTGATTTTCCATTGCCTGAGAAGCCCTCCTGGGGCAGATGTCCTTTTTAATCATCTTGTTTTTGCTTCCAGCCTACATTTTCTTATCTCTCCCTTATCTTCAGCAGCACCGCTCCTTACTTTTACAAGACCTCTATGAACAGAAAGAACACTGTCTAACCCACATAATCAATCCTCAGAGAAGGAGTAAAGTGTGGCACACACTGGCAGTTCCTCTGCTGCCTGAGATCACCAGGCAAACACAAGAAGAGGCAGGGCTGAACTGCCCGGGCTGGATCAGAGAGGGGAGGTTGGGGTGTGCGTCAGAGACCTCCAGGTAACACTGACCCCTGCCAGTGCTTTCTCGTGGGCCTTCCTCAGATGGCTTTGGCACTTCTGCCTTTGTCCTGTGGCAAACCATCTCTGACAGACCAACTCAGAAGCCTGGGAGCTACACAAGCTCATAATGTCATTAGAGAGAAAAAAAAATTCATATCCTGATCAGCTTCTGCATTCATTCTCATAGTTTTGAAACCTAATCTAGAAAAATGACCCTGCCCCCCAACAAATCTCCCACCTATCTTTATTAGAATTTAGCTTATAAATAAACCAGAGCAACTACCACTTAATACACACGTTTAAGTGACACTGACAGGTGTTCTGCAAAGGGCTTTATGCGGACAGTGTCCTCTCATTTCATTGTGCTCCACTGCATTGCATGTGCAGATACTGTTTTTGCACAAACTGCAGGAGTGTGGCAATTTTGTATTGTCAGATGACTGTCAGCATTTTGTAGCAATAAAGGATTTTTAAATTAGCTATGCACATTGTGTTCTACATATAATGCTTGCACACTAACAGACTACCAGTATAGTATAAACATAACTTATATGCACTGGGAAACAAAAAAACTCACATGAAGGCTTTACTGTGTTATCTGCTTCATCGTGTTGGTCTGGAACTGAACCTGCAGGACCTCGGAGGTCTGCCTGTGCTATATATGTATACGCATGATACACAGATCACAAGTTTTGTCTCACGACAGCCTCATGACCACCAAGGGTGGTACTATTACCCCAGTTTTACTAGCAAAGGAGCTGAGCCTTAGGGATGCACAGGAACTGCAGGGATAGCGCCTGCTGGTGAGGGACAGGGGCACTGGGCCATCCTCCAGGCCACGCATTCGTGTGTGTGTGTGTGTGTGTGTGTCTGTCTGTGTAGGGCACTGGGCTGTCCTCCGGGCCACGCACTCGTGTGTGTGTGTGTGTGTGTGTGTGTGTGTGTGTAGGGTGTGTGTGTGTATAGGGTGTGTGTGTCTGTCTGTATGTGTATGTGTCTGTGTGTGTAGGGTGTGTGTTTGTGTATGTGTCTGTGTGTGTGTGTGTGTGTGTGTGTGTGTGTGTGTGTAGGGCACCGGGCTGTCCTCCGGGCCACGCACTCCCCTGTGTGTATGTGTGTGTGTGTGTAGGGCACCGGGCCGTCCTCCGGGCCATGCACTCCCCTGTGTGTGTGTGTGTGTGTGTGTGTGGAGGGCACCGGGCCAGGCCACGCATTCCCCTCTGTGTGTGTTTGTGTGTGCCGCGCCATCCTCTGGGCCACGTACTCCCCTGTGTGTGTGTGTGTGTATGTGTGAGCACCGGGCTGTCCTCTGGGCCATGCACTCCCCTCTGTGTATGTGTGTGTGTTTCTGTGGGGGGGCGCCGGGCCGTCCTCCAGGCCACACACTCCCCTCTGTGTGTGTGTGCGGTGTGGGGGCGCCGGGCCATCCTCTGGACCACGCACTCCCCTCTGTGTGTGTGTGGGTGGGGGTGTGCCGGGCCGTCTTCCGGGCCACGCACTCCCCTCTGTGTGTGTGTGTGTGTGGGCGCCGGGCCGGCCTCTGGGCCACGTACTCCCCTCTGTGTGTGTGTGTGTTTGTGGGGGTGCCGGGCCATCCTCCGGACCACGCACTCCCCTCTGTGTGTGTGTGTGTGGGGGGGCGCCGGGCCGTCCTCCAGGCTATGCACTCCTCTGTGTGTCTGTGTGTGGGTTGCGGGGCTGTCCGCCGGGCCACGTGGGCCGTCAGAGGACTCAGAGCCACGGACCCACTTCTGCAGTCATTTTGTTCTTGGCTCCTTCTGAGGTTCTTAAGAAACCACTGAAAACCGTTTCTCCTGGGGTATGCCTGTGCAGTTTATGGACATCCTCTTTGTGTTGCGAAGTGAAGAGGAAGGGGGTACACGTGATGGTCAGATGTTGTCTGAGGGCTGGTGTGTCACACAGGTTGAAACCAAGGGCGAAGGCCCATCCAGGCCATGATGACCCGAATGAAAAATCCCACAATAATGTGAACATCTAGGCACTCTACTGGCTCTGCGTTTGATGCACTGAGTTTGTCTGGCTTCTCAGAAGACCAAAGAATTCAGATGAATTCACCAAGGCTGATATGGTGAGCCAGATCAGACCACACGAACGCAGGAGGTGACTTACAGTTCATGGGAGCTGCACGTCAGCAGATTCAGTGTGGCAGCCATGCCTGTTCCCCAGGGAGTTCGTGCTCACACGCCCTCCCACCCCACCTCAGTGTTTCCCTCACCAGAGGGACCTGCCCACATGAGAGCAGAGCTTCAGCAACAAAGCAGAGCACTCACATTTTTCATTTCACCATAAAAAGCTCCCGCCTACTACATTGGGTGGTGTGTGTACAAAGAGCTCTCCCAGGGTTTCGAGGGTTTCAGAGGAACAGAATGCACTGGCTCTTACCCTTCCTTCCCTCGGTTGTGGATGGCTAGCTCTTCGCCAATGCCCTCTTCCTCCTTGAAGCTCTCCCAGTCCAGCTTGGACTTCTCTAGGGTGCTCATCTTCTGCTTCTTAGCTCCGATTTTCCCCAAAAGGCTGCTCATGCCACTTGATCTTTTTAACCTAAGGAAAGGAAAAACATGAAACATGTAGCATGTAAAAGCTCTAATCTCTTGATTAACTGTTTTTCTGACTGGCATGGGCCTCCCTAGATTCAAACTACTTATCTTAATGGAAGCCATGTTTGCATCCAGGGTACGTCCTGTCTGGTGAGGAGAATACAGTAAAGAGACCACAATTCTAATGTGCTTTTCCTGCTTAACACCTCCAACTGCTCTAATGAGCTGGGGCTGCTGCTGCTGCTAAGTTGCTTCAGTCGTGTCCGACTCTGTATGACCCCATAGACGGTAGTCCACCAGGCTCCCCCGTCCCTGGGATTCTCCAGGCAAGAACACTGGAGTGGGTTGCCATTTCCTTCTCCAATGCGTGAAAGTGAAAAGTGAAAGTGAAGTTGCTCAGTCGTGTTGGACTCTTTGCGATCCCATGGACTGTAACCTACAGGCTCCTCTGTCCGTGGGATTTTCCAGGCAAGAGTAATGGAGTTGGTTGCCACTGCTTTCTCCGAACGAGCTTGGGCTAGGAGATCCTAAAGACCTCTCTCTGGTGTGTATGAGAGACAGGTCTCTGCCTGCAAGGAGGGAGAAGTCCAGCATGATTCAGTCTTGGTTTTAGAATCACATGCCGTGGTTCATATTTCAACTTGAACCATATGACTTTAGGTGAGTTATTTAACTATCAATATATCTGCCTTGGTTTCCTAACCTACAAAATGAACACTGACTCACAGGGCAGTAGTATCTCTTCCACGTAACGTGCTTAAGACAGCATATGGCACAGAGTAAAGGTTCAGCATGAGTGTGATCCACCCTGTGTCACTGTCATCTGTGCACAAAAGCCCCAGGGAACCCAGACCCCAACACGGATGAGCAAGAGGTCATAATATCTTTAAAAGACTTAAGATTGTTTCCTTTCAACTCCTGTGAGTCAGGACGCTGGTTTTTCCCAGGAGGTGGAGAACATTCCTCACCCCGGGAGCAAGGAATGTACAGCCTGTGCTCTGCTCGCTGGTGATGCTATCATGGGCGGCGGGAGAAACCCCACATGCCCAAGTTCAAGTCCTGGCAGGTCGCATGTTTCCAGTCAATGTTAAATGTGTGAGTGCAAATAAGCAAAACAGACTGCAGTTAGTAAGAAGGAACTACGGAAGACACATGGCTTTTGGTCTCTTTAGAAAGTAAAACAAGTTATATACCAGCATACAGAAAATTAGAAATCATTTTCTGCTTTACTGGGATGTGCAAGAGAGTTAAAACATTTAAAAACTCTATGAGCTAACATCACAAGGCCTACTGATAACACTGATAATAGCACCTCTCACCTGTCTAGAAGGCTAACTCTCCAAGTGCTTTTCACTGCCATTTTCTCATCTTATTCTCCCTAATGCCTGTTAAAAAGGAGCACCGAGTCTCAGAGGTAGAGGAGGAACCTTCGAGGTGATCTTGACTCACCAACTATTCTGAAGTCCCACCTCCCTGCAGCACAGTGCCGGGGAGGGACGGCTTACTACCTCTGCCTTGGAGAGAGGCGCCAGGCCAGTGTCCACAGTGAATGCACGACTCCAGGGGCTGGACAATTACCCTCCACATTCTCATTCTGTTTACACTGGTGGAGGGGATGTTAGCTTCCCCGCTGTGGGCATACCATACTATATGCTGTCAGCTTAAGATCAACTCAGAAGAGGTGGGGCAGGCGTACTGTCCTCACTTTGAGTTGGACAAATAAACCAAGAGTAGAGAGGTTAAATGATACAGCAAAGGTCAAACCAACAGCAGATGCAGATGCAGGATAAAACAAGGCTTTTCTGGCCCTCAGTGTGGGGCACTGTGCTCTCACCTCTAATGTGTGAATTTACTTGAGAGATTTTCTAATGGCTACTTTGTTCCCAATTTGCTTATGAATTTTCCAAACAGTTTTTAATGAGCTTTCAATTCATACTTTCTAATTATTTTCCAGATAACTCAATCCCTACAACAGTCTCTTCATCCACACACACAGACCATATTTTACCAGGAACAGAGCATGAGTGTATGCTTGGGCACTCAATGACGCCACCTCTTTGCAACCCCATGTACTGTAGGCCGCCAGGCTCCTCTGTCCATGGGATTCTCAGGCCAGAATACTGGAGTGAGTTGCCATTTCCTTCTCCAGCGGATCTTCCCAACCCAGGGATTGAACGTGTCTCTCCTGCATTGCAGGCAGTGATATTTTACCAGGAACAGAGAGCATGAGGGGGGATAAGGAAACTTAATTCGGCTCAAATGTTTCCACTTCTCACCTGCTGCACCATACTGGTTCTCAGTTTTATTTTCTCTCACCTGGATAATTCAGCAGCCTCTTTACTTGTCTCCCTGACTTTTATCTTGTCCCATCACTCACCTGTTCCATCCTGGCATCGATTCTATTAATATATGCTGTCTTCAGAGTGAGTTTCCTAAAATACAAAGCTTATCACATCTTTCTGTTTAAGCATCTCCTCCCGGACCCCCAACTGCTCTTACGATAAAGTCTAAACGCCTTCATTCTTGAAGTTCTTCCTGACCTTCTCTTACCACATCTCCCTTTGCAGCCAAAGCTCCAGCCACACCTTCCCAACCGTGCAGGTTACCTCTCTGGTCTCGTCTCAGCTGGGAAACCACTTCCTGCAGGAGGCCTCCCTAGCCCTTCCCGCACTCTCTGGATTACACACCTCCTGCTGCAGCTTCAACAGCGCCCCAGTTCTCTTCCGTCGCAGCCCTGCTCCTGTACACGCGCCTGAGGGACTGCACCCTCAGCTGCGGCCACACCGGTCAACTCTGAGGACGCTCAGGGCCACTGCTGACACCTCATCAAAACCGCATACCAGGAGGCTTCTCGTTTCTGGCCACAGGGCCTCCTCCGACCCTGTACACATGTCACAGGCACTGTGGTGGAATGGCTGTGGGGAGCTGGTGGCTAAGCAGGCCACGCTCTTGTGCTCACATGGGCGGCTCCGGGAGGCACACTGAATGCTCCTCAGAAGTCCCGGTGATGTGGAGCCCTTGTGGCCTTGGGCACACACACACGCCTGTATTGGCTTTTTCCCCTGCCCGGCTTCACCTCCCCCGCTCCCTCAACTCCTGCTTCTTGAGACGCCTTCCCAAATAAGCTACCTGCACTCAAAGCCTTCCCCAAGGTTCTGCTTTGACGGGAATCTAACAAAGATGCTCAGTAGAAACACAACTTGCCCTGCGCCGGCTCTGTATGATGTGGACACTTAAGTTCTGGGTTTCCAAATCTCTCTCCAGCACGTGGATATAGTTCTGCCAACAGCAGACACTCAATAAAGTCAACGGTGTTACCTGGACCACAGAACCAACTACTGGGAGAGGATTAGACTTTTTTAGGATAAAAGGTATTCAGAATACTTCTAAATTAGGGAATTCTAAGGGGAGGAATTTCCACTTTTATTTGCCAATCAGTTCTCAGCAACTCAGGGTTCCCCATTTTATCTGGGCAACACCATGACTTTGTACACATCTCTCCCCCTTAGCCTACAGCTCTGATGGCATTACCAGAATACACCATCTTTCAACAACAGGAAAATGATTTTTGCACATAGCAGTGAAGAGGGTGCTAGAAAAGGAAAACAGTCACAACCCCCTTTGCCTTGTTCACCAGTAAACATCAGCAAAATGTCACCTGTTCTATTACGCTTTATGGAAAAGCTTCCAGGTCTGCCTGCACCAGATCATTAACACAATGTATGATTTCCTAATTTGATGGCCTCAAAAGCAAAATTACTCATCTTTTATTTGAGGCTAAATCAAAGTGAACGACACATTTATAGCAGTAGCCAAAACACGAGGTGGCACCTCATCACTGAGACCAGCACCTCTCCTGGAGTCTGGCTTGTGGGGTCTCATACTCGCTTCCCACCTTGCAACTGGGCTGCAGTGGCACAGTCCTGGCATCAGTCCATTGCAGCCTTCAGGAAGGCAGATCGACCCTGACCTTGGTGCCCTCTCTGCTGCGAAGGTTCATCCATCAGGCTTTCAGGAAAGCTGAGGCAGGCAGCAGACAGTCAGCTTCTGGGTCTCAGCTGGGAGCCGTCTCTGCCCTGCTGGGAAACGCAAAGCACGCCGTGCCCTACACGCGCCCCCCTCACAACAGCAGCTGGGCTAGGAGATGGTGACCCAGCACTGGAGTCCCACAGGCATTGAGCAGCTGTGTATCAGGCAACCAGGGAAAGGGGAGACTCCTAATTCCCTTGGTGACCTCTCTGCTGTCAGCAGGAACCCGTGCAGCTTCAGGCATCACAGTTTGTTCTGGATCCTAAGCCATAAGGGCAAGAGACTACCAGAAAGTTAGCTCTGACAGCTCAACCCCTTCCCCAGCTCTAAAGTGGGGTGAGCTGTGTCACAGAAACCACATTCAAGAGAACCCTCACCCAACTTTAGAGGCCAAAGCTCATAGGAGGGCCCCTGCACTTGCTCCCTCAGAATGCATCCAGAATGTTATATTCAGACATGTCCAGAATGTTGCTGCCAAGATGGTTTCCACGTAGCCCATGACATTTCAACCACCTCCTCCTGCTCTGCTGATCTTACGACCATATGTTCGATGTGAACACTAGTTCCATCTGAGGAGCATGGCCGTCACTCTAACCAGTTGGCTTCTGTGCCATCATAGTGTGGCTGAGTGTGCAGCACGCTGGTGAGACAGACTCTCACTAAGCCTTTTCTTTTGTGCTTTCTGTCCATTCCCCATCAGTCAGCAATTGCCTCAATTCCCTTCCCACCACACCAAGCCTGATGAGCTGTCCCAACACCAGATACTAACCAAGACCTCACAAAAGAAGATTCAGAATCTCAGAAAAGTAAAAAGGATAAAAGGGCAAAATGACTGTTGTCTTTTTCCTTTCTGAATTCAAAGTTTACAGTGATAATCTGCTAGAACTTATGATGCCTTTTAGCCCCTGAAATGTAGGTTTAACAAAATTCACTGCAACTAAATGATAAAGTCCATCCTGTTAAGTCTGTTACAAAAGATATTAAAGTAACATGTTTTCTTTGTTCCAGTCCCATGAACATGGACACAGATTCACCCAACTGATCTGTTCCATAGCAAAATCACTGCTTTATCTGGCCATGTTCAGTGAAGCTCTGGATCCTGCTATTTATTTATAAGATGTACTGGAAAGGAGCTGGAAAAATAACTTCTTAAACAGAAATAGAAAGGATGACAGGACACAGCAACTGGTTCTCAAGAAAGAGTGGGAACATCTTTCCCATGATCTTTAAAATCAGCCTCAGGCACCCAGTGGTCCCACAGAATAGAATTCGAGGTTTGGGACTGAATTTAGAGTCCATTCGCTCATTGGACACATCCGACAGAGATTACTCAGAAATTACTGTACACCAGACAGTGTGCTTGGAACTAGGGATTGATACAAAAATATATAAAGCATAATTCTTGGCTTCAAGGAAAAAATCTGGTGGAGGAGATGATTATACAAAAAAATCGTGATCAAATACTATTAGGGCACGAAAGAAAGAGCAGCTGAGAGGTCGGATAATGCAAGCTCTTTGTTTTAGAGATGCGTTAACTAAACTCTAAGAAGGTTAAGAAACCTGCCCAGGTCCACAGTGAGAGACTTGGGTCCAGTACTCAGTGCTTTTGATCACCCTGCTGATACTAGAGATGAGGACAGATAGCCTTTGGCCATCCCTTCCACACTCCAATTTCACTGCTGATTTTGGGGGTTGGGGGAATGTTCTTATCTCCCCCATTGTCCTGGAGCTCTCTGCACACAGGACCCATGTCTTACTCATTCTTGGCTCACTCAGCACTGTACAAAGCTTTGCCACGGTGTGTGATCACTACATGTTTAACAGCATTTGACAGTAGACAAATGAATTTTCTCTTATAACAGAAGTTTTTAACACTACATTTGAACCAACAGCAAAGAAAAGGAAGCTCCAAAATTGAACCAGCAAGGACAAGGTCAACACAAGTGCACGGGAGCGCCACTGACCTCTACTTGGAACTTCCACACACACAGCCCAACTCAAGTCTATGCCTTCCGACTCACAACTTGCTTAACCACTAAAATGCAAATTATTTGGAACTAAGATTTCTTGGCAGAGATAAGCAGTTTCCTTAGTATTTGTCATCTGTTTACAAGGCAGGAGTGGACTTTTCACAGCTCACCCATGGCCTAAGAGCCACACAAGGGTCTGGAACTGGCATAGTTCTTCCTGAGAAATGCGAAGAAAGTTTATGATGGAAATTCTTCAGTGAGAGCTGTCTGCTTCAGTGAGAGCCGTCTGCTTGTTCTCTTGCAGATCATCTTTGGATTAAGCTGAAATCCTTAAGAATGAAAAGTAAAGCCCCAGTCCCTGGGCCAATTTCACTCCCCACCTGTGCAAGTCTCTAAGTAATCTTCCCAAAGCCCAAGACCAGACGACTCAAGGAAATGGACTGGAAGCCAGTGGCACATTAGGAAAAGAGTTTAAATCCCATTCACTTCCCAACACTGTATTGCCAGTACTCTACAGGACATTGGGCTCAGTAAAGTGGAAAACCAGAAATATTGACATTGATAAACTGCCAGCCAAAAAATAAAAAACAGAAAAAGAAAAAAGGCGAAATAAAAGCTGGTAACAAGAAGCAGCTTCAGTTTTTGTACAAATAGAAAATGGTCTGCTCACTCAGTTTTATTGATCTTATGCCAATCCAAGAGTAAAAGGAAGAAGTTGAGTTTTGTCTGATTTGATTTCAGCTGCTCTCCCTCTTTACAGCATGTCTGTGAAAACTAGGTGATGATTTTGGTAGCCAAAGCCCTGAATTCTAAGCTCTTCTAAAATACTATATTACAGAAAGCCCTTTCCAACTTTCTTCCCTGTCTGTTAAGCACAGGACTGTTTTGCTTGCTGGGAGGACTATTTTAGCCGACTTGGTTCTATTTAAATGAGCAGCCCTTCCTACAGAAGACACACCATCCCTCCACAGTCAGCTCTCCTCAAAGCAGTAGGAGTCCTGTAACTGCACAGTCTCTGGTCTCTCTTATGATCAAGGTCAAGTATTTCTGAGACAAGTAACTTGTGGTTGGGGACTCAAATGGACTTATTCTCTGGGACAGCTAACTGGGCAGCTGGGCAGCAGTTTATTAGCATCATATGCCAAGAGAAAGTTAATGCCCCTCTTTGTGAAGAACAGTCCTCTGCTGGTCTATTGTTCTGCTGAAACCAGCTCAGTGGGCTTGGGCCCCTTGCCACAGAAGGCAATTGTTTGTTTTTATTGTTGTTTGTTTTCATTAATCTGCCTAGTTCAGACCTTTCAGGGCGGGTCAAAGTTAGACAAGCATTAGGAAAGAATGGGTCCTTTTCCACACCAATCCTTGGCGCACATGAGGCCTTTGCAGTGCTTGGTTCACACACTTAATGCAGAGAAAAATGCTGTATGAAGATGTAAAAGGCCTGTGTTGTCAGGCGGGTGGGTGAGCTTTAGAGCACCCAGTCCGCTCCTGCTTCTGCGAGATGGAATGTGACGGCACAAGGAGGCCAATGTGGTCTGCTGAGAACTTCCCCTCAACTTTCCAGTTTCAAAATGTCAAACTGACAGAAAAGTTGAAAGCAGAGAACAACTATTTATCTTAATACTCTTCACTGTATTCACCGATTATTAACATTTTGCCACATTTGCTTTCTCTCTCTCTCCTTCTCTCTATATATACAAATTTTCCTTTTTTGGGGGGTGATTTGTGCCCCATCACCTCTGGGTGTAAGAAAGTCTCCAAAAAGTGAAAAAGCAGGAATTGGAGAAAGGCCAAGGGTTATGATCATCAGCAGGGTCCTAGACCAGAACTGCCAATGGTGAGCACAGAGTCCCTGGCCAACACAGAAGCATTCACCTTGATATCTGGATTCCCTTCTTAAGGGTCAGAGGCCCGGTATGCAGAGGGTTAGGCGAAGTCAGTGCAAAGTCAGTGGCAAAGAAAATCCCTTTGGCCTGCCCACCAGACCTTGAGGAAATGATACTTTTCTGTTTCCCTTCTCATTTGTCCCACTCCCACGTGGTTTCATCTCATTCCCTGGGAAAGAGATAATGCCACATCCCTTCCTGCCTCTGCTCTGGCAACTTCCTTCCTCACACCATTCCCATGGCGGGGCCCAGTGCGGGCAGGGGAGAGCCGTTGGGGCCTGAAGCAGGCCAGGGGGCTCTCCAAGGAGGAAATGTTCTGTTTACTGAGAGTGAGGATTATGCCTGGTGGGGAATGGAGGCCTCTCCCCAGAGGTGCTGCTGTTGCTTTAATTTGCATGCTCAGGCGCAGCTGGGGAGAATAATGTACTGACCAACACAGACCATTTACATTTCTGAGACAGACTTTTAAAGAAATTATTAAATACAGCTCCTAACAAAGCCCGTAATGGCATTTTTCTTTAGGCAAACCCTGGGAGCTCAACTGAGGCAGGCATAGCTTGTTTTTCAGACACTGCTTCCATATGGGCACCAACCAGTCACAGGCCTGGGGCAGAGACAAGATAAAGCGGAGCTAGTCCCTCTGCGGGGGTGCTCTGCGGCCTCCCTGAGACCGAGCCAGGCCAGGCGGCTCCGGCCTACCCGGACTACCTACCGGCTGGGGCTGAGGGCAGGAGCCCCGCTCACCCTGACTGGTCCGATCCTGGCAGGAGAAGAGCGCCTCTCCCAGAGACAGCAGCCAGTGAGAAGCAAAGCGTGGAGCCCGGAAGACAAATGTGCCTGACTGGGCTGTTCTGGCTAACTGTGACTGCTGACTCAGGGGTTGGCGTGCTTTCTCAGATCTCAGCATTCTGCTTTCTTTGACTTCCAGCTTGCTTTTTCTCAGGCAGGTCTCTCTCTCTTCATGAAAATGTCTGAGGATGTCAACATAAAATACGTTTTAAAGTCTTGGCCACCTCCCAGGTTGAGATCAGGTTAGAGTCTCAGGATGTGGGGGTGTGCTCAGTCAGATCAGGGAGCGCTCATCGAAACAAGTCATGCCTGTGCTCCTTTCTAGAAATGGGTGGGCACATTAACCATAAGGCTTCAGATGAAACACACATGAGTTAGCTAGTATATACTTTGCAAAATTACTCCCCCTCCATCCCTCAACTTCTCACTGCTACTAAACAAGCATGCTAAATTGCAAACGAGAAGGATATGAACACTGGACACAGCTTGATTCCTGACACCTCGCAGTTCTGTTTGGTGAGGGGTGTGCTTGACAGCCCTCTCATTAGATAAGGCTGAGTGGTGAAACAGGTCGTTTTCTAGCACCTGGCGTGCCTGCGGGGTCCCTGACTCCAGATCGCTCTCCGTGTGGCAGCTGCACTGTCAGGCACATGCTCACTGGCCAGGGGATCTTCTCTGACCTGATCTTCTGGATCTTCTCAGCCCAGAAGGCGCTGTCCTGCTCACTCAACGGGCAACTCTGCGAGGCCCAGACCCCAGCCTGTCCCCCTCCCAGGGCAGCACCTGTCTTCAAAAAGCCAGGACACACCATCATCCACAGTTTTTCCATTGTCACAGCACCCCTCAAAATCCAGGATTCAAAGAGTCCTTGGGAAGCAATTACCTGCACAAGGGTGATCAAAAGAAGGGGGTTGTTTCCAGCCTGAGCCCGAAGTGTCACTTCACTAAAGCAATGCAATGGATTTCAATAAAGAGGAATATGTGTTCCCACGTAGTCTGGTAGAGAAAGCAGAAAACTTTCTTTTTCATTGCACTCAGGAAATGGTTTTCATATATGTTAACCGCAGCTGGGTAATCTGTATAACCACAACATAGCTTCTCTTTAATAAATGGAAGATTTTTAAGCACTGCATCACTGACCACCAAAAAGAATTCCCACCCTCCATCTCTAATCAAGAAAAAATGATAAGGCTAAGTAGAGTCTCTTTCCATCCTTGTATATTACTTGCCTGGGAAACTTGACATCACTCTCTCCTTGCTGTGAGAGCAAGGCCTCTGTCCTCTGGCTCCTTGCCCTGAAGCCAGGAGCAGCCTGGGAGAGCCGGTGACCCTCTCCTTGGGGGCAAGTGGCTTCATGACGCCCTTCCTGTCACTGCGAGGCCCAGCTGGTAATTCAGCAAAGACTGTGTGAGCATGTTCACCATTCCCGCTGCCCAGAAGGAAGGAGGTTTGGAGCCAGAGGTATTGACATAGGTGGTCTCATTTGAATGATATTACTAAAACTAAAAGGGCATTCACGGAAAAAACACACAAAACAACTCCCCTCCCCCAAACTTACCTACTTGTCAGGAAGAGCTTTTTTCTAAGAGTGAAGATTAAGCTACTAAACTGATTTGTATTCTATTGATAAAACAATGTTGGAAAACTGGTGACACATCCTTTTTTTATTCTGTTAATACTTTTAAAAACAGCTTGACTGCAATACAATTCACATACTAAAGAAGTCACTCATTTAAAGTATGCAAGTCAATGGTTCTCAGTGTATTCAGTTGTGCAGCCACTACCACAGTCTAATTTTAGAACATTTTATCATTCTCTTAAAAAAAAAACAAAACTCATACCCATTCATTAGCAGTCACCTCCATTCCTCCAGCTCCAGGTCAGGAGCTAATCTATGTTCTGTCTCTACAGATCTGCCTGTTCTCCCAGCTATCAATATTATTTGCATTTTACTATTTTTAAAATTTTTATCATTATTACTTTTTGTCATGCCATACAGTATGCATGATTCTTAGTTCCTTGACTAGGGATTGAACTCAGGTCCCCTGCAGTGGAAGCTGCCAGGGAAGTCCCGCTGGACTGCCAGGGAAGTCCCAGCCAGCTAATAATTTTAAATCGTAAGTTTAAGTCTGTACAGTTGGTATCTGTTGTAGCTAACTATAAGAAACACTTTTAAAATTTCAACTTGTCCCATATGTTGATGGTCATATATATATATATATATATTTCATAAGAGCCATGAAAATCAGAAACATAGACTTCAGACAGGAATATTGTAATATCTGAGCACTGCTCATATAGCTAAGTCCTGAACATCATCACCACTACTTTGGAGCTGTGCTTTTAAAGCAGTGAGGTGCAGTGGCTTAGCATTCAGTGCAGAAAACTGTCCCTGCCACTTAAACCTTTTTGTTTGTTTGTTTTAAAAACCATGTGGGTGAGAAATTTGATCTGAGCCTCAGGTAACTCATTAATGTGTGTGTGTGTGCTTAGTTGTTCAGTCGTGTCTGACTCTGCAACCCCACGGACTGCAGCCCACCAGGCTTCTCTGTCCATGGGGATTCTCCAGGCAAGAATACTGGAGTGAGTAGCCATGCCCTTCTCCAGGGGATCTTCCTGACCTAGGGATCAAACCCACGTCTCCCGCATTGCAGGCAGATTCTTTATTGACTGAGCTGCCAGGGAAGCCCAAGAACACTGAGGATAATAATAACTACCTTGAAGTGTGATGATTAAATGAGATAGTCATCAACCTAGCCCTTGAGTGCCTTCAGTGTGCCAGACTCTGTTGGCCACTGGAGACAGAAACACAAATTTCTTAGCCTCATTACATTCATTTGCTCAAGACAGAAACGCAAACAAGTTTAGATTATGAGAAAACCAAGTGCTTTAGGAGCCTAACAGTGTGAACTGGGGAGGGCTGCAGAGAGGGAGGGGGAGGCATCTGAAATGCGCAAGATGAGAAGGAATTTGCCAAGGAGACCAGGTGGGCCTGAGAAGTCAACAGAGAGACAGTGACGCCTGCAGCGCATGTGAGAGCGCTGAGCAGCACAACGCCCGGCACACAGCAGAAAAGCCACACTTCTTGTCGTTCCTACTTTTATCCTCTCGTGCCCGTAAAAAGATGCTTCTTTAGAATCCAGAAACAAATTAAAATCTTGCTGCTGCTAGAGAAAAACCATGGAGCTTTAGGAGTTGCTTGTTCTTTTTCTGAAGCTAATTCATCTTTAGCAGCAAAGTATATTTTAAATTTCTACTTATTTCTCCTGAAAAATTTCAAACCAAGAAAAACTGATCTCCTTTGTTCTAGAACAGTCCCCATGCCTGTAGCAAGGCCCACAATTTGGACTTGTCTGATTGTTAATGTTGGCTGCTTTGGAGGGGCATCTGGGAGTCTTCCAGCACGCAACCTATGGATGGCTTTTCTTCATGGACACTCACTTCCTGAGTGATTTCATCCAGTCCCGAGGCTTACATACCTGTAAACTGCCTCTGACTCCCAAATGTCTTATTTTCAGCCCAGACCTCGTTCCCTAACTCCAGACTTTCACTAACTGCCCAGCAGACATCGTCTGCAGCAGCTTTCCACACCTTAGCAGAAGGCATAGCACCCGGCCAGGTACTCACCTCTCAGACCTGCTCTCTCACGACTAACTCCACACTCACTCCACCGCAGGTACGTGCCCACCTTTGAAGGCCTAGACTCAAGCCATTCCTTCCATCTGAAATACTCTCTTCCAATAGAACATCTTGTTAACTTTCTCACCTTCCTCAAGACTGCGCTCAGATCTCAACTTCTCAGTGAGACTTACACTTACCATCCTGTTCAACACTCTAACCTTCACCCTTACCCCACGGTCCTGCTCCAACTATCCTCCTCAGATTTTTCTTTTCTTTGTAATATTCAGTATTTTCTAACAGACCACATAATTTATTTATTATGTTTATTGTCCATCTCCTTCTTGGAATGGAAACTCCACAAAGGCTGGAGCTGGTGTCTGTTTTGATCACTGATATAACCCAAACACCTGGTATAGTGCCTGGCACATGGCAGGCACTTTTAATAAACATTTGTTAAAAGAATGTATGAATACTGGGAAAACATATCAACTTGGTATATTATAAACAGATTCCAATAATGATATCTACTAAGGTAACAATTCTTGGTGTTGGCTAATCTTGTAGGTGCTGTGTGTCCTTAGCTAGGTTTTCTGCAGGAGAAATTAGCAGTTTAGACATGGGAAAAGCATTTGTTCATTGCAACAGATGGCAGACACCTCCTTGAATGGCTGTCAGGAGCCTGGAATTTGTCCTAGGCTGGCCCCAGTGTCACTGGATAAGAGCCTGCAGAATGCTCAACAATCCCACCATAAACTGTAATCTGGTGGACACAGGCTAAAATATCCTAATTAAAACACAAGTCAAGGACAGAATTAGAGGGAATGCTGGATGAACCTTTATTTTTTGGTCTATAAGAGAATTTGCAAAAAAAAAAAAAAAGTGAAACATGCATTCGTACTTTGTGGTAAATGAAGCTCTGGAACAACCAGGTCAGGAGACAGAAGGAAAGACTTATGAGGGCCGCAAATGAGTCTTTTTCTCTTGCTACCAGTTACCTCACAGCAAAGCTGCTTTTGTTGGTTTGGTCTTGGGGGCTAGTTTTAAAGTCATATACTCTACTATGTTATGAGCCAGAAGCAATGTCTGAGTCCAGTCTTAAAGCTAAAACCAACACTGGATGGATGTAATTGGAGCAATTAGCTAACTCAATATTCAGCCAACTGAATAACTTGTCAGAAGCTGCCAGAAAGAATCATTCAGGTGTACAGGTTTGCTACCGGCAGCAAGCTGAGCTACAGCAAAGACGACCATTCCTTCCAGCTGCCACAACCAACTATGTGAAGGTAAGAGAATTATGAGATAGGAACTTTCTCTCTTATTCAGTGGGCACCTGAGCTGGTGGACACAGTGGAAGGGATAAGATGGGAAGAGCAGCTAGAAAAAGAGGCAAAAAGAAGTGGGTTCTCAATGCTGGTGGTCTGGGTGCCTGGTAAGAATAGAAGACCCTAAAAACATTCAAAGGGGTGGAGGAATGAGGTCATATACAAAAATTCAAGACTTCCAAATGGCTTGAGACTTCTAGAAGCCTGACTGTGGAGAAATCCTTACAATTCTGAAGGAAAATCATTTCCCACCTCACGTTATATGCAGAAAAACTACTGCTAAAATGTAAAGACAGAACAAAGTCATCTTCGGACATGCTTAGTTTCAAAAATTTATCTCCTATATAGCATTTCCTCAGGATGTTACTGGAGGATGAGCTCTATTAAACGAGGGAATAGAAAGAGTAAGACAAGGAATCCAAGAGTCAGGGGAGCCCCACAAACAGGGATGGAAAGCAGGCCCAGAACAACAGCTGCATAGAAAGCCCAGAGAACAGAGAGCCCAGACCTGAGCAGAAGGATGGAAGACTTCAGAAGGGACTGGGGATGTGGGTGGTATGGAAACGACACAGTCAAGAAAAGTGTTGACAGGGATTTCATAGACCTGTGGGAGAGTTTGGAAAAAATGTGACAGGAACATAGAAAATGAAGCAAACTAACAAATAACATGCTGGGAAAGACTGAAGGCGGGAGGAAAATGGGACGAGAGGATGAGATGGTTGGCATCATCGACTCAATGCACATGAGTCTGAGCGAGCTCCGGGACACGGTGAAGGACAGGGAAGTCTGGCGTGCTGCAGTCCACGGGGTCGCAGAGTCAGACATGACTGAGTGACTGAACAACAACAACACGAATAAGATACAGACATGAAAGGAAACACAAAGCTGGACACCCGGGCTCGGGGAAGGGGTGGGACGAGAGTGTTAACTCCTCTCTCAAATCAGGAGCTGGTGTTCCTCAAAGGCTAGGATTAACAGTAAGTTAACAAATAATGTCTAAAATTGAAAAAAAACAAAAACAAAACCCAGTATACTAAACACACTAGTTTAAATTATAGACAAATTATAACAGAAGACCTGAGCTAAAAGAGTTTAAAGCGGTTGCCTCTAAAAAGCAGGACCCAGGACGGGATCAAACCGTGCATTTGGATGTTTCACTCCATGCCTGTATGACTTTGAGCTGATAACAAATCTGGGTTAATAAATCTTAATGTTCCTTTTAGCAGGAAAAGAAGAGAAAGGAATGTTTCTGAGGAGTCAATCAGTCTCACTCTCCACTGGACAAGCTGGTGAAATGATCTGTTCCCCAGTTAAATGTACTGCTGAAATGATTAAAGAGATGAAAGCTAGAACACTCTTCCAGCACTTAACAGGAAAGGTTTTGCAGAATCATGTTTATTCCTCAGTAGGTTCTGTATGCTGTTAAGTTTTAGAAAGACAAAAACCTTTGAAGGGTACCCTTCAGATAGATGCTGTGCTGCAAAGTCAAAGTAAATCATGGGAAATGACTAAAACGGGACGTGCCACTGTCAAATGAGAATTCGGAAGGGAGGTCCTGGAATGCCACTGAGATTGTCATCAAACCAGAAAGTTTGTTTTAAACTGGGGAGGAAAGTAAAAAGGCGATGAAAGGAAGTCTTTAAAGTCATTCACTCTACATTCTGGATGTAGAATTGCTTCTTTCGCTCTCTCCACAAGCTGATTAAAAAAATAAGGAAGGAAGTGATGGTGGTTGGAGCAAGGCATTAAGGTGGTTAGAGCACAACTTCTGGGCTGCAATCCTAATTCATCTGCTGCTAGGGCTGGCCGGCCCCCACCCCCACCACTGGAGAAATCATTCCTCCACATTTTCTACTTCAGTGACTGAGACACAGAGAAACCAGTTTAACTGTGTGAGAGGTCATGAAATTATTAATCATTAATACTCTGCAAGAGCCTCCGTGGAACAGAGATATTGCAATATCAGTTACTCACGATCATCTGGAAAGGCCACTGACCCCACCCCCTCCCACAGATCCAGGACTTGCCTCCTCTTGAAGCACTGGATCCACTCCAGCTATAGGAAAGTTTGCTTTTTCCTTTTCCTGTAATTAATTAATCCAAACAAAACCCTTTGAAAGAATAGAAACATGTGAAAAGGAATAGGAAAGAAGACAATAATAAGGACAAACTGTTGCAACAATCAATTCCCTCTGGCTAGCCAATCCTGTCAAGCCTGAAATGCTCTGAAAAACATCTAACTGGACTTTCTAGTGATGCAAACCCCAGAAAAAGGCTGCTTACTGGCCAGTAGACCTAGGCTGGTGCTGCAAAGCAGAAACCATCAGCTGGAAACGTTGCAGGGGTGGAGAAAGTTTCCACCAGGATGGAGGAGAGAGAGGGAGAAATGGCCAGGTAGAGCACGGGAAGAAGCCTCTTCCCTCACTTCTTTTTATTATTCCAAGAAACTGTCAAAATGAGGCTAAAAAAGAAACAAAAGGTGGGATAGTCCCAGCAGAATCTAAACCCTACCAAATTGAAAAAAAAAAGTCTGGAGAAAAGGAAACTTCCTATTCAGCAGGTCAACTAATGGGCTAAGGGAAAGCATATGGAGGGTGAGAAATGGCTCAGCTGCCCCTACAATTAGTCTCCCCATCAACACATTCCAGGGACTCAACCAATTCAGCGATCCTTCTGGAGCCAGCCATCTCTTTCATGTTGTCCTTCTGTCTTAAAAAGCTGCAACCTGCCCCCTCGCCAGGTTTCAAATACTCTCAGGTCTCTTGATTTACAATGAGACAAGAACTATTAGAACATGAAGTATGTATTTGCTGGAGACGTCCTGCTGCTGGGGGTTGGGTGGGGGAATCTTTATTTGGTTTATGCATATGGTCAAAATACAAAATGATCAAAAAGGGACCAACGAAAAATAATATCCTACCAGTGTCCCAGCCAGGAATCCTTTTTCTCTGCAGCAGCCGGCACTGCCAGGTCCTGGTGTCCTTCCAGAGCATCTCTGCACGTGCAGTCGCGGTCAGTCCCCTGCTACCGTCTTCAGCAGGACCTAATTTCCTACCTGAGCACTTAAATCTCCATATATTTAGCTTTTATTGGGGTCTGGAAAGAGAGCTCTGCCAGTCAGATTTTAAAAACCGGCTCCTTCCTGCCAGAGCTATTTCATCATATCCACACAATATGTATCTGTCTGTACTCACGCCCACCCTGCACATGAACTGACTGTAGGCCTCTACATTCTTCTGCCCCTGGCCTTTCCCTGATTTATGTATTCCAGAGACCATTACACATCAGTCCACAGGGTGCTTTCTCTTTCTTCTCCAAGCTGCACGCTGTCCTACTATACGGAAGAACCACAGATTACCATACAGCCCCAACTTACGGACCTCAACGGAAACCGTTTGCCACTACAAACACAGAGGGCCATACCCTTGTCAAAGCGCTGTTCTCAAACTTCGGGATCTCTGCCAGTCTGGTTAGAGACAGCATCTTCTCGTCATTCAAATTTGTCTTTCTCTTTTTAATAGGCAAACTCAGCATCTTTTCTAATGTGTAAGAGACATTTACATTTCTGTTTTGCTAAGGGATTTTTTGGCCCTTATAAAAACTGGGGGATTAATATAAATATATTTCTTATTGATTAGTAGAGGTTCTTACTAGGGAAACTTATACCTTGTTTGGAGGTGAGTTGCAAATGAGTTTCTCCTAGTTTGTTATTAGCCTTTCTTTATCGTGGTCTTTGTCATAGGTTTTTCATGGTTGTTGTTTTTTTCAATGAATATATTGGCATTCTTTTAAAAAGGCTTCAAATGATCTAAATGTTCGTTGACAAATGAATGGATAAAGAAGATGTGTGTATACTTCAGTACTTTCAGTAACCTCAATGGCAAATTCAGGAAGGAGGAGGAAAGAATTTGGAAGCAGTGATGGGGTACAAGGAAGACATCTATTTCACCTCCAGGTCTTAGGAAATGTGAAGTGCAGGAGAAAAAGCAGCTCTAGCCTGAGGCTGCTCAGGAAAAGCCATGATTCCAGGGGCCCACTTGGGCCAGTTTCAGTGAAGGCAGAAGGTGAAGGGATTATTCATCAAGGAAGCTGATTCAGCAGGGGGTCAGGATGTGTCACCCCAAAATATGCCACTTTGACCTTTTGATTTTTCTGAATTAAAGGTACTTGAGAAATAGCCAGTACAAAAAGGACAGTCTGACCCTCCTTGTCCCCCTAACTCACCAGGCGATAACCTCCCATGGGGAAGGGAGCAGAGGGGTAGAGGGCATCCTTATCACCAGAGAGAGGGAGTCTAGGGCAGAGAATGTCGAATAAATACACCATGCTACTTCTTTACCAACTCACTACCCCGAGTCCAAACCCCTTTGCTCAACCCTTCACATATCTATGGTTTCTTTGTCTAAAAGGTATAAAAGTATCCTGTTTCAGTCACTTCTTTGAGTCTCATATTTTTATGAAGCTCTGGTTCATACAAAATTAAATTTATTTTTTCTCCTGTTAATCTATCTTATGTCAATTTAATTATTAGCCTAGCAAAAGGATCCAGGAGGGGAGAAGGGAGATCACTGGGTCCTGAGTACAGGCGGGTACGAGAGGCTAGGCAGGGGCAGGGTGGGGGGGGATGAGCACCTCAAAGACAAGCAGAGTCTGGAGACCTGGCTGTGTGGGGGCATCCACGGTGGACGGCAGAGCAGCCTGGACTGCAGACCTCTGGGCAGCCGCCTTTGCCTGCGTCTACAGGGGTCAGTGCTGTCAGGAGCAGGCAGCGGCTCAAGTGCCAGACTACTGGCCTAAAGCATTTTCTGCTGCGTTTTCCCCCCTTTTATTAATGCTTCTGTTTCCCCCTTGAATTTTCCTGGACAGCATCCCTCTGGTAATTCTCTACAATAGGGATCACGAGTAGGAAATTGAGTTCTTGCAAATTTGACAAATGCCTTCATTGGATCTCAATACCTGGGGGATAGCTTCCCTGGATATGGACTCTGAGGTCCTACAGTATTTTCTCTCAGATCTATGAATATATTGTTTCATTGTTTTCCTGCATCCAGGGTTGCCAATAAGTCTCTGATATACCAACCTGATTCTAGGCTGAACTGTTTCCTTTATCTCAAAGCTTTTAGGATTTTTCCTATCTTTATTTAGTCTTTTGAGACTTCCACTGTATGTGTAAAATGTAAGCCCTCTTAATACACTTATAGTGGGCCCTTTCATGTTAAGGATTATTATCTTGTTTTGGAAACTTTCTTCCACTATGTCTTTGGGTATTTGCTCCCCCTATTTATTTTTCCTCTCTTCTCCCAGAACTCATATTTTGTGAACCCTGAAACCTCTGAAATGACTCTTTTTGTTACATTTACTTTTCTGTCCACCTATTTCTTAATTATTTTAAAACCCAAGAAAATTCTTCAGATCTGCTCACTGTTAATTCCTTTGAGTTGTATCTATTAGGCTACGGAGTCCCTTTAATGAGGTTCTAGCTACACAATCATGTTTTAGTTCCAAGATCTAGGAAATAGAATTCATTCTTTCCCATAAGAGTCTGTTCTTGTTTCATGAATTAAAGGTTTTCCTCTCATTCCTTTCAGGGTATAAACACATTTCCCGTTAAGTCTCCTTCCTTAGGTTCTATTTACAGTACTTGAATTCTCCAATGTCAGCTCTTCAGTTTCTTCAGTTTGGAGTTTCTCTCTCATGATGCTGGTTTTCCTGGGGTTTGCTGTTGTGTGTGCTCAAGTAAGGTTCTAGTTCCTCAGTATGCAAACGCTCCTTCCATTCACCACCGCCAAGTCCAGAAATTACAGGGGGGTGGGACATGCAGAGCTCTTGGATTCTGGTTTCCACCTTTAATATGATTCCATCTGCCTTCTGTCCTTCAGGAATTCCTCAAAATTTTAGACTATCCAGGACATCCTTTTTTCCCAACAGTGAAAGACATTCTGATATATTTAGGAATCTGGGGCACATTGGGGCACCTGTGTGGTGGCATGTGTTCAATTTACCATCTTGAGCTGTCTTGCTGCTGCTGCTGCTAAGTCACTTCAGTCGTGTCCGACTCTGTGTGATCCCAAAGACGGAAGCCCACCAGGCTCCCCCTTCCCTGGGATTCTCCAGGCAAGAACAATGGAGTCGGTTGCCATTTCCTTCTCCAATGTGTGAAAGTGAAAAGTGAAAGCGAAGTCACTCAGTCGTGTCCGACCCTTAGCGACCCCACGGACTGCAGCCTACCAGGCTCCTCCATCCATGGGATTTTCTAGGCAAGAGTACTGGAGTGGTTTGCCATTGCCTTCTCCGTGAGCTGTCTTAGCAGTGGCAATTTAGCACTGACCAGGTGGAGAGTGTTTAAATACAAACCACTAACACTACAAACCTTACAAATAAATGCCTTACAGTGGAAGACAGATTCCTTGGAAGTCTCTAAGTGGCACATGGAGAAGACGATAGAGCTATTTACTTCTTCCTGCTTACCTCCTTACAAAGCCTATCCCTTTTCATGATTTCTCAGCTACTAGATTTGGGATGCTTCATTTGGACAAACTCTTCTGGCTAATGAAATAATAATTTTAAGTTAATTAACAAGCATTTTGGTTTTCTAAACCAAATGTAAAACACCAGCCTAATGAGTCAAACAGTTCATTAGAATCTGATCAACTAATAAAATCACATTTCTAGAACTGCAAAGTTGAGAAATGATCCTATAACAGACGTATCTACAACAACCCTGGGGCCTCCTTCAAAAGACAGAACATAATCAACAATCAACTGCTAACAGAAAAAGTAATCTGGGAGAAGAAATAATGTCTGGTTCTGAAAGATAACCAAATTTAAAGGAGCCTATTCTTCCTCTAATTAGGTGAAGAGAGGATCTGCCTCCTTTAATAAATGCTGGGTTCATAACATTTACTTACAGAAGTAAACTTTCTTTTGCTTTCTCCTATACTGAAATGTTTACACAAAACTCAAATACTTCTGTTGCTCAATTCAAAGCAGTTTCTAGTCACAGTAATGGGTGGGGAAATCCTTCAATAAAACGTTACTGCCCTGGGGTAAAATGCAACATGACAAAAACAAGACCAGCTTTATTAAGGTTCTGCAGTAAGAGGAAAATAATTCTTTGAATGATATTTCTGTCTGCAAGTGAAGTGAATGTTCAAGTAAAACATTTTCAGAAATTGAGGCTACTTTGGTGGACTCTCTGCTTCTCTGCAGTACAGGTTTTTTTCTTCCTCTTCTGTTTCTCATTTGCCAAGTAAAAGTTAATTCATAAATTAGCGGTATGTTTCAACTCCATAGAAAGCTTCTAAGGAGAGGGTCAATGCAAGGACCAAGATTCTTCATTAACTCATTAACAAGACAGGTCACTGTGGCCTCAGGGTGCATTTATCAGCAGGAAAGCCTCAGCTGGTAATGGCTGCTTGTTTCCTGCACACCTCAAAATTCAGAATGGAGAAGTGGACTCCATTGTGAGTTTGTTTCCTGACTTGGAAGGAAAGAAAATATTTTCATGATGACTATTCTTTTCTCAGGTTGGTGTTGCATTTGGTCCAAAGGCACAACAGCCAAACATGGGGCTTCTTCTTCCAGAGCACTTTCTAAATGCTTTTTTGTTCCCAGGTAATTATGTTCTAATGGTGCTACGCATAACCTCACTGGGCTTCACTAACGAGGCACAAGTTTTTAAATGAATTTTTATGTAAATATTGATAGCTGTAAATTAGGCAAGTTTCAGGAGAGGGCAATGGCACCCCACTCCAGTCCTCTTGCCTGGAAAATCCCATGGATGGAGGAGCCTGGTAGGCTGCGGTCCATGGGGTTGCGAAGAGTCGGACACGGCTGAGCAACTTCGCTTTCACTTTTCACTTGCATGCATTGGAGAGGGAGATGGCAGCCCACTCCAGTGTTCTTGCCTGGACAATCCCAGGGATGGGGGAGCCTGGTGGGCTGCCGTCTATGGGGTCGCACAGAGTCGGACATGACTGAAGCGACTTAGCAGCAGACTTAGCAGCAGCAGGCAAGTTTCAGCAGTAACTGCCGGCCCCTCCACCTGCCACCACCTACCATCAGCTCCAATTCTCCCTGGTGGCTGCTGTTCCTAATTGTGAACTACTGCTCACAGTCCAAAATGGACCCAAAGCTATTAGTAACCCTATGGAAACCCAACTGGTTTTGCTATAATGTTCAGAAAGGCTTTCTTCTGTAACACTGAGCTGGCATATACCTTGAGGAGGAAAGTCACGAAAAATTGAGCAGTCATTGTGCTGTCAAAAGAAGACGGGGCGTTTCTCTCCAAAATACATGACTAGTTGGATTAAAGCAAAACTCCAAAGTAAAACCTCTCAATGGGGGTATTATAAGTAAAGCTCCCATGCACTTGGTGTTGCTCTGATTTTTAAGCCTCAGGAAGGCTTCTGTGGCCTTACTGCAAACAGCAGGTTGCAGCAGGGAGGAAGGGGAGAAAAAAAAGACTTGATTTCTCATCCTCCCCTCCTAGCCCTGAACCAGCAGTCCTGACATACCTTCCACAGCTCCAAGGAAAGGCAGCCACAGTATTTCTGGAGGAAGTAAAGCTGCTGTGTTTCCTCTCTGCCTCTGGTGTTCTGCATCTGCCACTACGTCCAAGGCTCCCTTTCCGTGTTCAGTTTCTTGCTCTTCTCCAGCAGCCAGTTCTGGAGGTAGCATGGAACAACTGAGACCTAGCTGCAGGCGCCCCTCGGCCTCTCTGAATGCCCATTCCCGTGGGCTCTTTCATTTCTAAAACTCTGCTGGCATTGCCTTAATTCCTAATATTTGTAACTCAAGGGGTGTCGAAAGCTGTAGGAATAGAATATCAACTACATTGTTCCTGGAGACCCCAATCTTCAAGAAAGGTAGAAAAGGCTAACATTATTAAGAGACATCTGTGTAAATTAACTCAAGAGACTCAGGACAATTGGCTTAAAGTTCTACCCATAGCTTTAAAGAGGGCTTGGACTGCCCCTAAAAACGAAGGACTGTCCCCCTTTGAATGTATCTATGGAAGACCCTTTTTACGCATAGACATTGTTATAGACCCTGAAACCTTAGAATTAACTATGTTACTCAGTTTTCAGCCTTTCAAGAGATATTGTGGAAACTCCAGGAGGTGAGTCCTGACCCAGCCTCTGAGTCCAACAAGTCACTGTTTGAGCCAGGCACCGAGGTCCTGATAAAGACTTTGGGATCTGGAAGCCAATCTCTCGAGCCCCTCTGGGAAGACCCTTACCAGGTTATTCTTTCTTCTCCCACAGCTGTCAAGGTGCCAGGAATTGAGTCCTGGGTGCAACCACACTCAAGTTAAAAAGTGGCACCCTGGCCAAAACTAAACAATGTCATTTTATGTCTTTATCCTCTATGCTTTCACCTTTTACTTTTCAGATGGGCCTGATCATCTATGTGGGCCTGCTTCTGCTGACTCCAAAAGTCCTGTCTGCCATCTGACCCTAAAGACAATGCCTTCCTGTCCTGGACTCTTTGCTACGCTGCATTTCCACAATCGGTCTAATTGCTGGGTCTGTGGAGCACACCCCCCATCCCCATCAATTGAAGGTTTAACATGGTGGGTTTCTCCATTTCAAGGAAAGGACTTTCTTCAAATCTGCAAACACCTTCACCAACAACAATCATATGTGACTCCTCTTCTTAATCTGATGACATCTAACAATCCTAAGATGGATTGATGTAACTATGGACATAATATAACTTTTAATTTTGATTATGTTTTAACTTGGTTTAATGACTATTTTGCTGTATATAAGAAGGTAAATGGGTCTAGATCTGGTGGTTTTCTATCTGGTATTTATCAAATATGGGATGAGGTCATATGGCTAACTCCTAAAAAGGGACGCCTACTATCTAATGCTCCCATATGCTGGGAACAAATAAAGCCATCCCCAGAAGCTAGCCAACAACTTAATTATAATGATTGGAAACAACTGGGATTTTTGCCCCAAGAAATACACAACACAATCATTCCTGTGTTTTCCAATCCCAGGTTAGGTCCTCCTTTTGCCTGGCCACGCACTCATTGGGACTGGATCCCTCAGTCACGCTGGTTTGCTCCAAATGGGACCTACTGGATATGTGGCTCTTACCTATAGGTGTGGCTTCCCCCTTGCTGGATAGGGAGATAAACCCTAGGTCTAACTTTTACTCATGGCTTCAGGATCTTCCCTGTAGCTCAGACGATAAAGAATCTGCCTGGGGTGCACGAGACCCGGGTTCGATCCCTGGGTCGGAAAGATCCTCTGGAGAAGGGAATAGCAATCCACTCCAGTATTCTTGCCTGGAGAATCCCATGGACAGAGGAGCCTGGCGGGCCACAGTCCATGGGGTCGCAAAGAGTTGGACACACTGAATGACTGACACTACACTACTACACTAATACTTGTACAGTACATACATTCAAGCTAAACACTTTAATACGCACTTCAATTGCCTAAATATCACAGGCCACACCAAGGATGTTCCCAGTTGCTGGCACGCTGCCACAAAATTCACTAACAGGACCAATCTGTGGAGTCTGCTACAGAGGTTTTACAATCCTCTGTTGACATTAGAATTTATTTTTTACTATAAAATGTAGAGAATAGTGGTGCTTTCTAATTGTTATTGTTGGGAAGAAAATCTTGGAGCTTTGAAAAACCATTACTCACAGTAGTCACAAATTGATGCTGGCACTTCTGTTTTCACTGAGAAAGTTAGTATAACAGGAACTTATGTGTACACAACTCAGCTGTGTCTCTGCTTCCTAAAAGCTTTGGCAAAAGAAGAGTGTTTTCTTTACCAGCTGACTCGTTAACAGAAAGGCTGTAAAAGTTTGTTTAATTAGAACAAGAAGGGCAGGTAATATGTGAAACGAATCGCCAGTTCAGGGTCAATGCATGATACAGGATGCTCGGTGCTGCTGTGCGGGGATGACCCAGAGGGAGGATAAGGAGAGGAGGGCGGTGGGAGGGGGGTTCAGAAAGGGGAACTCATATATACCCGGGGCGGATTCATGTCAATGTATGGCAAAACCAACCAATATAATATTGTAAAATAATTAGCCTCCAATAAAAAAAAAAAAAAAAAGAGGGGCAGGTAGTAAGGAGGTCACTGCTAGCTCATCACTTCCCACCCCCAGGGCTGTCGAAGACAAACGCAGTAGTTTCTGACCGATTCCTGTGTATCAGAGTGAAAGCAGAAGAGGCATTTTTTCTCTAGGCTCTTACTCGGGAGAAGAAAAACTACTTTGAGGTTAGGTGGTTAGGTTAAAGTCAGGAACCTCATCTTGCCTCCAGAAGAATCCTAAGATCAATGATTCTCAATCATGGACAATTTTGCCCCCAGAGAACATTTGGCAATGTGTGGAGACATTCTGGGTGGTCATCACTTGGGGAGAGGGAAGAGGTATGGCTGGCATAAAGTGGGCAAAGGCTGGGGAAGCTGCTGAACAGCCCTCAATGCACAGGCCAGTTCTTCACGACAAGGGACTCTCCAGCCCAAATGTGAGGGGAGCAGGGCCTGAGACCCCTGCCTGAGGGGCAATGGGACTCCCGCCACCCCAACAAGCAGGTGTGCAGCCAGGAGGACAGATGTATCCCTGACACAGTGTGCGGAGCTCCCTGGAAACAGACAAGATTTAAGGTCTGGTCCATCAGTAAGCATTCCCTATGAGCTCCAACTTCTGGTTGTTCTTAGGAAGATGGGAGACTGGCTTGGAAACTAGAAGTCTCTACACTGAATTCAGACTACTGCATGATGCTAAATATTTCCAAATAACATTCTGCAAAACCCTTTCACATTTTAGCTGGTTAGATAACCAAACAAAGGTAGCACTAAACAGCCAGTCTTCTCTGTGTGCACACATTCTATCTTGTTTCATGGCAGTTCCTTTGTTGAGGATTCTACTTTTGAGCAGTCCTCAAGTAGCCTGAGTATAGCCTGGCTAAAATTCCTTCACACTGATGTGCTGATTCCATCTTTCTCCAGCAAAAAACGTGCTAGACCACATCATGTAGATGAGAAGCAAACTCTAAAGAAATTGTTCCAAGATGGACAGGAATTTTAGGGAAAATATATGTCTATGACAAAACAGTCTTTAGGGAAGTATGAGTCCCCAGAGCACAGGAGGAGAGCCTGGGAAGAAGGTCGTGACTTCATCACTACTTCAATTATTTTAAAAGCTTCCAAACAGAAACTAAGCAATAAGCTTTGGAACTGCCTTAGCTAGTACACTAAGTAGAATTCTCAAAGGTGGTCTGATGAGCTAAAAATGATCAATATCCTAATATTGACTAACCCTACCCTTTTCTGCTATACTACTCTAAATCAATAAATGCAAAATCAGTTCATGCACGGTTATCCTAAGGAGGCAAAGAAAAGGAAATAATTTTGTGGATGATTTGATAATTGTATAGACTGAGCAGCAGACGAGTATGTGACATTTCCTGCAGAATTTTTAAAAAGCATTTGCTTAATTATGACATTTCAAGAATCTCAGTAAGAAACAACTTCCCCCTTATCCCCAAATTAAAGCAGCAGGAACAATTTTAGCACTTTTTAAATAAGAGGGGTAGGACAATTATGGTAAGACAATGTGCTGTAAAAACCCAAGTAAGCTAAAACCTAATGGACCAATTGCTTGGCTACTGGATGAAACTAACAATTAATTAACTAACCTCCAGTACTAGGGCATAAATTCCAAAGCCAATGAAAAGCTTGCCCTGTCAGCATATACAAGGCTTTGGAGGTCTACACAAGTTTTTTCATTGCTACATACAAACAGTAAAAAAGGAATCCGGGTGATGAATGCACAAAAATGACACTACTAAATACTACTGATTCGTATGTTTTAAGATGGTTCATTTTATGTTACATGAATTTCATTCACCTCAATAAGGAAACAAGAGGAAGTGGGACTTAAACAACAAAATCATGGGAAGAATGCCTATTAGAAAAATAAATATAAAACAACAATAAAATTCATAACCAATCAGTGTTATAGCTCATGTACAGATGTTTTATCAGTTCAGTTCAATTCAGTCACTCAGTTGTGACCGACTCTCTGCGACCCCATGAATCACAGCACGCCAGGCCTCCCTGTCCATCACCAACTCCCAGAATTCACTCAAACTCATGTCCATCGAGTCGGTGATGCCATCCAGCCATCTCATTCTCTGTCGTCCTCTTCTCCTCCCGCCCCCCATATATATACATATTCACATGAGAAGAAAAGCAAAAATGAAGAGGAATGCTGAATGAAAGACTACTCAAAATACTTCTCTGAATGAAGATCTCTTTAAGAAGAGTCCAGGAACAATATAACAATATAATTTACAAAAAATGTCCCTAAAAGCTGTGAGAGACTTGGTAATAGGAGATTAAATTAATCTGTTCCTACTGTGACTGGTTTGAGGCAGACTAATGTGAAAGTAGGAATATAAGGAAAGTGACAGAGTAAATTTTAAAATCTTGGGAACTGCTGTTCTTTTTAAGACACGTGTTACTTGGTCCTAAGTTTGCATCTGGCTGCCATAAGACCTGGTCAAGTAATCAGTGACTGCACTGAAGCTGTACCAGGGAATAATCAAGGCCTTCTTGCGATAAGGTCTGGAGGTTTCTGGGTTTCCACCCAAGAAAGCAGAAATGTTCATTAAGAGAAAATAACAGAACTCAAAGACAGTGTTTGCAATACTGAATGACAGGCTCAAATGTAAATGTCAGCGTTCATAATCCATCTTCCATGAGGACCCTCGCTTAAATTCTGCTGGACACAGGGCTTACTAGTCCATCTAGTATTAATAACAGAACAGTGGTGAGATTGTGCTTTGGATTCTGATATGAAAGTTCCTGGTGAAATGTAAATTAAATAGCCCAAGAACCAGGAATACTAATTTGCCAAACTTCTCTGGGAGTAAATGATCTACCGCAATAGCAGCAGATGGACAGACAGGATGAAGGAAATAAGAAGAAACTACAAAATTTCTTGACACTCTACACTGTGTATACTTGAATCTTCTAAGATAAAAACTTAAAAACTTCCACTCCAAAAAAACTACAAAAATTTCTTGACACTCTACACTGTGTATACTTGAATCTTCTAAGATAAAAACTTAAAAACTTCCACTCCAAAAAAACCCTGCAACACTCCCTATGAAAGAGAGTCGCATGCCATCCAAACTCTGGAAATAACCCTGCTCCATTCCTCTCTTCTGAGGTCGTATTTTGCTGCCTAATAAAGACTTGAAAATCCAGTCAGTCATCAGGACTTCCCCACCCCACCCCCGAAAAGTGACTGAGCTTCCCTTAGAAAAATGCAGATGGTCTAATCTATCCTTCCAGAGTAACACATAGTTGCTGCCACAATGCATTTGGGGAGCTCAGGTTCAGTAACAAGCATCAATATTCCTTTGTTAATATCAACAGAACACAAATCCAAACTGACAAGGAAAAACTGAAAAAGCAAAGCAATTAAAAAAAAGGTAAAGAGAAAAAAATAAAAATATTACAGTGGAGAAACCTGGCAGACTCCACTTTAACCAAATGATCAAAGTTAGCATCACTAGTAATAAGTTGCTATCATGTGTGATAAGAAGGGCATGCCACTTCTTGGGCAGTTTTTCTAAACTTCCATAAGCCCAGCCTCATCATGAGGAAAACTCAGATGAGTAACATTCTACAAAATACACGATCAGTAGTCTTCAACAGTGTCAAGAGAAGAAATATAAAGACTAGAAACCATCACAGATCAGAGGAGACCATGCAGACATGGCAACTGAGTGCAAGGTGGAACCACCGTCTGGATTCTGGAACGCAAAAGGGGTACTAGTGGGAAACTGGTAAGATCTGAATAATGTCTGCTGCTTAGTTAATCATATACCAATGTTAATTTCTTAGTTTTTTTTTAATACATGGGCAATCTTCATATTTCTTTCTCTTATTTGGGTTTGTTAATTTCTAATAGAAACATGTGTATTTTTAACTTTACCAGTGATTTCCGAAATTTTTCAATTGGTATTATACACTTCTTTTTTTCCTAAGAAAAATATTTGAACAGGGACTTTCTTGGTGGTCTAGTGGTTAAGAATCTGCCTTCCAATATGCAAATAAAGAAAGAAAAAAAAAGAATCCACCTTCCAATCAAGGGATGTGGGTTCGATCCCTGGTTGGGGAAGTAGGATCCCATATGCCGTGGGACAACGAAGCCCACTTGCCACAACTAGAGAAAAGCCCGGGCATCAGTGAAGACGCAGCAGAGTCAAAAATAAATAAAATTACAACAAAGAATAATTTGTCGTAGTTGGAGGGGTACTTCTCTTCCTCACAAGGATTTCAGTCCTTTGAGGACAGAGACCTTTTCCTTTCTTCTATCACGAGCACAAAACTTTGCCAAAAGGATTCCTTATGACCAGGTAAAAAAGGTTAAAAAAAAAAGAAAGAGAGAGAGAAAGGAAAAAAAACAAACAGGCAATTTCACTGAAGAACAAAGCAGCAATCTGCTGTGTGTCTGTCATTATATCTGCCTGTCTGTGAGGGAGGAAGCTGAGACTAGGGAGGTCACACTCCCGGAAAAAGCTGGGATGGGGCAAAGCCCTGGTCTGCCTGACTTCACGCTTGAAGTCGTGAGAGTGTGAGGCTCATTCAAGCGTGAGGCTCACAGATGTGGAGGCCCCCCCAAATCTAAGACATATCTGCAGGGGAAGTGTCCCCTTGATGGTATAAAAATGTTGTGGCTTTGATGGTCTATTAGTTTTAGACAAACACTGTTATCATGCAAGATGTTTACATCAGGGGAAGCTGGGTGGAGGGTACATGGCACTCTCCATTCTGTCTCTGCAACTCTTCCATAAATCTTAAATTTATTTCCTTAAAAGTGGTGGAGAAATATTGTTCCCTAAATGTAATGGGATATTCCAGATTGAACTCTTATGGGAAAATTGGAATATAATCTAGAATTTGGTTAAGTTTTGTCCTCTTGTTGATATCTTAATTTTGACAAATGTCCCATGGTCATATAATTGTTAAAATTAGGCGAAGCTGGAGTAAAAATATATGGGAACTCTCCATATCATTTTAGCAACTTTTCTGAAAGAAACATTTCAGATTGTTCACTGTAAAATTATTCTAAAATAAGCCCAAAAGTCATAAAAGTTAAGGGAAATAAACATTTTATATACAATTATAATTGCATTTGTAATGAAATAAATATAATTTTATTAAAATAAGGCTAACTTATTAAACCTTAATTCTTTGATAGATTTCTTTTTAATATTCCATTTTATGAAGCAGAAGTAAGCACTCCTGCCAAGAGTGGTGGTCTCTAGGAAAAGCATTTGTACAACCAAGTTGCAAGCTAAATCTGCTTTTCCAGATAAACTATGGTTACTCATACTTGGGTACTTGGCAGATATTTTCTTATTTCTGAAAAACGAACAAAGTCTTTCACTTGAAGGAGAACAACTGACAGTATGTGCTGCCAATGAAAAATTCTGAGATGTAGAATTCTGGAAAATTTGGATATACCACTGTGAGCTGGACAGCTTCCCAGTACTTAAAAAGACTTTCTGATGAGATTGGTGGTGATATTAATGAATGCAACTTGTTAATGAAATCAGTCAACATTAGCTCTGTGTGACCAAGTGAACTAGCATTTTACAAATGCCTAAAATGACTAGTGCATGGTGTTACAAATCATGTCTACTGGTTAAAAAAATTCATTCAAAATGCAAATGAGACCAAAGATTTTCATGTGATAGTACAAAATGCTTACTGATATGTTTTCAGATTCTACCTTGCAACTAAGCTTTAAGAAACCACCACTGGAGAACTTTGTGTATTAAATAAAGAAATCCAAGTATCTGAATTCGGTGTGCTGATGAATTATGTGCTAATGCATAAAGCTACTGTGTGTTTCGTTGAGCTCATCAATGTTCTGTATTATTTTTTAAACAGGGAAATCAAGGTGCTGCTTTTTCATGAGGCGAGTTATACATACTATTCTCTCTGTGTGACAGGTTGTGCTGCCTGCAGCACAAAAGTGAGGAAGGGCAGATCCAGTCACTGGCTCTCGGTCCTGGAGGGCCTCACAGACAGCCATCAGCATGGCCCCAAAGACACATGCTATGCCTACAATCCTGCTCCTCAGGCTTCCAGGGAAGATCACAGTCACACTGATGCCACAGATCTATGATTTCCAGACTCAGGCCTGCTCTTAAAGCTGCTCAGAAGTCCTGGGGAGTGAATCTAGGAAGCTCCCTTTTCCCATTTCCCAGAGACTGTTCCAGTCGCCACCACACTCCTTGATTCCCTAACATCATCTCCTCTTTCCTAGTCTAAGTAAGAACAATCAAGCAGGAACCGCCTCTTAACTTCCAGGCCATTCTCCCCATGTGGAGGCTCTATGCTTGTGTATTCTGAAAAGTAAAAGCGACAGTGAAGCTGCTCAGCTGTGTCGGACTCTTTGCGACCCCATGGACTGTAGCCTACCAGGCTCCTCCGTCCATGGGGTTTCCCAGGCAAGAATACTGGAGTGGGGTGCCATTGCCTTCTCCAGAAGATCTTCCCGACCCAGGGATTGAACCCGGGGTTCCTGCATTGTGGAGTCATTGGGGACCTCCCCCAGGGGGCTTCAGAGAAGGAGTAAGACAGAGGCCAAATGCAGTGGGAGAAGGCAGGAGCCAGGGGTGTGCGAGGGATACAGCAAGTGAGGGCAGACTCTTGGAGCAACTACAAAGGGAAAAGCTAAAATAGAAGGAGGTGTATCTAAAGAAGTGAGACTGCTGAGGAGGTAGAAAAGGATGGATGGAATTCTCAGCTCAAGGAGTGCATTAGTTTTGGAATAGAAGCAACTAGAGTACACAAGTGTTAAAATACAGAAACCTCATTGAACTCACTTCACAAAAGCATTAACAGATGACCTATCCCTTCCGTGACTATTTAAAGACAAACTGAGTTAACACTAACACCAGTCGTAAATAGACAGAGGGATACTTAACTGCAAGAACTCAAAAACTCTGCTCAGACAAAGTTGTAATGGCAGCTAACAAACCAATGAAGACATGGAGTCCTAAACACGGCTAAATATGGGTCACAGGATGGGTCACGGGTGTGACCAGCTATACCTCTCGACACGTCAATGTGGACAGGGGAGGGCGGAGGAGCCTGGAGAGGCCAGCTGACATGTTAACTGTGATGCATAAACCTGAATCTTAAAATGGGAGGGTAAGTGCAGAAGGTACAAATCTTCACCCCCTCGGGGGCTTATCTGTACTGGTAGCTCATGCTGTGGTCTGCGTTTCTTGCTGTAGCCCCCTTGTGATGACTGGTAGGAGCTGGGAGGGCAGCACATGTACTCTAGTAGCTTCTATTCCAAAACTAATGCACTCCTTAAACTGAGAATTCCGTCCCTCCTTTTCTACCTCATCAGCAATCTCACTTTAGATACACCTCCTTCTTCTATTTTAGCTTTTCCCTTTGCAGTTGCTCCAAGAGTCTGCCCTCACTTGCTGCATCCCTCGCACACCCTGGCTCCTGCCTTCTCCCACTGCATGTGGACTGTCTTACTCCTCCTCTGAAACCACCTGGGGGAGATCCCCAATGACTTCCTACTTATCGAATGCAAAAGAACCTTTTCTCTCTTTTGTTGTAGGTACTGGGGATGTGGAAGTCCTGGATATTTTTGCTGGATTGAGACCATTATTTACAGCTATAAGTTTCAGAAATATAAGGGTCACCAAGAGAGTTCATCCAAAGCAAAGGATAGTAGGAGTCGCACAGAGAAATTTAAGATGCTTTTCAGTGTTCTATAACTAGAAGTAGCAGACCTGGACTTTGAAGCCAAGAAGCTAGGCTCCTGCTGGCTTACCCTCTCACTAAACTGCTATTTCTAGTCTCCTGTATTTTTTTTTTTTTTAAATAATGTACTTCAGAGGCTTTCCCAGTAAGTACATACTGATCTTAGGGTTTAACAGCTACATTATATTCCATTGTGTAGATATACTATATTTCATTAGTCACATATTACTGGGTATTTAGACTCTTTCCAGTTTTGCTATAGCAAAAAAAGTTGTAATGCTTTCTTATAGGGGAAAAAAAAAAACTATCATTAGTCATATTTTGGTGTAGTACCACAATATCCAAAATGATCTAAATAGCTATTAAAATACTCCTTCCTTAATAAGAAAAAAAAAAGAAATAGAAAAAATACTCCTTCCTTTTCCAACTATGTGTCTGTATAAGACTGGCTTTTTTACATATAATTCAATCAAAGTAACATTTTAACACAGCTTGAATGGAGCAGCAGATCTGAGAATCCAGTTATCTTCTATTAAGATATGCATGTATGCTCAGTTGTGTCCATCTTGTTGCGACCCCATGGACTGCAGCCCACCAGGCTCCTCTGTCCATGGAATTTCCCAGGTAAGAATACTGGAGTGGGTTGCTATTTCCTTCTCCAGGGGATCATCCTGACCCAGTGATCAAACCCGTGTCTCTGGCATCTCCTGCATTGGCAGGCGGGTTCTTTTTCACTGCATCACCTAGGAAGTCGCTCTTCTATTAAACCAGATGTTAAAGAGGGAAAATCACAGCATGACCCTAATTTTTTGGTAAATATAGTTATTTATATTATGCTAACATGTATCAAAGTTCATTATTGTTATCTGAAAATGAATTAATAAATATTTTTAAGTTGTTCTCAGTTTTAACTGTTTACACTATAAATGGCAGTTATAAACCAACTCAACAATTTTGAAGAGTGGGATGCTTACTTCTTGGAAGGAAAGTTATGACCAACCTAGATAGTATATTAAAAAGCAGAGACATTACTTTGCCAACCAGGGTCCGTCTAGTCAAGGCTATGGTTTTTCCCGTGGTCATGTATGGATGTGAGAGTTGGACTGTGAAGAAAGCTGATCACTGAAGAATTGATGCTTTTGAACTGTGGTGCTGGAGAAGACTCTTGAGAGTCCCTTGGACTGCAAGGATATTCAACCAGTCCATTCTAAAGGAGATCAGTCCTGGGTGTTCATTGGAAGGATTGATGCTAAAGCTGAAACTCCAATACTTCGGCCACCTCATGCGAAGAGTTGACTCACTGGAAAAGACTCTGATGCTGGGAGGGATTGGGGGCGGGAGGAGAAGAGGACAACAGAGAATGAGATGGCTGGATGGCATCACCGACTCGATGGACATGAGTTTGAGTGACCTCCAGGAGTTGGTGATGGACAGGGAGGCCTGGCGTGCTGTGATTCATGGGGTCGCAAAGAGTCGGACACGACTGAGGGACTGAACTGAACTGAACTGAAGAGGTCCTGAAGACAAAAAGTCTGAGAACTGCCAAGCTGGGTAAAATTCACACAAGCTTCTTTTCCCCAATGTGGGGAAAAAAGCCAGATTCTTATTAACAGAGAATAATTCACACCACTGGCTCCAAAATAGCTAAGCTCTGCAGAGGCTGATTGGAGAAGGCGATGGCACCCCACTCCAGTACTCTTGCCTGGAAAATCTCACGGATGGAGGGTCCTGGTAGGCTGCAGTCCATGGGGTCGCAAAGAGTTGGACATGACTTCACTTTCACTTTTCACTTTCATACACTGGAGAAGGAAATGGCAACCCGTTCCAGTGATCCTGACTGGAGAATCCCAGGGACGGGGGAGCCTGGTGGGCTGCCGTCTCTGGGGTTGCACAGAATCGGACACGACTGAAACGACTTAGCAGCAGCAGCAGAGGCTGATATGCTATAACGTGAATCAAGTGGAAGTTTTAGTCAGTCTGTGCATTTAATTCTGTCCACCTACTCCCCAACTCTTAGCAAAAAAATACAACAAAACCATCAAACTTCATACTTTGTGTTTGCCAAACCATGAAGCCAGTTTTTTTTTTTTTACATGCCTTTGCCACCCTTAAGGAGTTTCCCTGACCATCAGCACCTCCATACTATACAAAGGCAAGTGGCTCACCTTCTATCATATTCTCCTATCTTTTCTCCAGGGTTACCAATCCTGAGCACATTTGGAGACATATTCAGGACCATTAGAAGTAACTGGTTTTGAATTCAGAATAAAAGAATAACTACCTGTGATCCAATAGGGATGTGCTTCATGGTCTCCTTGGCCATGGTCAATTTCTCTGAGGGCCAGAGTTTCATAAATATAATCTGAAGTTTTCAATGTTTGTTTATTGTGCTATCCAACCCCACATTTGCACTGCTAATGGATACACTCCAACGAAAGCTTAAAATGATCTACTGAGAGACAACTAGTTTTCCACTTGGTTGACTCTTGCATACTATCTTTTTAAATGTTGGTCTCCCAGTAGCGCCTGGGATACCTGTCGTGTACTGCACCCACACATACTTCTTACCAAATCAAATAAAAAATGGCTTCTGAAAGGATGTCCCTTCTGAAAGTAAATACAAGGGTCCTTATACTATAAAACAGCTTTATTTCACAGACGTGGCGATTTTGGAGTAGAAGTCAGGGAAGGCTGGAGGTGACTCCAAAGAGAATGATGTATCTAATTAGTCAACCACTGACTGGGTGCTGAATCACATGGCTGGGTAGTGAATAAAGTTCTTTGGAGCCAAAGTAATGGGATGAATTCTAAATTCTGGCCTTAGATGAGTAAGAAAAGTCGCAGGGAAAACAGAGCAGAAAAAAAGAAGTCTATGGTACTGGCAGATTAAAGACAGCATAAACCATTTTCCCCTTGAGATCAATTTACCCATGTAGAATTATATCTACTTGTTAACTATATCATAATACAAACAAATAATGTTGTGTGTAACTGGGGTCCATGTAACTCATATCAGTTACCAAAGCTCATCAGGGCCTCAAGACTACTAGACTATCCTATTCAGATTTAAATAAAATTAGTTCAATCTATCATCTCATGGAGGAAAAGACATGCACACACCCACTCTCTTCTAGATATTCTTAGAGTCTTTTACTAGTTGCTTTCAGTTTCAGTTTTTTTCAGCTGGGTTGTTTATAGCTTCTGCTCTGTCACACGTCTTGAGCACACCATCTATACACGTGATGTTATGTATATTGGTGCCCCATGATAGATACCAACCAATTCTGCCACCAGTGCAAAGCTGTGGGCCATATCACACTTTTCCATAAAGCTTCAGGAAGGGCAGCGGTGCTGGTGTGGAGGAGGGAAGCCTCCACCCAGCACAGTAACTGACTTAAGAGTGGAACAGAGAATTAACTGTCTCTCTTTTGGGGAGTCCGTGGGAACTCTTCACCAGCTAGTTCTTTCTCTGAAGGTCCTCCAGTGGTCAAGAATGTTCAATATATGTGTAATTTTTCTAGGAGGCAGGTTCATAATTTTCCTTAGATTTTCAAAAACCTCAAGATCCAAGAACAGTTAAGACATACTTTATATTTAGGTGAAAACATCAAAGTGCACTCTAATAGTAAACAACTGTCTCCCCACTAGGTAACTGAATCAGTAATAGGGAAATGCAAATTAAAGCTAGAGGAAAAGTTGCATTCGTTTCACACCCACGAAAATGGCAATACTGAAGTCTGCCAAGGGCTGGAGCAATAGGAACTCTCACTTGCTGCTAGACTGATTCAACCACTTTGAAAACAAACTGGCATTATCTTCTTAGGTTTTTAGACTCAGTCATTCTTAGAGCAGTTTTCAAACTGTTGGTTTTAATCTAATGGATCATGAGTCAATTTAGTGGGTATAACCAGTATTTTATTTTAATAAAAGTAAATGGAATAAAATATTATATTTTTACCTCATTACACACAAATAGTGCATTCTGTCTCATTACACACAAATAGTGCATTCTGTCTTCCCAAAACAGACCTGGAGAAACACCTACACGTGTGCATAAGGAAATGTGGAGGGGAATGTTCAACTTCTTCAGTGTTAAGATGCATTTTGGGCTGTCCTTTCAAATATACCACTCCTTCCCCAATCTCCTTCCTAAAACCACTCAGTAATTCAACAAATATTTATTAAGTGCCTGTTTCTAACAGAAATTCTTCTGGGTGCTGTGGATACAGGGGTAAGTAAACCAGGTACGCTGGGTCCCACCGGCGGGGCTTTCGACCGCAGCATGTAAACATACCTGGTCCTGAGCACAGTGACAATGCCAACCACTGCCCAGTAATGAGAGCTGTCACCGGTGGAATTCTGGTTACAGGCACAGATTCAGGTCCCCATAAATGCCTCCTGGAGTGATGCTGCTATCAGTGTTAGTCTGTTACTTTGGGACAAGAAGAGATCCAGCAGGAACTAAAAATTCCATCTCAAAATAATGTTCGGTCAGATATTACAAAAACTGAGAAAGGGATAAAGACTAGAAAAGCTCAGAGAATGAAACATTTACAATACACAATAGAACTCACAGGGCACCTGTAGCCTCCATAAATATACCACGGAAAAAAACTGAACGCATGGCATAGGCATGTTTTCAGCTAGGCTGGGCTCTTTCTGAATTTCTCATGTCAGTTTCCTTTTCGGTTCCTCTCGTTTCCCTGTATTTGTTTTCAGAACTTTTGTTATTTTTTTGCTCTTTTCCTTCTACTATTCTGCAATGTGCAGCTATGGCACAGATTGGAGTGACGTCTAAGAAAAACAAGCAAAAGAGCTTGTCTTGACCAATTCCCATAACTACAGGAAGTTACTTGTGTAAGATGAAGAAACTCAGAAAAACCCAGGTATTCAATGAAGCTGTACTTTCCCAGAGGTCCTTTTGCCACCATCAAACACTTGCTATTTCCTGGAGTGTACGATCTACACAAATTAGGTGGTGATAGCCAAGTGGGACAGTCCTGGGTCACCATTATATTCTCCTGTTTTTATCTGTCTAACCTACAGGCTTTAAGGCAAAAATGTCCTTTGCAGCAAAAAAGAAATCTCTCTATGATGGCTTTGTGTAGTCTGTGGTGCAGCATCCTACTCTGGGTAGAGAGGTGGGGCCAGGCTGCAGCTCTAGCGGTGCTGATGCCAACAATGTGCTGAAAGATCAATAAAGTGGAAATTAAAACACAGCTTCCAATTTTTTAAAGAATCAACCTCCTACTTTCCTTCTAGGAAAGGCATCCTTATGTCCTGGATATTCTTGGACAAGCTCAACTTTTTTACTTTACTCCTTAACGTATAACTATATTTGACTTATTATTTTTAAAATTTTATTTCTTTATTCGCTGCACAGGGTCTCAGTTGTGGCATGTGGAATCTTATTTGCAGCATGTGGGATCTAGTTTGCCAACCAGGAATCAAACCTGGGCCCTATGTATTCGGAGCATGGAGTCTTAGCCATTGGACCACCAGGGAGGACCTCCTTATTATTATTATTTTCAAAAATTTTGGCAAAGGCATTTATTTAGGGGAAAAAACCCACAAAGCTTATTCCACATAGAGTAATGCCTTTAGGACCATTCATGTTGTTGACTTATTTTTTAATACCACTGTATGACTTTTAATACCACTGTATGGGAGAAGGCAATGGCAACCCACTCCAGTACTCTTGCCTGGAAAATCCCATGGGCGGAGGAGCCTGGTAGGCTGCAGTCCATGGGGTCGCTAAGAGTCAGACACGACTGAGCAACTACACTTTCACTTTCATGCACTGGAGAAGGAAATGGCAACCCACTCCAGTGTTCTTGCCTAGAGAATTTCAGGGACTGGGGAGGCTGGTGGGCTGCTGTCTGTGGGGTTGCACAGGGTCAGACACGACTGAAGCGACTTAGCACGCATGCATGACTTTTCTGGTAAATAAAACTACAAATGAAAAAAATTTTGTTGCAGCAGGTGTGCTGATTTTTGCTTTATAAAATACACTCACCATAGCTCCAAAAAAAGCGTGGTATGATCTCCAGCACAAGCTATGAGCTGAGGTACCATACAGAAGCACACACTCTGCTCTTCATTCCAATACTTATTAAGCAAACCTAAGTGAAAGATCTGTTCAGGGATGGGAAAAGAGTGACTTTACTATGAAAATACAGTTCACTGTGTGCTCTCCTACTAATGACTACAAACCTGCTCCACAGGGTTGTTCTGTACAGAAGAGAGAATAAAGCTTTTTAGAAACAGTGAGGTAACATGGAACCTGAGGCAAAGGAGTGGACCTCAGTGGCTAGAGCAAGAGCCTCAGCTCTGGTTACTACTGCAGTGGCAGACCTTATGGCAATGGAGGCTCTCATGAGCAAAGTGTTGCCTTTGAAATCCACCTGCTTGCCTCTGATGACCCAGCAGTGAATGAGCTGAGAACACTAAAATAACCACCACAGGGAATCAGATGAAACATTTGGCCATCTTCATCCAGGAACGAAGAAATGTTTGGTGCAATGCTCTTTACCTTGGCACTAGAGTCAGATTTGGCCTTTTTTTTTTTTAATGTTTATTTTATTTAGAGAAAAACATAAATCAAAGAATGAGATGGAGAAGGAAATCTTTAAAATAGCAAAATGGCTTCATGCAAGAAAGTGTGAGCACAAACCCATTCTGTGGCCTCCTCTTGTGATGCTCACCTTCCAAATTGCTTACTAAATATTTATTGCTCATCTAATACACAATCTATGGGGAGTCTGAACAAATACAGGAAGCTTTTTACCCACAAAGAAATGGTGTTTGAGCAGGATATTTGTATTCTGGCAACTGTCCAGAACTGCTCAGCATTGACAAATGGGAAACTGATGTGAGTTTCCCATAGATCCTCATTGATTTGTTTAATAAATGTTCACTGACAAACCATTATGAACCAAGTACTAGACTGAGAAGAGTGAACAGATTTAATTGGTGCCCTCAGGGAGTTAACCATCTAGTGAGGGAGAAGAAAGGTGAAAAAATAAAACAGACAACAAAATCTATGTACTTACAAGCTGAGGTAAGAGATACAAAGGAAAAGAATCAGGGACTATAAGAGAGAAAGAGTGGGACCCGAATTTGGATTGAAGAGGAGTTTTTCTCCCCTCTAAAAATAAGTATCTAAAATAAAATAATTTTTGAAAATCTATTATTTTAAGCACCTTTCTACCAGAAGAAAAGATAAGGGCTTTATTAAATAATTTACATTTTTTAAATGGAAATTAATGTACAAGGCACAAAATTCAAATTGAAAATATGCCTTCCTTCCCTTTCCTATCTTCTAGTTACCAAATTCTGGCTCCTCTGAGACAAATATTGTTATTAGCTGCTTTAGTATCTTTCTACAGATAATACTAAACTAAAATGAAAGACAAGGTCATTCCTCTGAATTTTTTGTTTTGGAAAATATATTTATTTTTCATAAAAATGCTACTTTTACTAACATGTAATGAATTTATTCTGGAGAAGGGAATGGCTACCACTCCAGTACTCTTGCCTAGAGAATTCCATGGACAGAGGAACCTTTCAGTCGACAGTCCATGGGGTTGCAAGAACTGGACACAACTTAACAACTGACACTTTCACTTTCAATGAGTTTATTACTACCTGAATAATTTCTTAGCTTTAACTTCTAATATAGGAACAGATATCAAAAGCTCTTTGGGGTTCTCAGTAATTTATATGCATGTAAAGAAGTCCTAAGACCAAACAGTTTGAGAACCACTAATCTAGGCATTTATAAATGTACATCAGGACTCCCCTGGTGGTCCAGTGACCAAGAATCTGCCTTCCACTGCAGGGGATGTGGGTTTGAGCCCCAGTTGGGGAATGAAGATCCCACATGCTGTGGGAAAACTAAGCCCACATGCTACAGCTAGACGCCAGCGTGCTGCAAGGGGAGGCCTGCGTGTTACGACAAACAAGACCCGCATGCACTGCAACGAAGGCTCCGTGCAGTCAAAATAAATTTCTTTAAAAATGTATGTCAATTGTTCATTTTTAACCCCTTGATGAAAGTGAAAGAGGAGAGTGAAAAGGTTGGCTTGAAGCTCAACATTCAGAAAACAAAGATCATGGCATCTGGTCCCATCACTTCATGGGAAATAGATGGAAAAACAGTGGAAACTGTGTCAGACTTTGTTTTTTTGGGCTCCAAAATCACTGCAGATGCTGATTGCAGCCATGAAATTAAAAGACGCTTGCTCCTTGGAAGGAAAGTTATGACCAACCTTGATAGTATATTAAAAAGCAGAGACATTACTTTGCCGACCAAGGTCCGTCTAGTCAAGGCAATGGTTTTTCCCGTGGTCATGTATGGATGTGAGAGTTGGACTGTGAAGAAAGCTGATCGCCGAAGAATCGATGCTTTTGAACTGTGGTGTTGGAGAAGACTCTTGAGAGTCCCTTATACTGCAAGGAGATCCAACTAGTCCATTCTAAAGGAGATCAATCCTGGATGTTCATTGGAGGGACTGATGCTAAAGCTGAAACTCCAATACTTTGGCCACCTCATGAGACGAGTTGACTCACTGGAAAAGACTCTGATGCTGGGAAAGGTTGGGGGCGGGAGGAGAAGGGGACGACGGAGAATGAGATGGCTGGATGGCATCACCGACTCTGTGGACATGAGTTTGAGTGTACTCCGGGAGTTGGTGATGGACAGGGAGGCCTGGCGTGCTGTGATTCATGGGGTCGCGGAGAGTCGGACACGACTGAGCGACTGAACTGAACTGAACTGAAACCCTGGTCCATCTACTGCATTATTTTGGTAAAGGTTTTAAAGTATGTTTTGAGTAGACTGGCAACAAGATGGAAACCAAGTTACTTATCTGTAGCTACAATATGCTCTGGATTATTTGGCCTTCAACACATCACAAATTTCACCATGGTGACCGGCCAGTTGTTTTCCTACAGCACCTTAAATGTTTAACATATTAGTAGGTAGAATTACTCAAAGCCCATAAAGAGTTTTCAGCAAGTAATTATATATATATATGATAGCTGAAGCTGAATGGCAAAGTTAAACGTATACTTTGTGGTGGGAGAGTAATGAAAGAAGCTATTTTAAAATCGAATAACGCAGTAATGGTGGAGTAGATTTTATGAACTAACCCTCCCACAATCAGATAACAATGAGAAACTCTGGATAAAACTGGAAAAACAAGTATTTAAAGGCACTAAAGAGCAACCAAAACCAGGTAGAAAACTGGA